>NC_141404.1:5718794-6318794 GCF_034619465.1 Leptosomus discolor
TTCTTTTTGGCTAAGAGGGAGATGGAGTGTAACTCATTCTGGAACATTGCCCATGTCATCTGTTGCAAAAAAAAAAAAAACAAACCAAAAAGGCTTAAAACTTGGCTGGAAAACCCTTACCATGTGCCTGCTTTCCCAACTGGCCTGTTTGTGTTGCATTTTCAGCTCTTCAGGTTCAGACTGAAACAGAGCAAGTGTTGAAGAATATAGTAGTGCCTCCTGAGCCAGCCAACCCGGTATTTCGTGTGCTCACCCTTGACTTGCTTCTGTAGGACCCGTCCTTTGATGCCATCAGTGTTGCTCTGCTGGATGGTGCTTGCAGGAGCATCGTCTTTTGGCAGCACTTCCAGGGGAGTCCCCTCTATGAAAGGCAGGGAGAGCTTCATTTTAAATGGTGGGAGCAGAGCACAGTTTAAAAACATTTTGCAATGCATGAGTCACTAATAGCTAGCCAAAATAAATTATGGCATTGTAAATAAAAAGTTAACCATTTTTTAGTTAAAAAAATAAATAAATAAAAAACAATTAGCATCAGTAAGCACCTCTTGCCAGAATGGGGAAGGATTCTGGCTACATTTCAGTAGGATTTGGGTGTCCAGTTCCCCTAACCTCATCCTGGCCTTGTGTGTCTGCACAAAGCAAAACAACTGACGCTGACAGCTGGTCAGTGCAGCCTGTCATGTCTTGGTCTCCTTGCTGAGGCTTGGTTTGGATGTGAAACTGCCTGAATGACTAGACCGAGGTCAGTGACTTGGTGCACGTGAACCCAACTGAACACTAATTCCTCCAGCATAGTTGAGGCAGTGGTCTGCAAAGGATATGCTTTCTTACCCATCAAAACCAAATTAGACCATATAAAAAAAAAATCAAGATCTGATTACTAATACTTCTGATCATTAGCCTTTACTCTGGCTTATTTCTCACATGACAATCCATCTTTTCCAAAAGAGGTGATGCAGGATGTCACCAGTGGCTCTTTGGCCCCTGCCTGAATGGTGGCTGATAGGAACCTTGAGCTTTCTGGCAATGGATATTCTGCCTGCAGCTTTTGGCTGATGGGAGAGTCTAGCTCGGCACGGGTGGTTGTCACAAGCTTTGTCTGTACTGGGGCTTGAGGGAGTCCAATGCTTAGCTTTCGAGATCTGAAAGACACCAAGTTGAGTTGACCTCAGCGGTGATGTCTCTCACCTCTGACTGTTGCCACATTGTACCAAAAAGATTCCCTTCCCACCTGACTGGCTTGGCTTGCTGTTAAGGCAGGAGGTCAGGGGCATTACAGAAGAATAAAAACATTGAATTATTTCCTCATGCAGTTTATACTATTCTTCTCTTACTATTCTTCTCTTACTCAAACCTCCCTAGCTCCACTGGGTCTTCTGCTCAACCCGTCCCCTTCAGAAAGACACATAAAGGACCTACCCTGTGGAAGTTCGGTTTGAGAGAGCAAGCTCTTTTCCTTCTGGCTGTCCTCTCAGCAGGTATCTCCTGGTCTGTCCTGTTCTTCAGCGCTCCCCTGGCTGGGGAGTACAGCTGGCTCACAGCTGCAGGCTCCGATGGCAAACCCCCAGTACATGCACTGTCTCTCGTCTGACAATCTGGGGTGGAATCAGCCTCCAGATACCTCAGCTCAAGCATGTCCTCCTCAGAGAAGTGGGCTGAGAAGTCTTTGCTCCCAGGGTCTCTGTGCTGGGCTCTGGAACGGTGACTGGCTGCAATGAGGGAGACGCTTTTGGTGTTGGCAGCAATTTCCTCCAAAGTCTCCAGACTCAGTGGAACAGCAGCAACGTCTGCAGGTGACTTTTTCCCATGAAAGTCTAGAGAGGTGGGGGAACACAGCCTGGGAGTCATCTTTCCTGCAGGCACACCTGTTGGTTTCTGCTAAACATCAAAGCAATTGCAGCATAATTTGCTTTTCATTCAAAGCTTTTATACTTTTCCCCTTCAAAGCACTTTCAAACATTTGGAAGACAGTAAATCTCACCTGAAATATTTTTATAGTAACTTCTAGGTAGAGAGAAACAAAGGCAAAGCTTTTTGGCTGTGTGTCTCCCATACAGAGCCGTTGCTACAAAACGAGTCAGCCGGCGAGCAAGAAACTGTTGAGCTTCTAAGTCTCCCTCCTGTTCCAGGGTGCTGAGTGAAATCAGTTTCACCAGATAGTCATCAAATCAGGGTCTAGCAGATCAATTAATGCCATAAAAGGAGGTGATCATCCTGGACAGCACAGGTCCCCTCACACCAGATCACATGGGGCATCGCTATTTACAACTCCCATCACTCCACTGGACACGCTGGAGACAGGGTGATTTACACAGGGAGAGCCCAAATTAGAGGAGGCAGCTAAGCCTTGGCCTCTTAAGTAAATGCCAGGCTTTAAACCCAAGGCCAGCGCTCCAGGAGTGATTTTATTGCCTGCCAAGGTTTACCTGCCTCACATGCAATAGATTTAGCTGCCGTTCATGTTCTGTCATCATAAGAGGAAGGTGCTATCCATGGCAAACGTGCCTTGAATTCAGGTCCTGCCATACTGACCCGCTGAACTGGGCTTTTTGGAAAAGCAGAGAAAGTTGGGCTGAGATGGTGTAAGAGTCAGTCCGAAGAACAGCACTGTCTCAATCTTGTCATCAGGGATATGGACAATAAGGTACCCCAAAAGTTAGGCTAACATCTTGACATGAACCTGCAACGGCCTGCCTGAGACGAAGTTGCTGATCCCGAGACTGGAATGCCAGGCTTGTAAGGTCATTATGCCCTGCACAGAGCAAAGACGAGAGCTGAGCAACTTGTTCATCTGGCAAAAAACAGCCAAAAGATAAGAGTGCTGGTGTCTGCTTCTCCCTTCTGGAAACCTTGTGAGGGGAGATAACAGCTGAAAGAGGGAGCCTTGCGGAGGCAAGACGGCTCTGTTTTGGCTGAAGAGTGCCATGTACAAACACCCAGGGATGGAGAGCTGCATGATACAAGGAGTGCCATGCCGTTCTCCGGTACCAGGGATGATCCTGAGCTGGTAAGGTGGACCACATAACTGCTGTCAAGAAAGGTTGATCAGCATCGACGGAGCCAAGAAGAGGCGGAGGTACAGAGGAGCAGCAAGGTGTGTTACTTGGTGTAGAAGATGGCTCCTCAGCAACCGAACCTTGGAAACTTTCCCCACCAAGGATCACAACGATCGTTAGGACCGGCGGGACGCTGCCTGGACCTGGGACCATAGGGATGTCTTGGACCCGTGGTGGTAGCTATCGATCTCTTTTCACTTTACTTTTCCCTTTCCTTTCACCCTCTTTACCTATCACACGCCACTTTATGGGTGAACAATAAAGTTTCACTGTTTGATTGAAGCAAACCGCTTTGGCGTGGTCACCTTAATTTTGCACTTCAAGATCACGGCAAATGAACCATCATGAGTCCACTGAGTGGACTGTGACAGATGGGTCTCCAGAGACCCCTTCTTCTTACAGGGTGTTGTTGTAGATGATCTGCAACTGCCACTGTGAAAAGAATATGCCAAGATGTTAACAGATAAAAGCATGGGCCGTTTATCAACAGGGAGAGATGAAACACGTCTAGATGAGAGCTCTCAAGCTGTGAGGAAAGCCAGAAACCCGGTAAACATGGTGATAAAGAACACAACAAGGAAGGTTCAGGATTCATGAAGGAGAGAGCTTTTGTCCCCTGATCCTCACAAATTTTGCTACTTTATTTGGTTTAAATGCTTGCCAGTCAACAGAGGCAAATCCAAACATTTCCCCCATAGCCCTCTCTACAGAGAAGATTCTGTTAAAACAGAGCTACTTTGCAAGAGCAGTATACCAGGAAACTCCTTTCTAACAGATTCCAGTTTCTAGAGGTTTATCCAGTTTGATATCTCCCAGCTTTGGGGACTTAGCTGGGAGCTGCCAGGTCCCCATGCCCTACAGAATAAGTCTAATAATGAGAAAGATTCGCATTACCTGTCTGACTCAAGAGTGATGAAGGGAATGACAAACTTCACCCCCCCAGGGAAGATCCTTCGTGTTCCCAGGTAGACCCTTTCTGACTTCATCTTTATTTAGATCCAGATGCTGACCTACATCCAGGGAAGGGCTATTACGGGGCTGCAGGAAGAGGGAAGAATGAAATCCGCAGCAGATTTTTCTCACTGTAAAGCCCCTCCTCTAGCCCTGGCTCCCAGCCTGCGGTCACAAAGACACTCTTGATACTTCATGTGCTTTTCCATAGTTCCAGCCACCTGCTATTTGCTCCCCTTCTGTGGAAGGGCACCCGAAGTAGTTTAATCTCTCATACAACGACATCACTAGCATTAAGTTTATTATTCCAGGTGAAACCCAACTCCTTGCCCCATTCATTCTAGGCAATCATAATAAACAGGAGATGGTGCTGCTTGGACTCCCTGCTGAAGACTGGCAATTTCCTGGCAGCTCCTTACTGTCTCAAAACACGCACAAGTTTTCCAAAGACAAAGGGGCCAGCAGCATCTTTCCTTTCTTGTAGGAAAGACCTGAAGACCTCAATAACGACTGTGCCATGAGCAAAGAGAGGGCTCCAGGGAAGATGGTCTCTACCACCAAGCCAGTTCTCTCTCTTGAAGCTTAACACAGTAGCAGCCGGGAGGATGAACACACCGACTCATGCACAGCCCTGCCTGGGTCCTTTTCTGTCTCTAAAAGCCTTATTAATTCTCTGAGTCGAAGGGAAGGAGGGAAGGAGAGCGGAGCTCTAGGGAGACAACACATTCATAAGACAAAGCTCTGCACAGCCCCTGACTGGCACCAGGTCCCAGCCAGGCTTTGGGTGTGGATGAATCTATGGCCATGACACAAGATCATGGGACAGCATGGATTCCCCAGCACAAAGGTCAGCTCTGCCTTACCCTGAGCACGCTGGACATCTTTGAATGTAGCAGAAGCAAGTGGTTCAATGTCCCCTCCTCCAACTCAGAGAGGTGCAGGTGGTGTAACCTCACCAGTGCCTCTGGGACAAGAATGTTCTGGGCTGGAGAAGACATGGGGAGGAAGAGTTAAAGATCACTTCTAGAGAAAAGGCTGAGAGCTGTGGAGTCATGACATCCAAGACAAGGTTTTCTGGGTGGATTGTTCTCCAGTTTGCCATCAGAAAACAAAACTTGGAGATAATGATAGAGCAGGGGCAAATGTGCTGCTTTACCTTTTATCAGCATCTGCTGCTGCTGAATAATTTCTTCACAGAGTAGCATATGCTGCTGCAGGTGCTGGATCGCAAAATCCTTCTGGCACAATGGATTCTCCTTGTGCAGTGTATTTGCCTGCAGCTCTGTGTTGCCAAGCTCAAGCTCGTGGGCTCTGCAGAGGAGCCTTTGCACCTCCTGCTGATCCTCACTGGTGATTTGTCTGGGGAAAAACTCCTCCATCTGGGAAGCTTTTTCCTTGGCAGTTGCTGAGTGCTGCTCCAGCTCTGTCTGAAAAAGACAGATAGAGGTTTGTCAAGGAAGCTTAGCTTCTTGGGGTAGCAAAGGCATCTGAGCAAATCGGTGCTGTGTCCTTCATGCTGAGATTAAAATAACATCTACAAAAAGTATTTTGCTTGTTCCACTAGCAGCCACCATGTTTCACTCATGGCAGATACATCCAGATGCACAGTCCCTGCCTAGAGGAACTCACAAACATTAACGTTGGCTACCAAAAATAATCACCAAAATTTATTACCAAAACACTGACTAACCGGTGAGTGACAAACCCTCAAAATGTCCCTGAAAGGGGAAATGGGAAGAATTAGCTCATTTATGGGTGGACAAGCCCAGTGGGTGCTTTTCCCTCATCCTAAAAAACACAGGGACAGAGGCAGGATGCAAACATCAGTGTTCCCACGCTGATTCCTTCAGCAGCCCAAGATATTTAGGAGTCCAGCTGCAGTACAGGTGCCACACTGTTTTTGCAGTGCTAGCCCAAAGGCACAAGAATCTCTCTGAGTTATGCTGCTGCCATCCTGCCTCCAAGCCTCTGCTGGACAGAGGTCAGACTTGTGACCATAAGGGCACCTTCACCTCCTTACCCTCACGGCCACCTTCTGCCAGCAGCAGGTTGATCTCTTCTCTTGCTACTGTAACTTCATGAGGTTCAGGTGGATCTACGATATCCACTTCCCTGTCTTTCTCCTCTGTGTTTTCATCTTTCTCTTCCTTTGCTGGCTTGTCACACTTACATGCACCCTGAGCCTTCTGTCATTCCCAGCTGCCAGCAAAAAAAAAAAAAAAAGAAAGGAACTTCTGGGACGCAGTGACATAACTCTAACAATGCATGCATAGACCTTTATTGTATCTGTCCAACTTCTTCTTCCATGACAGCAGCAGAACTAATTAGTCCCGGCTGTTCTGGAGCTGGACAAACCGTGCAGAAGAGCACAATTAACTTCCTCCTGGTTGGAAGTCTACAAAAGAGGCCTCCTATGTGATCTTTCCATGGCAAGGAGAATAGTGCATTTCCCAACCTCATCACAAATTGTTGCCTGTTCACAGGTACTTGTTGAAGATCTTTAATGTCCTGAAGACTGTTTTAACTACAAATGACCCAAATCCTAAGGGGCTGTAAAGTTTACAGAGGCATTAAGTGGGTGACTAGTGATAATGAGAGGGAACTGACACCTACTGATAGTTTATCCGAAAGAAAGGGATGCTGCTGCTTTCTCTGGTATGAAATTATGCCCAGATGCAGTGCATCTGGATGGAAAACACTTCACAAACACAGGTGACTGGAACGTGGAAGGACCAACAATCCCCATCTGTGCTGCCACCAGTTTTTCCATTAATACTACCACTTGTACTTTCAGTCTTGAGTTTAAACTTTATGATAGGGATAGCTGGTTGCCTTACAGAGCAGCACCATGTGCAGGCTGCAGTCTCCTTACAAGCACCAGGAGGGATTAGGGATGTGTTTCTCAATAGCAGAAATCACCCCATTGCAAATATAGCACCTTAACCTAAGGCACCGTCTCGTACGGACTTAAATCCCTGGGTACCTTTTGCAGACACCACCCTCCTACATTTTTCCTCATCACACAGGTCAATCTCAAACCTGCCCTCCATCTTTCTGCTTGAGCAATTAAATACTCTCTTTAACCATCTTTTTGTCATTTTTGTTGGGGGGACCATGGGATATTAGCATTTCTCATGGTGAGTTTGGAGGTCCACGTATAAACTGTGCTTAAAGCTAAGGAGCTGCTCACTCTGTGACTGTTAGAAGGTGCCTGCAGGTATCAACATGCAGCTCCAAGTTGCTGTTTTCCAGCTCCATTGGGCTGCCACACATCTCCATTTGCCCCCTGAAAGCCCCCATCAGCTGTGCCCGCAAGGTGTTCGTTACTTGGCCACTGTGTGCCTCAAAGCCTTGGTGCCCCTCTGCTGCAGAAGACACTTCTGATCTCACGTTAAGCCAGCTAAACTTCTGCCAAGCCCCGACAAGACTACTCTGGGATGAAGCCGCTCGGTCCACATGTTACAAGGCGTTCGTTTATAGCTCTGCTTCATTCTGCAGTCTCTTGAAGTTAATCATGTGCTTAAGAAACCTGATATACCTTTATGATTGTATTATTAGCAATAAATAGGTTTCATTGCTGCTGCTTTTGTGAGCATTAAGAGGATACTGCATTGCAGGGACATCTCTTCCCCCTTTCCACCCGTCAAAAAGAAAAAGTATCGGTTTTCTGTGCTTGTTATCTAGAAATGACCTTGGGTATTGGTAGCAGAGACCTATTATACCTTGTGTCTCGTCTGTCAGAGAACTTGACTATTTTTATTTCATTCTTTGCCAGATTCACTGACAAAAGGAACAATCCCCAGGGCAGAACAATCAATGTTTTAAAAGCTTCACCCTGCCCCACTCCCTATTTTATTTTTTTTAATTAAGTGCAACGAACCATACAACAGAGCTCCGTGTCCTGACACAGCCTCAGAGCCCGTGATGACGCAGGCTACAAACTCGGGCACCTCTCCGTAACAGTCAGGACTTCCCACAGCAAATGCTGCCACTTGATGTCAAAGCTGTTTTCAAGGGCAGGTTTGTGAAATTTAACACAATTTAATGTTGGGGAAGATGCTGAGAAGGTTGAATGTGTTGCACAGCATCACAACCTACATCATAGACAGGCTCACACGGAAAAACAACTTCAGCTCCCCTGTCTGCCCCCACTGCCCATCAGACTCTGTTCTCTTCTCTGCTTCTCTACAAGCATTGCTGAACCAGCTTCCCCCAGCTACATCTGCACGGAGGCTGATCAAGCACTACCACAACCTGTCCGCACAGCTCCTCTCCCCACTCTCTTCCCTCCAGATACCCCAGAACAGTTCTTGCTCCTGGCTCTACCTTGCAGAACCCCGAGGTCAGAGCTGACTGCACTTTTCTCCTTCTCCTTGTTTTCAACCCTTGGCTTCAGACACTCAGTCTCCCTGCAGAGGTCTGCAATAATGCTGGTGCATCGATCGATGTGGCAGGAGATGTTCTGCAGGTTACATTTTACCTGGTGAGCCAGAATGTGAGAGCATTTTTCCCCTGGTCCGTTATTGGTGCAATGGCTGCAAACAAAGCTATGCTTTCAGTTGGAGGGGCACTGAGTCCTGTGACAGGGAAGAATTTTCCCTCATGAGTCAGGAAACAGTAAATTAGTGATCTTCCCTAATTCTGGGAAGGTAACAGAGAAAAGCCAGGGACCCTGTGTCCACGGGGAAAACACAGAGATCCACAAAGAGTGAAAGCCCTGTGTAGATAGTTGTTCATCTTGCTTCACACCACAAGCCTCTCCATTTTATTCCTCCTTTCTGCAGCCCTTTGGTTCCTCTTCCAGGCCCAGCATCCCCACTGGAACATTCCACATACATTGACCTCCCAATAGTCATCTTCCAACCATCATTCCTTATGTTCTGCACTCAGGTCCATGCTAGGCTCATCATCCTCTGCCTTTCCATTATTCTGCTCCCTTGTTTTGACCGCCATATTGCTCTTCTCATCCATGACCCACACAATTTGCTTTCCACTGTTCCCTTCAGCTGCTTTTCTTCTATCACTCACACTCAGCCTTTACACCACCCTGCACTGCCCCCTCCTGAAGTTTGTTCTCCCTTCATCCACTACATCTCCTATTACCACTCTGCAAGCTTTTCATCCCTACCCCCCACCTCTTGGCGAGTTGTTTGCACATTTACTTGTGTCTTGATGTTTTTTGCTCATTAGGCATAGATAAGGTCATTCAAGATTCTGCAGAGGAGGTGCTGGCTAGGCTGATATGTGCCATCATAACAGGCCTGCTGTTGCCCCCTAACGAGTCCTAGAGGGATGCAGCACTGATGTGTTCAGTGGACACCACGGGCTTGCTGCTTGGAGGTAACCACTGTGGCTGGGTACCCCTGCGGTTCATTGAGATTCTAGTGGAGAACCCAAATTAGGAGTGAAGGAAATGGTGGTAAAAGACCATTCATTAGGCCCTCTCTCCATCAACAGCAAGATCAATAAGTAATTAACTTTCTACAAAAGAAGAATTTTTACGAGAAAATTGCAGTTTCCACAAACGGGGCTGGCAGCTTCTCAGTGCTGCTCACACAGAAGCCTGCCCTTTTCTCCATCCCTTTCCCTCCCCACTATCCTCTAGAAAACACATCTGTCAGGCAGTGACAGTGGTGCTCAGCACCAAGGCTCGAGGTGAGGTTCATAAATGAAGTTGTAAAGTATCCATCAAATAACCAGTGTAGCAAAGAGCTACTACTGCAACCTTTCTGATTTCCTAAGGGAGGGACAACTTATGACAGCACACAGACACCCTCAGTCTTTCTTCCTCCTGCCTCAACATCCAAATTTATTGGCCAATTTCAGCCAAATCTTGTAGAAGGGGTGAGACATTCAAAGGCAGTAAGTTAATTTAAAAAATCACCGGTCGCCTGTGAGCTTAGAGACATATGGCTCGAATCTATAGGATTTCCTTTACCCTGTAGGAGGTCCCTTCTTAACTGCAGAGATCACACGACAACATGCTTGTAACAGAGACAGCACTGTCCAAATCAAGCCCTGATTGCATTGCAAAGCTCATGCAAGACCCCGGAGAAGCGTTGAAAGCTGGATAAAGACAATGCACAGAGCTATCCAAGGATCAGCTCTCAAGCCTTGTCTGGTTTGAGTGGTGATACCAGCAACAGACACACCAAGCTCCTTGCTGAACCGCAGCGTACAGTACCTTCAGCAGACATGTGAGTTTACTGTCTCAAAAATTGACAAACTGGGCCCGACTCCCCCCTTCTTGCTCAAAGCGTTGATGCAGTTGCCAAAGCCAGCAGTGAGCAGTTGATGTGGGCTCTTCTTTCATCCTCTTGCCCCAGTTCTGAGTCTGTTGGGAGAGGAGGGAGGGAGGGGGGAACAGACAGACAAAGCACATGCTTCAGAACAGTGGGTCTGTGCCTGGGGAAGACGTGTGGCATCACCAGGGCCAAGGTTTGGACGTCAAAGCAATGCCTCCTGCAAAATCTACCTGAAAGTGCAGGGTTAAACCCCACTCTGAGGCGCAGAGGTGCTGCTCAGAGTACTTTTCTTGGAACAGATAACTCAGCTCTGACCTTTTGGTTCTTAAAAGATAGCTATTAATTATCTTCTAAAGATTCTTTCAGAAATTAAGATGCATAACTGCATCACTCCAGAACTCCTGATCTCGGTAGAAATACTGGGTATGTAAAATCTCTCTCCCTCAAATCACCTCCCCAAGTTCCAAGGTTTCTTCCTTCCCGTAGGAGCCTGCTGCCTTATTTTCCACCCACCAGCATCCCTCTGTTCCACTGGTACCAGCTTTTTCTCTGACAGCCCAGCTGATCCCTGCCTAACAGACCTCAGCTTCTCTTTAGATGTGAAACTCGCTGCTGCTTTTTCAGACCTGAGAAAAGGCTGCACCGAAAAGCTAGTTAACATTTTCCCCATTATACTAGGTCTAATAAAAGATATTACCAATATCATCAAACTCTGTCTTTATTTTCAGGCTATCCCAGGCACAAACTACTGCTCTAAAGCAACAGAGGAGCACACAGTGCTGGTGTCCCCAGGGAGAAGGGCAGGCATGCACACCCTGCCTGGCAAGCCGGGGAATCCAACTGCTCTCATCCAAAGCTGCCGAGCTCCAGCCGTACCTGGGCTGCTCTCTCTGACCCTGCCGAGCCGACCACGAGAAGCTTTCCGATGCGCGCATCCTCGCCGATCGCTTTCCTTCGGCTTGTCTGCGTCACCGTCACCTGCAGCACTGCGTGCGAGCGGCGGGACGGCTGGTTGGCAGCAGCGGGTTCCCGCGTGCGTCGCTCCTTTCCTTTCATGAACCGCTGCGTGATCCGAGCGGTACAGAAGAGCCCGCAGAGACGTACAGCTCTGCCTGAGCCGTGGCGTGGCCTTCCCCATGGACTGCACCCCTCACCCAGGGCGCAGGCAAACTCTGGTGCTGCTCATGCTAGCAGGGGTTTTGCTGGTGGTTTTCCTCAGATCTCTCCCTTTGGCTTGTAAACTTGGAAGTGAGGGGTTTTTTGGGGTTGGGGCCGTTTTCCTGGGAGGCCTGTTTGTCTCGTGTTGAAGGCACATATAGAAGTGCACATCACTGTACCTCAAAGGGGTTTCATTATTTCTTCTCCTTCTCCAAATTGTTTGTTGACACATGTACACAAATCAAAGCACTCTTGTCCTTCCAGGAGAGCAGCCTGCACCCTGGAGAAGCAGAGCTAGCAGGAGGTTAGCTGAGGATTTTAGCCTGGTTTCTACCACTCACACGGCTCCATGATGAGCCCTTTCCATACAATTTATCCCATTAATCCAGTTCCACCAAGGCCCTGCTACAAAAGGTCCTTGCTACCAAGTAAGGCACAGGCAATAGGAAAGCGTCAAGAAAGTTTAACGTACCGATGCATGAAACACAAACCCCCTCCCTTTCCCCTCACTGTGGCCCATAGCCCAAGGTACCTCCTGAGCATTCATGGTGGAGACTTCCATAATTCCTGCTATCTGGATGCTGCCTCTGGGGTCCTCTCTCATGTCTAAGAACCCCAAGGATGGGTTCAGGAGGTCACGGATCACTTTGTTATAGATCTGAGGGTAAGAAATGAGGGGCTGGTGTAAGACTAGCACTGGGTCCTTAGATCTGCAAAAAGGGTTGAGTTGATACAGTCTCAGACTCCCCACTTCCCATTACACCTGCTCCACAGAGGTTGGATCCAAGGCAAAACAGACACTTCACCTCCAGGTAGGACATGGAGACTGTGTAATCCATCTCCTCCGTGGTAGCTTCGAGGGCCTTAAAGAGGTCATCAAGAGCACGGATGTAAATCCCTGGTTCACAGTCTGTCCCCAGCGTCACGTAGGTTTTTCCTGCTCCTGTTAAAGACAGAAAGAAGAGCAGTAAAGACCGACTTCCATGCGAGCAAGTTTCCACAACAGATAAAGCCTGGTGTCCTACTGATTTCTGTCCTTCATCCCCTGACTTCCTCCAGTTGCTCATCCCACGATGACACAGCTGCAGGAAAGACATGGCACGTGCCATCCGAAATGGGTAGGAAGAGGACTTGCAGATGGGCAGACAGGTAGGTTAACTGCTCACCTAGGTGCTCAGAGCTAGGGTAAAAATGTATTTTTACCTAGTCTGTACTCTATAGGTACTTTCTACAGCTTTATCTGTTCTCCTGAGATCAGTCTCCAGTGTTACACAGCTGCCCTCACCACCTCCTCCATTTTAATGGGAAGATTTGTCTCCATTGAACTCTGCTCCAGTTGAGTGACAGCCCAAACAGAGCAGCTTCACTGTTACTGTAGCATTAAAGGAAGACTCACGCTTCCTGATAAGAATAGTATTTTAATGCTTCAGTCTTGTCCTCACAGTAAGCAGTTAATTAACATTTGATTAATTTCTGGTTTGTACAGATACATTTTATTCCTCTGGCACAGTACAGCTACAGGGACTACTTCACCTGTTGGACCACATGCAAAAATGGTTGCACTGTAGCCAGAAATGACTCCTCCTACCAGGCTTTTGGTAGTGGACACATATCCTTCCTCCTAATTCAGTCAAAAAAGCTTAAATTTTTGGTCAGGCACAACAGCTGTCCAAATGATCTATACCTAATTGCATTCCCAATGATTTTCTCGCTATGTTTTACAAATTCCGTGGGCTTTGGAACGATTCATGAGACACTTAGATTTTGACACATCATCAAAATGAGCAGAAAAGCACAGAGGTTTATTGAATTTTCTAAAGGTAGGCAAGATGCAGAAGCTTACTGAAATAAATGTCCCTAAATATCATTATTTTCCTGGACTCTGAACGTGGAATGCTTTGTTTTTCCTTTGTGTCTGCTGAAGAAGGGAGTAAATTCTCTCCCTGACCTTATCCTTTATTGAGAAGTGCCACCGGGCCTCCAAAAAAAGTCTCAGGTAGCATACAAGGGTGCTACGCTGACGTTTCGCGTGAAAGAGAACATGGATGACTGCATTGCTTGTGAGAAGCAAGGCTGCAGTCACATCATGGTGATCTCAAAATGCAGGTGCTGATGAAATCCTCGTACTGCACCTCGCCTCTGTCTGCAAAACACAGCTCAGTAAGGGCACCAGAGCTCACTGCAGAACAACAGAGCCACAGGAAAGAAGTGTGTGAGCAACAGAGCCAAATAACGTGTCAATGATCTTATTCACTGGAAACCTTGGGAGACAAAGCTCTTCATCTCTGCCCAGGTGTGTTGCACCTGGGGAGTCCCGATGAGGGAGGCAGAGGCAGATTGAATACTGCACGTGTCTCCCCACTCCTCTGACCAAAGGAAAACCCTCACAGTCCTCTCACCTTCAGCACTGTCATCTTTTATCCGGGTGACAGGTAGCCTCTGGGATGGGCAGTTCTACTCACCTGCCGAAAACATTTGTCTAAGCAGGGAAAACAATTCTAATCTTAAGCCTTTCTGTTAAAAAAAAGGGAAGGATGTTACCTGGGTTGGTCTGTGATCAAAACCCATGTCAAATACAAGTGTTTTTTCTTGGGATCTGTTAGCTTGCAAGATGTCATCTGGATCTTCACTTGGATCCATCAGGACCACCCTCTGTTATAAAATAGTCAGAAGAACCACTGTTATGTCTGGGTTCGGTTAACGGCCTGTTGGGATTTCTTGCAGCACTGTCACCATTGTGTCTCTTGGCCAAACGAACACCACACTACAGCTTTGCGTGGAAAACATGCTTACATGCACAATGCCAGGGCCAACAAGCTATGTTTTGTAACTGATGTTGCAACTTCTGTAATTTAGAGAACCAGTAGCTCCTGCAAAATGCTTTGAAGGTCCCTTGTGCAGCGAAACAGTCGCTGGCATTGGGTAATAGCAGGGTTGCAGGGACGTGACACCCAACCAACCCCCATCCAAGCCGGGGGGGCACAGGACCTCTTACCTCCATTTCCAGCCAAGATTCAGACAGAGGAGCTGGGAAAGAAAATGGTTAAGTTCCTGGGGAGCAAAAGTGCCCAAAGTCATCTTCCAGAGCCTTTCCTGCAGAAGGACTCATAGAAATATCTCCATTACACAAGGATGGAGACCATTCAATTTCTGGCTTTTATTAAGGAAAAGCCAAAGGTGGGAGAGGAGTTGCAGCAGGTTACAGAACTGGTTCTGTTTCTTTTCAGTCCCTTACAATCTATTTCAGTACATAATTATCACAGTATGTAATTACTGTGGAGAACGATATTCCTTCTCCTCCACTGAAACGGCTCATAAGGAGATGCTCAAGCCTCAAGGGAAGGGATAGAGAACCCTGTGCCTCCTACTCCAGAGCAGCTTTCATCCTCTCTCAGGTAAACAGATCGTTAGATAAGCAATTAAAGCATAAATGAACCACTCTTTGACCTACAGAATAACTGCATTGGGGTGCCAGGCACGGAAGAGAGACAAGTAGCTAGGGACAAGTGCCCATGGGTGTTCAGGAAACGTCAAGACTGTTTTTTCTTTTGCATTTCCTGCTAAATTCCAAGTCTCCAGTGAGTATCTCTAGTTTTGATCTGCAAGTTTTCAATTACCAGAACAACATTTTTTAAAAAATTCTTCTAGTTTTCACTGGTCCAGCTCAGGCCTTAAAACCCAAAGCAACACAAGAACAAAACTTCGAAGGGAACTCCTGGTTTATCCTTGGCGGTGGCAGTTGCCTGCGAAAGGTGGGCTGACACGGGATCATGTGCACACACCAGTGTGCCAGCCAAGAGCAGAGCTTGGAGAATGAGGTCAGCATGTTTCCTTTATAAGTTTTTTTCTGTAACACTTTCAGGCCCCTTTTACCAAGTCCTTGTAATGTCCAAATTTTGCTCTCAGCGTACCCACGCATCCAAAAGAGTCCTCTTCCAGTCTGGGGCTAACACCTTGTCTATCCAGCAGTATTCTAAAAGCATAAATCTTCTGCCATTGCACGGAAGCATTAAAACATAACAAGACGCTAACAGAGTAAATTGTGAGTTAGGATTAATAAGCCGGCAGAAGCAGCTCTAAATGAGTTAGGCTGGGAGTAAAAATAGCAGGGAACATGATGTAAATCCAAATACACCAAGAAATCGAAGTACTTCAACTGCCCAGTCAATTAATTTGCTTTCATAATTACAGTTATTTACATTATTAGGAGAATCTCATTCTCATAGATAGAAGTTACCCAGACTAATGTAATGCACATTTCCTTCCCAGATTTCCATTACAGAAAATAGATCTCAGGGCAAATGTTGCAAGTCTGAATAAGCCGTATAAAAATGAAGTTGATATCCTTGTGAGGTTAATGGCTGCTTTAAAAAAAAAAAAAGAAAAGGGGTGGGGAGAAGGATGTTTCACCAGGAAGGTGCAAAACGAAAATTGCATTTGTAAGACAATCCCTGAAGAGGAAAGACAGATTCACGCTCTCTTTGCTTGTGAGGGCTGCTATCACTTGACTATTGCATGGAGACAAGAGACAAGATATATTACAGAATTAGCGTGCAGTCAGGAAGGGTTCAGAGAAAGATCAGCTGAAGCATGATAGAAAATAATGGGATTTACATTGGAAAAGAAGGTAAATAACAAGGGCACAGTAAAATATGTGAATAGGTGTAGCGATGTAGAAAAGGTCAGTGGGGACCTCCTGCAATCCCTGCCTCTTAAGAAGAGGAGCAAGAGGTGAAGGACGCGGCACTGGAGAGAAGAGGTGCCGTTTGCACAGGCCGCTGCATCCCTGCTGGGTCCCAGCAAGGCCAGGAGTTCTGCAGGGTTTGAAAGCAAGTGAACCAGAAAAGCCAGTCTCGTGGTGGTCCCCGGTCCCCATCTCAGGGTCTCTCCTGCAGCCCAGGCACAACCCCCCCAGCTCGCCCCCTCTGCGGGCAGCGAGGCAGCTCCCGCCTCTCCGCTTGTGCTGCGTTGATGGGACGGACGCGAAGGGGCACCTGCACACACAGCTCACGCATGGGGCCCGTGTGTGCCGAGGCCACCCAGGCTGACCTGCCACAGGGCTCAGCTCTGTGCAAGCACCGGCGATACCTACAGCTTCGGGCTGCAACTCCTCTGCTGACCAATCTTAAAACCTTCAGCTTAGGGCCTGGAGAGTTTAAGGAAATTTATAAAGTTTAAACCAGTTAATTCTCCCATGATTTGCACTTTTATCTTGACAAATTCTTCCTCCCTCTTTCCCTTTCTCTGTCTCTAACCCAGCAAGACTTCAACAGACCGACAGAGAAGGCGGCTGAATGAACTCAGCCGTGTCATTGCTGCCGCCAGCGGGAACCTTTGGAGGTCTGGGACCATGGTACCAACAGCTACAGAGCTGAGTGTGCTTACAGATGCCCCTAGTGCTCCTGAACACTGATTAAAGTTATTCGTGACAGAGAAAGGGAATTGCATTTCGCCAAGTACCCATTTCGTTTAGTCCCAGGTAGCAATCGTTATGAGCCTGTTCAATCGGATCAGAGCAAGTCGGCCCTGATCTCTGCTGGTCCCGCGGGGTTCCTTGGAAGCTGGAATTCATCACAGGACTGGAGCGATTACAAAGCAGCAATTAACTGCCAGCACCTTGTGCCACAAGCCAGTCAGAAATACAATAATTTGACTCGAAGATTTAAAACACACAGGCTGCACTTGTCAGTATTAATAACGAACAAGAGCACACGTATTTCAGCCTGTTTAATCCGCAGGTGAAGCGGTAGAGAAAGCGTGGAGTCATGGATCAGTTGTGGGATTAATTGGGCCCCCTGAAGCTGGGGTCCTGCTCTGGCCCTGACTCACTGCAGCTGTAGGCGAGTTGCACAGTCCCACATCCCAAACCTGTGTGCCTGGTGGAGGGTCTCCAGAGATGACCAATTCAAAATTCTACCTAAAAGCTGCCCTTGGCATCTCAGCTAATAACAGATACTTGAAAAATCCTATTCTCACCTTTCCATAGCTGTTTTCTCTTTTGTAAAATACAGCAGCATCCCCTTAGCAGCCCCTGACAGGAGAGCTGATGCTGGTAAAACACTGCATAATGCACAGAAATGATGCCTCATCAGGAGGGTGTGCAATTATCGAAACAGACTTGTTCTACGGCCCCACCAGTCACAAGCAACCCGTTTCTATAGGAACCAGATTTATTTCCACAATAACAAGTCAAGCTACCTGTCAATTTAATGAGGGTTTCAAGAACAGCTCCCAGTCTTGAGCACTGTAGTCAACATTTTTCAGTAGTTCCAGCAACAGCAAAGGAACATTTCTTCACTCCAAGTATCTCCGGATACAAGGTGAGCTCCTTGGCTTTGAATAGCTTTTAATATTCACAAGAATGCAACAATTAATTTAGCTTCATCATCTACACACATCTGAGTGACGCTGTTAGAACCATCTCATTCCCTTGGGCTGAACTCATCTTCGAAGTATCTGAAAATATTATGCTGCACACCATAATCCCAAGTCCTGCAGCAGGAGGAGGGGATAGTGCAAGTCTCTCTTAGACAGCCTTAACCTCTGGAACGGCCCCGTTAATCACTGTATTTGGTAGCCCTGGCCACTGAGGGTAAGGAAACAAACCCAAACAAGCAGCATGTGGAGACAGGTCAAACCAACTACTAAGGATTTTTCTTGCATTAGAGAGGAATGCAAGGTATTCCAGGTATTATTGACTTTAAGTGATTCCACTCTGAGCAGAGGTTTCTGTGTCCGCCTCTGTCATGTTTCAGCACAAGGTAAGGGCAATGCTTCAGTTTAACAGAGCCACGGGGTTGAAGGTTGAAACTTGGGAAAGGATTACCTTTTCAAAGCACTCCCCTTACCCTCTGATCAACAGAGACGCCAAGGTGCTAGAGCAATGGTGCAGACTCAGGCAGGACTACAAGCCCAGCTGGCTTCAGCTGCTTACTATGAATCTGTCACTCAGATCCCAGAGATGGGCACGCTGAAAATCACCCTTCAAGGACTACCACCACCATGTGCCAGGTCACTCACCCTCAGCTCCCCTACTGTACATTTCTTCCCTTCTGTAGGATCCTTATACCCAACTTCTGCTTTAAATCACGCAGAGCTTTGCACAGAGAGAGCAAGTCTGGGTTTTTTTGCTCCAGCTGGGCCACAGCGGCCCAGAACATCCGAAGACAGCCGGCAAACACGACAGGAAGGATGCTGGGGCTGGGTACAACCAGCTGCTCCTCCCCATATCATGCCCTCCCCCTAAACAAGGGGACTCACTCTAAGCTGCTGCTCCTTCATGGACGAGCCAAGACACCACCAGGTCAGGGCTGGGTGATCTGCCCAGGGAGGTGCACAGCAAGTTGGAGCCCTCCAGGAGACTGAAGAGTTCAGAGGCAGCAGCAATCACCCCAGGGAAGGAAGAGAGAGGCAACCCCTGCGCTGCTCCGGGGGGAGATGACTGCAGGAGGCAGGAGCTGTGAAATACGAGCCCCAGGGCAGGAAGGGGCTGCAGCAGCTCCCTGCTACTCCAGGCAGCAGGTTGCCACCACTGCACCTTGCACAGGACACAGTGAAAGGGGTCAGGATAAGCAAAATGACCCACCTGCAAGCCCAAATCAGCTCTTGACATGCAAATCCATCTGCACGCACCCTTGGCGAGCAGCCTTCATTTTCCACCCTCTAGGACACCAGGTTTCTCCTTCCCCGAGGATCGAACATGCAGCACGACCAGGCACAGGAGCCCACAGCTCCACCCAAAGCTGAGCAAGGAGCCCCCTGGCCCCTCCCGTCTCGCCCAAGACCTGACAACAGCCGCCGAGGCAGTCAGGACACTGTTTGCCACCTCCGAGAGCACATTTCCACTGCATTGTCACTTCCCACAGTGGCATTTCAGGACCCTATGCTCAGAAAGGCAATCCAGTGTCAGTCCATGCATTACAACAGCCTATTAAAAACCCCACAAGATCACCTTTTGTCTTCATTATTTATTTACAGTAAACGAGTCAAAGCTCATAAAAGTTACAGTAAGGCTTTATTAAAAAATATTAGAATTTAAGAAGTTAAAACTTAAGTCTAGCAAGCGAACAAAACTTGTTCCATGAAGTCTTCATAAGGACTGCAGATGGTTAAAAGGTCATGAGAATTTATTACAAATTCAAAATAAAAACTGTGAAAGTGAAGACTAGCCCAGGATTGTATGAATTGTTCCAGTTACTTGCTATTTAAAAGCGATCATTAAAAATACTTAATACTTTAACAAACACAATGAGAGATACTATCCTACTTAATGCTTAAGGTTTGTTTCCCTCCTCCACCCAAGGTATTCCTTGAAGGCATTCAGTGGAGCTACAACTGCTCTTGGAAGCCTTTTCCCCCACCTACTTCTGTTCTGACCATCCTTCAGAAGCCCTTACCAGGACCACAGGCTGAAAACCAGTGTCACAGGACTCGAAGCTACACACCAACACAGATTAAATCCAGCAAGACCCTTCCTCCCTACTACAACTCCTAGCGTTACTCCGAAATATGCCAAACAGCCCAATTACCACATAGGTACCCATAAAGCAATTCCAGTAGCACATAATTTGCAAAAAGCATTTGAAGAAAGAAACACTACAGAAAAGACACAGTAACTGAAGGGAGCAGTGTCAGAAATGCCAGCACTACAGATGAGAAGAGGCCTTAGCTGCTGGTCAGGACAGTATCTTGCCAGCTTCCAAAGCTCCTACAGAAGCATCATGTTTTGGGTGGGGTTTTTTTGTTGTTTGTTGTTTTTTCTCCCCACGGAGAGAAGCACCTTAGAAGAGAACTCAAATCGTTTAACATTGGCATTACATTTCTTTACTCTGACAACGGCCAGGAATAAAACACAGCAGCCTATTAAAACTTTGTTGCATGGAAACATGCGAAAAACTTTTCAACTCAATTCATAGCAAGGAAGCAGTAAGTCAGCTCTTCACAATCGAAGGGCAAATACAATGATTACTGCTATAGAAGAAGTTCAAGCCATTACTGGAGAACTTTGATGTGGTAGAAGTTCTTCTGCATTGTTTTGCCAGAAAGTGTCTTTTTTCCAGTACAGCTGAGAGACAAGCTCGGTAAATACTGTGGACAACACTTTAATCATCTATATATCTGTATATATGGAGAGGAGACAGAACATCCTCATTGTCCTCTGGCCCTCAAAGGGCAAGCAGCAGGCCAATCTCTCTCACTGCTCTGACAACAGACAGAAAATAGTTTCTACTCACAAATACAGAGAAGTTGCTTCACCAGCTTCAAGTACACTTTTCCCCTCGGAGCACAGAGGGCTTTAGAAATGAGACTAGGTACTCTTAACAGGGAGCATAAGGCATGGGTATACAGAGCACTTCTCTGAAAGTTTGCAATGTTCACTCTAAGACTTGAGACTAATCCAGTAATTCCTGAGGCTAGTATCACTTTCCAACTCGTTTAAGAAACCCACTCATTTTCTAGTCACTCCGCTTTAGTGAAAAGGTCAACTTGTCAGATTAATGAGCCGTACCATCACTGTGACAAACAAACCAACCACAACACAAAACCAGAAGAGCCATGAGGAACTGAGATCAAAAAAAATAATAATTCAGAGGAACCATATAGTCAATATAGCAAACACACTCTTACTACTGTGGATATCTTCGATTTTCATCGAGGGAAAGATTCCCTACAAACAACGCGTAGCCAGCCTGGGTTTAGTATAGGTCTGCTTTTATTTCCATATTCAGCTCTTTGAGGGAGACATCCTTTCACAATCTGAAAGGAGGAGGGTATAGCCCACTGTAGTGCTGCTTCAGCACACTAAAACACATCATACGAAAAATGGTTTCGTTGACTTTTCCCCACACAAAATGAACACCTGTCCATGCACTCGGGACATAGAAAGAGTCCTGAAACAGAAACATCGTGCGTGTGTGAGAGAGGGGTGCACTGATGAACCTCACCTCACTGGCAATAGTCAAGAACTGCCAGTTGGTAAGAACTGCACGGGGATCAGGAAGTAAATACTGGTAGTAGTGGGTTTAAAAAGGAAAAACAAAATAATAGTTAAATCCTGGAAAAAAAAAAGAATAAAAATTTAAAAGCAGCGCCTTTCCAGTATCTCACTGCAGCAGGCAGCAAGACTTAAAGGCACTACAGTATGTCAGAATGGAGAAAATCTGGTGCATCCACCCTTCCAGAGTGTAAGAATATGGATTAAAAACTCCGAAGCTGATGTAGGCTTTCTGAAAATGAAGGAACTTCTTTTCGGCACAAGATACGGTGGTGCTGCAGAAAAGGACAAGAGAGGCGAGTTAGTCACCGTGCTTTTATACCAACAGCTCAACCCCACCACAGATGGTAGCGGGTGAAAGGCTGCACAGACGTGCGTTTCACCTGTTCTTAAACCGGTGTTTGTCTAAATCCACCACCCCTAAGCAGCCTCTCTCTGTCTCTTTCTTCCATAAAATGATCTCCCATGTATGGGACAGAGATCAGCCAGATCCAAATATATTAAAAAGTATCGAGGCTAGACTGGTCCAAGAGGTATACTGCTCATGTTTTACTTGAGCTCCTTAGATATTTGGAGGCTAAAGAGCTGTAGGGCAACTTACAGCTGCAAAAGGCACACTTCCAGTCTCCTCTTCCTTAAATGAAGTCACGTTTAGGACAGAGCAGGAACCCATTACAGGTTTTAAGTTCTATGTGAGTGCCTTCACTATCAAAATACCTTTTCCCTCCTCAATACAACATCAAGCTCCCTAAAGGACATTTCCTACATCAGGGGCTGAAAGTAGCCTCTATTGTCAACGTATAAATATACAATATGAATTCACAAAAAGGAACTGGGAAAAGCACCGCATTAAATAGAAGATTTCAGTAACAAGCAGTGGCAGTCAGTACACAAAAATCTGCTGCTACCTGCATTCTACTCAGCATTTCTAGGAAGCGATAGCAGAGTTCACGTGGCTATTTAAACATCTACTCAAAGTTTTATCAGCCCACAGTCAACTTGCTGTATCATCTTTAGTACAGTATTGAAACTCCGTCCAGCCTTGAACTAACATGCAATTCTTCCAAAAGGCAACACTCCTCTCTCACAGTAACTACAATTCCTCCTACTGACAGGAATTTCAGAGCCCGCAATACACTGTGTTTAGAAGTTGGCCCTGGCTCTGTTGGGGGTTTGATCACTCTGGCAAGACAGGACATACGCGGTATTCTGCTCAGTGCAACTCATAAACCTGACCATCTGCCATTACTTTTTAAAAAAGCTTCTGTCCCCGCTAGCCACAGAGAAAACAAACCAACTCAGAGAACACCACATTCCATGCACAAACAGACCTAACTTTCTCAAGCAATTATTAAATCTACAGCAATAGCTGAAAGCAAAAGTTTCTCTCTACCAAGAGGTATGCTATCTTACCACAGTTTTATTAATTACTCTGGTTCTGCAAGGGTAATAATTTCTTCATTGATAAAAAATTCAACAGTCTCCTCCTCCCAGTCATCAACATTGCTGTCCAGCTCATCTGTGTCTACCCCTGGAACAGAGAAAACATTAACACCGAATGCATCAAAAAAGGCAGCAATGGAAAGATTCGATGCTCTTGGCAGAAACAGTCCTTAAACCAGCAGTGAAGAGGTATTTGGTGCTTTAAATCATAATAAGTACGTGCTAAATCCATAAAGGGACAGCCAAGGCATCACTGTCTCCCACCACAGGGCTTCTGCGGATTTTCTGGTTAAATGCAACACCCAGAACCCTTCACAGTCTTATCCCAAGGTCAAGCTAATGCTTGCCTTGAAGCATGAAGAGGTGAGGTAAAACACAGATACCAGATTTCTGTCAGCCAGAAATATTTGAGCTTTCTCACATTAAAATAAAAATAGAAAAATCCTGTTTTGATACAGGACAAAAAGTATAAACCTTCAGAAAACAAGGGACTAGATTTGACAGGAAATGGAACGAGAAAAGCAGCGGAAGAATCCCCAGAACAGGGTAGTTACTTGGTGAGAAGCAGCAGTTATCTGGCAGCAAGCCCTTACGAGTAGCGTGGGGCTTACCTCCTCGAAGCTCCAAACGCTCGTTCCTCTGCTCCATGTACAACTCTTGTGCCATCTTGCGGTACTTTCTGAACTCTTCCATCATTGTACGTCTCCTTTCCACTAGCTCCTGCGGAGGCAGGAAGAGGTCATTAAACCTCCTCAGGAAGTCAAATCCACATGCAATGCATTTGTTAGCAAGTCACACTTTCTCACGAACATATTTTCTACTGACTTAAACAAAAGAAGGAAGATCTTTCTCTTACATAACCAAAAAGCCACTTTGGTGAGGTTTTTGGTTGTGGGTTTTGTTTTTTTTTTTTTAAAAAAAAGTTTTTCTTAATTTAAAGACCCGCTCATGCAGCAGCTCACTAAGAACTCCAAAATTTTACCACCTTTGCTTAATGAGGTAACACCAGTGCCTCTCCAGATTCATTACTGTTTAACCTGACAGCTTAGTAGCATCTGTCTAAACCACCTACTGGAATTAACTCCAACCATCTGGATTCAAATGAACACAGATGTTTGTTATAAAAGAAGTTTAACTGACCTTACCTTAACACCATGACAAAGTAACTAAGACCAGGTTACAAGAGTTTTGTCTACATTATTGTATTCCAAAAGTGTCTTGCCTTTGAAGCTTTGGACTGGCTCAGGCGATCCTTCTGCTCAAATATCTTGGAGTATTTCTTCAGGTCCTTCTTGATTTGCTGTAAACCAGGGAATTTTATTTCAACTGGGACATCAGACTAGCAATCACAACCATTGTACTCTGTAAGAACTCCTAAGCAGGCTATGGATTTTTTAAAAACGTCTCTCTTCTAGGCCATTTCCCTTTGCTATAGTTTTGTTTGTTCTTCCTGGCTTACAGATCATGTAAATGCTTCTGTACACATGCAGTCAGTGAAGTCTGGACAGCTAAATTCATTTTTATTATTCTTTATACTCTTTCACTGTACTCTAACTGTAAGAACAGCTGGTAACCATTTCTATTCTGAGCTTAAAGAACAGTTAATATTTACAGTCCTTCCCGGAAGTGAGGTCCCCTAAGGCCACATGTTTTTCCCACAAATTCAGGGTGAAAGGCAGTTGTGTAACTCTGCAACAGCTCAAGCTTCATCCTCAAGAAGAGGAAACAAACCAAGTACACTTATACACCAAATCCACGTCAGCCGAAAGAGTCTGGAATACACTACCTTTATCTGATCCTCACTGAGCAAGGTAGCTGGTCGTGGTCTCCAGAGAAGCTGACAGAACCTGTCTTTATTGTTCTTCTGAAGTAGACGGCCTTGGAAGGTCCATAACCAATATGCATTGTCCACCTGGAAGAGCAGTGCACCATCTCAGTCAAGAGGAGCTATAACTTAACACTCCAGTCCTGACTCCATGTCTTAAGGGTGTTTTTTATAAACTCAAACATCATTAGTCAACAGAACCAGGGTGCTCTTTTTGTTAGTGCCTTCCTTGCACAAGTCAAATTCCTCAGCAAAATCTTTGTTCCACTGAAGCTTTGCAATAAGTTACTTTCTGGAGGATCACAACAGTTTGAAACTAAGCCAGCCCTTCTATTATATTCTTAAGTCTCAGATTCTATGCTTGTACAGGAAAGGATTACAGTGCAACAGCTGGAACCATGCACGAGTAGTGACAGCAACAATAAATCCTGCTGTTCTGTGCGGACCATAAGGAGATCAAGTTTCAGACTGCTAAAGACATAATGAAAATTCAGAAAGAGGACACTCAGTTTAGACTCATGAACTGCCCCTCCAGAACTTATTTTGGACAACCAGTGAAGCTAACAGCCCAAATAAATACTGATGTTCAGAAATTAACGTCTAAAACTATGGTGCAGGTTTTAGGTCATACAGCCAGTGACAGGTGTCCATTTTCTCTCCCTAACCAACAGCCCTTTCCAACACCTCTGGAAGAGAAAGAAGAAGAAAAAAGAAAGCATTAGTACCTTGTGGCTCCACCAAGACACAGAAGTCACAATGTATCTGCCCGTAGGATCCCACTCCACATCTGAAGCCGTGTAGTGTTCGGCAATGTTCATCATGGTGCAGTCAGATGTATCAACAAACGCTAAGGCACCGTTCATGCTGCAAAGACAAAACAAGACAGATTGATTTACACTCTAGTACAGCCTGTTTTTTTTTTTTAAAAAGCATTTCACAAGCTGCATCTTTACAACTCCTCACTACAAATTTCTATATATAAACTACTATAAATTTTCACAGCAACCAAGAGACAGGCTTGTATCAGTCTCCGTGGCTAGAAAGCAATGCAATGAATAAAACCAGAAGAATCCAAGAATGACACTTCTGTTTCTATGTTCAGTGGCCCTTAACCCATTTTATTTCTGTTCTTAAAGTAACAGTGAAAACATACTATAGGCGAGTTACAGCCAAAGCTTAACAATCATACGCTTAGACATATTTAAGTAGTGAAGACAAGATTAAAGAAGAAAAACAGAACAGCAGTGCTTGTCTGAAAGCATGTAAAGGCAAATACTACTCATCTAGTTAATAAAAATTATTTTCCCTTGCTCTAATATGAAACTTTCTTGGTACTAACTCTTTTACAGAACAGCTTTGTCATCAAGAGGTATTGCGCATGAGAAGGCACATGCACCATGCAAACTGGATTAGCTGAGCATCAGCATTTAACCTAAACAGCCGAGGAGTGTTTCTAAATATCCACTTTTCTGTTGAAAAATGCATTCTTCATTTGATGTGGAAAATAGCAAGTAAAAGTTACAAAGGACTAAGTTACATCATGAATGTGCATCTCTGCTTTTCCTTTGCTTTTGCAAAGCTGTACCAAGATTACACAACAACGCAACATTCCTTGAGATACCAAACACTTCTTGATGAGATACTCCAGCCTTTTTCCTCCTTAAAATGAACGTAGCTTTCAGTAACCTGTGCAATACTCACCTTCTGAGGCCAGCCAACACTACAAATTGCCCTTGAGGACTCCAGAATATCGTGTTTGCCTGCTGTTTATCAAACGTTTCTGGAAAGAAACAAGATAAAAATGAGAAAAAGATCTCAATCCCATGCCATCAATCAGCTTACAAGCTATCAACTCCATCCACTCCTCAAGATGTTTCTGAGCTCTGCAAACAAGTCCTAACAGCAGCCCTTAGCTCTACACTTCTAAAGACAAAACCCCGTAGCACCAGAACATCCAAAGCTAGCTAAAGAAAGGGAGGGAGATCAGGGGAGCCCAACATCCACTTGGAAATACATTTTATCTACAGTGAGCCAAGTCTGTGCTATCACCTTACAGGAACTTCCCAAGGCCACAAAATTATTCTGGCTTGTAGGCCTTTTATTCCCAGACCCTGGACCGATTCGAAGTGAGAACAGCTTAGCTGTCACCAGAAAGCTACACTTCTAGAACACCGTGGCAGGCATAGCACCTATTGCCATACTATCCACCACAAACAGCCACAATTTTGTGTTTACGGCATCTATTGCCATGCAAAATGCTTAGTATCCGCACTTTTCACTTGTTTTTCAGTCACTTACTTATGAGTTCTATTTTCCCATTGTTTTTAACATGGTAAAAGGAAACTGAAATTCGTGGAGTTTCTCCATGCAACACAGCAAACTTGCTTCCATTTGGTTCCCAAGCAAAGGCTATGATGCTTTCTGTAACAACAAGAGATGGGTCAAAACTCTACTCAAGCCAATAAAAAAGGTTTGATTTCAAGCAGTTACAAAAGAAAACCAAGATGCTGAAGAGAGGGAACCCATCAGTCAGACTCTGCTGTACAGACTATCTTTTAAAACACAGGTTGATAAGGCAAATGCAGGGAGTGTTTCAAACAATAGCTCCAAATACACTCACATTATCAGCCCTACCATCTTTATTAATAACAGATTTTCACCTCTATCATTTTTCGAGTCCATCACAAGCATGAACAGCAACAGAAGTTTTGATTTCTCATTTTTACATTAGATGGCCTGCAACATGAATACTACAGCCCCTATCAAAAGAGTTAATTTCCCAATCATGTCACATGTTGACAGGAATTTCTAAGAAACACACAAGTCCCTACTCAAAGTTAAAGTTCAAAAATAAGGAAATACTTGGCATTACCTTTCATTTCCACCACATCCACTGGCACCTGTTTCTCTCTCATTCGGAATATTTCAAAGTTGGTCACTACTCCCTGCAAAGGCCAACGTCAGCTCATTATCCAGCACAGAAGCAGGTGAGCAAACAATTTTATCACTAGGCATAGAAGGACAACTACACAATTAGCCTGTCAGGATGACAGTCAACATTTGTGTCTTTAATGAGAGCAGATAAATACAGTATACCTCATTACCCAACACATTCTAAATTTTTCTATTCTGGAAAAAAAAAATAAATAACTGAAGCATTTGTTTCTTTTCAGACTATGATAGAATTTAATTAAGGCAGACAGACATATGGCACATTGAGCCACATGACCTACGGGTTGTTCAACAACTGTTTATCAGGGAGTAGGAAGAGAGGTGAGGCCTGCAGCTCTCACCCAAGTCCCAGACGCCTCTAAAGTCAACCTTGGACACAAACGTTACGTACGTTTCGCTCTCCACATGCCTCAAATCCAAATGGAAAAATGAAAAATAGCTTTGACATCACATAATTTACACTGGCTATATTAAAAGGCAGTACTGTAAAACAATGAGGTGTCAGCATGAGAGAGAACCAAAGTTTATTAATATAATCAGAACCCACATACCTGTGTGCCTTTGGGAGTCCTGTCTACCTTCACACACAGGTAATCCCCGTTCTTCTGCCAGTGCAGTTTACAATCTACAACATTGAACAAGTTCCGCACACGAATTTCTTGTCTAGAAGGCAGCTGCATCAAAGTCACTCTCGCTGGGATGTCTTTGTCCTCAGGCACCCAGAAAGCAATTATGTTACCACCTGGAGACCATGAGAAGTCTCTACAGGAAGAAAGTTAAAAACATGGCATTTTAATTTTCAGTTAGAGGTACTACAAGCAGAAACGATTTTCGTCATTGTATCAGAATGCTGCAGACAAACATCAACTCTCAATAATACAGATACAGACAAGCAGCTGAGGACAATACAATAACCTTGCACCTATCATACCAAACAGATTTTTAAACTGCTATTGAAACTTGCCACATGGCCAATGTTATCAAAACAGGACATTTCACTAAGCAGTAACGGCTACAGCCAGTGTAACCGCCAAAGATCTAAGAAACAGGGTGATTAAGCCAATGTGCAAACCCTACTATTAAATTACACTGGAGACAATCTTCTTGCACCTGGGTACACTTAATTTTCTTCGTGCATTTCAGAGAGTTACCTCAAAAACTCTCACAGGAGTCAGGGTCTGTTGCACAAACCCAACCCTGTTCCTTGCCAACAGGCAGAATACAGCACACTGTTTTAAACCAGCAGACAATCTTGTTAGGGAGATATTCTCTAACAAATGGCATTCCAATTTGGTTTTGTAGACAAGGAACAGGACTCCCGAGCTAGACCCTGGATTAAGCAGTACCACAAAGAGGATTTCAAAGGATACAAGCTGTCAACTGTGGACATCAATAAACGGAGAATTTTCCATTCCATCAGTTTGTCTAATTTGACCACTTCAGCATACGAGGCCGTTTGCTCTAGTCAACAGCCTAAATATTCCTCTAACTGTAACAAAGCCTCAGACATAAAGATTCCAACTAAAAACAGCAGTTATCTTTACAAAGGAAAAGACTCACCTTATCCCAGTGATTTTCAAGCTTTTTTTGTCCAACAAACCCATAGACTAAAAGAGAAATATGTGAATTTTCAAGTTAGTAACATTTTTATATTTACACATGCACCTTCTCCTGTTATTATTAGAGCACAAACTAGGAAATTGTGTACAGTTTTCAGAGATCCTGCATCTCTTTTTTATTATGAACATACATATACACCACAATTATAAAGTAAAAATTGCTGTACAGAATCAATGAGTACAGCAGCCTGAATTATAAGGAAGAAGCAAACCAGACTAGATTAGGCTGCAATTTATAGTGTGTGTTGGGTACTTTGGCACCCACCTGCTAGAGAGAGCTGGGAGGTGTCACATAACCTTGATCCTACTGACTCTTACAAGTAGGATATTGAGCTGTCTATTCCTTCTAGAAGCGTACTGTGAAATTTACTGTCAGACTTGGATAGTTTTTCACCCAGGAAAGAACAAGAGAAGACCAAAGGGATTTCTCCCCTTTTAAGCCCAGCTCTGTAGACTGTATTATTAAAATGTAACCTTTCAAACAGATACCATGGGAAAGACTGATATTGTAATGCAGTAAGTGTTATGCAAAAAAAGCAGTAACTTACAGGTGTTTCATAGATACTGAGGGTATCTGAAGTCATTCGAGCGAAGAATTTACCATCATGACTCCATCTAAGCAAATAAGAAAAAAAAAAAAAGGGGTATTAGATAGGAACCACCTTTTTATTACATGATGTCTGGGACCTCTCTCTACACTAATTCTGTTTCTCAACCTACTTAAAAATAGGCCAGTGAGCTGAGTTTTCACAGTGGAATCCTCGCTTCTTTTGCCCAGTCAGAATATCCCAGATGATAATAGCCTGAGGGTCATCCTGCGTGTCCATCAAAGGGCTGAAGGTCACTAAATACCTACAAAACAAACAATCAATTTCACTATTGAAACTTTATCTAATATGTCAGTACAAACAGGCTTTCACCCAAATAATATTTAAATATGATGCACTTTTAAAGAGCAGTTTCTCTAATGGGATTTTTTTTGAGATGAGGGAACGATAAGAACAGCGTGGTGGAGAAGAAAGTTTCCAGACACAGTATTTCCCTGGCATCCCTCTGGCTGAAGAGACTCAAAAAAAAGATTTAAGTGCAAGTCTTCTCAAATTTATGTTATAAGAGAGGTGGACTCACCAAATACACTGCTACTTACTATATAGTTTTGCCACGAGAACATCATTAGTTTCAAACTGGATATAAATCCATTGACCTCAGCCAACCTGAACTACAGGTATGCCAGACTTCTCCGCTTAAAGATAAATAATCTCTCTTTAATACAATAAAACACAAAACCTAATTGCTTCCAAATATGTTACCTGAAAACTAACAAAACAAGATACATCTCAGTCCTGAAATTATTTCAGCCTTCTCTAAAGAAAGCTTAAAGAATTTGTTTCAATACTACAGATTTGGAGGACGCAACTCAACTGAAACTTTTCAGAGAACTAGAAATCAAACGTAACAAACATCCCATCCAACTGCAGAGGAAAAAAATACAGTCTTCTCTCTTGGGATAACAACTTTGAGGAAACCTGTCAGCTCAGTTTTGTAGACCAATTATTCCAGATTATGTTAAGTATCTTTCCTGAAGTCAAAGAGAAGTCAGGCAAAGTTTCACTCATTCTAAGAAGGATTTATACATGAAAAGCAGCACTTCCAAAGCCAAAGGAGAACCAAAGACCTCAGCCACACAAGATCTGAAAGCACAGCAGCCAGAAGGTGTGTGCCTCATGCTCTCGACCCCTTAGCCGAAACCAACATCATGCTCCATACCTTTCACAGGGGGAGAAGTCAATAAGCTGCACTCCCTGGTGACTAAACCTTTGAATCTGCTTGAACTTCTCTCCACCCCACAGCGCGATGCCCCGCTGGTGGAACGTCGCCAAGTAGGTACCTTTCGGGGACCAACGTACATAGGTTTCTGTCCACCGCTGGATTTAAAAAAAAAAAAAGACAGTATACACAAAGGTTTAATTTCATGCTGGATTCCTAAAGGGGAAAGAATTACTGTGTGGTTGTAGCATCACATTTTGCAAATCTGGTCACTAAGTGAAGATCTCCGAATTAGTGATACCCTGGACTAGTTGTGGAGTTCAATTTCCTGCACATAACACACAGTACTTATTCTTCGGGTTGAAAACTGTCAGTTGAGACCTTTTCCATTTACTGATCACAAAAACATTTTCCAGGTACAGTGAGAACCTGCCTATAGTAACAATTAAACCCACGTAACAGGCTTGGGTTTCCTTGTTGTCTTTCAGCTCTGAGAAGAACACTCTGCTCAGAAGTAAAGGTAAGTATTCCCAATTTCTTAACAACAATCAGCTCTTGCCCGTCAGCCAAGTTAGGTTTCACCAACGCAGACTGTGGCAATGAGCAAAATTACTCGTCATCCCAGAGCCAACTTCTTTCTACTGTAATGCACAACTGTTATTAAAGAAAATGCTTCTGGGTACCAACAGTTCTCAGCAAGTCAAGTGCCTGCAGCAGACAGGCACACTAACTCTCCCTTTTATACGCTATTACCAAACCAGCTATTCCTCTCTAGCATCTCTGCGGTCAGCAAAAAAGCGCAAGGTGATCAGAAGCAGCATACTTAAGCACACACTCAGCTCTAATGAATAGTACTCCTCAAACTCTGACTTTGCATTTTCAGGTCTTTCTGAATCACCTATAATATAAAGATGAAGGAAACTAATAGGCATCAGAGACCAGCTGAAAAAAAAATAACACACCACCACAAACAAGTTAACTTTGCATTTGTTCTACCTAAGCAGCTAAGTCTAATTTTAAAGCATGTAGTTTCACAACTCCTCTTCAAAACGAAGAAAAAAGTATTTCAGCAATGAGGAAAAAAAAAAAAAATCTTTTTAAAAAAATACGAAAAACCTGAAATGGCATAAAATGAATGAGACTGACAGTGTATCTGCAATGTACAGCACTTCCAGGACACTCACTGCTCTGTCCTCAATTTGAACAGGTTCCTTGATATCATTCCAAAAAATGGAGGTCCGGTCTCCTGACTCAAAGATCACACTGTACTGATCCCTACAATCAGGATCTTCCAACCAGTATCGCAGATTCCCCTAAGAAACACAGAAGCAAAAAGATTATTAGTGAGTTAAAGGCTAAGATGACAAGTTCCCCAAATTAGTATCTACCCGGTGGGTGGAAGTTGGCCTTACACCGAGTGTGCAACTTGCCAGTCTTACCATCACAAACAAGCTTCTCAACTGAAATTAAATAACTCAAACTACTGGTTACCGGAGGCTAAGAGAACAGATCCGGAAAAGGTGGACCTTCGAGGTGGTTTGATGCAGTTTAACACTTTGTGCCTAAAATGACTGCAGGGGTTTTTGGACTTTGGTGTTTTTTAAAAACTATCCCTTCCTCCACAAGACTTTTTACAACACTAGTGGTAACAAACACAGACTCAAACATTCAAAAATATAAGACAATGCTTTCAAAATTCTATTTTTAAGTTAGAGTAAATAATGATTTTGCACAAGTTAAGTTTTACCCTATGTGGAACTACTAAGCAGAACCACCAAGTTCCTCCTGTCACTGAGAACGAAGGAAGAGGAGCACGCGATCACTACTGCTGCAAATAACAACGCTATTAACACATCGTTTCTATTTTCACATGACCCTCCAGCAATGAAGTAATCATTTCATATTATGCTGAATACTCTTTCCATTTTTCCAAAAAAATCCTTACCAAATCCTTGAATGGCTGTTTCTCGGGGATTTCCCATTCATCACTGATTGTCATGTACCTGAAAGAGCAATTTGATTGGTTACACTCTGTGCAGGCACTCTTGATTAGAGTCCCAAAATCTCGATACACACAATAGCTGCACTCACTTATCAAAGTCTGTGAAAAGGTTGACTCTGAAAGTGTGCTGTTTATCCAGTTTGTATCCATCTGCATTCTTCACAGCATCCACTGCATGAGATGGAGACATGTACTCCAGAAAGATGTACCTACAATGAAGGAAGATGAAAGCAGGAAGTCATCGTTGACTACATAACAGGCTCATCGTTAAAAAAAAAAAAAGAAACCAACCCCCTCAAAAAAAACAAACAAGAAACAGAGTGGATTAACGAAGAGCACCTAAAAAACAACCTCTTGTCTTGTCCCTAACCAATTAGGGTCAAAAGCAGTTAATCTCCATTTTGGCCACAGGCACATGAACACTTTTTAGCTGCATGGGCTTGTCCCGAATTAAACTGTTATCCTTTCGGTAAACGGGCTAGACTAAGCGATGAATGCAAGTTCAATGCAACACAGCAGAACAATGGGAGCTAGTCACAGGCAGGTTAAGTATGCAGCTCTTCCCAGCTGAATGACAGTTCATGTTTAGAAATTGTAAATCTTGCTGTCATAGGCATCTGAAAGCACCACTCTTGTTTTTCAACTACACTGAACAGAATTCAGCTTCCTTCTTGCCACCGATACAACCTAACTTGTAGCCCAGCAGACTTCAAATTAACAGTATCCTGCAGACTGTCAGACACTGCCTCAAAGACAGGCATAAACACACAGACATAGAATAATTTTCTCATGCTTCTCACACTGATCTTACAGAATCAACACTCCCTCCGCCCCAGGAAACCCACTTTTTCAAAGTGGTTATCTAAACTATGGATTTCTCCCAAACTCAGGAATATAGGCTACTCCAACCACAGTCACAAGACTCAAGCAAATCCTCATATTTATCAGATTGATTTTTGCCTGGTTTCTCTCCCTAAAATTTTCCTTCCCTTGCCCTCTCCCCTTGGGCTCGATCATTTCCAGTTTGTTTTCTTCTCAATTTCAGATGCTGCATTAACCAGGAACAGAACATGAATCAGAAGTTGGCAAAGGGGAAAAGGGTCCTGGGAAGGGCTCACTGAACTTAAGGAAGCTGGAGTCACCAATATGAGCATAAGCACTGGCAACCAGAGACAGACTACGGACAGTCCATTTTGCAATAAACGGCACATCCACTGCTACTAAGTTTTTGACTAAAATGGACCTTTAACCTATCTATTAGCCATGGCAGAAAATTAACAAAAAATCCATCATTTAGTACTGCACAGAAATTTTTCTTCCAAACTCAGCTAAACTGTTTCCATGATTAATCACCTCCACAGTTATTAAGCTCCTCAGCTCCTTCGGGAAATTCTGCTTGTCACCGAGACTAGATGTCGGGACTGTACAGGCTAAGGTAGAAGAAAGTGATGAGCACGACTATGAGGTCACCATAAAAACTGGCCATGAAGTATTGACACTAATAATCAAGGGTAAGTCAGAGCAGGGTTTCAATCGTCTTTCCAGTAGGAGTTACCATGACTTACCCTTTTGTCTTCCCATCTGCTTCTGGATAGAATTCATTGATGATTTTACCAAACTTGGAAAATATTTTATGGATGACATTCTTCAGTTTCTCAAGTCGGTCTGGTCCAACCTGGGGAACGTTATCCACGACGATTACAGAGTCAATTCCATCTGCCTCCTGTGGCCGATCTTTCAGTACATCGCCAAGTAATTCTGCAAAGAAAAAGCATATAAGAAACTAAGGCACCACTACATCATCAGGGAGGAAGACAGAAAGATGAAAACAATAGTGATATAAGAGAACAAGACGACTTCAAATTTCAGGAAATTTCAAGAATCATTTAAGAAACTTGGTAATGAACAACGTTCTACCAGAGAAACAACTGAAGTGAATACACAGTATTCCAATAGCACTTCTGTGCTAAGAGGCATGATTACGCAGTTTCTTGATAAACTTCAAGCAGCTAACTCTTGAAGTCTTTCTTAAATAAACACGTCATGTTAAGGACATCAACTCTTGCACTCTTAGCTTGTTTCAGGAGACGAAAACAGCTCAGGAAGCCCTCAAAACTCTGACAAGAGAGCAGACAACTGGAAGATTTGCTACCCAAGCACTGACTAGTAGCTTGCTCAAATTATAACCAGCTGACTTTGATAAAAAGAAATGTAACATGTGCCTCCCTCCCAAATGACACAAGTTTTAGCATAATTCAAAACTATCTGCCATACTGGAAGCTCTGCATGTCTTACCGTCGCTATAATTATGTTTGAGAAGTCACAATCCGTCTAAACCTTTAATTAAACACAAAAACGAAGGTCTAAGACAAGACACGTAGAGCCATATTTAAGCATGCAGCAAGCGAAGACAAGTGCACACCTTTTCATACCCTGGATATTCTTCAGCCATACCAATTCCCCCTTCCTATATCATCTCACAAATTCTGAGAGTACTTGCTGGTCAGATGGTTTGTTCAGTCCCTGCACTGTCAGCTCCAAGCTTCTTTCTACCGGGAAGGTTGCTTACAACGTTGTTGAAGCTTCCCACACGCAGAAGGGAGAACATTCGGAAGGACTGTAACCCTGCGGCTGTGGCTGGTGTACCACACTAGAGAAAAGCAGTTAAAAGGTACAAAGTACACCGGTAAGCTGTGCCCAAGATCAGGATCTTCCACACCACACTGCATTATTTTTATGCAGTAGGCTTCTAGATGTACATCCTGTGGAGTTCTGGACATATCAACTTTAATCTATTCCTCAGGCCAATTCTATTAGATTATTTTGTATCCACCAGCTAAGCCTCATAGGTAATGTATGAATTTCAGTACCCTCCTCAAATTAACATTACCTAACTATAGAAATGTACTGACCTGTAGATCCAAGAAGAGTCAGAAAAATTACATCAATGATTCAATCCCCAACGGACTGAGCTAGAAGCACTAAAGCAAGGATATTCAAACAATCGCTCAGATAACTTTGACCTAAGGTTATTTTTAAGCCTTTCCAGGAATAAAACCCCCCACTATCCCTAGCTACCATGTTCACACACACGCTTTAATTCTTGTGCAGATTACTGATCGTTTCATGGTGTAATCAGTCATGTCCCTGCAACTTACTAATGTGACTGCATTATTGTATTCTAAAAAAGTATCAGCTAGAAGTAGAAGATTATTTCTCTTTTATTGACATTTTTAGTTTTATGTACTTCAACAGACCAAACCAGACATTCTGCTCACATGCTGAAATGAATGCAGTTTCACACATGCCATATAAACAGGAGAAAAACACACACATACCTGCAGTTAAGTTTTAAGCTTATGTGAGGACCACTATAAAATGCAAGACTAGACAGAAAATAAGTGCATGCCACTATACTTCCGAATTAGAATATAAAGATAAAATTTGTAGAGTCAGACTATATATAGCATTCACAGACCAGGAAAAAAACATCCAAACACATGTAAAAACATTTAAAACACAAGAACAAACAAAAATGGTGTTAGATGTGTTGATAGTTTGAAGACATTTTAATGGAATTTTTCTGGGTTTGGAATTCGAGAAATTTTTCTGCCCAGAAACAGCGCTGGAAAGATCTCTAGCAGTGAAGAAATTTGCTTACTTTGAATTTCAAGCTACCAAAAAAACTTGGCCTTCTGGGGCAATATGCTTCACAAAAGTTTATGCATAAACAGATGCTACCACCACCAAGATGATGTCGTACTCACAGAATGTTGCTGTCTGTAGTATTTATTACTCAAAAAGAGGCTCTCCATGTGCACGTAAGAACTACAAATAAAAAGTTAAAATATGCGAACTTGTACAATAAATATGAAGACCCAGAAATTGTACAAACCTATTATTAGCAGTAGCAACTAAAGAAAGATGAAGACATTAAGAGGAATAATCACCCATGTTACATCATTTTACTCACTCCCCACACTTTAGATTACACCCACAAGCTTTTCCCATTTATAGCAACTATTTACTAGTTTGTAGCAACTATTCAAAATTGGCTAAGACCACATTTACGCTTCAGAGCAAGTCAGATATTCAATGAAGAGTGCACAACGCAAACATTAGTGAAGAGCAGGAGGATGTGCTAGAAGTGACTGTTTAAGAGACAAGTTAGAAGAAAGCCCTTCGTGTGGAGCAGCAGATGGAAAATAGGGAAAAGGAAAAGTCAAACACTGGAAAAGTTCATTAAAAAACCCCCAGAGTTAACAACAGATATTCTCACAGCAAAAGCTGTACAGACCACTGAGGATGAGCAAAAAACTTGGATAGGAACTTCCTTGACAGGAAGACAGAGGCCCCAGTCCCAATAAGCACAATCACAGATGGGGACAGCTTTAAGAGCACTGTGCAGAACAAACAGGTAGGCAATGAAGTAGGAGGAAAATGGAATGTACAGCAAAAAAAAAAAGACTTTTCAAGAGTACAGCAGTGGGTATTGGGAATCACTCCATAGACAGCATTTTCTACCACACAGACTGAATGTGGTTTAAGTTACTACCAAAGGTATTTTGGATCATCTTCCCCTTGTCCTTTAACTTTTTGCTGCAAAGTTAAGAACAGACTCAAACTGTTACAGATCCAGAAGAGAAGACCAGTGAGTGCTGCAAGTCAACTTCCTAGCACATACTGGATCTCAAGAGGTTCTTTCAGCAGTAAGCCATTCTCCAGGTAGCTGACAATACACTGAAGTTGTGGATAGCTAATCACTTGTCTCAGATTTAGGGGACACAGAGTGAAGTGTCTGCTATGCCTACAAAAACGTTAAGGACTGAAAGGACTAATTTAAAAATATTACAGTAGAATAACACATGTACATTTCTTATTTACCCTATAATCCCATATTTTAGATTTTCCCTGCATATAAAATGAAAGTATGTCCCACAAGGATGCTTCCACACAAGTCCACAAGAAGAAAACCCAACCAAACAAAACCACAAAAGAGTGATTTTAGCCTCTATTAGTCATTTTTTTCACATCCACTGCTCACAATAGACTTTGTAGGCTTAGAGACAAACCAAGGAATGCATATTTAGATTCACATACAAGAATTCAACACCCTGGATTGAACCGAAACTGTAACAGATTACAGACAAATACCTACATTGTGCCGTTCCTCTACCTTAAGTTCAAAATTGTGAACAAAGGAATCTTCAAAGGGTAAGAAGCTGGTTTAGCCAGCTCTTGGTTCACCCACAAGAAAAGCAGGGTGTGGTGGGGACACAGCTATCTTCAGCTGGCAGTATTTTAAGGACCACTATCATTATCTGAACTAGAGCTTCATTGCACCTGAGTGGTTACGCGACACATCCCTTCTTCTTGAACTCGGATCAGCTGTTCTGCCATGCCAACACCGTTCTGGGAAAAAAACCTCAAGTAACACATCCAAGATGGTCCAATCCTAAAGCTGGTCCAGCTCAAAGGTGTTCCTGAAGAGGTAACATTATCACAAGCATTGAAACAGCCCCGGCTCAGTGACACTGAGGGACTGCCTTTCTCCTGGGCGAGTCATCAGGATAAAGGGAAAGGAATAAAGCAGCTCGAGAAGTTACACACAGATGGAAAGCCAGACCAGCAAGAGTGACTAAACTTAAGCACTGTAACTCAGCCACTAACACTATATTATTCATACAGCTGAAGTTAACCAAATTAACAATAGGTGAGGATGGAAAATACGCCTAGTTTCTGAATGGACAGAAATGAACATAATAATCCTAGATGTAGACAAAGTGTATCACACAAACACTTAACTAGACAAGAAGAATCTGACTGTATACTTGGGGACGTTTTTGCCAAGGTCTCTAAGAAACAAACGTACAAGTTCAAAGAGCTACGCAGAGTGCCAAATTGAGAATAGCAAACACTTTCTTAGTCCAAGATATTTTTTTGCCGTTTTATTAAGCTAAACACAGGACTGGAACACCAGAAGGCACGTGTATCGCCTGTATTCCACTGCCAACTGAAATAACCGACTGACTGACAATCACACACACTCAGGAATGTTTCTCCAGTTCTGATACATGTAATGTAAGACCCCACGACATGGAGGATCTACGCCACTACAACAGCACATATGCTAGAATAAGTACTGGCAAAATAAGTACTTTTGCTACACTGAGAACTGAGATTATTTATTTAGAAAGATCTATTTGAATAACGTTAAAGTGAGAGTTCTAACTCCTGTATGCCAAAACTAGGTAGTCCCATAATTATCGATGCAGCTACACAATAGTTTAGCCATTTTAAGACAGTCAATACCCAAACCTTTTAAAAGAGCCTCAGTTTGAATTTTCAACTGCCAGAAATAATTCTTCCATATTTTCTTGTCACAAAGTACCTACATCATACCTTCACGAGCTCTTCTCAAACCCATACTATTTATCTATGGATTTCACTCTGGATGCATGGTAAAAATAGAGCGATGAAACCTAGTTTGCAAACATCAGGTCAACAACTTAAAACTTCTGTTTTTACAGTTGAGTTTAAGTGATGGAGGCAAACGGAAGGCACAGACGTTGATGATTCCACTTCGTGAAGGGTTGCCCACAGATCGATATTCAAAGTTTAAGAGTACGTTTAAGAACAGTCATTAAACAGTGCTGTACCATGCACAGGTAACCCAGAAGAAGTCTCATTTAAGAAACACTGCTACGCTGAAGACGTGTACTCAGTACTACGGGCAGTCCACGACGCCGCCGGAGAGGCTGCCGCGGCCCGCACGGGAGGAGCCAGCTGCCAGGCCCACAGGGGGTAGGGAAAGCGGAGCTTTTCCCCGCAGAAGACCCGGCAAGGTACGACCAGGCACCGCTCGTACACAAGGCACCCCCAGGCGCCCCGAGACGGCCACGGGAGCGGCAGGGCTGTACGGCACCAACCGGCTCGGCCCGGACCTGCCGCGGCCCCCCCGGCGCTCCTTCGCGGCGGCCTGGGCCGGGACCCGCCGCCGGGGCTCTCCCGCCTCCCCGCGGCCCCTCCCTTTCCCTCACGGCCGGCCTGACCAGGCCCAGGCCCCGGCCCCGGCCGCGCTCCCGCCAGCGCCGCCGCCCACTCCCCGCCGCCGGCTCAGCCCGCACCTTCGTCGCTGATGTCGTCCACGAAGTCCTCGGGGTCGCTGAAGGAAATCTCGTCCTCCGGCTCGATCGGGGCGGCGGGCGCGGCCTCCCCATTCTCCTGCGCCGCGCCGGGCTCGGCCGGCGACTCGGCCTCCGCCGGCGGTTCGGTCTTGGCCTCCGCCGCTGGCTCGGCCTCGGGCTCGGCCCCGGCCGGCGGCTCGGCCTCGGGCTCCGCCTCCGCCTTCTCGGGGCTTTCGCGGCCGGACGGCGGCTGAGGCGAGGGCGGCTGAGGCGGCGGCTGCTCGGGCTCGGCGGCAGCGGGCTCCTCGGCGGCGGGCGGCTCAGGGGGCCCCGGCGGCGCCGCAGACTCGCCGCCTTCTTCTTCCTGCCCCTCTCCCTCCTCCTCCTCCTCCTCCTCCTGCTGCTGCTGCGGCGGCTCCGCCGGCGGCGGGGGCCCGTCCGTCTGCTCGGGCTCCTCCCCGGGCCCCTGGGCGTCGGGCGGCGCGGCGGCCGCCGGGCTCTCCTCGGTGTCCTGCATGGGGCTCGGTGCGGGGCCCGCCCGGCCGCGCGCTCCCAGCTCGAGCGCGACGGGGAAAGGAGCGGGGGAGGGGCGGGGAGGCTCCTACCGCCGGGCCATGTGCGCCAGGCCCAGCGGGCCTCGCGCGGCGGCGCCTACCAACTGGCGCGGAGAGGGAGGGGGGGACAATTCCTGTCCCGCCGCAGCTTCTGCACACCGCCGCTTTCTCGCCGCTCCGCTCAGAGGCAGCTGCCGTTCCTCTCGCCGCTTACTCTTCGCTAAGCCAGCAGCGACTTCTGCTCCTTCTCACCCCGCAGCAGCCGTGGCTCCCCCCCATTTCGTGCCTCACTGTGGTTGAGCCCAATATGGCGCCTCCGTCCAGTCTACTGAGGTGGGGTTCGGCCGAACCATTTTTCGAGAAGCGGAAAGGCGGGAGGCGCTGTGACATTTAACTGCGCTGACGTAGAGTAGAGCCTTCCTGCGTGATCGGCTGCTCAGCGTGTTTCCCTGCACAGCGCCAGGTGGGAGGTGACGGAACAGCACACTGACGCGAGACCTGCCCGCCACCCCCCTACAAACTTTCCACCATGCGCTCGCCCGAAGGCTGCCGGTGCACGGACGGGCGCTACCAAGCTCCCGCAGAGGGGGAGGCGCGCGGTGGTGCGCCGACACCGGCGCGTTTCTGCTCGGGTGCGGTGAGCACACGGAGTGCAGCGTCACCCCCCGCGGGTGCGGGGCCGTGTGGTACGGCCCGAGGACCGCCGCCACATCAGCCCCGTGAGGGGCCAGGCCGCCATGGCGGGCCTGGGCTGCCGGCAGGGCGGGTGCAGCGAGGCCTGCTGGCTCGTAGGGTCGTTAGGTGGGGAAAGGCCTCTGAGATCATCGAGTCCGACCGTCAGGCGACAGGAGCGGCTTGGTCGCTCGCAGCGAGCCACGTCTGGGCCACTGTGGGTCGAATATGCCAGGCCGTCTCCCAGCGTTGGGTTAGTCCTTACAAGACCTTTGTGGGTTTTAAAGAACGTTTTCTGTGAGGTAAAAAGTGACGCTCGCCATCCCACATCACCCCCGCAACGCTCCGGTTGGCGGAGGAAGGCTTCCAAAGGGGCGGCGAACCCGGCTCGACACGGTGATGGCCTGGCTCAGGCAGGAGGATACGACCAGGGGCCCTCTCCAGCGTTCCCTTGCGTAATCCTGGCGCCGCAGTGTGATTTTTTAACCTGGTAAAGCTCTCTATGCCAGTGTGGCCAACTTTGAGCGCTGACCTCTATCGATTAAACCATTGCCTTCTGTCGCGGGCACGACAAGCTGATGCAGAAATACGTGGAGCGACATTTTTTTCAGCGTGTGCGCTGAGAGGAGGTAGTCAAAGTGGCAAAGGGACCCTAGAATTTGTCTTGGGTACTATTCTGAGGTATCGGTGGCATTTTTAGAGGAAAAAGATCAGTTCTTGAGGAATAGTTCATCTGTGTTCACTTCTGAGATCAACGCTTGCATTTAGTGTAGTGAGTTTGGGGTTTGGTTTTCTTTTTTAGCCCAGTGCTTTCAATCAAATCATCAAAACATACAGAATAAGAATGCCAACCTAGAAAGTTCGTGAGAAGAGCAGGACAGGTGTGGTACTTGGCATTTTAAATTTAGACCCTATCTTGTATTGCAGTATCTTTTATGTTTTCACAAGATCTCGAGAGATGCTTAAGAAATGAAGCCAAAACCCCCAGTTCTGTCATTTCTCAGCTAGTCACAAGATGGCATCCGAACTCCATCAGATTCCGCTGGTTGAGCGGGTCAATTCCGTATTTAAGCTGTGAGCAAGGCTTATGAATGGAAATGATGACTGGCACTTTGTGCAGGTTTAGGGGACCACCCCCCCTCCCTCCCCATTATATCACGGGGGTTGACCAGACTTTGACTTCCCGGTTTGCAGCACAGCGACACGCCAAAGCGTTCAGAAGATGCTGTCCCCTTTCCTGCCCTTCCACCCGCTTTTTCCAGGGGAAAAGGGGGGATGTGAGGGGGGATGTGTTTCACCGCTCTCGCTGTTGCCTGTATTGTTGGAATGTGCGATTTTTTGCGTGTTGCCTTTCTTCCTGCTTGCAAGTTAACTACTGCTTTTACAATCACTTTGGTTAAACACTGAGTCTGAACGTTGGCTCCTCCTTTCCTATCTCTGCGTGCTCTGCTGTTTGCACTTCCCTTACTTTACAGCAACTTTTGATTTATCTTCTTTTCCTTCCTTCCTTCGCATGCTTCTTTCTTCTATTGAAATTTCCCTTCAGTCCCTGCACTACTATCTCCCTGCTATTCTTTCTCTTCCAGTCCTTACTCAGCAATCTGAGGGTGAGTGGAACAACTTTTAAAACCAGAGATTTTGGCACTGGCAGCTGGAGCCTGTTCCTGTAAGTATTACACGTGTAAAACTCCTAATCGATGGGAAAGTTTGAGAAAGAAATCTAGCAGGAGTGGCTTTTTGTCACACGCCTGCCAAACCAGCGATGCCTCGTGAGTTTTACAGAGTGCAAGTGATCTGAAAACAGTGGAGCTGAGAGCACAGCTTCCTGAACTGAATTCTGAAAGGGTAAGCAAGATGTTGTGGTCTGTCTGAAATTTTTATCTGATACTGATAGGACATGCACAGAGTGACGCATTTGAAAGGCCAGGGCCTCAGGTAGTCACACGCTTTTGCATCACATTTGTTACCTGGAACCTGCTGACACGTGCCCTTTCTCTCTGTGGCGGTTATAGTTTCTTTATGCTGTAGATTTTCCAGAAGCTTTTGCTGCATTTACAGCAAATACAGCAGTGTTCCGTCACTTGTGTCGAGCACAATCTTTCTGGCCCTGTTCAAAAATAATTTCTGCAATTGAATTATTTTTCACAGTATTTTTCTTCAAGACTTCTCCCATGGATTGCAAAAGCAATCTTCAGTTGAGAATGCCTTATTTATACCAAATAAATAGTTATGCTATTAGCTTAAGTACAGACCAATCAAAAATCTATAGCTAAATGAGAACATGTTGATTCCTCCATTCATTTTCTCAAAAAATGCTACATAGACGAAAAATTGTGTAGCGCTGAGGTTTTGGAAGTGCTGAGCGTGCAAAACTCTCCAATCGGCTGCTGTATAAACACGATCTGAAGGGCCTCTCGGCTTAAATAATGCCATGCTTTCTTAATTTTACACACAGCTTGAGCCTGCACCCACGCTTGGGGGATCTCAGCTGAAATAGCACTGGGGCCAGGGGCAGCAGGAGGAGGAGAATCACTCCAGCCATTCCCGTCTTTGCAGCAGCACCAGACGTTTCAAGGGGAGCGCTGTGATCTGGTTACTTACACCCGAAATCATTCTCCCTTTCTAATTCTCTGGTTTAGTTCTCTGTGCATATAATGGAGAGAATTATGTAACTTCCCAAGGTTAATAAATATCAGGAACATTAATTAGTGAATGCATCCAATCCTTTGGATATTACAAGCACAAAGCACTATTATGGGTTGGTAGTGTCTTGATCTGGAGGTCTGGGATCTGTGCCTATTTTTGGGTCTTGCTGGTTTGATGGTGTTTTCAGGAAAACCACTGTACAAAACATACGCCTTATTTTTCAACCATACCATTCCTGACTGATAGAGCACAGGAAGTGGACAAAAAAAAATAGTAATAAAATGAGAGGCATTCATACCTGAAATTCTTATCTTTATGCAGTTTTAGAAAGTGTATTTGCATTCCAAATGCTCCTATTTCCGTGCTTTCCTGAGTAGGCTAGTGTTTGTTTCCACCATATTTACTTTCATTAGCGCAGTCCTCCTGGTGCACAGCATGAAATGCTACAATGGCTTTTCCATTGGAAAACCCCTAAATATTTACTTCAGCTTATCATCAAGACTGTTTCATAAAAATCCAAATGCATCCAAAATACTGAGTATAGGAAACCCCCTGAGTGACTGGCTGGATTTCAGCTGAAGTTAAATGCCGTGGAAAAAGGTAACTCAATAAAGAAAATACACCGAGGTTGTCTTGGAGTTTCTCATCTGGCTGGAAGTACAAAGTGCAGCCTCCCCATCCATCGCCATGGGGCTGGAAGGGCTGTCTCGTTACCGCTACCAACAATTTATCTACTTTTCCTGGAGCACCATGAAGTTCACGTTCCTAACGGCCATCCTTCCCAAGTATCAGGGGAAAAAAAAAAAAAGTAATTTGATTTGGGAATGAAGCCTGTATTAAGCCCATGAACCGACCGCTTCTTTCAGTGCTCTAAGACGTTTGCAAGATTCACGGTTGATCTCGGAGCAGGTCCGAGCTCCCGGCCAAGCGCGGACGCAGCTCGTTGCCTCTCGGAGCGCTTGAGCCCCGTGTCCAAAGCCGACACGTCCCGGCAGCCCTGAGCCCCCGGGGCTGAGGCTTGTGCCGCCTCCTGGGGACACCACCGGGCAGGGCCGTCACAACCGACGGTGCTTTGACGCGTTCCCGCGGCCGCAGCGCCCCCGCCCCGTGCCCTGACCCCAAGCCGAGCCCCCGCCCCGGCCCCCCGGGAGGCGGCCGCTCGCCGCCCGCTCCGCCCGCGCTGGCAGGCGGGCGCTGTGGAGGAAGGGGAGGGCGGCCGCCGGGCCCCGGCCTCACATGACTGCTGCCGCGATGGACGGCGAGCCGCCCGCGGGCACGGCGGGCGCCGGCACAGGTACGGGGCGACGGGGGCCCGCGGGGGGAGCGGCGGGGTGGCGCCCTCCGCTCCCCGGCCCCTTCCCTCCCGCCGGCGGCTCGGGGAGGGGGGCGCTGACAGGGCTCCTCGGTGGGGTCGGGGCCGTTCCCCCCGCCAAAACGTGAGGTAAAAAGGCGCCGCCTTCCTCTTCTCCCCAAGGGGTGGCGGGTGCCGGGCCGGCCCCGGCCCTCAGGGGGGCCGCCTCGCAGCCAGGCCACGGCCGGGCCTCGGCGGTGCCCGTGACGGGGGGCTCCCTCTCCCCTGGCGAAGGTGGCCGCTGCCCCGCGGTGATAAATGAGGGGGAGCTTTGGGGGGCGCCCCCGGCCGGCGGGTTGGCCGGCCCCGGCGGGAAGCGGGGCCCGGGGGCGGGCAGCGGGGGGTCGGCCCGGCGGGAGGTCGGCTTGCCGGGGAGCCCCTCTGCCGGGGCGGAGCGCGGGGACCAGCCCTCTCCTCCCGGGAGTCGTGCGGCCGAGCGCGTCCGCGGGTGCCGTCATGACTTTATTTCGTCTCCTCGTACCCGCCCGCTGGAAGGGACCCGGGGCCCGCCGAATTGTGCGGGGACGGTTTGTGAAGCGGTTCGGTCCGCGCTGTCACAGGCGGTGCCGGGCGGGGGCCACGTCTCCCCGTCACCGGCCCGAGCCAGAGCAGATCCAGCGCGGAAAGGAAGAAGCGGCTCCGAGCGCTGGAGCTGCAGGAGCAGAGCGGGCAGCTGCACCGGCAGCCAGCTGCTGCCAGCGCCGGTTGTGACACGAGCAACGGAGGGAGCTGGGGGTGAATTAAGAAAATAACGTGTTAGGCTCGTAACAGTTAAACTGAAGGAAGCTTTTAGATGGCAATACAGCTCTCTGAAGTTCTCTGAGAGCCGGTAAAGTTTCATACTGGCAATTACTGCTCTGCGCATAGTGGTTTTTTTCCCCTCTGTTTGGAAAGAAAAACTCCTAGAGGTTACCAAGTGGGTAAACTTTATGCAGGGTGAAATGGTTTGGTTGGATTATATTCAGGCTCCAGTGTGGGTGTGCTTTTGATAGGCCTGTGACGCTCCTGGTGCGGGTAATGCTTATAAATAAATTATTTTGGAATATTTCCGTCCAGGACTGATGTAAGATATTGAACAGCAGCCTTTGTGGAAAAAAAGTCCTACTGTACCAAAGAGAGAGCTTGTTCAGGTATGTCTGTTCTGGATTTGCCATCTGCTTCAGGAGCCTTATACAGATAAAACAGTCTCTGAGTAGAGTGTTCTCAATCTGATTAACTCTCACGCTGGTGGTGATGCTTCTGTAACTGAACTACTCAGCCAGCTTGGCTTTCTTTGACCAATGTTGTGTCATGAACACTGAGAAAAGGTATCTAATGATCTTGGCAAAAGAAAAAGAATGCTGTGAAAGCAGGAATGTTTTTATTTCTGGCATCGTGATGCTGGTTCAGTGATCTTGGAAGTTGCTCGCCCGTATGTAACTTTTTTGGAGATCAGCAGCTTGTCAGCGAGTGTTCTAGGAGGATGTAAGTCTCCTGAGTAATGGGAGTCCTGACAGGGATGGTTGATGCCCAGCTATGGCAGCGCATGAAAATGCTGTCTTTTTTCATTTTGCAGGGATAAAAGCACTTTAGCACAGCCAAGAGAGAAAAGAAAAAGGATAATGTCCATTACGTTAAAGACAGTTGTGCAAAGTCACTTCTATTGATTTTTTTTTTTTTTCTATTTATTTGCTTTTGCTCCCACTCGAGCCTGTTTTGCAACCATTGCAGGGAGCTAATCCAGGTGTGTTGGCTGGGGAGGGAGGGGGGAGTCTCCTTTTCTTCTAGCGGTAAATCTTTAACTGTGTCTGCAGCCTGTAGCAGGGCTTGGTAGGGCGGGCTGCAGCAGGCAGTAGAATTTCCACATAACGGCTGTGATTTCCCCCATGGTCTTCAAGTTGTAGTTGGTTGGTGCAGGTTGATGGAGAGAAGTTTTATCAGTTACAGACATGTGGAACTGGTACAAAAGGAGGGGAGCTCTGATGATTGCTTTTCAACGGAATTTGAGTTGTAAATGAGCTCATTCTAACTATAAAACGTGTGAAAAGACCACTGGGAGACAAGTGTGTGGAGTGGCACGCCATTTTTTTAATGCTTAAATGATCAAGATTTTCCCCAGCATAGCTAAGAGGGTGAGAAATGTGCAAAGAAGACAAGAAGCAAAACAAGAAGATAAACAGTTTCTTCTAACAGGATTTTCTTCACCCGTGTAAGGATTGTGGCAACTTGGCAGTTTTGTAGTTAAGGTAAAATGCCCTTGTAAAGGTTTGCCGGAACAGGTGTGTAACTTCTTGTGGGTTACCTTTCTGGGATGTGAATTTTTACACTCCCAACCTCTTTGTTAGAGTTCAGTGTGAAAAATGTCGGTTTAGCAATCTTCCATTGTGAGCTGGGAAACTGCCCTAGTGAGGATTTGACTTTTTGTGTCTGTAGTCTTTGGGAACATTCCTTGATGGACTTTTCTCCCCTAATCCTGTTATTTCTTCAATGTGTGTAGCTCCATCTCACTTTATTGTGTTTGCTACAGCTTGGGACTATGACTCCGTGGCTGACTTGTGAATGGAATGTGTTCCTTGTATTCCCAGACTTGGGAAATTGCTTAATTAATCCCTTGATGGTCTAACAGTGTAGTTAAAAGAACAGAGCGCTAGGCTTAAAGTTAGTTCTTTGTTCCATCACACACATTTACTGTGTGACATTGGAAGGAGATAACTTGATGGTGTTTTTTCTGCTGTAGTATGTGATTGTGGTATTTTGAGAAGCAGTTAGAGGTCTGTAGCTGTAGGGGAATGCAGAAGTGCTAGTGCTTTTTTACTATTATTAAATAAAGCTTAGATAACCTCACTTATTTTTGAGTTGTGCCATTATTTTTCGGCTTCATCTTGAAAAGCACCAAGTGGTCAGTAGCAATCTTAGGTGGAAAAACAACCCCAACCGACCGACCACCAAAAAAACCCCCAAAACCATAACTACTTCCAACACCTCGAAAACAAAGGGAAACCCCACCCAAACCCACTGAAAGGAAAAAAAAACCAACCAAAAACCCCCAAAAATACAGACCATCCAGGTCAGGGTTTGATATCAGCACTGAGAGGCTGTGTTGGTCGGTTTGTTGTTGGGTTTTGGTTTTGTGGGTTTTTGGTTTTTTTTTTTTTTTTTTTTTTAAGGAGAAAAACAAATGTTAGGGCCTGTTTTCCAACATCTAATTTTATGATGGTATGTGTATTATTTTATCTTCCCTTGTTTTGGCATTGGATAGCTTGTATTTACAAGTGAATTGTTGGGAGGGAGAAGGAAGGACACCATTGCATCATCCCTTAATTAGAGTGAAGCTAAGTATGATTACTTTTCTTGTGCCTAGTAGGAAATACGGACTTCTCTTCCACATTGAAGGTAGAACTGTGTACCAGTTAGCTTTATGAGATAAAATAGACTGGTTGCTTTGCGTTGCTCCTTTCTAAATAAGAATTGCATGGTTTAAAATTCTTTAAAAAACCCAAACGAGTCGCATATAGTTGTTTCAAAAAATATATAAAGCCTTTAATAGGAAGAAAGTTTTGTTTGCCTTTGAGGGAGGAACTTCTGTTTTTCTTTTCTTCTTTTTAAGTGATTTCAAATTATGTAAGAATTTTTAAAAAAGTGCGGAAGGGAATCTATTTGAACTTGTAGTTGATACCTGCAACAGCTTTCGGGGAGGTTGATGTGGATGCTGAATTCTGGAGTTGTGGAGGAACATGTTTGACACAATAAGGGGGAAAGGCATTTCCAGAATTCCTGAGGCTTTTCGGGAGAAGACAGAAAGGAAAGGGAAATGCTGGTGAGTGGTATTTACATTGCTGCTTTGGTATTGCTGGCTCGGGAGTTTGTAGTGGAGCCCTCATTTTTGCCAGGGAGAAATCTAAGGTATCTGTGTACAGAAATCGTCAGTTCTCGTACTCCTCTTTGTTTCCCATGAGTTGGCTCATCACCTCTGCTCTGCGCAGCCGTGGCCTGTGGTGGTGGAGAAGAAATCTTCGCTGTCTGTCCTAGAGGCTTTGCTTCCTTTCAGACTCCTTTCTACTAGAAAATCTGCTGTTAATGTAACAAGTCATTCTATGGCACCTTCTACTTCAGTGTGTCTAATAAATGTAGCTGATTAGCACCGGGTGTAATAGCTGTTAGTGGCAGCCACCTGTAAAATGGAGATAAGGCCTCCAAATTCGGTTGACAGGACTTGAATAGGGAAGGGAGATCTGTACTGTGATTTTACCACCTATGCTTCCAGTCCTTGCATTGCCTTTCTCTACAATATGTGCTTGCTCACATGTAAAACCTCTGTGAGCTAATCAGACACTTGAAATTCTATTTTGGGTTTCATAAATGCATGACTTTAGAAATTTTGCTTGAGGAAACTGCTAACTCTGTGGAGGGCAGATTGCTGTCTGGTTGTATGAATGGGAGTAATGAATGTCGGGCGCTAACTAAAGCGTGAAATGTGTGGTAGAAAGTAGCAAACCTTTCTGTTTCAGTTGTTTTCTGGCTAAGTTTCTCAACTCCTTTCAGTCCAAAGGCTACCTGACTTGTTACAGAAAAATCAAAAAAGAAAAGTATTTATTATGCAGTGTTTTCATAGTTGTTTTCTTTTACAACCGAACAAAAATTAGGCCATGCTTCGAATGCTGCTTTAAACTCTTATTTCTTGTCATCTTGTGGTATTCTTGTTTGCATATATATATATAGATATAGATATACTTTTAAACTTTAATATAAAATTGTTTTCAGTTATACCAGGCCACTTCCTGGTATCTTATTGACAACAGATTGAGAAACTGCTGTAGCGAAAGTCTAGCCTGCACAAAAAAAGCTAATTTTCATTTTGTCTGCTTCCCTGTGTTCCAGGGGACCGTTCCTCACCTCATTTCTGTATTCACTTGCTGCTCTATGTATATAAAGTTTACTAGATAATGATCTGGTGAAACCAACGGGAATATTTTCAAAATTAGCTGTTCTCTGGCAGAGAGTGCGTGATGGGAAGCGTTAAGTGTTTTGTTACAATGCATGTAAATCGTTTTACTGGTTGAACACAGGAGCTCATACCAATGAGTTCCCACTATTATCCACCATTCCTGGCCAGGGCTCTTGAGGCTGTTCCTGAATTGACTCTTTAAGTAGAATGAAAAAATAGGCTGAAGAATAGCTTCAGTATATATTGCTCTGCAGGGTTAGTGTTAATGCCGTGGTAAGTGTTTTCTAAAACAGGTTAACAGCTGTTCCAGTCATCTTACTGTGTTCTCGGACCAGTGTTTGAGGGTGTAAATTCACTGTGAGTAGCTGTCTTGTTGATATGGAACACACTGAGATTATTAATTAAATGGTAATTATTCAAACCCGTTTGTATGGTTGTCTGATTTGTATGATTTCACACATTTAGACAAGGTTGAGACCTAAAGAAGCTGCAAAATATTTCAGGAAGAGCCAAGCGTGTGAACTGCTGATAAAGAGAAGGTGTTTCCTGTAGGTGAATTTTAGGAAGCAAATTTAGAAAATAACTTGATGAAAACTGGCAAAGTATTGCAAGTGGAAAGAGTGCCATGACTGAATTGTCACAGGAATGCTGAGTCTTGTCTAGATCTCTCTATGGGGCTTCACTCCGTAGTTGTCTTACGGGGTGTGATGTGGCTTCACATCACTGTCATGGATCTGAGAGTCCTTCTCAACATCAGTATGGCTGATCATGCTGCAGGGTCCAGGACTTACAGATGAAATACTGAAGGATTTATGGTTCATCCTAGAAATCTTTTCTCCTGATACCTATCTTTTGCCACTGGGAGTTTCAGTGGTTTACCAGACAGTGCTGAGCCCCAGTTCAGGGAACAGTTTGTGCCATGAAAGTCCCGCTTTGTTGGTTGGCCAGCAGAAAGACAGAGAAAGCAGGGAGAGCACATCAGTAGACAGGAGGAGTGTTATATTAGTGCAGATTGGCACTGCTCTTGGGGAAATAGGTGGGTTGCATTTGGCTAGCCCCTCTTTGGGGCTGCCTCTGCAGCCTGAGCCAGTGGTTTTGCATCACAGAGGACTCTGGAGTTCTGTGTAAGTGGGTGCGTGTGCATTGGAGGAGTAACAAAATCTCCTGTGTCACGTTGCATTTCACTGATGTGTCTTGAGCAGTTAAAACCAAGAATTACAAGGGTGTCTGCCCAGAGAACCACTGCTCTGGAGAATGCGGCTGCCTTGGGCTTTCCATAGTTCTTTGTGTGTGTATTTTTGATGCTTCCTCTTGATAGTGTGGTTTATTATACCTTGCTGCCCCACGAAAGGGGCAAGGATTTTTCAACACTAGAAAATCTTTTGCCTTGCTATCTGTATTCTGAATTTTTTTTCCTCCTTTCCATCTCGGTTCAGCATCTATCTGAATAGTGGCCATACAGATATGTTATCACTTTATCCAGCAGTATCCCATGTCAACGTTGAATTAGCTTGCATTATCTTACCACAAATTTCTGGCAGGTAGCTAGAACTTTTTAGAAGCTGCTACGTAGGTGGGGTTAGTAGGTGATACATTAGTCTATTAAAGCAGAGGTGTTAAGACTTGCTTCTCTGAGTCACATTAGCAGGAATCTGAAGCCTGACAAGACATGTGGGATAAGGTCATTTGTCCTGGATTTGGTTTGGTGTCCTTAAGCCGTTTTATGGAATAAAGAACGAAGTGTCTGTTCTGAAGCTGTGTATCTGGGGAACTGGGGATTACCTGTTTTCCCCATTTATCAGGGCCTAGAGCACATGAAGGAACAGGTGTGTAATCCTTATCTGGAGGAGGTCAGGGCTTTGAAGTAAAGGTATGAGTTCTTATCTTCCCTGAGTTAATCTCTTACACAGTCATCAACTTTTTGAACTATGTATCAAAGCTTAAAGAAGTGGTTCTTGCTTCTATAGTGTTACTGTCTTTTTGTGTTCCCAAAATTTTAGATAAATTTAAGAAGGGGTGTAACTTCCATACAATAGCAAGGAAGAGATGATTGATATTGCCTGGCTTTTCTAGGTAACTTTTCATCGGTGGGTTTGACTTGCTTTGTAGAAGAGCTTGTTCACAGTATCTCCCTTAAACAGGCATATACAGAGAGGAAGCAACCAGCCTGTTCCAGACTGGAGAACAGAACTCGGGTATAGGTTGAACAGATTCCAGGGTTATATCCACATTTTTCACTCTGTTTCATATGCATGAAATGGGTAGAAATAAAGCATTGCTTTGAAAAACAGTGTAAGCTTAGTTTACAGTCACGTAATATGTGTAGTTATGAAGTCGAGATAATGGGCTGCAGTCAGTTGTTCGATAAGAGAGTACTCTGAGTCATCGTCTTTACCCCTTCTTTGATGTCGTTTTTCCTCCAGGCCCATAATCTCAAGAGCCATCTTTTTTCACTTTTGCATCTGGCTGAGAATCAGTTAGAATCTCTCTGTCCAAAGCGGTCAGCTATGGATGAATTCACTGTCAAAAGCTGTTTGTTTTTTAACTACAAGCAGAGGCGTAGGTATATCTGAGAGATTTTGCCAGAGCTTGCTGTGACTGAGGAATTATCGGATCGGTAGCCCTTGTTAGGAACATTTTTCCCCTGCTCTTGAACTTAAGCATATTGACATAGTAAGTTATCATAGTTCATGCACACTCTAGCATACTGTCATAGAGTTTAATAAAATTTTGTCAAATGAAGTGTCTCCTTCCTTTGTAATGACATGTAAAATTAATGTATTAAATTTCTGCAGCACGGTAAAAGAGCACATTTTCTTTCCTTCCATGAGTTGTTCTAGGCAGGATCCAAAAGTGCTGAGCTAGGGTTTCGTTCGTTTTGGCAGATCCTGCTGTGGTGGGAGCTGGACAGACAGGAAATGCAGGCCTCTTAGCTGATTCACAGAACAAATTTGGCCTGTGATTCTTCTTTTGCTTAGTAGAGATGTCTTTCTGACTCGGTATAATTGGTGGCGCTCCTGGGTGTTGTGAAGAGGGAGGTACCAATGTCTCGAACGTGTGCGAAGCAGCATAGCCTCCTGGGGGAGTGGCTCCACTGCTGTTCTGGCTGGGTTGCGCCACTGTGGGAGCACTGACCAAGGGAACAGAATATTTTAAGGCTGCTTCTTTTACTTTGTCTTGTCAGGTCTACTGGACTGTTTTCCCCTTTTTGTCTTTTAGATTTGGCAAAGCCTCCAGTAAATGAACCGAGGGAACCGGAACAGTTTCTAATGCAGGCGCCCCAGGGAAATCCACTGCTGCTTTCCCACACCCTACAAGAGCTATTGAGCAAGGATAGTGTGCAGGTGGAGCTTATACCTGAGAAGAAGGGCCTTTTTCTGAAACATGTGGAATACGAGGTTTCCAGCAAGGTAACGTGAACAAACATTGGTCTTAGTGAGAATGAATCCTCTTAAGAATGTCTGTGCAGTTGCTGTTGGCAAAGACTTGACTAATTTGATAGATGCATTGGGCGATGCTGGTTTTGAGTAGGCCGGTTGTATGGGCTTACTTTTAATGCAGTAGCATTATGCTTGCTTGACCTGGGCTTCTGCAGGATGGAGCATCTTCTAACTGAGGTCTTGATGGATGGCCTGCTGGTTTACCCACTTGAAACCTGAGCTCTGTACAAAAGCAGATGAATAACACTGCAAACTGAATGTTTTTGTAACAGATTGGTGTAGGCGACTGGATATTTCAAAGTATATCGAGCTAGTGAAGAGATCGTATTGGCAGTGCTAAACTGAAATCCTTTGTAAACAGAAAAGGTACTGCAAATCCTTCTGCAGAGTCTAGGCCGCTTCCAGTTTACTTGCCCCACTCCTGACCTATGGGTTTCTTTCTTGATATAAGAGAAGATTAAAGATGATGTATCTTTTCCTATTTATAGAGTGGCCAGGGAAAAAGCTCTCCAGTAGCTTCTGTGTGTTTTTTCAAGAAGAAAATCTGTCCTGGTCAAAGTAGACCATGAGCAGTTTACATCTCCCAGGCCACCAGAACATCAGTTACGGAGTAGCACTCAAATTGCTGTAGTCACTGTGGTACATATGCAGAGACACATTTGGGTCACTTGTCTGTAGCGATGTTTGGGGCTTTATGTGTTTTAGATCGACGTCCGTAAGTTTGACAAGGACTCTGTGAGGGGGAGAGGGCAGACACAGGGAATGCTTCTGTGGGCTTTGTAGGACTCAATGTTTATTTTTGCCCGTGATTTTGGGAGACAGGACTCAGTGACCCTGGTGGTGTCTCTAGGTTTTGAATTTAGGAACCCATTACCGATTCCTTCCAGTTGCTGTCATCTCCCCTACAGTTGTAGCTGAAGAATGATACTTCCTCAGGAGGACACATAGCTTGGCCTTGAGCTTCATCTAAACCTACAACACAAATCAACATCTGATTTCAAAGCAGACAGAGGGAGGCCCTAGGGGCTGTGTCCGTGGTGCTCCAGTTACATGCCTCATTGCTTTATTTTCAAAAATAGTGCCACAATAAATGGTGGATGATGTACAGCACAAATGTAGTGAGAAGGAGTGTGGTGTTGTGTGGTCTTTCTTATTAACTACTCCAGTAGTTGAATCTGTAGTAATAGTGGGGGGTGGGGGTTATTTATTTACTATTTTTAAAGGATTTCTGCCTCCGAAGTATCTTGTTCTAGCTGCTACCTAACTCCTTTCGTAAGGAAAAAACCATTTCTTTGGCCTCTTCTACATATTGATCTAAGAAATGCAGAGTGGAGGACTAAGGTTTTAAAGGAACTTTCAATCTTGGTTTATAGATCTAGCATCCAGTGAGAGGTCTCTTGTGAGATTCACTTAAAACATCAGTCATTTGGGCTAATACTTAACATGATCTAAGACTGTTTTTCCACCTCTGGATTTGAAACTGATTTAGTGAAAGTTCCTCAGAGCTAGAGCTCAGGGACTTGCAGTACTTCAAGAAAAGAGCTCTCTGGAGCACTTTAAGAGTGTCGGCACTATTTCTAAATGTTCTGTCTGATTTGGAAGACAGAGAGTTTGAGGGAGTAATTGTATGGAACCATGGCAGATTTAGGGATATTTGTAATTTCCTGGGAAAACTCTTTCTCTCTGTTTCATAGTCTTTCATCTTGTGTGTGAATGAAATCTGACTAATGTTTTTAAATGAAAATCTTATTCTCAAAAGGACTGTATGTGGTGGGGTGACTCTGGCTGGACACCAGGTGCCCACTGAAGCTGCTCTGTCACTGCCCTCCTCAGCTGGACAGGGGAGAGAAAATGTAACGACAGGCTCGTGGGTCGACATAAGGACAGGGAGAGATCACTCAGCAATTACCGCACGGGCAAAACAGACTCGACTTGGGGAAATTAGTTTAATTTATTACCAACCAAATCAGAGTAGGATAATGAGAAATAAAACCAAATCTCAAAACCACTTTCCCCCCCACCCCTCCCTTCTCCCCAGGCTTAACTTTACTCCCCATTTCTCTACCTGCTCCCCACCAGCAGCACAGGGGGAAGGGGAATGAGGGTTGGGGTCAGTTCATCACACACTGTTTCTGCCGCTCCTTCCTCCTCACACGCTTCCCCTGCTCCAGCGTGGGGTCCCTCCCATGGGAGACAGTCCTCCAGGAACTTCTCCAGCGTGAGTCCTTCCCACGGGCTGCAGTTCTTCACAAACTGCTCCAGCGTGGGTCCCCCCCCAGGGTCACAAGTCCTGTCAGCAAACCTGCTCCAGCCTGGGCTCCTACATCTCCATGGGGCCACAGGTCCTGCCAGGAGCCTGCTCCAGCATGGGCTTCCCGTGGGGTCACAGCCCCCTTCAGGCACCCACCTACTCCAGCGTGGGGTCCTCCACGGGTTGCAGGTGGATTTCTGCTCCACTATTCACCTCCGTGGGCTGCAGGGGGACAGCCTGCCTCACCATGGTCTTCACCATGGGCTGCAGGGGAATTGCTGCTCTGGCCCCTGGAGCACCTCTTCCACTGACCTTGGTGTCTGCAGAGTTGTTTCTCAGATTCTCACTCCTCTCACCACCTGCAATTGCGCAGCTTCTTGCGGTGTCTCACAGAAGCCACCCCTGTAGCCTCACCGCTACCGAAACCTGGCCACGCAAACCGTGTCTACTGTTGTTAGAAGAATGGCATCTCTATTCATCATCGAAAGGTGTCTGCCTTTGGAGTCTTTTCACTCCTCCCCACCTCAAGGCCTCTAAAGAGAAGAACTATGTCATTTCTACAGTCTCTGGGTGTGATTTGTTTCTTTTCTTCCTTTTGTTTTTAGTGCAGCTGATAGCAAAAAAAAACCCAAACAAAACAAAAAAAAAAATTGTGGAAATGCTGCTGATTGTCCAGGCTGAGTATTGATTTATTCTTCCCCCTTCCTTAATTGCAGAGATTCCGATGCTCAGTCTACAGGCGATACAATGATTTTGTGGTGTTCCATGAGATGCTGCTTCAGAAGTTCCCGTATCGTATGGTGCCGGCACTTCCACCAAAGAGGATGCTGGGAGGTAAACCTAAACCTGGTCTGTCTTTTGACTGGAGGGGTCACTGTGCAAGCCTGATCAAGATGATACTCTTGAAGTAAATGTTTAAAAGATCGAAAGTTTTGCTTCTGCTTGGCTCAGAAAACAACTTCAAGGTTGTAATATGCAATTTGGAGGTGTGCATTATTGCCATCCTAGAAATTCCCTATAGGTAAGATATTAATGTAAAATTTCCATGGGGTTTCTCTCTGTGGATGTTCAGTATTTAATGACTTCTTTGGTAAGCTTTGAGGTGTAATTCTACACAAGAGTGTGGCAGAGTTGCAGTTACCATTTTTTAGGAAAATAGGTTATGAACAGTGCCGTAGCGCTGCGAGTGTAGAATCGCTACCGTACAATTGAACAGCTGCAGTGTGTATTGCAGTGTGATGTTTTGTGAGGTGTTCAGAACAGAAAAGATTTGTGGACATCCAGTTGTTTTTCTATAGTGAGAGAAGAGTAAAGATTAAAACAAAAATTAAAAATCTATAGTAAAAGCTTTAAACTGCAGAGGAGCTAATTGTGTAAAACCAACAAAAGTGCTTCTCCAGTGAGAGTGTGCTTGATCCTGTCGAGTTACTGCAGGGTCCCGACCTCCCACACCCCTGAAAGGGACTAGTGAACAGTGATGTTAAATGAACAGCTTCAGCACTGCCTGTTCCACCATTACCTTGCCAAGAAGTCTTGTGATGTGGGCGATGATAATTACACGTTCAGTTTATGTACAAAAAGGTGTCTTTCTGGCAGATGAACCAAGTGCCTTGAAGTAGCTGTTGCCCTTTTTTTTTCTGTTCTAAAAAAGAGCTTGTTGATCTGATTAGGATATTCAGAATCTAAAAACTGAGTCTGGAGTCAGTGTGTCAGTTCATTCAAGTATATTTTAGCTGTTAGAATAGGAACCAATGGAGTATCCCATATCAAAGCTCCTTCAGGTACATTTTTCACTAATCTGAGGTATTTGCACTGGTTTTAAACTTTTATTATTTCAAATGTTGCATAACTGTATAAAATCCTGTCTTGTTTTCTGCTTTATCTGTGAAAGAACAAGCTTTTCACTGTCTTTGTCTCCTGCGCATGCTGCTAAGCTTACTGTGTTACAATAAATAATTGATTTCAGTCAAGGAGGCTGTGTACTGGTGCAGTAAAGTGGAACTGGTAAACTGTGAGCAGAGTGAGGTGTATAGTGAACCGGAACAGAGCAACATAACAGTGCTGAAAGGCTTCAATGGTCCTATGTTCTTATGATGGAATGTGAGTTGTGAAGGCTTTTCTTTTGGGGTTGCAAAAACCTGTCTGGTGAATTTGACCCGATTCAGTGTTCTCAGCCAGAATTTCCAGAATTTCCACTTCATGCAACACCTGTAAGCTAAGTGACCTTCTCTGATTAACCTTAGTGAGGAGAGGATGCTAGAAAGAAGCTACCAATATATATAATTTGTCACTCACTGTTCTTTACTTGCGTTGCTGGTATTTTGATATTTCTGTGCATTCACTGGTGCTTTTCTTTCCATAGATAGCATATATTTAAGAAAAAAACTGATAGGATTAGTTCATTCCCAAACTGTGCTAGGGATACAGTCCTAATACAGTCCAAAACTGTGTTAAGACAGAGAGGGATGGTTGCCTTTAGTCCAGTGACTGCCTATAGAAAAGCTGTGTAAGCGGTCTTGATGGAAACTACGCACGGGAAAAAGGAAATGGAATGGGTAGGTCTTGTTTCTGGGTAGGTTAATGGGCTGACAAATGGAATTGCAGGACACGGGATTTGATGGATGATTATAGACGTGTGACTCTTGCAGCCTCCTTAGTCCCAAGCCAGGTGGGCAAAGCTCTGCATTTTTTGCACTCTGTATGCTCCTCTACTAAGTTACACTCTTGTTTTCACAATGGTCTGCTTTCATCCATCTGTCGGGTGAAGAAAGATCGATAATCTGCTCTGCTCATTTTGGAGGATAGCAGCAAACTGAGGCAGATCACGTAGGAAGTGTGGAGATGACTTCAGAAATCTCCACATAGGCTAAAGTATGAATAAAGCAAAACCAAAGTCTGCAACCCTAATGACAGAAAAGTCATTTGGTGGGTGGTGCTGCACTAGGGATCATTATAGAGAGTCCATGCAGCCAGTAAATTCCCTACTTAAAGCTGAGGCGAAAGAGTACTATCCTTTCACAATACAAGTGTTGTCATAGATAAGAACATTCCTTTGATTTCATTCTGTGCTGCTTTCTTTTCCTTCAGTCTTATTTTAGTTTAATTTTTTGTCTTTCCTGAAAAACCCCAGGAACTTTGATTTACTGCCTTACTGCAGTATTGTCGAATTGAAAGTCTTCCTGTTTCAGGAGGACAAGCAGAACTTCTTTAGTTTGACAAATAAGGGCTCTGGATGGGTGTACTGCAGATTGCTGTGCGGGTCTTCCAAAGCACCTTGCATGAAAAAGATGGGTACTGATCTTGAACAAACCACTTAAAAAAAACCCAAACCCCAAACAACCCCCAAAACATTTGAAAGCGTGGAGGAGGGACAGATGAGGGTACAGCATACTGAAGCTAGGTCTTCAGAATAGTGACAAAAACCCCCTAATTATTTGTGGGATGGTTGCTTTGCAAGCGGCAGTGATCTCTGCAGTGGCCACAAGCGGTGTGTGGTGCCGTGTTTCCCAGGAGTCCCAAACAGACCCAGATCCCCTCTGGGGACCAGCTGTGGGATTGATTCAGAGGAAGAAGACTCTTTGTATGCCCACAGTTTGTAAGTGGAGGCTTCAGGCCTTAGACTTGGTTGTTTGTCCTGCTTACCTGACCCACCCTGTGGAAATAACCACACATAGATATATATGCTGGATTTCAGTAAGATGTAAAGAACCACTGGGAAGAATATTTGTTTTCGTGGTCAATCTAAAAGATCTGGTTTAGGGAGCTGACAGACTATAGGTAACCATCCTTTGGGTTTGTGGGAGTGCTTTAGCAAGGGTTATCCGTACAAGGAAATTATTGGACTGGGTGCTTTCTTTTTACTCTTTTTGAGCAGCTGTGACGTGTGGTGCATTAATTGAAATTTTATGTTTCTTCCTGTAGCTGATCGAGAATTCATAGAATCTAGGAGGAGAGCGCTGAAGCGTTTTATAAACCTGGTGGCTCGACATCCCCCTTTCTCAGAAGATGTGCTCTTGAAACTCTTTCTGTCGTTCAGTGGCTCAGTGAGTACTTGTTAGCCGTAGCCTTGCATTTGCATATCTTCCTGTCACTGCTTTGCTGGGCGCAGAGTTCAGAATTGCTTTTGACCTACGCATTGTTGCTCCCTGTGAGGAGGAGAATTTTCTCTAAATAGGTATTTCTACAACTGGAAAGTGGAAGGTAATTTCACTCAATGCCAGGAGTATAGTATTTTGAAAATAACTGTTCCTGGGGGAATACATGTTATGCTTTTCCTTAAATTAAACCTAACCTAGGTAAAGCTGTATCTGCTACGTTGTGCTTTACTGCTGTGATATATCTGAGACCTCCCTGAACTGCCTGTGTGTTACGTGGTTCCTTCATGCTCATTTGATTCTGTATCTTCTCCAGGATGTACAGAATAAGCTAAGAGAGTTGGTTCAGGGAGTAGGAGATGAATTTATGACCTGCAGATTAGCTACCCAAGCCAAGGTATGTATATGAATTTCTTGCAACATTATTCTGGTTTAAATGGTGCTGTCCTCCAGGTGGATCCGTTAGGGCAGTTGTTGAGTGATGGAGACCTTTGGTAGGAGAGAGTTGTTCCCAATGTTTGAAGGAGTTTTAAACTTGTAATTTTATCAAAAAGATCAAGTAAATATTTGACTCTTAAGGGCCTATTATTTCTAGCTAAATGCTGTTCATGAATATGCTAAAGATTAAACAATGAATCCTGCTTAGAACATGTTTCTCAGTAATTACTTGTACTTGCATAACAAACAAATGCACGTACTTCACAATTTAAAAGCTAGTGTCTAAATTGATGTCTTCCACATGTGTTCATGTCCTCATTCTGTCTGTCTGTCTTCTCCCCGTGGGAGAGTCATTTGGACTGTTGGAGAAGTTAGTTACAAGTTCTCTGTATATCTGTTTATTCCAGTGATTAGTGCTATGGCAAGTTTTAAATACACATTCACTGTGTTCATTGAGCAATTTTAAAGCAAGTTGTTGTTCAGGTTCCTGCAACGCTAGCAGAAGGTTTTGCAACTGGAGCTTAATTTGTGCTTTTACCAATGATACACAGGTCAGAAAGAGCTGAACTTTCGGTACATGCTTGGCTTTGCCAGGCTGGCAGTTACTGGTAGCATCAGATCAGAAACTGTGAGCTTGAAACCTCCCAAACGCCATTTCAACCGCACAGCAGAACTGCGGATTTTGCCAATTCTGTCTGCACCTGGTATTTGAACCTCTTTCTGCCTCGGAAAACTGGGAGTATTTGTATGACATCTGACTTGGACTCCTAAATTGTGAAGCTAATCTCTTCAGGGTTGTTACAGCATGGCCTGAGAGAGCGAGCACAGGAGGGAAACCTGTCTCTCTCTGCTGACTGTGTGGTGTGCCCACGATTAACATGTGTGATGATGCCTCTGATTTGTCCCCTGGTAATCTCTCTTGCACTTCTTCAGGACTTCCTTCCAGCTGACATACAGGCCCAGTTTGCTGCCAGCAGGGAGCTCATCAGAAATATTTATAATAGCTTTTATAAGCTTCGGGACCGTGCGGAGAGGATAGCTTCTCGCGCCATCGATAATGCCTCAGATCTTCTCATTTTTGGAAAGGAGCTAAGGTAGGTTGGGAGGAAGAGGATTTGCTGATGCAAACGTTTCTACTGCTATTGCAAAAGCGTTGTGAGGTTCACCTGCAAACAGTCTAGTAAGAATGGGTATTTCAGTGCATAGGTCATAAGGAATTTTTGCCTACTGTGAAAGAAGAAAACGCGTGCTTTCTGCTAAGGTTGCATTCCATAGAGCAAGAGAAAACAGAAATCCCTTGACATTCGGGTACTGGTTTTATTGTCTCTTCCCCAGTGTATGCACAACTCTGCGTTTGTGATTGTGTAGTAGTAGCTCAGTACTGTGAGCTACTTAGACAGATTTGAAACTCTGAACTTCTCTCTGCAAATAAGTGTATCTGCTTAGTGGAATTTGTCTCCTAGATTTGAATACTACTTATCTCCTCCTAGTGCTTTGGGCTCGGACACTACACCGCTTCCTTCCTGGGCTGCTTTGAATAACAGCACATGGGGGACTCTGAAACAAGCCTTGAAGGGTCTGTCTGTTGAATTTGCACTTCTGGCAGATAAAGCTGTGCAGCAGGTGACGTCTTCGTTTCTTATTATTTACTTTATTTCCTATTTTTTGTAAAATGAAGGAGGTGTATTGCTGCTGCCTTTAGTTTCATCTTGAATCATGAGCTCTGTGGACACAGGCATGTAAAGAGTTACGAGGGAGATGGCAGTCCAAACTCACATCCTCAACCACCAGCCTGCTTGTTCTAGCTTGAATGAAAAACCTGGACTGTGTTTAAATGGGGAAAAATACAATGGGCAAGGGAAAGGAGGGAAGAGCCTCCTTTCTTTTTAATTTCAAATGGTTGTTGGACAAGTTGTACTACTATACTGAGCTGTCCAGAAGTCCTGTCTTGTTAATCTGCTACAGAGAATCCAGAAGAACTTACTTCTGAATCTAATTTTGACATTCATGTACTTAAACATTACATGAGAGTCATTCAGACAGAAGTGTCGTATTCCTGTGTAAGTGTGCAGTGTGATAATGACTGTTAGAATAATGTGAGAACATGACAGTCTGGGAAGGAAAAGTAATAGTTTTGTCTTCTCTTCATCTCGCTGTGTTAAAATACTCAGCATGCTTTTATCGATCAATCAGACCAGGTCTCTTTCTCCAGCGTTTATGCTCCAGAGAGCTCTGTTGATACAGGAAGAAAAGACAGTATTTAGTAAAATAGGAAAAAAAGTAGTGAAATTTGGCTTGGTGTCTTATCTCTGCCTTCTGATGCATGAACTATTGCAGGGAACATGCAGGTATTTATAGCTTTAATGGATTAGTTATCTTGTAAGAAGGGAAGATGAAAGATTGGAGGAATCTACAAGAGCAAGAAATGGCAGGCAGAGCGATCTGAAAGGACTGTGAAACTAACTCCTCTTGTTACAATGATCAGTCAGTCGGAAAAGCTGTTCCTGCTCCGGTCGGATCTTTTTTCTGCATACTAAAGACGAAACACTCCAGTGCCATCTGAAAGATTTTTGATGCAGTTGTGTAAGCGTTGATGTGCCCTGGAGAATACAGTGGAGGGCCTGCATGGTGTTAAGGGTGTGAAGAACTGTGATGTTGGTTCTTGCCAGGCTTACATAAAATGTACTTTTTCCTTGTTTTCTAGGGTAAACAGGAAGAGAATGATGTGGTGGAGAAGCTGAACCTTTTCCTGGATTTACTCCAGTCCTATAAAGTGAGCTCTGCTGTTCTTCTGCCAATAAGAAAGTTGTTTAGAACAAGCTTGTGCTCTTTAGAGGGTGTAACGCCAACTGGGTGGAAAACTGTCTGGGAGGCCAGTTGAGAGGCAAACTGGGCATCTGGCAGAGGGAGGGGAGTGGCTGTTGGCCGTAGCTAGCTCTGTAGCCTTGCTGGTCAGCTCATCTTGTGACAAGAACTTGACGAACAGCAAACCCTGCAAGGAATTTAAAAATATGACTGCTTGAACTATATGGATCAGCTAACTTTTTTCAAGATTTGTCTGCTTTTGAGTCAAAGCAGTGAATTAGATCTGTACCGGTTTGTTCATGGAGACAATAGTTCAGTTACAAGTGAAAGAATTTTTGTTGATACTAATCTTTTGGTCAAAGGCACTTTTTTTAGAAGCACCTACTGAAACTGTATGTGGCAGCCTCTCCTGACGTTCCCAGGCCTGGACTGAAATGGAAGGACACTGGCCAGCTCTCACCGCAGTTAATTGCCAGCACTTAATATTGAGAAGGGCACAAAAGATAAGAGGCCTGATAAGATCTGAAATGTTGGCAGAAGCGATGCCCCATATTGCCTGTTAAGCTCACTGGTCTGGATCCAAGCAGTTTTGTTTCGTGAATTCTTAGCTGACCACATTTTTTTGACCCTCTTGAAAACAAAGAAATAAAAATTTGCAGCATAGAAATGACATAAAGCGTGACCGTGTGTTTGTGTTCCTGACATACTTGGCTTGCATTCTTGCTGTCTCTTAGCTTCCACGAAATACCTGTTGTTTTTTTTTTCCTTTTCCCATAAAGGACCTGTGTGAAAGACATGAGAAGGGGGTATTGCACAAGCACCAGCGAGCATTGCATAAGTACAGCATGATGAAGAAGCAGATGATGAGTGCCACTGTGCAGAACAAAGAACCAGAATCGGTGGAGCAACTGGAGTCTCGGATTGTGGAGGTAGCGTAGATGCCTGGGAGAGCAAAGGGTGGTACTGGCTCCTGTAATGGTGCCGCTGTGTAGTTTCACGATACTTGCAGAGAGCCATCAGACGGAAAGGGTGACCTGTACTTTGGGTAACTTGAGCTACCTGCTGTGCTACGTGGAAAACATGTTTGTTTTCCTCCACGCTTGCTACTGGCTCTTTGGCAACATGTCATTTGCAGGAGCTGTGGAAAGCTACAGTCTGCATGATGGAAAGTGCAGTCGCTGTCATATCAGATGGGTCCAGAAACTGCCTCTTTAGGTTTTTGTATGTGTTTAAATTGCTAGTATGGTGAGGAACGCTGTCTTCTCCTGCTGCAAGTGAACCTCCTTGGCACTCTTTCCTGGCAATGTATTCCACTGAGTTCCTCTTCTTTCAGCAAGAAAACGCTATCCTAACCATGGAGCTGCGGAATTACTTCTCTCTGTATTGCCTGCATCAGGAGACACAGCTTATCCACATCTATCTGCCTCTCACATCTCACATTTTGGGGGCCTTTGTCAACTCCCAGATCCAGGGTCACAAAGAGGTGAGTTCTTCTGGACTGTATTCTTTTTCCCAAAATATGAATGAGAATTTGAATGTATTTGTTTCCACTCGTGGGCCTTCCTTCTCTAATCCTCTGTCCAACTGGGCTCTCTGGTAGCTTCATAAGAAGTCACCTAAGGTCTTTCCAGTTTGGGGGTGAGGTTCTAACCACTCTAAAAGACTGTATCTTCTTGCAGCCAGTTGCTTTGTTTTTCTTTTTTTTGTCTTCTCTCATCTACCCTACAGGTAGTTGAAGAAGACCCAACCAGTAAATGACTAGCTATAGTTATACATCATTCTGTAATGAATGATGCATGTTTGCTAGATGAATCTGTTTTTTGTTGTGCTACGCAGAGATTATATGGCAAGGAACAACTTTCTTGTTTTTTGCTCTAAATCCAAGAGCTCCCTCTTGCTAACCCCTAAATATGACGTTCAGCATTCCCCATATACAGACTTCCTTGCATTTATTGTGTTAGGAAAGTCTTTCCTCCTTCAGCTCCCTTCCTTCCCTTCACTGAAGGAATTTGACCAAGGTAGGGGAAATCTCCCTTCCGTGCATGCTCAGTAAAATGTTCAGAGCTGCATTATAGCGCCAGTGTGAAAGGGACAAGGTGGGTCCTCTGGTCTTCCCCAGAGTACTTCAGCAAATTTGTGTGGTGCTTTTGGGTACTCTGAAACTGCTGCTAAAGTACAGTGTGGTGAGATGTGGTTACCTGCTGTGTGATCATGCCTGTTTTCTCTCCTTTTCCACTCACAGATGAGTAAAGTTTGGAACGAATTGAAGCCGAAGTTGAGCTGCCTCTTTGTGGGATCTAGCAATATGCCAACTCCACCATTGTCACCTCCAGAGGGAAACTTCTTCTCCAATTAATGCTCTGAGCATCTAGCATGGAGCAAGAAGTGCAATCAAGGAAGGGGTGGGACCTCTACCTCCAGATGTTAGAATGAATCCTCCAAACAGCTTTTTTTTTTTTTTTTTTTTCCAATACCGCTGCTTTGAGCTGCTCTCTGATTTAAACAGACTGGATGTGGGGCAGAACATCCAGATATAAAGACAATCTCTTAATTTTGAAGTGCTCTGGGGCAGAGCTGATGTTCATTATGCTGCAGACACTCTTCATGGGGTCAGGGGGTGACCTGGTGCGGCAAGTGCTGCAGTGTTGTTGATGATGCCTTTGCATCTTGTGCTAACGGTCCTCCAGTAGCGTTCATCTACACACGTGCTGATGCGTCTCTGCTCATCTCCAAAGTGCCGAGGTGAACGGGAAGCGCTTCCTTGCAGTAGGGATGAATTGTCTTTCAGCCTTGGGAGGGCCAGCGTTAGGGGCGTAGGTGCGTGAGGAAAGCTGAAAGCCGCCCCCACGCCACCGGCGGGTGCCTGGAGGTGCTTTGTACTGCTGGACTGGAGCACAAAACGTGTGCGTGAAGGGGCTGGATTCGCTAACCCAGCTGGGCAGGGGTGAGTGCTGCTGCGTGACGGTGGGTTTCCCAGGGAGGCGAGGCAGACTCCTGCCAGCGTGTTTCAGGTCACGGTTGCAGGGCAGCCTGGGGACTTGCTCATATTTTTCAGTTTGGGGCCAAAGATAACTGGATTCAGGAACTCAAGAGGAGTTTGCCTGGCATGAAGGAGAGAATAACTGAATAAATCACTCCTTAGTTGTAAACATTCCTACTATACGAGCAGAACAGTTACAGGGTAGCTGTTGTTTATTTTCTTCTGGAGGTTCTGACATTCATCTGTTGAGTAGCTGTTCAGGACTGTTGGAGAGCTGCTGACCTGAAGGCTGGTGTTTTCTTTGGTCTAATACCAGATAGAGTATCTTGTTGCAGCAGCAGGCTGGGACACAGTGCTGATAAAGTTCATTAGCAAAAAATCAGTATTTATCAGGATGTTACTGTCATTCTTTTTTCTGGCCGTGGGTAGCATTGGAGTGTGTTTGTGAAGGAGAGAAGACAGTTAAGGGACAGCTCTCTGTCTCTCTAAAAATAGTCCTTGGTAATGGGGTTTTCAGAATGATTTGTGACTGTGATAAAGGGACTAAACATTCTCCATATTTCATGTTATGTATCTCTGGTGACTTTCCCTCCCAAGGCAAAGGGTAGAGGGAGGAGAACTTGCATGTCGTGGTACCTTGGGGAAATTGTGCATATTCTGGAGAGACTGATAATTTAGGAAACTGCGGACATATGCAGCAAAACTCTACGTGACCAGGACTCCCCTGAACCGAACTTCTCTGGGGCCAAAATAGCTGCCAAAGGGGAATTTGAGACTTGGCTTCTCAGTGTTTTCTTTGGGTGGGTAAAAAGGAAGCACATGGACAAGGATGAGTGCTTGCTGTCAAACTGGAACCGTGACAGTATTTTCCCATTGGGGAACTTCCCCATTAGCAGGAAATATATTTAAATCCTCCAGTCACAAATACTTTTTTCCTTTTTTTTTTTTTCTTTCTTTCTTTCTTTTTTTTTTTTTAATTTAGAAAACTTCATGCAACATGAAGCTCCTCCTAGTGCAGGTGGAAGTTATGGGTTAGTTTCTTCAGCTCGGAGCAAGATAATAAGTTACTTGCCCAGTTTCGTGAGACTGGCGTAAGCATTACACAGACACTCCTCAAAACATGGTGAAGTGCTCTTTTGTGGGTGAATTTCTTGGGTGCGGGGCCTTATGGAGTGTGTAGGGTGTCTTGGTTGACAACCTTGCTCAGAACGCATTATTAAGAGCTTTTTATAGCAATTCGAATGTTAACTCTTTTCTGAGTCTTTCCTCCTGCATATTGGCCTTGTCCAGTGAGACAGATTAACTGCAAAGGGCTGTGACAGGTTTGATGCTCTCTTCTGAAGATTTCCGAAGTGTTGCAGGAGAGATTCTGCTCACAGGCCAGCACAAGCTGGCTGGGGAGGGAACTGTTCCTGCAGTACGACAACAAAGAAGATAGCATCTCCAGAATGGCACGGAAGGCTTTTCTGCTTGACCCTGTCTTGATTAGGAAGATAGTTTGTGGTTAAAGTGCAGAGAACGCCTTCCCGTATTTTTAAATGCTCTTCACTCCTAGCGTCTTGAGAAGGTGCTGGCTGGTTATGGGCTTTCGTTTGCTTAGGCTTAGTACCCATCCTCCCTCATTTAGCCTTGTTTGTCTGACATGGTGAACAGTCAAATTGAGAAAACACCGTATGTTTTGGGGCAAGATCTGGTATCTATGTAATGGATCTTTTACGTAACTGGTCTGGCTGGGGTAGAGGAGCTGTGTTCTGTAGGAGCACTTGCAAAGTACTAGCCTGAATAGAACTTTGCACTTCTCACATTTAGAAAATAAAGTTACAATGTTGGACTTTATTTAAGAAACAAAAAAACCCAACCAAAAACAAACATCAAAACCACATTTGGGCTTTTGACCAACTCCTCTTTCCTGTTCTCCTTCAAAGCGAGAATTTACAGTCCAAAGGCAGAGACTGTAATAGTGATAAACGCAGACCACAGGACCTATAAAGAAACTGGAATGACACTGTTTTGAGAAAACGCCCCCTTCCTGCATGGTCAGCCCTTACCTCTCTGAGAGGAGCGGTTTGGGGGGTGGGGTTTTCTTGTTTGATGTTACTCTGCTCACCTAGCATTTTGAGAGCAGAGGCCTGGTGTTCTCAAAGCTGATACAGCTAACAGCACTTTCAGAGTTGATTTCATACTGGACTGTCAAACTCCTGTCTCATTCCTAAATACACACATACACTATTTCATACAACCCTTGGTTTGCAAACCTTATTTTTGGGAGACTGGTCAGTGTGCGAATAGCACCGTTGTATTTACCTCAGCGTGCGAGGGATTTCCTTACTGTCTTTGTTCTGTTTAGTTTAGGGATCTGTCAGACTTGGAGAACAGCAGCTCCTTCCTCTAGAGGAATGCAGCAGGGAATCAGTCATGTCGACTTCAGTTGTTCGTCTCCCCTAGTCGGTGCAGGGGGAGCAGCTCTAGTTACTGGTTTCTAGTTACTCGTTCTAGTCTCCATGCTGTTGCCTTCTGCAGCGAACAGCCTAGCGACACGCGAGGGCGAGAACAGGCCTTAATGAAGTTGGTTCCGTTGCTGGTGGCTGGGTAGATTGCGATGAACACTAAGCAAACCAGAAGGCTGAGGAGTGCTGCCTGCCCAAGAACTGATGCTCCTGTGAGATGTAGCACCAAAGAGTTAATGTGCCTTCTTGAACGGAAGCTTTCCGTGTGCTGCTTGGGGTCACGGGGACTTCCGTGTGTTCAAAACAGTAGTGGTAGAAGAGGCCTCCAGTCTTTCTGTCGGTGTCTCTGTCAAATCTGTTGTGGAGGTACCAGGGTAGTAAACAGCTGAGAACCTGAAACTTTGCCTGAAAGTTGGTTTATCAAAAGGGCTCTATGTTTTTGTCGCTCCTGAGATAGTCTCTGCTTCAAGCGGTGGAGTGGCAATATGCAGGCTTTTTGACCAGTGTCATGTGTTGAAAGCCTTTCCAAACGATATTTACAACACAGCCTTGATCTTGGATCCTTCTTTCCCTCTCTTTCCATCTTCCTTGCAAGCTGCTCCTTCTAAGTAGTAACATGTTTTCAACAGTGCCTTGCTGCGTTCCAGTGCTTTTACTCTTCTACTTTGATTGTGCAAGGGTGTAATTCCTGGAATTTGTGACAGGCTAATTTGCAATCTTCCGTTTGTGCTATTTGCTAAAAGACAAAGATCACCAGCTGGGGTCAGGACTGACTTGAAACACATCAGTCTCCTGCAGCAGGAGCAGTAACGTCACTGCTCTTCAACATGAGCTAAAAGTCAGTGGTGCTGGTGAAAGCATCTTCACAAAAGGATTGAACTGGCTGCAGAAGAGGGGGTGGCAAATAGAAGTGCAAGCCTGAGCTGCACTTGTTCTTTTCCTACCTAAACTCCTGGAGGAACAGAAAGTAATTTGCGCTCTCTCACCACGCACTTTACAGTTTCCACCAGGAAATAAATCAAGAGAATACAACAGGTTCTGGCTGCCAGTCGCTGCCTTTCCTACCGTGCAGGAAGGTCTTGTTACAAGCTACCTGTCCCCTCGTGCTTCTTTTCTCTCCTCTACTTGCCTCAAGCCATTCTCTCCATTAGAACAGCCAGAAACCCCCGCTAGTGTGTCAGGAGAGGTGAGTATCAAAAACTGTAAATAGCTCAGTGTGCAGCACAAAGGGAAGAGCCGAAGGTGTTAACTCTTATCCTCCAAGTCTGAGCTGTGACTTGCTGACCATGTCAAGGAGGGCATTTTTGAGTGGTGTTGATTATTCAGAACTGCTGGAGGGAGACAAGAAGAAACAATCTTGTTCAGAGGGTGTGAATTTTGCCTGCCTGGAATATCCTGTATCTTTGCTTTGCTCAAATAGCCTTATGTATGAAGCACTTTATCCAAATGCAGGAATTAAAGAACTATTACTACAGCTGGTAGACTGGAAATGTTTACAGATCCTCTATTACATTCCAAGATTCTATCTGTTACATGTGTTTGTAAAAGTGTTTAAAAAACAAAACAAAACAAAACCAACAAAGACTTGTGTAAGAAGTTACATCTGTGATGTGTTATTTCTAGCGCAGTGTGATGAAGCTTTTGCTGCCCAGCATGCCGAGCTGGGCTGACCCGAGTGCTGAACGGGTCACCTGCTGCCGGGCTGTGGCAAAGCCTGCAGCTAGGGGTGGCGGCACTTTGCCATATGGGCCTGCTGAAAGTTCATTTTGTTCAGCATATTTCTACCCAGAATGCTCAAAACAGTTCAAGTTCACAGCAGGAGCCGCAAGAGTGAAAGCAGGGCTCGAACAGTGCCATACCTCTGACTTCTTTTTCTTAACTCCCAGAACCTTATACCACCTTCAGCCAGGGAATCCTGAAGGGGTTGCTGCTGAAACTTTTCAAAAGGCTTTCACAGTGCTGGTCAAGCCTCACCTTGACCCAGGAAGTAATGCTGAGTAGGGAATGGCATAGAAACTGGCATAGAGAAGGTAATTGATTGCTCCATCCCAGTCCACTGTAATCTTTCTGTGAAAGGAAGCCAATGCCTGAAAGGCCCTTAAACAGTCTAGAAGGTAGCCGGCTGTTTACAACAGGACAACACATGCTTTTACTAAAAAATATTTTTAATCTTTTAGAAACATTTCCAGCCACAAGGGAAAAGCCTAAAAAAAATTAGCCACCTGCAAAGAAGAGTTAACACTACGTTTTTCATAGTTGTGATCACGTAACCACTAAAGCGTACCACAGCCAGGGACTTCACAGCATGGAAAATCTTGTTACTTTTATTTCTGCTCTAAGAAACCCCCTTATTTTCCTTACTTCCCAGTGACCTGGCAAATAAGTCTCCTTTGTTGGAGAGCTGAGACCCTTACGAGCAGTACATGTGGTTCTAGCCCAGTGTGGGCAGCAGCACGTGGGTTGAATGCTTCCGTTTTCTTAAACTTCCTCCACTTCTTTCAGGGTGTGCTCCAGGATAGTGTCTTGTCCCTGGAACTTAAAATAGCCGCGAAACAGCTTTTTCTGAAGCAGCAGGGGAAACCAATAGATATCATCTGCCCACATGTGATGGAATGGCACCTCATCCAGCTGAAACCACTGTGGACGCATTTCTGGTGGGAGAAAACAAAAGAACTTTCCATGAGACTTTCTCTTGTTTTTTTCCTGCCTAGAGTTTGAATATCTGTCAACCAGCAGCTTCCCTGTACAGCCCAGCTGCCTCCCTCCTCAAAGGGATCGTGGCATGAATAGCTCTGCATTTCTTAAGAGCAGTACTGTCTCAGAAGAGAATGCACATCCTCCCTTCCCCTCCTCTAGCTACCTACCATCACTTTCTGTTGGCTCTCCGTGAAAACGATCTGCCCGGAAGATGTGAACTTCCATGAGTTCAGAGTTGCCCACGAATTCAAATGTGATCTGACCCATCTTCTGCAAGGTGTCCACAGTCAGTCCACTCTCCTCCAGGAGCTCCCTGCACCAGAAATAGACTTCTTTACGTGAAAGCGAGCCACAGGAGAACAAAAAAGCAGTTATTGGCTTTACTTGTGCATTCAGAGCACTTCAGTGAACCAAGGGTGCCCATAAAACAGCGCAGGGCACCGCAGAGTTCTAGCTGGCACTGCAGTGTTAGCCTGCTGGCAGCACGGTGGAGCCAGGTCAGACTGGCTCCTGTGAAAGTGTGTTATTTCAAGCTCCTAAAGGCTGGTAAGAAAATAGTCAATGTTGGAAGGGGGAAATTCAGGAAAAATTGATTGTTTAGTGTAAGTTACACTCCTCGCAACATGGTGATTTTTCTGAGATTATTAGAAGTGCGCTAACGCTCCTGTGACTGGAGCTGGATGTGGCTCAAGACCTCTGAGATACGCTTAATGTAGACAGGCAAAAGGCTTTGCCAACTTTAAGCTAAAGCTTTTAGAATTGTGGGGAAGCAGGTAGTAAATACTAGAACATCTGTCTAACTGAAGCTTATTTAAATAACGCTATGTAACATCATCTGCACATGGAAGGTTAGAAGTACCATCTCCCATTCAAATGCCATATAAAAACCACAAATAAATTGTATAAACAATTCTTCTGCTCCCTGGAAGTACATTCAGCATAACAAGAGGCTAGAAGGCAGGATTTTTAAGAGCGCTTTGAGAGACTTTGCCAGTCAGCTCTTCTCCACGCACCACCATGCATGGCTACTTGAAGCACATTCAATTACTTGCTCTGTTCATGCTGCGCACGTAGGGCTTTTTTTATTTCTACCTACCTCTAACAGAATCAGCATAGCTTGAAGTTAGTAATGGTTTCTCTAATGTATAAAAATAAGGAATACTTTGAAACACTATCTTCAGTTAAGGTTAATAATTAATGTAGTTGCATATTTGGCAGTAACTTGACAATTTTAAAATGGAAGTGATCTTTAAGGCTCCAGCTTTCTTTGGCATCAATTTCATGGATCCCATCCTTCAAAGTTATATTCCAACTAAATGTCTTGCCTAATTTTAGTTTATCTTCTTGAGAAACTATGTCTAAAATAGAGGTAATTTTCCAGCAACAAAGCTTAAAAGCCTCATTTTACAGGCTGTGATAATTGAACAACAAAGCACAATACTGCTATGGTTCTCTAAGCAATTTCTCTGTCAGCTGTTTGCCTCTGTACGTAGTAAGTGGAAACGTTACGAGTAACAAACTAGAAAAGGTGAACTAGGTAAATGCTCCTCTTGTAAGATGTGCCACTGAGGAGCTGTGGGTGCCCAGGTGATCATGGGAATGCGGCGTACCCAGTGGAGGGTAGAATCTTACTGATACAGGAAACTTTTGTTCATGTTTTAGCTTGATATTTAACTCTCTGTGCTGTGAGGACACTTTACACTGCTGCATACCCAATTGGGAGTGGAACACGGAACCACAGCCTAATACCTCACTCCGTATTCAGAGCGGAGGTGGTGTGAGCGAAGTTTGATTCAAACTGTGTGACACCTCCTGACTGAGAGCTGCGCCCCAAGCTTTCTCCTGGGAGAGGCAACACTGCCACAGTGTCATTCCCACCAGCAAGGTGGGCTGTGTGCCTAGCTGGCCCTGGCTCTGGGGACGGCTTCCTCCCCAGCTGACCTCGGCAGGAATTGGTTGTGTCATTCTGCAGTAAACTCCTACCAGCTACGTCCATAGGGCTGAGGATTGGGCTGTTCCCCTGTCCACAGCAGCAGGCGGTGGCTGTGCTGGGGCAGCCTGCACTGAGATTGCGGAAACTCCTGTCACTTGACATCTAGTACGGACTAAAGCTCCGGTTTCTAACTCTGGGTCAGCCCAGACAAACATGCACCTGGGAAATTAAATGCTAAATTAAATCATTAGATTTACACCACGGTCAGTGGCAACGTAAGCCTCGCAAATGGAGGCCTGACTTCAGTAACAAAACTGATCTCCCACCACTCAGAGATGATAAGTTACATGAAAAGCCACGAGGTAAGCCTCAGGTACGTTAACGCAGTGCACTGCTGGGCGCACATCTGCATAGAGGACCCTTCTGTCCCCTGGATTAGCTCACCACAGAACCCAGGCGGTTGCACTGGCACAGCTGAGGAGACGGTTTGGGGCAAAAGCTGTTGGTTAGCTGTTGAGCGCACCAACGTTGATCTTCCTGCAGGTGTGAGGGCAATTTTGGGCACACATCAGAAAGTAGGGAGGTGGCGAAGTGTGGCTTTGTATCAGCAACGTTCATGTAAAGAATGAGGTACCTCATTTTTAGAGGAGTTTAGCAATTCAGCTACAATCTGCTATTTCATTTTAATAACTAGACAGAAGAACGAACTTAAAGAAATCAAGTACTAAAAGCTTCAAAAATGGTACTGTACCTCTGCACTGATGGAATTCAATTCCCAAACTCACCATTAGGTCTTAAAAATACCACCAAGCAGTCAAATAATAAATTGCTACAGTGCCTTTCATAAGGGATCTCTGAGAATTTCCACTATTTTGTCACTACATTTTCGCGCAGTACTAAAAATGTTACTGGAAGGTAGCACCTGTTCAATAGCTTCAAAATTTAAACAATAAGCAGTACAATGGCATAACTTGTAATTCTGCTATATAGCCAAAATTAAACTCTGCAGCTTTCTGAACAGTGCAAGAACCTCTGCCCACCATTAGCAAACTAAGACTCGGTTAGGATCAAAGTCCGAGAGATGGGAGGGAGGACTCTTGGTAACGTCCAGCTCCTCATAGACTGGGTGGCAGTTAAGGATTCGCAGATGACGGGCAACAGGGAGCAATCCCGTTTCTTTGTGCACGTGGACGATCCCTCATCACCTCTGGAGTGGGCGATTTTCTCCGTGGGTAACACACCGGTTACAAGGGCTTTATCGATCAGCCGAGCAGCAGTGACTCCACCTGCAGCCCACCACAAATGCTCTAACACCTCCATTGCCCCACCTGTGCCCCAATACCCACCCCTCCCCAGGGCGCCAGCCGAGCCGGGCCAGGCCTCACCTGCGAGCAGCCTCCTCAATGCTCTCCCCCGGCTGCACCTTCCCCCCGAAGCCATTCCAGAGCCCTGCTCCAAACCCGCGTTTCTTCATGCCCAGGAGGACGCGGGGCGGCTGCACAACCAGGACGAGGGTGAAGAGCCTGGACGTGCACATGGCTCCTGGGTGAGAGATGACGAGGACACATTGCACCAGGGGCTCCCGGCACCCCTCAGAGGGGAGGCCAGGCTGCTTGTCCGGCCCAGGGCGGGACAGATAGCCCCTCACCCCCCCAAACACTCAGCACCCCCTCCCCAAATGCCTGGTGTCCACCATCTCCCCCCTAAACCCTGGGTCCTCCAGTGCCTACTTCTCTAACCCTCTCCACTGATCCTCGCTCTCCTGCTGTCTCAGCACCCCTCCCGAAATCCTTGACCCCCCGCAGCACCCCCTCCCCAAATCCTTGTCCCTCCCAGAACCCCTTCCCCGAATCCTCGACCCTCAGCAACCCTTCCCCAACTCCCTAACGCCCCCCCCAACACCCCCAGCCCCGTCCCCCCGAGCACCTCAGCCCCAAATCCCCGACTTTCCCGCCTGCCGCTGCGTCTCCCCCTCAGGAGCAGCCAGGCCCGCCCCGGCTCTTCCCGCGCCGCCGCAGCCGCTCGCGCCCCGCCCCGCCGTGGCGGCGAGGGGAGGTGCGGTGAGGGGGGGCGGGGCGGGGCGGGCTGACGCGGCCGTCATGGCGTCCCGGCGGGGGAGGTTCGCGGAGGGGTCGCTGAGGAGAGCTCGGCGCTGGGCCGGGCCGGCGGGTCCCGCCCTGACCCGGGGGGTGCCGGGGTGTCCCGGGGAGGCGCGGTCCTAGTCCCAGCGCCTTAAGTTTTCGTCAGGAGTGGGGAAGGGGCGTTGCGGGTTTGTCGTTGCTAGAAATGCCGGAGCGGGGGTGGGTGACCTGGAAAGTGGTGGCAGCAGTGGCTCTGGCGGTCGGTGTGCTCTGCCCGGACACACGAAGGAGCCTTCAGGAGCTGGGGCATCCCTCCTTTGGGGGGCTGACGCACCCCCGGCCTCCCCTCCCAGCGCGGCCGCCAGCCCCGCTGAGGCAGCCCAGGCCCTTGCTGGGGTCGCTGCCCTGTCCTGCCCCCTCGGGCCTTAAGCACGAGTGCCCAAGCAGCAGGGAAGAGCTGCCCAGGCGTGAGGCCCTCTTTCCCGCCTTCCCTCAGGGGGTGACCTGTAAGGCCTCCATCCAAAATCCGGCCTTTTTGTTGTGGTTGGACCAGATAACTAAAAGTGCCAAGAATCTCAGATTTGGAGGCTTTTTTTGTGAGCCTGGGAGAAGCCGTACTCGAGGTTAAAATTAATGACTATAGAGACTTCTGAAATACCTAGTGATTACTTACTAACCAATTAACCTGCCTTTCTTCCCGGGCAGCTGTCAGCGCCTGGTGAGCAAATGTCTCCACACCACGGTGAGGTTCCTGAAGAAAACTGGAACTGAGCACCAGTGGATGGAGCGGCACTTGAAGGATCCCTTTGTCAAGGCAACGAAGCAGCAGCATTACCGTTGCCGGAGTGCCTTCAAATTACTGGAAATTGATGACAAGCTTCACATTCTTCGCCCAGGACTTTCTGTTCTTGACTGTGGAGCAGCACCTGGTGCTTGGAGCCAGGTTGCTGTCAAGAGGGTCAACGCTTTAGGTACTGGTAAGTGCGTGTTTTTGGCAGGCAAGATGGGGATGATGCTCGAAGTGTGTCAGAAAACTCAGCTGTGATGGTGGTGGTGCAGGGAAGGGACACAGGTACTGGCAAATGCCGGAGTCACGGGTAGAAGCGTGAAGGTGTGTGCCTACGTGCCAGTGGAGAATAGTAAACCTTCATGCGGTCTGTAGAAATTGTATCCGGGAAATAAAAATTACCACGTGGTGCTGCTGTTCTGATTGACTGTGTGGTGGGGAGGATCCCTTCATCCAGGTCTGAAATTCATGTAGCCTCCAGCAGATAACTGGGCTTTTCTGTATTTTTGTTTCCCATCTTGAAAAATGCTAGTAACCACTACGTACGGTTTGTGTGTTTTGAGCCATTAATATTTACAAGATAAGGTGTTATCATCTGTACTGTTGTGCAGGATTTCTGGTCTGTCAGCCTTGAAAGAGCAGAGAAAACCAAGAAAAATGCCCCTTGCTTATCCAAAGTAGCTGACTCTTCATGGCTTGAATGGATTAGCTTATAGCAAACCATCCATCCAGATGCACGCAGCAAAATAAGGATGAGAAGCCCAGACATGGCAGGTGGTTTTGTGGTTATTGACTAGCACGGAGCTCAGGCATGCGCAGGTTGTTTGCAGCCATTCCAAGTGTCATTCATATCATTCATTCTTGTAATCTAGATCCTGCTGTCCCCACCGGCTTCGTCCTTGGCGTTGACCTCCTGCGGATTTCTCCTCTGGAAGGAGCAGTCTTCTTGTCAGAGGCTGACATTGCAGACCCGAGCACCCTGAGGACAATTCAGAGCCTGCTTCCCACCGAGAAGGTGGATGTTATCTTGAGCGACATGGCACCTAATGCGTCAGGCATTAAAGAACTGGATCACCAGAAGCTGATCCATCTGTGTTTAGGCCTTCTGAATCTCTCCCAAAGTCTTTTAAAGCCGAAAGGAACGATGCTCTGTAAGTTCTGGGATGGAAGTGAGTCCTGTCTTCTGCAAAACAGGCTGAAGGAGCAGTTCCAAGATGTGAGAACTATAAAGCCCCAGGCCAGCCGGAAGGACTCTGCTGAATCTTACTATTTGGCCAGACTGTACAAAGGGAAGTGAAAGCAGAGAACTGCAGGTTATCAAACAGGTGATCAGATATTGACTGAAAATCTGAATTTGGCGTGTGTTTGAAGAAAAACCCCAGTGTTAAGACCCTTAACCCGAACTGTTAGGTTGTTGAGAATAACCTGGGAAAACCTGTCACGATCCTTTCGAAGTACATCGTGCTTTTCAAATAGAAAAATAAACCAGAGTGGTGTCCTGCTGAGTTTATCCACTAATGACATGCGCAGAGACATCCAATCCAGCTTCTCACCTGTGGAGAAAGCGGTTGGGAATGGAGAGAAGTAATCTGAAAGGCAACCTCTGGGGCTGGAGTAATGGAAGCGAAAATAAAACAGTGATTATATGAGTTTTTAATGTGTGCTTGAAAATCATTGCACTGTTAATGTTGTCATGTATGAGACTAACCATAAGGGCGGTTGTCAGAATGAGAGGGAACAGCAAGGGGCGTTTAAGCCAATTCATTGCATCTTCATCTTTCTTAAAAGCTGGTGCAATTTATTAGCGCCTGTAAAAATAGATGATGTTTTTGTGCGCGTTGGGGTGTGCATCATCACGTACGATCTGTAACGCAGCCGCTCGGGAGATGGGGCTGACTCGGGAACATTTCGCCTGATGGCTCGGCTGCATTTCCTAAAGACAGAGGTTATATTTAGAAATTGCTACTTCTTGATACTCATAAATCCAGTAAATGACAGCAGGGCAGGGTCATCGCTACTGAGAAGATAATTTCCCCAGTGTTTTCTGTAGTTTTATATTTGACCAATGGTGAAATGCCGAGATGTTCCTTGGATCCCAGACGGGGCGAATTACTGATTGAATTGCTAGAATTCTGTTTGCAAAAGTAAATTTAGCCACTGCCTTATCTGGAAGTGACAACTTTTACATTAAATAGCACTTTTATCAGGCCGACTGTGACACGAGTTATAAGAGCACTGGTTGTTTTTAAGGCTTCCAGATCTTTCTCATGACAACCATCTCACCGGGGGTGGCTTATGCATCCATCAAATTTTAACGGCTTTGAACCCTCCCGATCTGCACCTCCGTACTGAATGGTGTGTGTGACAGCGTTATCCCCAGAGCCTAAACTGGGGAGCTGGGTGTTGCTTTGTGCGCGTTTTGGAAGGAAAAACCAAAAAGTCGAGCCTGCTTTTTGGGAAACTCCATGCCCTGCGACTGCCAACGGGCGCTGGAGCGGGCCGGGCTCTGCCGGAGCGCGGGCTCTCCCTGCCGCTCCTCCGGACGGCTCCGCCCGCGCAGAGCGGCGCAGCTCAGCGCCCGGGACGGAGCGGTTTTGGGGGGCGGGTTGCGAAGGGGCGGTGGCGGGAGGAGGCTGAGCTCGAAGCGCCTTCGCCCCGAAGCGGGGCATTACGGTAGGCGCGGCGGCCGCGGCGGCGCTGCGCGCCTAGTCCCGTCCTTACGGCGGCCCGGGCCGCTGTTCTCGCGAGAGCTGGGCGCGAGTTCCCGTGAGATCTCGGCGCCGGGGCGAGGAGGGAGATCCAAGCGGGGCGCGCGCCGCCGCCCGCGGCGGGTGAGTGAGGGCGGGAGCGTGTGAGGGCGGGCGGGGAGGCCGCCGGCTCCGCTCGGCCCTGCCCGGCGCTCCCGCCGCGCTCCCGCCGCGCTCCCGCCGCGCTCCCGCCGCTTGGCCGTGGGAGCGGGGAAGGGAGGCTGTGCCGTGTCCCCGTTCCTCCCATCCCCGGGCGGCCGCTCGCCGCCCCCCGAGGCGGGGCAGGGCTGTGGGCGCTGCCGAGGCCCCGCTCCCCCTCTGCGCACTCGGGAGGGCGGGTTTGTCCGTGAGGGCGAACCGCCCCCTCGCGGTGCTCTGGGCGGCCCGACTGTGGGGGAGCAGCCCTGCACCCATCGCGGCCGCCCTCGGGGCTTTGCCGCCGGGCGCTGGGTTGCGGGACAGGGGGTCCCTTGGTGCCCCCTGCAAGGAAGCCTCTGCCGACGGGTTTTCTGCAGCGGGGAGGCGGGGACGTACGTGTAGTCTTAGTTTTTAGCGCTGTTCTTGGTTTCAAAACAGGCTTGCTGGAACACGGTTACCTGTTGGCAGTGGTCTCTCAAATTTATTTGCATATGGTGCCGAAGTACTTGTTTCTAATAAACGTTTTCATTTGGGTTTTGGCTGATCTGTTGCCAGCATGCTTCTATTATGTCTCCTTTTCGTGAGTAAGTGCTGTGTTGCTATGAGAGCGCATGATCCTGAAAGTTCACCTCAAATCTTCTCTGGTACAAGCCTGCGTGATTGTTGTGGGTTTCCTTTCCTGGTCCTGAACCTCCTTCTGTGTTTCTGGGGCTTTGTGGAGCATGCAGTCGCCAGAGGGACTCACTTAAGGCCTCCTAAAATCTGAGAAACCTTGCAGGCTTTTCTGAGCTCCAGGCTTAATTTGTCTTTGGCCTTTTAGTTAGTACCCTTCCAAATCTGAAGGAAAAATTGCAAAAACTTTTATGTGAACGAGGAGACAGTTTTACTTACAGAAGTGATCTGTGAACTTGGGAAGTCTCGTTGCTGGAAGTTAGGTTCTAAACTGCTTTTTGGAAACCAGAATCAAGTTGTGTAGGAGGGAGGGTTTGCTGCTGATATGAAGTTAGTTCTGCCCCTGCCAGCCGTCAGCCTCAAATGTTTGGAGGAAGAGTAATGAGTTCTGTTTTATAGGATTACATGCTGTTGATCTATGTGTCCTACAATGTTAACTTCTATCCCAGAATCCATCTTGATAATATAGGAAAGGAGAATTCAGTTTTGTGTGACTTATGCTTGCTCTTATTTGTATGCTTATGGGCTGAGATTTGGGGGAGAATGTATTAAAATAAAAGCAAACCATTTCAGATAGAAAGCTCAGGGAAGAACAGGATTTTTTGCACCAGTTTCTCATTTCAGAGACCTACAACTTTGGCCTTGGCTGGATAGTGTTTTCTGGTTCGAGTTGATCCCAGCAGTGAGCAGCAGATTGGGTTTTGCACCCTGTAAATTGGAAGACCTTGCACTTAATGTTTCCTGAGGGCAGTGATGTGTCTGTCTTTAGCAAAGCAGCCAGTGTACCGTAGGTTGCTCTGAATGTTTTGCCGATGACTTTTTGTGTATTTCCAGAGCCATGGAGGACTTGGAAGATAATACTACTGTCTTCTCCACCCTGAGATCCCTCAACAACTTTATTTCAAGGCGTATGGAGGGGGTGTCTGGGCTGGCTATGCCAGGATCATCTCAAAGCTCCTTACAGATTCAGTACCAGCAGAGGATGCAGGTGAGGCGTCCTCAGCTCGGTGATGCCTGCAGTATCCCTTCAGTGTGGTTTAGACTCTTTTTGATTCCAGGAGTCGGGATTGATTTCATTGAGATCTGACCATTCTTTCTAAAACTGATGTTCTTGCAAGCTCAATAATGGAAGCCTGCTTTTGGTCAACATTCTAGAATCTTTAAATTTTTTTGAAGTGTCAGACATTTATTTCTGTTTTGTAAAAATTTAAGAAAAGTCCTTTGAATTTCTGCAGTGCTTGTTATGTCTGTATGCCAGCTCAGGAAATTAAATTGGAAGTTGTTTTCCTGTTGCTGAACAGAGGGTACCTGTTAATACCCGTTAATATTTTTCTAGTAAGTCACTTTGTTAGCTTTTTTCACAATCTTCCTTAAAGTTTCTTTGCCTGGCCACGTACCAGAGACTTGCATTGTGCTGTGGCTGTGATGTGCTAACCAGTTGTTTTTTCTTGTCCGCTTCTGTTCACATCCACACCTTTTTTTGACTTTTTCCTGTAAGGTGCCTTAGGCTCATAAAGCACGGAGTAAGCTGACACCTTGCATCATAAGGACTGTTTATTAGGCTGGAATGAAGTTTCTGTACTCTGTATCTTAATATAATTTCTATTTTGGTCTCATAAGTGCTTTTTAATGTAAATTGCTTTGCATTTGGAGTGTTGACAAAAATTCATGCATTTTCTATCTGTGGTACACCTCTGGTTACAGACAGGGTTAGGGGATGCTCTCTCTGGTTAGAGAATCTCCAGTAGCTGTGTGTTGAGTGTACGTTGCTTAGACGTGGCGTCTATTAATATTGCCTGAGGTAGTGTGAATGAAAAGCAGGTAGTAGGAAAACATGTTATTTTGCTCAGCAGTTAAATTTCATGGGGAGTGTGGTCTCTGCTTCTTGGTTATCTGCTGTTACTTTTACGAGGCTTGGGGAGTTCATAATTAACCTTTTTTAGATAGGGAAATATGTTTTGTGAGAGTACCTTTAGAGATTGAATGAGAAATTTTGCATGAGGAACTTGAAATGTGCTGCTTTCCAACTCACATTGATTTGATGTGGGTTTCTGAGTGTGGTGTTAAACTCTTGGTTTCCCCATCTGCAGCAGGTGTCAGAAGTACCATAAATATGGTGGTAATTTCCTTGTAACTTGTAAAACGTCATGTGAGTGTCAGCTGAATAGTACAGGGTGGGAGACAGCGATGTCATTGCAGTGCTGTTGATGCTGTGAAATGTCCCTTTTCATGCACGAACTGGCCAGTTGGAGGAACAAGCTGGGCAGATCCACTCCAAATCCCAGCTCCTGCAGGTGGAACGAGAGAAGATGCAGATGGAGCTTAGCCACAAACGAGCTCGCATTGAGCTGGAGAAGGCAGCTAATACCAACGCCAGAAACTATGAGGTGAGTGTGACAGTGGCAGCTGGCTGGTATCGTAGGCCTGAATCAGAACATGTGTAGTGCATCTATGTTGGTGTTGGGGTTTGGATCGGGGGTGTGCTCCTGGCTTCTCACGTGCTGTGCTTTGGTTTGCAGTGGCGTGTCTCAGTGTGCATAGTCAGCTTTTCTGGGGGGATGAAACTAGACTGAAAGATGCAGTCCAGGAGGAAGCCTTGTGTTCTCCTACTGCTGGTGAACACTGTCTTCAGAGCAGGACTTCAGTGAGCCTGTAGTGAATGCTCCTGGAGTGCATTTTCTGCGTTTGTATTGCTGCAGGTGGGGGGTGGTGGTGTGGGTGTCGGGTTCCCAGCATCAGCTCTTCTGCTCTACAGATCCTCTAGCAGCACGTGGTGCTGACTTGCTGATGTTCACAGGAGTGTGGATGCCGGAGCCTTGTTTGGTTGACAAACTGATGATCTGATCGCTGGATTCTGTTAGTTTGGCACTGCACTTGTCACGGGTAGCAATAACAAAAGGGATTTGTTATTTGTTTCTCCCAGAAGTATTTAAGCATTTTTCTCCCAGAAGAATTTAAACTTCTGCTGGCACAATTGCAAGCGTTTAGTTGGTGTGACTGTAATTAACTGGAATGGCAGCAGTGCCAACTGTGCACAGGCACACAGGAGAGCTTGCGCTGATAAAACAGTGAGCCTCACTCAGGGACTAATAGCTTTTATTGGTTTCTGGTTTTATGCCCACATATGTTTGCTTAACTATGTTACTGAAATAAGTCGTAGATCTGTGGGTTTGTAGCGTAATAAAGGTCTTATAATGCGGCTGATTATTTAAAAAGAAATCTTTAAAAAATAAGCAGTGTGTTTTGTGGTATTTTACAAGAGTGCTGGGTGACAGCTTTAGTGTGTAGTTGTGAAATAGCGAGTCAGTGACTAAATTCCTTGTTCCTCTGAAATCGGGTGATGGGAGATTAAGTCGCGAAGAGTTCAAGCTGGAATGTAGCTGAGTCAGTCACAGAAACCCTTGAAATACTGGTACAAAAAAAGGGAGCAGCACTAATCCAGCACTGTGGTAATTACCCTGCTCAGATTCTGTGTTTTTTTGAGTCATGTGGATAAAGGTTTTAGGAACTTCACATTGCTTTGCATAATCCTTGCTTACTATGTAAATCCGTGTCTCGATTTGCTGTGATTAGCAAAGCAATTTACTACACATCTTTTCAGTAAGTGTTAATCAATTTATGGTAGGAATAAACTGAAATAGTGTGTGAAAGGTTGTCAGAGGGCAAAAATATTTGTCATATTCATTGATAATACTGTGCACTTAAACCCCATTTTTTTCCTATTAAATAACCTCATACAATTTCTAGAAGTTGCAGAAAGAAGTTTATCTTATTAACCCACCTGTTGAGATCTGAGTTTCTGAAAGTCGATTTGCTGTGCATGGGTCAGCTTTAAATTGGAGCATCAAATGTTTTCCTCTTTGATCCACTGGAGAGTGTGCAGTGGAGCCTGTGAAGCCAAGTCCATATACTCATATTCATGTCTCAATCTAAGGGATTTGGAAGACTCTGTCTCTTAATTTTCTGGCTCCATTGCCCTGGGTAGTTCCTTGACATGGAGCTGCTGCTGGTAAGATTTTTGCCTTTGCCAGTGCAAAGGTTAAAGCTACAGTCTGAGTAACATTGCTTCATGATGATGCATTGGTGATGACAGTAGTGAGAAGTGGAGACAGGAGAAACAAAACCAGCTTCACCTTTGTGCTATTTTCTTCTTATGTCTCTCCACTTTTTTTTTTTTTTTTTTTCTTTGCAAGCGAGAGGCTGACCGTAACCAGGAGCTGCTCACACGCATAAAGCAATATCAGGAAAGGGAAACAGAAGCTGAAAATAAACTGAAAGAACAAATGGAGATGAACAAATCCTATAAGAAGAGCATGGAGACAATGAGTAAGAAGCTGCAAGAGAAGGAGAGCAAATTGGCTGAAGCTAATGAAGTAAGAACAGGGTAATTTTTTAATCCATTCGTAGCTTAAGGAGACTTTGCAGTTCTTGTGAATTGAAAATGCCATTTCTGATTTAAAAAGAAAATAATAATTGTAATGGCTACGTTCCTCACCTGGAAATGAATAAACCCTGATGGTGTGCGTCTTTGCTGTCAAAGTTTAGAACTTAACTGAGTCTGGACACAGGTGAGCAGGTCAGAAGATGTTGCTGTGTTAACTAACAATGAGAAGAGATTTCAGGTTGATATGGAGAAGGAGAAAAAACGTGCAAGGCAACATGCAGCATCTAGGTTTAGAATTCAGGTTACATGACATTGAGTAAAGAAAGGGGAGAAATGATGGAGGAGATGAGATGGAAAGGTGTTCAGGGCAGTAGGGAGAACTGTAGAGTGGGTGAGTCCAAAGCTACATACAAAATACATCTTCCTGAAGTGTCTTAAATGCCTTTGTGTTCCACTGTAGAATGAATGCTTGGATAATAATTTCGGTTCTTTTGGATGAACAGACCATCTTCTCAACCCCCAACCTTTTCAGAGTTCATTATGGTTAAGTTCAGCGAGTTCATTTGTAACTTTTCTGTTTAATTTGGTTTCCTGTACCAGTTGTGGATCACCAACCATGAAGTTCTTAAGCCTTCCTCCTGCCTTGGTGTCACTGGAAATGTATCTGTGTGATAAAGCAGGTGAACAGGTTTAACCTGCCAGTTATCAGGGATTAAAAACAGGGGGTCAGTGATGGCATGTGGGAGAAACTAAACCCACATATGAAATGTGTGCAGCTGTTCTGTTTCTGTGTTCTTTTTATTTCCATATCCATCCATATCAAGACGAGAACCCTGCATATGTCTCTGTCTAGGAAACACCCTACATATGTAATGCTTTGAGATTTTTTTTTTTTTCTTTTTCTCTGTGGAAAGGACCTAAGTAGTGGCTATTTGAAAGAAACCTGTGAGTTTTTCTGTAGAGTTAAGATATTTAGAACAAAATTTTAAAAACTACTGGCTTCTGCTTTCAAGCCAAGCATAATACTGCTGGTATTTGGTTGAGGCAAACCCAGACATTTTCAATTTTGAAACCCAGACAAAATATATTTGAAATTGTTGTGGGGTAATTTTTTTACTTTAATATATATACTTCATCGTCTAGCTTTGAAGCTTGATGTTTTTCATGCCAGTTTGAGGTCACCCACTTAATAGGTAATGGAAATGACAATTTAGTTGGCAGATGAAAGCAACTAAATGATTTTCTCTTGCCTTTGTTTTTGAGGTGAGTTTGCAGGCCTGAAGGTTTGCAAGAGTGTAGGATTGTTTCTAGATTCAGCGTTTGTACTTCTTAGTCGGGTATGATTTCTGTTGTGTCACCATCCATAATGTCCAGTTTGGAGAGTCATACCCTTGTGTGTTTATTCTTTCTTTCCATTAATTCAGACAATCACTGTATTGAAAGGGAAAATATCAGAGCTGCAATGGAATATAATGAATCAAGAGATGCAGATGACGAGCCAAGACTCTCAGAAGCAGGAGCTGATGGAACAGCTGGATGTTGAACATAAGTAAGCAGGGGATGAATGACTATAGGGAGAAAAGGCAAACAGAACTTCAGTCTTCTGCATCTGTCATCACTCAGAAAACTTTCAACAGCGTTTGATTTACACTCTTCAAAGGGGTTCTTTGATCTGGATGTGCAGGTTATAACCGTTGTTTGAAACTAGCTCAGAGGTGCACCTTTGTTGTACCTTGAGGAAGAAAAAAATACTTGAGCTTAAAATCTCAGCGATGTCTCATGTTCATGGTAGAGAGTTAACAGAAGGCACGTGGGTGGGAAAGGCTAATCTGAACTTTATAGACTGAACAGAACAAAAATACCAAGGCTTAAATCATACTTGAGGGGTAGTTGAAAGATATGAGTGTGTTTTTCCTTACTTACTAAGTCCAACCCTTCAATTTCAAAGGTGCTGTTTATTTACAGTGGGTGTGTATTTGCGGGTTTCAGAGTTAAGGTGGATTGATTTTTGTGATATTTCTCAAGATGCATCTTTTTATTAAAATGGATACTTTTGCCTCTAAATTAGAGGGAGATGGTGTCGGTGTGAAACTGTGAGACAATGTAACAGTGCCACATACCTTGTTAGTGGTGTTTGAAAACATTCGTCAGGGATGCTTCAGCATGTGGGTTGCTTCTGGTGTGTGATTCCTGGGTGCTAAATGCCTCTTGTGTCTCCATCCAACAGAAAAAGGCAGGAGGCTAGTCAGCAAATCCAGGCCTTGCAAGCAAGCCAATCCCTACTGGCAGAATACGAACAGAAGATTAAGGTAAGGAAACATTGTGGCCTATATAAAGCTTTAAGGTTTTCGTTTCCTCCATGGAAGAACAGAACAGTGTGGGTTTTTTTGTTTGGGGTTTTTTGTGTGTTTTTGTTTGTTTGTTTGTTTTTTTTAAATGACTATTGCAGAAATAGATGGTTAGTTTGTCATACAAGAATCTGATCTGGTGGCCAGCAAGAAGTTGACTAAATTCAGTTGGATGGACTAGGCTACCTACAGTAAGCTGTAACAGGACACTCTTCACCTTTGTTGTATCCATTGATTGGAAAAAAAAAAAATCCACCCATGCTTTCTCTATGGAAGGGTGATTTATATCCTTATGCAGTCCTCTGGAGGAATGCTCCGTTTGATCTTGTGCCAGAGCACAAGATTGCTCTGCAGAAGATGGAGGATGGTGGAGGATGACCCTAGCGGCCACTGTAACTTTTCTGCTTCCCAGAAAATGCTTCCTCTGGAGTTGGGTTTAGGTCTTTTAGAAAGTGCAATTACTTGCAAAGCTTTCAAAACCGCACTGACTTAAATGTGAGCATGGAGATGACTTCTGTCCTTTCAAATCAACACGTAGGTTGGTGGGAGTGTACCTTTTTCACTTGTCTTACCTTCCTGGGAGAGGTAGTGTGGGGAGTTACTTTGGTTTGAGCAGGTGTTGATAGTGGTGTTGCCTGTGGTGGCTGTAAAGTAAAGCTACGCTGAAAGCCAGCCCCATTGCCCGCTCTGTGATTGCAAGAGGAGGCTTCCTCCATTGAAAGGAAAGATTGGGAAACAGGATATCAGACTACAGTACAGCTCTAAATAAACTTTCCTTTTTTGGGGGGGGTGGGGTGGGGGGGTGGCGGGGAAGAAGCAACATTTACCGTAATACTGTATGTGCGGTGGTGTTTCTCTTCATTCCTAATTCTTGCAGGCCAGCCAAGTGCCGCTCTCTGCACTCCACTGATGGAGGGATGGAGGACAAGAAAATCATAGGTTTGATTTAGTCAGTAGAAGGAAGATCCTTTTAATGATTAGCAGAGGTTTTTTTGGTTATGAATTTAGGGTAAACAGGTGTAGAGAAGAGGCCAGCCCAGGTGTTACAAGTGGCACAAGAGTCATCCCTGCTTTGAGCAATGGATTGGACCAGATGACCTGCAGAGTTCCCTTCCAGCTCTTGATTTGAGTTTAAAAAGTACAATGGAGAGGTAGCTCTTTTGAGTTGCACATTAATCATTGCTGTCCTCTTGTCGTCCCATGTTTTCCAGGATCTGGAACAGAAGTTGTCCCAGCAGGAACATGATGCTCTAATTGTCAAGAACATGAAGGCAGAACTGGCCCGTTTCCCAAAAATGGAGCGGGAATTGCGTCAGCTCAGGGAGGAAAATGCCTACTTCAGGTGAAAGAAGGGTTCAGTTGCTGAAAGGGTTATCTTGTGTGCTTCTGTACCTGCGACAATTGCACTATAGGTGTTTTCAAATCCCTCTGTTGGGCTTCCATATGGGAAACTTTAGAAGGAAGTTTAAATATTTCATAGAAATAATGCATATGAATTGAGCAGTGTTGTGATGGTTACTGGATGAGAGGGTTTGACAAGATCTGGGTAATCTTCCTGAACACAGCGAGAGCCTCACAGGATGTGTGTTGGTTGTTCAGGATGGTGATATCTGTTTGTTAGAACAAAATTCAGCGTTTAAAGCTGCTGATGAATTCTCTACAGCTTTAGGAAAGAAATCCCTTTAGAGAGAAGAGACAGCTGAATATTTCTTTAATAATTGTTTTTGCTTAGTTATTGTTACGACTATTGTAAGTGCCTGTTGTTCCAGCATAATGTTTGGAAAGACTTTTTAAAATTTCTAAAGCAGTCTGATACAGCCCTCGGTAGAGTAGACTTTCTGGGTTCCTGAAGTGGCACTTAATTTGAAAAATCAAATTCTTATGTGCTGTGAAATAACTTGCCTTAAAAGTGTGGGATTTTTTTAAGAGTAAACTTAATTTCCATCTTTTTGGTGTATCTTAAAAAAAAAAAGGGGGAAAAAAGCGCCCAGATTACATCAGTGATTTTGCCAGCTTTTTCTCATTCTAAAATTAGGTGATTTCCCTTGGCTTTGTTCTTGTTATTGTTTCATAATAATTTTGAATTGTTTATCTTGGAATATTTCTCATGCTTGATTAAAGGTAATTTTTTAAAACAGTATTATCTCACCCTTGCACACCTCTGTTAAAGTAAAAACAAGCAACCTCAATGCTTGCTCAGCCATCACAGAGCACTCAGAAAGCCCAAGTGTCTGCCACTTGCTGTGTTCCAGCCCTGCATTCAGCCTGACTGAAGATCAGAGCTGGGAGCCTTTTGCTGCCTTTCTGCTGTTCTGCCAATCAGTAAAGCAGATACAAAGCTTCAGGTCGTTTGGGCGTAATTCGGATGGCACTTAAGGGTAGAAAAAAATCAGTTCAATAAAGCTGCAGTTTTCTTGTATCAGTGGCTTTGCAATGAAGGTTATCGGAGCGAGTCAGCTGAATGTCATGGTGTCTGCTCAATGTCGTGTGATTCCCTCGTAATTCTGTTTTTTATCTGGAAGCTTGTGAGAGTGAATTGAGTTGCATGGCTCTTTAATCGTTGTCTCTCTCTTCACTGTAGGGAAATGAAAGAAAACAATGGATTGCTTAAGGAGGAGGTAGAAGGTCTCCAAAGAAAACTGGAACGCTATGAGAAGGTCCAAGCACAGCTGGTGACTGTTGAATTGGAAAATGAGGTGAGGAGCTGGGAACATTTGGGGGGTGATCAGAATAGGGGTTTCCTTTGTTGCCTGTCCAGTCTTTTAGGCTCTTCCTGTATTGTGTCAGTTGAGATATGATACCTGGTTTGAACCAGGCATTCCCAAACTTCAGTGTCGGCATGAGGGGAGCTATGGCAATGAAGGTGCAAAAGGCGAAAGGATATCTGCACTTCAGCTGGAGACCCTGTGTAAAGGATGATCTCGTCACAGTGTCTTTCTTGGCCTCGCTGTTTATCTTTTACCTCTCTTCTGCTGGAAATGCTTTTTTTTTAGGCCTTAAGCTCTGGCTGGAGATGGTGTTTCCAAACAGGCATGTGGTGAGAACCTTGATACACACCTGGATTGCTGCCAGTGCCAGCAGGGCCAGAATGTGGTCTCCAATGAATACAATTGTCTTGCTTCCATCCCACCCTATGTCAAGTATACAGCGAGTTGCCAAGAGATTAACCTAATGGCATGAACTTGTTGGTCTGCAGAGCGATACTGGTGTCTGATCAGGTTTAGATAACGCTGTCTGGTACTGGCTGAAAGTGAAAAGCTGTAGGAGAAACTGGAAGAGCAGAGATGGGCACTTGAGCTGCTACAGAACCAGTGTTGAGAATACAGCTGGTTTTCTTCTCCCCTGCCAAGAGTCTAGTCTACCAAGGCAGCTCACAGGGTTAGATAATCTGTGGTGCTGAAATGTAACAGGGGCTCTGTGTGTCATTCAGCTGTGGTGACAGGGAAAATGTGAGGGCTGGAGAACGACAAACCAAAAGTGCTAGGGAGGAAAATAATGAAATCCACTGGAGGAAAAGGAAAGACACTGACTTTGGAGGATTATGAGAGTGCTGTGTGGAAAAGGAGCTGTTAGAACATCCATCTGTGTCTCTAACTCTTCTTTGATCTCTACTTCAGAAACTTCTGGGAAAGTTAAAAAGCTGGGAGAAACTGGACCAGAGCACCGGCTTGAATATCAGGTATGTGCTCACAGCTCTGGAGGGAGGTAAAACTTTTTAAATCACTTTCCTCTTAATCATCTGAACTCCGAAGTGTGTTGGTCATGCTTGCTTGCTATCTCCTCTTCACGTGGGAGCTCTTCCAGTACATTTATTATATGTCAAAGAACAGTGAGATACACACTGTTATACGGTATCTTTGGGAACTAACAAATGTTTTTCACCAAGTCTGCTTGACCAGTGGCTCTCAGGCCGAGGTTCAATTTTGAGTTCTTTGAACTTCTTGTGTGTAGCTACGTTCGTGTTTAGTTAGAGACTCAGTTGGCTTCGTAAGTGAACTTTTAAGAATTTTAGGGTATGTCCAGAGACTAGAATGTATGTTCCTTGTGACAAACTGTTGTGATTATGATTTCTTTGAAATCTGGATATCAGAATAAACTGCCAGATCTCGTTGTTGTGATTTTTCTTCCCTAAAGCAGTTGAAGAACAGTTGTTAATTTAGTTATTTTGTCTAATAAGAGAAATGTAATAAACTCAGTTTCTTATGGGGGGGTGACGACCCCCCCCCCCCCCCCCCCCCCATAGTGTTTTGTAACACCAGCTAGTCACTTTGTGTACTGTTCCTAACAACTGTTTCTGACATTGGAGCAGTGAACCAGATTTTTAAGATCTCTGATATGTATGTGGTATAAAGAGGGGCTGGAAATGGTGCATCTTCTGATAATTTTCCTCCATTGCAGAAGGTTTTCTCTGTAGCTACACTGTTTTTGTGTGCCATGTGTTTCAGCATTACTTTATTTTTCTATTTACATTGCTGTTACACTAGGCCTTGATGTGAGCGTTGTAGTACTGATCACCTTCCATATTGGATCCAGACCTGAGCTGCAACATGAACACAGACCCTAATTTCACCAATTGTTTCTTTATTCCAGTCATTACACGTGCCCAACAGCAGAGCCATGGCTGCACACTGCTGGGATTGTTTGGAAATAGGAGTGTTTGGCTGTGCACGTATGGTTTGGGCACATACTGCTTCATGTAAGAGATACTTGTGCTCAACTTGGGAAAGCCCCCTTAATTTTCTGTGTTTTCTGTTTAATAAGGATAATGAGCCCTTTTCTAGAGGCATGCTAGTGGGTAGCATGCTTGAGATTCTCTCCTGTATCTGCTGCATGTAGATGAAGTTAGAATTGTGCTAAATCTCATGTGGCAAGGAATGGACAGAAATAGTATGAGTCCTTTTCACAAAACCTGTTCCATCAGCCAGTGGAGTAAAAGCTTTTTACTTACCTCAAGCTGTTAAAGGTTTAATGAGGTAATCTCACACTGAGAGAGAAATGGAACCAAGTGATTCTGCCTGTTGAAGTCTAATAACTCCTTCATTTAAAATCAGAATATTCACTGTAAAATGTTAGGTTTTTGATTGGGCCGTATTGTTTAGTGCTATTAATGCTGTCTTCTCGTACAGAGCAGGGAATTGCTTCTGAGAAAAATAGTCTTTTGCATCTAACTGCAGCAAGTGGAACTAGATGATTTCCCCCCTCCCTCCTTTTTTTTTTTTTTTTTGTGTTGCTCAGACTTCTTACAGCATGAGTTACGTTAATTTTCGGTCAGGGTCATGAAGGTGATGAGAGATCATTGTCCTAGGTTCTTGGAGTGTGCTGGTGGTGAAAGTTCAAGAAGAGTCAATCACTTACCTCATAGTGTAATAGGAACAATTTGGATGGTTGTTCCGGAGAGCCAGAGCCACGTGCTGTTTGCTAATAACTAGATAAGCAAGGAAAAAGGGAGTGCCTTAGGATTTCTCATCTTTTCTTAGCACGTTCTTCATTGGTACAGAAAATGTGAGGGAAGTGTGTATAGCGCGTGGTGTTTTAGGAGACGGTGGTTTTTCGTTTCCTCCAGCACTTCCACAGGGCTTGTTCTGTGTCTGCTCTCGGTGGTTTCTGTTCACTGATTGCCTGGTCCCAGCAGGCTTTTTGTCAGATTGGCTTATGATCAGACCTCTGAGTGTAATTTTATGTAATAACACTTGGAAAGGAGGTGCAGCTTTTAGGAGCGTAGTGGTAATCCTACTGTTTTTAGTACTGTAGTTCATTTAGATAACAGTGAAAGAGCGAAGTGTTTGTAATGCTTCACCTTTTGGGGGGAAAACAAGTTCATTAACAGTTTACTCAAAGGCTAATCTTATGTTTGCTAGTTGTGGATTCCATTTGTAAGCTCCTGGGTTTTCCTCTTGCTCTCATAAACTGTGGAAACAAAGACAGCTTTAGCTCTAGAACATGTTGGGGTCTTTGCATTGCTCTTGCGCAGTGATCTTTCCAGAGTTTGCCCTTGGAATTATGCCTGCCTTACACAAACCTTATAGAGTGTATTTGTAAGCTGCACGATACCCAGACAGTGAAATAATACGCACCATAGTTGTGTATGGTTCATGGATACACGTGATGGATCTACATGATCTGGTTTGTGTTCAGTTATATGGCCTTTTGACACCTTGATCTTCTTACCGCCTACTTTCTGGTATAGGTGGGCTCTGTCTTTTGTTATGGTAATTTTGTACTGTTGATCTTTTTTGTATGTTACTGTTATGCTGCCAGGGACTTTCATACATTTGTCATGTGTTGCTCTGACTTGATATTACTGCTGTAGGATTTGGTTTTAACTGTAAAAGGAAAAAAACCCACTAAATTTTTAAATTCTTGCTTTGTGGGTAGAAAGTCTTATTTATTTTGGACTTTACTCCCTTTGAGAAGGATCTTCGTGTATCGCTATTGTAGGACTTTGTTATTAGGAAACAGTTGTGTTAGAAAAGAAGCTTCTTGTACTCTGTGTCTCCAGGATGCACCAATGTGGTTTGTATTTCTTCAAAATGCAGTGTTTGTGCAAGTGAGTTGTTGACCATCTTCACTGAAGAACCATGTTAATGATGACAGACTTGGTTGTTTTTTCCCAGTTGGACTATTAGCTTAGAGATATTTTCTATGTAGTTTCTTGACTGTCATTAAACAACATGTATTTTAACAGAGAAGTATTCCTGGCCGGTGGTGTGTGAGGCGGCGGGCGCTTTACTTGGCTGACAGTGTGCAGAACCACCCACGAGATGGCGCCCTTTCCCCTGCTGCTGGGGAGAACTGGTTTTCTGCTCCAGGCCGGCAGGCCCAGCCCGACAAAACCCGTCAGCTGGGCACCTCGAGAAGGGTCAGCGAGCCTAAGGAAGGCTGATCGTTGTTGCCACCAAGTCTTTGACACTGTTTAATGCTGCCTGCGTGCAGTCACTGTCTCCTTGTCCAGTACTTGGGTAGTAACGTGGTATGAAAAAGGTTTGTGCAATAATGGCATACAGCGTGTTTTACCAACCAACTCCGTAAACTTGATATTTACACCACACATTATTCTTTTTGTCTTGTTTAATAGGAGTTCTTCAAAGTCTTCTTTTGTCCCCACCCCAAGCCTTAGAACTGCAACCTCTAGAGCAGCGCTGTTACTGCTCTGACTTTCCCTTCTGTGGTGTGTAGAAGATACCTGAATAAAAAATGAGGATTCTTGTTCTGTGAGCTTTTAATCTAAATAAGCTTTTTCTGCTGTTGCTTGTCTACGTTTTGCTCGTATTGCCTTTGTCCTCCAATGAATTAGCCAGGTGATTTTGCTGTCCGTAAACAGATACACCCAGGAGTATAGAATGATGCAAAATGATGTGTATCAAGTATGTTTTAAAGATGAGGCAGTAAGTCAGATGCTGAAGATATTGATAGTCATTGATGGCAGCTGACGAGGTTTAATGCTAAATTTGTCTTTGTATTTATTTATCTATAAGTGGCAGAAGATTGCAAGTTTCAGAAGGTTGAAGTTTTGCTGAAAAGTTATGCAAATTTGTGAAGGCTGGCAGGTGGACCACAAGCACCAGCTTCAGAGCAGTGTTAGTCCAAGCATTTTTTTTTTTTTTGAGAGAATACATAGTAGTGTGTGATGTGGGGTTTGTTGGGTGGGTGGTGGGTTTTTTTTTTTGTTTAGGGGTTTTTAATTGGAAGCAGTGATTATGTGAAGTTTTTAAGTTTTCAGCTACTGAGCTCAAAGATCTGTGTGTGCATAGCAGCATTATTTTATATCAGTGACAGGTTTTTGATGTTAGAGTAATCAAAGATTGGAAGGTGATCAAATATCTTGATAATGACCTATTTAAGTAGGTCTTTCCTTTTTGAGGTACCATTTTCTGTTGCAGGTAGTACTGCCAGCTCAGGCTCGGTGTTTGTGTCTGGAAGATAACGCAAAAAATTTTGTTCATATTACTTTTCAGAACCATTTTCTTTTTTTCCATGCCCACCACAGTGAAGCAATGGAGAGATCAGCTGTCCTTTTCTGAAGGGCTGTGGAATACAGTATGGAAACTGAAGGTGAGGCTGATGTATCAGAAAGAAAAGTAGTGAGCTTGGACTCCTCTGTGCTGCTCAGAGGCTCCTTGGTCTTGGATGTTCTTGAGTCGCACCTAATTGCAGACACGTTGGAAGGCAGATCTCAGCCCCTGGTGCCTATGGTGTAAGGCTGACCTGGAGAGACTCTTAGGTTTAATGAAGCGTGGGTTTAGAGGGTACCTATAGTCCTCCTTCAACTTGCAAGGGTAAATTTAGTTGGCTTCAGTGACGATATCGCATTAAGCTGCTGTAGCTATTTCGCATGCTTGCTGTCCAGGCCTGTAAAGAGAAGTGCAGATTTGACAGGAATTCAGGCCGATGCTTAAGGACCGTTTCCAGTAGTGGAGCCTGCCAGCTGCAGCCAGCAGACACTGATCTGCTGACCTGTCGCCTAGAGCCAAAGCAGCGAACCTGTTAATGCTGACCTGGTTTTCTCTCTGAAACATCTGTGGGTTGGCTGGCTGACAAATCTTGGGGACTAGCTTCCTGCAATGTCTGAGACCAATTAAGAAGAGGAGATAGTATGAATGTGTATGCATTTCCTCTCTAAGAAAGGGTTTAATTAAGTGGCAAGCATCTCTATTTAGTACAGTGGTTAGCACAGTTGTAATTTGTAATTACACAGGTGCCACACTCGGTACGGGAAGTCCTTCTATGCAGATTCTGCTTTTGGAGTTGGGGGGAAGGGAGGAGAGAGAGGGGAAAAGGGAACCAGATTTCTTGATTCTGCATTTAGTGGTGGATTAGTGCTTTTTTTTTTTTTTCCAGTGAATAGAAGAGAAGGGAGGATATTGGAGTTCTCTGCTTTCCTTTTTGAATCTTGATTAACTATGCTTAGCTACTCTGCACTCTCTTCCATCCCAGGCATTGAATATCTTTGCAGTAGTGAATGAAGCTCATAATCTTCTCCTTTCTCACAAGGTAGTAATTTACCTTTCTCTGAATGTCTGTTACGAATAAGTGGTTACTGGTTTAAAAAAAAAAATCTGTTGACAGATATACAAAGCAGTGCATGTTGAAATAATTTGAATTGCTCATACGCGTTTCTGGATACTTAATTAACTGCAACCAATCAAGGCAAGACTGGGGGTTGCTGTTGCTAGTTCCAGTAATGCCATAATTCTGGCATGATGTCTCCATAGTTGAGCAATGTTTTTATTGGAGTAGCCCTCTGGTCTTTTGTCACCAAACAAGAAATTGATCAAATTAAATGAGTTTGGTGCTGACTGCTGTCTGTAACTGTGCCACTGACCTGAACTTAAGGGCTAATTTCTGTCTTTGGGGGGGTGAGGGGGTGGGTTTGTCTGGCTTGGCTAATGGGGGCCCCCTACGTTAGAGCTAAGTCCCTAATTGTAAAAGAAAATTAGACTTAGCATAGTATGAGGATATTGAAACTTCCTTTTGTACATCTAAGTTTTATGTAAATAATTGTAATTTATGATCTGTGAACATACTGAAAACTGCATGACTGCTGTTAACAAGATTCCCAGTGTAAAGCAAGCTGTCTCATCACAGTGGGAATTCCCAGGGCACCAAAAAGGGAGATAAACACTACGTAGGGGGAAACACTAATTAAAAAACCCAAACCAAACAAACCACAACCAACCAACAAAAACCAACACAAAAATGAAGCTATGAAAACTATGCTTATTAGGGAAACTTTTATAGTTATGAGGTCTTAGCTTACCTCATGGAAAGACTATCTGCTGTTGTCCTGTATAGACACAGTACTACATTTTACAGTCATTTTTAGGAGCTTAGTTTTGTCATGAAAAAATTTGCCTTCCACTGAAGTTGAAGGTTTGATAAATGTTGATGAATTCACTCTGTGAAGAGGGCAAATGTATGCAGGTTTCTAATACTTTGCAAAATTCCTCAAAATAGGGATTTCTGCTGGCTTCTGCACAGGGATTAATGTCGCGTGAATCTCTGTTGCGTGGTTCTGCCAGGACAGGTTAGTCTCAACTTGCTTAGATCTGCCATTCCTGTAACGTGGGGCTTCTGACTCAAGTGTCTGTGTGAAAGTATTCTGTTCCCACCTGGCACTTTATGGTTCTGTAACTGAAAGAGGTGGTTCTGTGTAGCAACAAGTAATCTGGAGTGGAAAACAGCTTTCAGCCATATCAGTTCCCTCACCAGGTTTGCTGTGTGGGTGCATGAATGCTTGTGCTGTTCCAAAGCAGGGCAGAGGAGGTTGCAATGAGCAGCTGGGGTTGGAAGGGGTGATGGGGATAACCATAGTGTTTATTTGGAAATAAAGGCTACGCACTCAGTATTTTTAGGATTTAGTACGTGTAAAAGACGAATGCATTGCTTTAGAAGCATTTAAAATCTTCTTGAGGGAGAAGTGCCTGAACAGTTCTAAAGTGGATCTTTGTCTTTTGAGAGTGAGGTAGAAGTTTCAAGAGAAAACTAATTGAGGTTGTCTTACAATTATAGTGTGTTTACTGAAGCCACCGTTCTTTACCTAGAGCAGTCTTGGAGGAAGCTGTCACCTATTGAATGTGACATGCAGCATATGCTGGAGTATTGCTCTAAGCTCTTCCCCTCTTCGTGTACATTATGCTTCACTTTCCAAGCGCCTTAGGCTTTAGCTTTCCTTGACAGAATGCTTTTTGTGTGCGGTGGGGAGAAAATATTCCTTTGTCATCTCAAAATCTGAAGCTCCAGTTTTCAGAGTAGTCAGAAGGCAGTTTTGGGAGACTTAAGGCTGTGTTTGTTGTTGGAAGGGAGTAATGTATTTAAATGCGATGTTTGGAAGCCTGATGTCAAATCTGTGCTTTAGACAGTTTAGTCTTCTCCCATTCTCTTGGTGATGATCCGCTTAATTTTAATGTGGCAACTGTCTGCACCTCTTTTCATAGATTTCTTAAAATATTGTGGGTCCGATCCTGCCAGTACTTCACTGAAATGCTGGGCAAAGCTTCCGGCCATATTTTCCTGTCCGATACTACTTTTATCCAAAACTGCTGTACTGATCTTTGATGTGCAGAAGTTAGTGTTCTTTCTTCTTCGCCATTCGTGCTTTTATTTCCTTCTGAATATATCAGAGTAATAAGTCTTGAGGCTAAAGGAAAGATAGGAAGAGTGTAAAACATAGTGGATGAGCACCTGACATCTAGGCAGACTGAGGCTGTAGCGTATAATCAGAGTCAGAGTAAGAAGTAAGCAAGCTCACATCAAAAGTACGTCTGTCCTTGCTTTGCATTTCAAAGGTCTGGGAACAGCTAAAGAAACTGTCTTTCCAGCATCATGGATCTAGCATTCTGCAGATGGAGAGAACTATCGAGCAGTAGCTCAGCACACTGTCCATCATCTGTGTTGAAGAATAACTTGAGGAACTTTGGTAGTTTGGTTACAGGAACTGTATGGAGAATAACGACATCAAAGAAAAGATGGACGATTCTTACTAAGGGAATAAGAACTTTATTTTGAAAGCAAAGATGCCAGTAGAGCCTTTTTTCACTGGAAAATATCACTTCTTTTTCCATTGACTCTATCGGAATATAGAGCCTTGTCCCGGCTTGAAGGTCGGGTGCGTTTCCCAAACTGATACTCTTCAGCCTCTTTTTCTGCCAGGAACAGGAGTGGATTTAGAAACATGTGCTGATGTCGTCTTCTGCATAGCAGGACAGTCGTTTGCCATGGGGGACTCCCCAGTCAGACGCTTCGTTTTGTGTCACTGCCGTATCTTGCAAGTAGTATTTGAGATGCTGTTGAAAAACAGTTGGGTAAAAGTAGCTTGCTTTCTTCCAGCATGTAGTGACCCATGTTATGTGTAAATGGCTTCAGCTTAGGTGCTCACTCTGCTGTGAAGGAGAAGCTTTCAAAAATACGGACACTTTTATAAAGAGCCACTTTCCTTGCATTAAGCAGTCCTGTTTGCCTTAAAGTGAAATTATCATTTAAATAGCAGAGACTAATCAGCAAGGGGATGGTTTGCTACTGTCAGAGAGCTCAAATGCTCCTGCTTGATTTTTATTCAGCCTCTCATTTGGTCATTCCCACAAACCCAATAACCACTATAATCTCTAGCTTATTTTTAATTCTGCCTTTCTATTTCCATTTTAGCATCTTTCAATATTTCAGTTCTAAATTTTCCGCTGGGGCCGTTGGAGAGGGAAGGCATAGCACATCCTTAGATGTGCAGTGTGTTGTCTCTCATTTATCCCCAAAGTTTTGTTTTTGCAGGGAAACGTTTAAACAAAAATGTAAAAATAGATCCTGTACATGCTTATTGAGGATGATTTTGTTTTATTGTAGCAATGCCTTTTTCAAAAACCTTCTCAAAACGCACAGGCCTTTTCTAAATAGAAGCAAACCAAAATGCTTCAATAAGTATTCAATCAAATTTTTGTATTGTGCTACCCCCTTGTACATGGCCTTTAGCTACAGGGCAAGGAATCTGCCTTCCTCATTGGATCAAGGACTACCAAGATGGATTGTGCCAGACTAATGTTACATTAGTTACAAAATTTCTTTGTCTAGAGAATTTATTATCTTATCAAATAAAACACAATAGATCATATTTTTTTGAACTTCATTGAAACATTTGCTCAAGAGAGCACTTGGGAAAGTATAAACCATGCGGGAGAAGATGGGAATTATTAGAAGAATCGTAGGGTGTATAAGGAATTGTTTAAGCAGGGATAGATTTAGTATTGTTGAAAGGAAAATGCGAGGATAAGTAGAATTCCTCAAAGACTAGCCTTAGGATCTGCTTTATTTAGTATTTCTATTAATGGTTTTGGTGCAAAAATTTGGTGTGTGCTGATAAAACTTGGCTAATGATGCCAAGTTCAGAGGACTCATAAATACGCAAAAGCTCGTTGTGCAGAACTGAGTGACCTGAAGGATTAGAGTGAAGAAATAGGACAAAATTCAGTGAAACAAAGCACAAGGCTCCATGGAATTGGGAGCTGAATACCAACTTCTCTTGTAAAATGTAGCACATGCGGTGGAAAGGACTGGAAGAAGGGCTGGGTACTTTTTTACAACAGGATGGCTGTTAATTCTCACACATAGGATGCGCCAGGAGAAAAGCTTCTGTGGAGGTGAAAGTGTTCAAGTGCCTCTGTAGATGGCCTGGGAGATGCTTCTCCGAGTTCTGGTCACCCACTGTGGAGGAAGATACTGGGAACTAAATATGGGAAAGGATTGCTGGTAAGAGCCTGCGAGCCCCCTGCAGCAGTGGTGAGCAGAAGGACTGGCCTCCTCTAGCAAAGCTGGCACGGGCTGTAATTGCTGCCAAGAAATACATGGATGGAGGGGAGGAGAAGGAAGGGGGATCAGTACCAGTGAGAAAAAGAACCATCTATACTAAAGACTAGCATTAGCGTTTAAATCAAATTGCTGTAACCTTGCCATGAATACAGGTAGAAGAAGGTTCTAACTTCTAAAAAGACTAAGTTCTGTCTGCAGCTTCCAGTGGAGTCAAAAGTACGCAAATTACTGCTTCTAAGCTGAAGCTCCACAAGGTTATGGAAGTGATGACTCGAGTTTGTGATAGCAAAGGACTAGACAGTACCTAAACTAAAAGATCCTTTTCAGTCCCACTTCTATGTGAATGCACGTGTACCAATCTATAAGCAAGCGAATGGTCTCAAGAATAGGAGGAGTGAAGCGGTATATTTTTAGTTTGGAAATACAGGCATTGTTTAACACCGGGGTTCTGAAAACTGCAGTTTGGAAAGGCGAGGGAGGTGGTTTAGTGAATACAAGTAGATCGTGCCCATCTTTCTGCCCACACAGAACAGCTGCTGTGGACAGGGACCTGAAGTGTGAGAAGAGCTGACCTTTGTTCATGTTGAGAAAAAGCAGTTTGCTGAAAAATGTGCTGAACTACTAAAGACGAGTTTATCTGCCAGTGTAGATAAGACAAAATATGATTTGTATTATCTGAGAAGCTTTTCTGAGGCTATTTGGTGCAGGTTATTTTGATGGTGTTTTGAAAATTATTCACTCTTGGTTAGTGCTTAACCTCATCAATGCCTAGAGCAAGGATTCATGCTTCTGGTGGCAGCTGGGAAGGTGCTCCTTGAATCGTTTGTCTTTGGTTTGTCATCAGTGCAGGGGGGAGTTCTGTACACAATCAGCCAGGAAAGGTCTAATTTTCAGTTTTAATTGTACTTAATCGGGTAGCTAGCGTAGCAACATCAAGATGGGGTGGAAGAAAATTGGAAATGTATGAATATTAAACTGTTTCAGCTTTTTTAGCATCTTTAAAATGCTCCTAGTTCCGACAAGCTAGCTTAAATGCCTTGTGGTATTATTATGTAAGCCTTGTCCTTAAGCTTCAATCTTTCCTCCCCTGGGACCTCTTTGCCAGTGAATATTTTTAACCAAAGCGTGTCTTTACCTGGGCTATATTCTCTTCTCGCAAGCTATGGTATTGAAAGGAACGTGCTTGTAAATACAGCTTTGTGCATGCGTTGTTTGGAGAGAGAAAGTTAATGTGGCTGGTAGCACTGAAAGCACTGCACAATATTTTCAAACCTTTCTTAAAGGGCATAGTGAACTTGAAATGTTAGTAAGTTAAAAGATTACTGTGATAAGTGCCTCAAGGTTCTTTTGAACTAGCTGTGATTACGTGAGTGTTGCTTGTTATTTTAAAATAACTTATAGCACAGAAATGGCCATGTTGGATTGGATTATTTACTAATCCATCTCTGGTCCAGTGTCAGAGACAATGGCATTCTGGTCTAGGTAGGAAAATCCAGAGAAACGTGCAAGACATGAAGTGGACTTTTAGAATGAAAGTTTAACTCTTACCAGCATGGATTTTACTTGGGCATAAAGATTTTTATTTGGTGCCCCCCTCCCACCTTTTTAAAAGTAAAAACTCTTGCAGATGGGAGATGTTATGTGTAATGTGCATAGAATAAATAGAAGAATGTTTTGCTTTGATATTCTTTCAGTTATAGTCTTTCTTATTTGAAACAAACTGCAAAAAAGTTGTATTAGAGAGAAGTGAGCTTCTTAAAGTGCTGCTGTTTATATAAATGATGCTTTTTTTTTCTCTTGCTGTTCTGTTTGAGACGAAATGTAGTTTTTGTCTTAACCTTGTCATTTGATTTTACTGTTTCTTCCTCTGTGTTACGCTGTTAAGTGTGTCATGCAGGTTGGTTTGGTGTATGTGTCTGTTCTCCCTGAACTGATGAAGAGGATCTAGAAGGTAGAAAGCCCATCCTGAAGTGAGCTGCCTGAATGAGAGCAGACACTGCATCAGGCTGTCAAGAGAATTGGGCCCATGATAATTGGAAAGATACCTGTTTTGAAAGCAAAGATGGGAGGTGTTGGGGTGTGAGTGAATCCCTGTGTTTAGTGAACACCTGGAATCAGTTAGTGTCTGGAGGCTATTTTCAAAGGGCTGACCTGTACAACTGAAATAAGAGCTCGGGGCTCCTGTTTTCAAATTAAGCTTTCTGTGGGGTTAGAATAGCTTGTGGAAAATGCAGACAGACCTTTTCAGCAGAAAGAAGATAAAACGTGTCCAGCTATTCCTTGCAGCCAAGGCAGTTAAGAGGTGATGGTGTACGGAACCTTCTTTCCCTCCCTGCCACTGAGTAAAATGCAGGAACTGCATTGGCAAAGCTTATTTTTTCAACATTTTTTTTTTTGTTGGTGGCTCCTGGTACACTAAAATGTGTTCTGCACGTGTTTTTGTCGTCACCTGGCAGTGAAATGTTTCTTCTAATGAAGTCATGTCTGTTGCAGAATGGCATTCTTGTAAGAGGGTGATACATTTTGGAATAGTGTGTTAGAAACCTCTGCACATTGCAGCAGCTTTCAGCTTTTACTGCCTCTTGCTGTAAATGGAAATAGAATCGGTCAGAGAGCCTAACCTTCCAATGTAGGTACAGTTTCGGCTTTTCTGGAAATGTATTTACTTGAGATCTTGAGAGTCTCTTCTCTCCTTTTCTAGTACCAATTTGACTCAATCCTTACTGAGTTCCTTTCTCTACATTACTCTTGGCTCTCTGGTCAGCAAATTTAGCAATTCCTATGCCTCTTTGTGGGGAGTAATGAGCAACTATTGCAGGAACCATTTTCTAACACAAGTTGTTCTTCTTGGAATTGCTTTTGAATTCTCGTTACTTGTTTAAACTTTTTTTCACAGATACTCTGATATGAACAGCATAGTGAAAGGAAGATCAGTGCTTTGGGTAGGAAGAAATATGGAGTTCTGGATTTTCCTGAGTTATACCCTGCTGACCAAGTTAATTTCCTTTCAGCTTTAGTGAAGCAATCATTATCTTTCTATGATACACATGAAGCTGTTCAGTGAGGGCTTGAAATCCTACTAACTTTTCCAAGGAGGACGAAAATGGTGTATCTGGCTTTGACAGTGTGTTCAGTGTTGGTATCCTCAATTTGAGAAGTTAACTGTTCATCAGTTAGCTTGGCCAGTTTTTGGTGATACTTCACAGCTCTGCTATTGGCTTGGTTCAGAGGATGATGCTTTAACCTAGTTATTTTTTTTTTTTACTCACGTGCTAGTACATTTGCAATAACATTTCTGGCTGTATGCTCTTCGTATTCCCAGAGTCAAAGCTTTGTGGCTTCAGGTGGTTTTCTGCAAATTTAGCAGCCAAGGTTGATGGCATCAAGCCTACTTTGTGACAAGCCTTTCATTTAGACGTGATGGTTTCCATTGTGACTCTGGCAAAGACATCATCTGCCTTCTGGATAGCTGGCCCGCTTGTCAAGGTGACAGAACGCCTATCGGCTCACCTGTCTGCAAGTAGCTGGCAAGGGGAAACGCAATTGGCACTTTGTAATAACTGATGTGTTTGTAAGGCTGGTAGAGAGGAAGAGTGAAAAAGTGCTCTCAATTTGTGTGTGGGTTTTTTTTTTCCAATTGGGTAGACATAGGTCTTGGAAAATGCGTGAGCTGCTGTCTATATAGCTTATGATAGCTGATAAAGATAAACATGCTATTTCTTAATGTCAGTCTTTTGACTGTAGTTAGATATTTTAAATAGCTTTTTTCTAAAATATTTGTCTGTTTCTTGTATCCTGTATTGTTTGTTTCAACGTGTGTCTAGGTCAGTAGGCTTTCATAGAATACCCGGTTGGGAGGACCCTCAAGGACCAACTAGCCCAACCTTTCATGGCAAAAGCACAGCCTAGACAAGATGGCCCAGTACCCCATCCAGCTGGATCTTGAAAGTGTCTAATGTTGAGGAAAAGTTTGGAGGATACAAGTTAAACCCTTAACTTCGCTTTAGAGTCAGCTGTTCTGCGTTTTGCCTTTATGATGTGTGTTGGTTAAGTATTTGCCAGAAGTGATTTTCATGGACAGTCTCTAGTATGGTCGTAGTTAAGTGTTGGACAGATCTGGTAATACAGTGGTAAAAGCACTTTTGTGTCTAAGAGTGTAAGGGCTACCAGATAAATATTTGGCCCTTCAGAATTGAATCATCAGGAGGCAGTAACCAAAGTTCTAACATCCATATCAGTCCATGGCATTTGTCAGGGAGAACTGGATGCTTTTGGTATTAAGTTGGAATCCAAATCTATGGTGTAGGGACTGAATCACTACATGGAATTTGATGGAATTGTATCTGACAAGAATCTTGCTGACAGCCTCTAATTGCAAGTGGGTTTTCGTAGTTTTAAGGAGCTGTCCCTCACTAGGTTGTTTCTTATCCTTTTCTGTGCTTGATAATTTGGAATAGTTAGGTTTCTGTATGCTGTGCCCTGCGTTTTCCATCCTTGCTGTGCTAGGGGAGTTTAAGGGACTTAGCTGAAACGAGAAGGAAATAACTACTTTCTCCTCCTCCACAAACTGCTGCGTTTGTCAGAGGCAGCTTGAGGGCTCAGGTTGTCTTGCTGTTGTGGAAGAGCTGCAATTCCCTTCTGTCTGAACAATAAGCTTTGTATCTGTACAGTAATGAACTGCTTTTGTTTCCTTCAGAAACGTGCTCTGCTGTCTGGAGCGTTTCCATTTACAGACAACCCTTGCCAAATTAATTTTATTTAATTATCTCCCAGGGCTAAGCTTGAATACATTTTGTGTTAAATTCACTGTTTCTCCCTCTTCTGAACGAAATGGACTTAATATCCTTGTTAAAATCTGATTAAAACTAAAATTGAGTTTTTTGAAGTCTGATTATCCCATGAAATGGAATTTTTAAACCTAATTATGAATGGATTTGCATACATTTTTAGCACCATTGAAAAGAAAGTTGAAATAAATTTATTAATGAAATCTTCTTCTGCTGTCTCTTTGGGCCATGACGATTGCTGGAGAGTGAGGGAGGAGTAGGGAAGGCAAGAATAAAAACTTCCCCCTTTTGAAATATACCCTCTCCCCCCCAATTAATTCCAGAGCTGGTTTGACCCAGTCTCATTTTTATTCCTCTCTGCCACACAGCCCAATTTAGGTAATTGATGGCCTTTCAGAGAGAGCTACGCAGTTGAGCTGGTTTCATGTATTTAAAGCCTTTGTGCTTTCTGAAGGGAGGATGGGGGGCGGGGGGAGCATTTGTTTTCACTATTATGTTCTTCCCCTTCTTTTCTGAGGTAGCCCTGATACAAAATCAATAGGCAGCTCTCGTTTCTCCTTTCTGAGGAGCTGTATATTTGAGCATTTATTTTAAGCCTGATTAAAAAATGGATAGTTTTACAGACCGTGGTGAATGTGCACATGGGATTTGTGATTGTTTATGTAGTTCCCTGGGTTTGAAGCAAAAAGTTTCTGTGTAGGATATATTTGTATCTCTCGCTACAGAAATTGTGCCCATTCCCTCAGGATTTTGAAAGTGGTTTTCTATGGAAAAAGGAGTGCCAGTGGAGGATGCATCTGACTGACTTCAGCTTTTTGAAGCAGGTGTGGAGGGCAGTAAGATGCCTGTGCAGAGAGGTATTGGTTTCACGTGGAGGCTCGTACTGCTGAACCTTTCTGTATGTTTCTCACACTGATGAGGAACTTCATCTCCTTACATGAAATGTAGAACTTAAAGATGTGCCTGCTTTTTTAATTTTTTTTGGTCAGCCATCCTCTTACCCAGGGTTCCAAAAACCTCTTTGCCCACATAAGCGTTAGTTACAAAATTATAAGAGTGTCTTCTCTCTATCATATGCTGTGTGCAGATTTTATTTTTTTGTAAAAAAAAATAAAAATTATAGTAGATGTGGTAGAAAAAAGGTGTTTTGGCAGTTCAGAAATCCTGGACTTGATACATGAAATGCTCAGCACGCGGCCAAGTGTTCTGTAAGCATTTGCATTTGCAAAGTTACTTTTGAGCAGAGGGACTTGTTTTCAATGTACCTTTGTTTTTTCATGTTAATCCTGTCTTTGCAAAGGTTGAGTACGAAACATAGTGGAGGTATCAAGTTCTACAAGAAGTGCATAATTTGGCGTTGTTTCTTTGAGATCCTTCTGAAGTGGGGAGTTTTGAGGGAAGCTGTTGTTTAGCAGAAGAAGGAGGGTTGAGCTGAGATTGGAGAATGCTTTTAGCTGGCAAATGCTCAAGGTATAAACAAGAGTCGTTGAAATAAATCAAAACTGTTCTCTGTAACGTAACAGGAAAACTTGAGAATTCAGATAATCTTAGGAGGAAAGAAGCTAACTGAGGTGACTCTGCTCCAGTGACTTTAATTTGCTTTGTGGGTTCATGGCTGCGGCCGTCACTTGTGCTTGCTCACGGAAACGATTGCCCAAGGTAGACACCTTTGGCACCTGAGTTATATAATATTTATTTTATAAATAGGGCGCCCTTTTACCCTTGGGTTATAAATGCTTTGCAAGCTCAAGTGGAATCTGAGGGGTTAGGAAGACCTGATGCACCTTTTCCCTGAAGCGTGGAGCTGTTGCACAAAACTGCAGTCACACCGGCAGTGAGCAGAATTGGGAAGCTGCTGATCCTGGAGGAGATCTCCAGTGGGGTAGGCATTGTGAGGACTTGTAGAAGGGTGGTTTTTAACTCTTTATTGTCCAGTCAGTTCTGGACCATCTGTTCACAAAAGAAAAAGTATCAGGCGGTGGGAAGTCCTGTATGCTGTATCGTATGGTGTGATGAAATAAGATCTTGATAAATGAGCATGCAAGGAAGGATGCAAAAGTGGTGTGAAACAGGGATGTTTGTTTCTTTCAATGGAGAGAATAGGAGCTCTTTCCCTTCTGTGAATATATCTCAAGTTTTAGAAGCTGCTTGCCATCTAACTTGCTTAGTGCCTCCCCTAGTAGCTTCCAGCTTTGAAAGGGACTAGGACTTGATGATAGCAGTAAGCCAGGATGGTGTCAAAGTGCTTGTAATACCAGTCCAGTCCTTATCTTCCTCCCAGTCACAGGAGCCTGTGGCAAAGACACAGGGAAGTTCGTAAGTGCTTTTGGCTTGATGCAGGCAGCTGAGCTGATGTACTGGTTTTTGAGAGCAAGCTGGCAAAAGGAGAGCAGTAATTGCTGAAATGCCAGTGTTTACATCTTTAATGCGATTACACTGTAGCAGTTCCACTTTCTATGAACAAGTCTAAAAGTCTGCTTCTATTTCCTTCTGCCATGAATTATTCATTATTTATGGATGCTGGTGATTGGGGTTTGGCTTTCACAGGCAGGTTTATTATATCCACTTAGCTCTGACTGCTTTGGCATGCTCTAAGACTCAGTTATTTTCCCAGCATTTGTTCTTAATGCTCGTCATTCTTCTTGATGTTAAAAACTTTTGGAGTATGTAATCCAACTCTGGTTTTGGGAATGAGAGACTGAGGGGGTGGGGTGAGTTGTGGTTTTTTCTTTTGTGGGAAGCATAGGAAGAGCTTTTTGTTTAAATCTGTGCTTATTGCCAAGGCTGAGGGCAACCGTTTTATTGTCACGGTGTGTCAGAGGACTTGGATATGAGGCGCTTTATATGTGCGGCTTGGGAGATTTGGGTGTTAAGGCAAGAAAGCAGAATTTCAAAATGAGGTGGGATTGATGTGCTCTGCCCTTGAGGGAGGATGGTTCTGAGGGCTGATGAGGTTGGGATTTTTGTACTGTCTTTCTGTGATACTGGGGTGCCAGCACCACTGCAGCAGCAATGACACATGATTCTTCTAGTCTAACAACTTGTGTCATCTGGTTTGTACTGGGGCCGCAATGTTTAGGTCTTGGTATGTCTCATGTTTGTTAGCAGATGCTTAGAGCTGATGTGTTAACGGAGTTCCGTAAAAGTTTGTCTGAAATGTTATTTGTCCTTCACTTTGAATATTAAATTTTTAGAAACTTAAAAAAAAAAAGTTTCAGTCTGAAATGTTATTTGTCCTTCACTTTGAATATTAAATTTTTAGAAACTTTAAAAAAAAAAAAGAGAGTATGAGGGAGAATTACTGCATTGTTTAAAGTTCGGAAAGCTTTTTTTAGCTAAACAGTTCAAAGAGCGCATCTCACTAATCAGAGGAATATTTTTGCATCCCCGGGGTGGTCACAGTGTTTTAATTGGAACTTGGGCTTCTTTGAAGTCCTTTTTAATCCTCCCTGAGCTGGGGGAGAGGGTTTGAAGGCAGCACTGCAAATCTGAAATTTCTTCATTTTATTTACATGTGTCTGGGGATGTGGATAATTCGTTTTCCTGAAGTTAAGCTCACTTGCCAGCTTGTGGACAGCTGAGTGAGAAATGTGCTTCATTAAATGGGGAGGCCGGAGACAGATGGTGGGGGGTTATAGATGGTGAGCTCGCGTGCTTATGGACTTGTTAAAACCAGTAACCGAGCAACAGGCTCTGCATGGTAAATGAACTCAGTGGGGAATGATGTGATAACTAAGTGTGAGGCTAGACTAAGCAAAAAGCTAGGATTTGAACTCATGTTTTAGGATTAACTTAATAGTATGGCACTCAAAAATAGCGTTGCATACCGACATTTGACTGCTTTACAAGTTAAGAAACAAAAGATATGGGGTACAGGTCTTATGGTTGATAGCTTCAGTCATCGTTTAAGTCAATGTGGGGTTAAATTTTCTTACACTGGAGCTGAATTACAGAGTTTTTTCACGTGTTTCACCGGATTGCTTAAACTCTTTGTGCCTCAGCCTAAAATTAAGGCATTGCTTTGGCCTTTTTCTAGAGAAATCTAGTCTTACCCCAAGTGTATTGTGCACTTGATGTATCCACTGTGGATGGAGCTTCAGTGGTAGCTAATGCCTTTTGTGCCGTCTTAATACTAATAACTTGTAGGAATATCCTGCTGTTGACAACGCAAGTGTTTTCCTGGGGCATTTTCTGCTTTATTTGGTCCACTATTGATTTTCATGATAAATATAATAATTTATCAACTGTGTGTTTTCTGTTCTTCAATAAGGTTTTTAACCTCCCACATTTGCTGAAACTAGGATGTTTTGCTTTCTGCTTCTGCCAGAGGTGAGATCTGCTGTGAAAAGCTTTGAATAATCTTTGCTTGAGTTTGGATAGTTTTTAATTAATCAAAGCAACAGGCTTAACCTCAATTTTCTGTCTGAGAGAATAACTTAGTATTCCAGCTGAACATCTAAGCAATACACTTTTCATTCTTTCTAAAATTGTCATCATAAATTTACCTGTGACTGACGTTATTGGATGATATTAAAAAACCAGTTAAAATAACTTTTACTGTAGCTTAAAGTTGCAGTTTAAAGTGGCTGTTCCTGCCATGAGATTGAAGAGGTATGTGATTGTAATCAGAAGTAAATAAGAATAATATATGGAATGTCAAATCATTTTATATAAAAGTATCTGAAAATATGGTCAAGGCTCTCACAAGGACCTGTAGGCAGTCATTAATAGTATTCCCTCTTGCTCAAGGTTAGGGATTTTGTGTTACTGCTGGCTGATATTTTCAGCTGATAAGAGTCTGGGAAAACAATGTGATCAATAAAGATGTTGAAAACAATACAAGGACTTAGATAAATTAATATTCTGCAAGGATTATCTCAGACAGGTGTCAAAAGAACAGGACTATCAATTTAGTGAAATCTGTAAAATAGTGAAATATACATATATTGTCAGTACCTCGTCTTTGTTACAGTGTCAGCTCCCCTTCTTATCACACAGAAGCCCTGGTTATCTGTAAAAATGATGTCTCTGTGTTAGTGATTTCCCTGTGGGTAGAAGTTCTGCCAGAAGGGTATGTTGGACACGTATGAGTTGTGGTTGGGTCCCCTACACGCTGCCTCCTTGAGAAGAAGCTGATGCTGTCTGATTTCTAGGCTGGTCTGAGTGTCTTCAAATGTCTTGGAAGTGACCTAGCAGGATGGAACCGGCAGAAGTTCAGTAAATTACTAACTCAGTCTGTTTATTTGCATAATTTGCCTAATTTGAAAGCTACAGAGTTAAGTTTTTTACTTGAGATCTTTCCTTGTACCAAGCCATCCCTGCTGCCCCCCAGCTTAGTGAGGAGCGAGCTTCTGAATTAGCTTTTATTAATTGACATGAAATTTAGACAGAGAAGCTTCTGCCTGATCTTCTGGAAGTTTCATGTGTTACCTTTATTGGGGCTGTCAGGACACTTTCCCAGCTTTGTGTAATCTTGGTAATTGGCCTGGAATAGTTTTCAGGGTTTCTAATGATTCTCTGTTGAATGATATGTCTTTGAAAGATAGAATATCTGTCTATTCAGAGTTAATTTCCAGTAAGCAAATCTTTGTATTTCAGTCTGTGGTTTTCAGATATTATTTTTTTTCTTATGATTACTTAAATCCAAATGCCTTGAAAATCTTGGGATACCTATGTGGTTAGAATAAATACTTGGTGTTCTGCTGTGATTCTGTTCTTTAGGGTAGTTTGATTTACTCCCCAGCCCCGTTGTGAAGCCTTAATTTTTCCTAGCAAATAGTTCACACTATCCTCTGCCCAACTCTAGATTGTTATGGTGATTGTTCTGACTCCATTGATAAATGGAAACTACAGGAAAAACTACCCTAGTTATGACTCGCTAAAATAAGTTAGTTTATTCATTTCATGGCATTATTTTTCCCTTTAGCTGTTTTTTTTTCCTCAAATTAAGCTCATGACAGGATAAAAGACTTAAAATAGCTTTTGCTGCTGCTGCAGTAAAATGAAACATTACATTATTAAACGTGTTTATATTTTGTGCTCAAAATCTTAAGGGCGGTAGGTATGAAATTATATGCCACAATAATTTCCTTTGAGTAGCATCATTAATATATAATTACATCCACTAAATTAAATTGCAAATTGAGAAAAAACCATTCGTTTCCTTAATTGTAAAGATCATACTGATATCTAATGTAGTCTGTGAGCAGCAACGTTTTTGAAAATCGTTTATGATCATTTCCAACTTCACTACTTCTGTGCTACTGCTGGTAAATAGCTGAAAGGTGCTTTAGAAGTTTGTGGTGTGTTTTTTTTTGTTTGATCTCTAATCTGTGGGGTTTGTTTTTTTGGGAAAAGTTAAGCAAAAATAATTGTTATCCACAGATGCCATCTTAGAGTCTTGAATAGTACAAGGCTATAATTGGTTTAGAATTTCAAACTGACTGTGAATGAATCCTCAAGGTACTTGAGGTTTGCCCTCCTTAATACAGAACTCTTTGGTTGGCTGCTTTTTTTAAAAATAAGAGAGGGAGCAGTGGCGAGATACAGACAAAAAAATAAAGAGTGGGATGGAGAATACACTGCTGTGGGCAGTGCTGTCTGACTTGGAGAAGAATGGTGTTGCTGTTGTAAGAAGTCTCTGTTGCTAGAGACCAAGGATTTTCCTTGCATCATACCAAACAATGGTTTGAAAGCATTTCAAAGACACTGGTTCTTATGGATTAGTGAGTACAATAGGTTTGTTGTGCTTCCCTGATAACCTGAAAAAGGGAAGACCTTAAGAACTGTTTGTTTTCTTATACTGGGAAAACATGGGATACAGAATATTTAATAGCTTTGCGGATATGCTCCATGTTTCTCGAGTTGTGTATTAAATGGCTTATTGCCTTTATAAACTATTTTTTAATGCAACTGAGTTTAAGCCAAATTAAAATTCTTTTGTGTTACAGCATGACTGAAGTATGTGGACTGTCTTTCCCTTTTTTGTTTTCCTGTGGGATGAGACATAGCAGTGCATGCTGCAAGAAGGAATTGATTTCATCTGTATCATAATACCAAAAAGACTGGGGTTTTTTGGTTTTATCTAAGTAGAGAGTCAAGAACAGGGCATGGCAAAGTACGCTTTGATTGTTTAGAGAATGTCAAGTGTAAGTAAGAGTTTTAGAGTCAATACTTCTTAAATTCCTTACTTACATATGCTGCAAATTATTGGCTTTTGTGCCAAAAAACCTGAAGAGTGGCAGCTGAGTGGAGAGCCAAGCATGTTTTGCTCCAGTCCTACCAAGTGGTCAGCCTTGTGCTGTAATGTGAAACAGCAAAGCAATTAAAGGACATCCGTGTGGGTTAGCAGCGGTACAAATTGAGCTTGTGTGGGGATCTACTTGTCATTGGTAAGAGCTCAGGATGGTTTATTCTGTTTTTCTAGTTAACTCTGTTTCCCTTGCTACTTACGTACTTTCTCTATGGTAGTACATCTTTTTTTTCCTGTTTAAAGCATAGGTTAGATTTGACTCTTAATGAAGTCTAGTCTCGACAGTCCTAAAACCAAATTTTGGGAGGTAGTGTACAATTGTTCATCCACCCCAAAAACCAAAATGATGCCATGATGGTGGATCTCTTGCAACATAGGTAGCCTGACTTCTCACCAGTTTTTGAGCCAGGCTGACAGTTCATGCGTTTCACCGTTGAGCCCCCTTATTGCCTCTTCCATGGGGCTGATGTTACCTGACTCGGAGTGTAGCACTGTCAGCTCAAGGAGAGCTTGAGTCTATGTGTTGATCAGAAGACAGCTAAGCCAGTAACAGCTTCTTGTGGAAGGGGGCATTTTGGCAAGCTGATTCAGACCTTCAGCGGCAGAAAATGAACCAAGCAAAGCCAGTGACTGCCAGCAGCAGGGAATTAGATCTGCTCCTCTGCTCTCCCCCCGTTGCACCTGGAGAAGGGAAGCCTGGAAGTCTACAGTGATGACTTGTGTGAGCTGGACCCCTTTTGGAAAGGCAACGCTCTCTGGGCTTTCTGGGTAAAGAGCTCAGCCATGCGCTCTAGCACTTTTTCAATCAAACTATAGAAAATTGCTTTTGTTTCACCATGACCTCTCAGAGCTCTAAATTGCATGTCATGTGATTAAAAAAACCCCAAAAGCTGACTTCTAAATCGACAGGTTTAACACTACTACGTATACGTTCCCTCTCCCTCAAGTCTATTTAAGCCTTTCACCTTTAAGGTTACGTTCAGCTGTGCAATGTGTGTGCTTACAAAGTTTCAGTGGTTTGTTCTGTGTTTCCTGTCAGCATCGGATGAGAAAGTAGTCTAGAATGTTGAAATGATTGCCAAATGATTGATTTTTTTCAAAAGTACAATTAATTTTATCTTGTTGAGCTCTTAAATGTATCTTTAAAGTAGAAATGAAACTTGAAAGATTAGTTGTTATGATGCCATATCATTAACTTTGGGAGGAAAAAACCTTTTTTCATTAAAACCCAAGAAGTCTATTGACTGGAATCTAAGATAATTTTCTTTTTTCTTTTTTCTTTTTTTCTAAATTATGACTTGATTGGATTGCTAATTTTGCAGTTGCTTCAAAAAACACATATCAATTGTTCTTAGAATTGTCAAGACACTATAAACACTTTAAAGTGCTGTCTTTCAACTAAGTTGCTCTTCTGATTCAAGTATTTAATGGGGACATTTGCTTTGGTAAAGAGCAACTAGATTTGTTGATTCTGTCTGTACGCAAGCATGAGGTTTCCCTTCTAAATGAAGTGAACCTCAGAAGCTGAGATTGCTTATTGCTTTCAGTTACACTTCAAATTTCCTTGTGTTTGCTTTGTACATAAAATATTAAGCATGCAGCTTATTGGAGAGACAGTCTTAAGGTATCCCTTAGTTTTGCTTTTTTTGGCAGCTCTTAGCACCTTTGTTTGAATGAATGATGTTGAGTGTGTCAAAAAACACTAAGTGCCCTCATTGCCTAGGAAATTTTGAGAATTTATTTTTGTGAACAATGTGTAGCAGATTTCTAACCATATGCTTTAGTTAATGTAGTTAACAATAGAAAGGGAGGATGTAGGCATGAAGACATTAGCAAATGGGAGTAACTACCTGGACCGGAGATTGAAGGGGCTTTTTTGCAAGAGAAGTGCTGTTGTGAAACTTAACTCTCAGAACTTCCAGGCCTGGACACCAGATTTTAGTGGCAATATTTTCTTCTGTTCTGGTGAAGGGGAGCTAGGGTATGCTCTGAGGGAGGTGATGCATATTTCGAGGCGAAAGCAACATTGAGCAAGTTGCAGTTTTCTGATACGAACTTTGAGTTAATATCACCAAATTAAACTTAAGGACTCTGTGTTGCTGTATCTGGGAAGTCTGTTGTGATTGTTGTTATTTGCTGTAGTTCCTTGAAGAGCAAGTCGTCACAGGAACTGGGCTGCTTTTGGACTTGCTGGTGAAGTTTAAGAAATAAGTGAGAGTCCTGTAAACCAGAGATAAAGGAGTTAAAGCGGTCGTAGAGCTCAAATATACAAAAAGGATATACAGGAAGAGACTATTACAGACATTTCACAGCCTTTCTAATCACACAGAAATATTTAAAACAACTAAAATGCCTTTCCAGAAATCTTCTGTTGTTGTCATGTTATTGTCGTATGTTTGTTCTTCAGATGCTGTTGTTTTCCTGCCTAGGAAGAAGATTAATTTCTTTTTTAAAAGTAGAAAATGGCCTTCTTGGGGAGAATTTAAACATTTTCTTGTTTTTCTTATGCATAATATAAAAACAGATGAGGAACAAATTCCATATTTTACACTTTTAGGAGAGTTCCAAACAAACAAACCCAACCTCTCAGAAAACCCAGGCAACAAAAAACCCCTGTAAATTCTTTTTGGTTGAAGAGAAGGAAGCAGATGTGCCTTCCCTCTCTGTGCCTGATTCTCTTAACAAATGCTTTAATAAAGACTTCTGTTTCTGGTCTTTGACAGTTAATTGTGCTTAAGTGTAAAACAGGTTATGGATCCACCTAAAATGCTGTGCCAGAAATCTGGGAATGTTCCATTTCAATTTAATATCACTTAGTTGAGACAACCAAATCTATGTCATCATATATTCATACTGAGCTAAAACTATAGAGAGAAATGTTAACTTAGACTTCCAAAAATAAGTATTCTGAGTAATTTAGTATTATAAATGTTACTAGTTTGGTAGTTTCAAGCAAATTTAATTTAAAAAAAAAAAAGGTGAAGAACTTAGTCAACTCTGTTTGGAGGACCAAGTCCCTGTTTTTCTGTTTAGTTTTACTTTTGTCTTGTACCTCTGTAGTTAAAATTTAAGGTCAGATACCTAGCTACAATCAAACTTCTTGCTTCACTGTGAATTTTGAAACATTTTATAGAAGCAATAAGATGATGAATTCTAATAAATTATAAATGAAAATATATTCCAATTTTTACTTTCACATCTTCATCTCCTTACTGAGTCTTGGTTGTTACTTCAACAGCCAATTCTTGGTGCGTGACTGTCGTAGTTTATACTGAAATGGTAATAAATCCTTAACTTAGACAGTTCAACAGAGCTTTCTAGCAAATGTCTATGAAACCTCAGTTGTGTGCATTAAAAAAAAGCTTTAAAAACTGCTTAAGCAGTTTTCCGTGTTAAAAGTTAAAAAAGTGTGCTAGTGGGCACTTGAAAGTCATTGAGTGATTTGGATGGGCATCCCATTAAGTTAATTTTTCACTTCATTTGAACAGTTTTAGGTTTTTATCATTCTTAAATTGCTCCTTTACAAATTATCTGCACTTCAAAGGAAGTTGAAGAGCTTTGGTTAACAGCAATTTTGTCCCTCTCCTGCCTTACTGTGCTGCTAAAATATGCTGGACTAATTTGGTCATTTAGGGTAAAAAAAAAAAAAATCTTGTTTCCAAATTAGGCTTGAATTCTCCTGTTTGGGGTTTGGTGGTTTTTTTTTTTTTTTTTTGGATTTTGGCTTAAATGTTATTGCAGAAGGAAATGCCGTCTCGTATGGGATGGTGGGACAGAGGAAGAATGTTCTAGCTTTTGGCTCCTTGTACTTTACCTAGGAGAAAGGAACTCAAGTCAGTGATTTAATCTGCACTGGCATTTTAGAAGCCACTTTGTCATTTGTTCTTCATGTTATCTTTATAATTACTTAGCATATGGTTCAGTTTTAATAACATGCTGCTCTTGAGTCACACTGTTAAGTGCGTGTCTCGTTTGCAGGGTTTTGCACAGCTGATGCAGACTAGGTGTGATGCTCTTCGTGGTTCCATGGGCTCCGTCATCATGTGGGGAAGGAGGCTGTCTGCAGGTTCGCAGCAGGGCAAGCAGTGACTGTGCACAAAGAGCAGCTTTTCAGAAAGGGGGTTCTGGACATGTTTATGTGAGGATAGAATTTCAAACTGCCCTCGAGCAGCCATGGTGATTCAAGTAGTGTTGGTAGGCTGTGTTGTCATACAGATTCTCGTAAAGCAGACTTCTTGGCTTTTTAATACTTGTTTTGATATCAACTGGTCCACAGGGAATGGACAGAGCTTAGCGAAAAGTATACACAGCTAGCCTGTCAGACAGGCTGTCAAGGCCAGGACGTGTTACATATAGGTTGGGATGCTGCAAATTTCTTTCTTTATGCAGCATTGTTTTCGCAAACTTGTGAAATGAGAGGGCTGTTTACAGCCATGAGGCCTGGTTGGTATGGGCAGTGCTTTGGGAGTTGACCAAATTCTCTTCAAATTGAAAGCTGGTCTGATGTAATTTAATTGTGCATGCAGTGTCATTCCTCTACTTAGAACCGTGTAAATTTGGCTTTTGCCAAATTGTGTGTAATCGGGATAGGATGTAGACCTCAAACAGGCTTTGAAACCTCTCAGTAAAGGTATTTGACAGCAGAGTGCATGCAGGGGGTGTCTTTGTCTCTGATCACCTGACATGATTTAGTTCTACAGAAAGTGAACTCTTCTTTAGAGGGGGTTAGTACCCATTGTCTTTATTTTCTGTTATATGTCTATACTGCTACACTTAAAAAAAACCCCCAAAACCAAAAAACCCCACAAAAACCAACGAAAAACCTCAAAACCAAACAAACCCCAAAAAGTATCTAACGCCAATTAAACGTCTTTCAGAACTAAGTATAAACCTAAAGCTGCCAATTGCTGAAGCTGAGGCTGGAAGCCGAGTGTTGATTTGAATTGCCGAACAGATGAGGGTGATTGTTTTTTTTATTGGAAATCTGTCAGTAGCTATCATTACTAGAAATCTGTGGCTTTTATAATCCTATCTCATTTTACTATTGGATTAATGTCAGTTTTCTGTCTCAGTCCTAATACATTATGGTATGAATTTCTGAGAAAATGAGTAAAAAATCAAGGCAAATATACTTTTTTGCCCATTTAAAAAAACCTGTGCAATTATTTTGTTGATGCAGGGACCAAACACTGGTGTTGGGGGCTGGCACTCAACATGGCCAGAGCGATGACTGATACTAACTATCCTTGTGATAAATCTGCTATATTTGGACAAATTACGAGAGGCTTAGAACTGCATTTTTCAGAGCCTTGTTGACTTGGCATTGAATGTTACAAAGACTGTCCCTATTGAAATCCGTGTGTCTGCTTACAGCTGCTTTTTGCCAAACAGACTAAGCATGTAGAGTCCCTTTGTCTGATGTTTCCTCTTTTTTAGCTCATGGGCACTCTAGTAGGTGAAAGATGGTGAAGTGGAAAGGGAAACATGATTTGTAAGGGTTTTTTTCCTCATCAGCACTAATATAAAGTTACCTTTAACCTTACCTTATCTCTAGAATTTTCTAGTTAGAAACTACTGCAGAAAGAGAACATCTGCTTCCTTAATTCATGGAAAAAAATCTGAGTCAGAGGTCCACTTCCTGCAGATAGAACCCGTGTTGAAATCAGATTGTAGCTTTATAGACTTCTCTGGTAGGTTTTTTGCTGCTGTTTTTTTTCCCCCTGCAGACATTGTGGAGCATGTGAAACCAACTGTCTTCCACTTTCTGGCATATATTATCATTTAGTTCTCCATTTATATACCCGTAGAAAGAACCTGAATCCTCCAACTTGGAAAACAAAGTTAGAGCAGTGTTAGATTTGAGCTCTTCAGAGCTGAGATTCCAAGAAACCAGTGTTGTTTTTCCCTTGCTTTTGGGTTATGTGGAGATGTGGCTTGCATCAGACTGGGTTGAATGAGTTCTCCAGAGTTTGCTCTGATGCCTAGCTATTAAGTAGCACTCAGTAAAGAGATGGGGAGCTGCTTAAACTAAGAATCCCTTCAGGCTCAGCTACAGGAGGTTGAAGTGTGTTATCTAGTGCTGCAACACATTTGAAAACCCAGGTGCCTGTTGCCTTAAAATTGGCTTGCCTCTGTTACCAGAATTTGGATTTTACATGTTTTAGTCAAGTCATCTCCAGGTTGGTGTCTTGGTTTATTCTCACACTTTCCTTTGCCATTGAGTCTGATGTCTTTGAAGGACAGTGTTTCATCCTCTTCTGACATTTCTCTGCTGCATACATGTGTCCATTGTCTGACACGTCCATCTGTTTTGTTAAATATCAACTGTTAAGACTTGTGTGTAACACAAGCGGTATTAGAGGCTTCAAAATTTTCTGCTGAGGAAGGCTACAAGTGTGCAATTCTGGAAGCAAAAAGCAGGAACCTTTGAATTGGGATTGCCACAACTGAATCCTGACTATCTGCATCAGCTCAGTGTTCAACTGATTTTCACTTGGGTGGAAGTGACAGATGATTAAAAAAGAACAATGATGCCTTTTCTGTATGCGAATAGGCTGAAAAGTGGTATCATCAGAGAAACGGCTTCTTTAGTCCTAGATTCAGTCAAATCCCAATGGTCAAGCTAGAAGCATATTTCTTACCTGTCCAGGTTTTGGAGTGGCAGGAGCCTCATTCCAGGACTATATTTGAATAATGTAGAATCTGACCAGGCTTACTTTCATCTGCCAGCAACAGTGAAGCCTTGACTTGCGTCTTGGGGGACATACCAGAATGTGATTTTACAGATTTTACTTCTGCAAAACTAGCTTCCCACTTGCTCTCTATGAAAAACCCGTTCCAAGGTTTGGGTCACTCTTCGCCTTTGGGGGTGATGCATCTTGCTGTAGCAAAGTGATGTACTCAGAACATACTGTGGTGCCCTTTCCAGTTTCCTTTCCTTTAAGAAATGTGATACAGATGCTTCTCTTTTGGGATGGGAAACCCTTTCTGGTGGCTCAAGAGAATTTTTAAAAAACTTTTTCATAAGCTGCCTTCATTTAGAGTTGAATCTCTTACACTCATGATTTAAAGAGAGGTCTCTGAAAAGAACAGTTACCTCCTGCAGAGACTGTTGATGTGGGATAGTGGTTTCTGGGACGGCCAGACTGCAGTTATCTTGATCTCATTCCACAAGCTTTAAGAATTTGTCGTTGGATTTGATGGAAAAATAAACCTATTCGTGACAACTGCAGAGCTGTTGCTAGTGGGTCTGTAGAAGTCTTTGATCTCTTTGACAAGGAAAGGTTATCGGAGTGGGATCTGAAGTGTTGTCTGGAGCTGATGGATTCCCCCCCTGCCCTCCCATGGCTCTGGAGTCAGCACACTGGTAATTGTGTGGGAACGCTGCTTTGAGTCACCTATGATGTAGGTAAAACCTCTATGCTGTCAGAAGGTGTTCAGCAGTAGCCAGAGTTGTACAGTCTATACGTACATCTACTTCCTCCTTTTCTTACCCTCTTGGTAATAATCCTGTGGTCGTGCTCCACTGAGGCTCTGTAGTTGAGTAACAATTAGAGTAATGCTGGGTGTTCTCACCCCTGTGTATTTGAGCTGAGCACTAGGATGGGGAGGAGGTTGTGAACACTTGTCCTTATGTGTGTTAAAAACCAAAAAGGTGGATGTGTTCAAGTGATAAGCTGTCTGTTCATCTGGTGTGAGTGTTTATGGAGGTTGCTTGCTTTGTAGAACTTGGTCTTGCTGCCTACAGCTTTAGAGTTGGGTTTATGGGTTGAAGTGAACAGTGGTGAAGTGCTGTGACTTGGATGGTGATTACAGGATACAGCAATGGCTTTAATAAAACAGGCTTTTCTGTCAGCTGGACAGGATGCAACTCTGTTCTAAGGGACTGCAGCAGCTCTGGCCTGGTGAAATTGCCTTGTTGCTTTTGGCGAGACCTTTTTTTATGGTTATGTACAGAACATAGTTTTTCAACCAACGATTTGTTATAAGTTTCTATTTTGTTTTCATTGTGCAGGACACCTGATGATCTCTCAAGGCAAATTGTGGCCCTGCAGCAAAGGGAGCTTGTGCTGAAAGAGCAGAACTCTACCATCACGAACAGGTGAGTGATGCCAATAGTGGATGCTGGTGGCAAGTCACTTCTATGTTAAAGCATGTAGAAAATGAGGACTGCAAACTAGGAGAACAGCCCTTTAGATTTCATTGCTGTTCCGTGGAGCCTTCTATGCCATTTTCTGTTCTTCCCCATGTTGCTGAAGAGTTGTTTTTTGCTTACTTAAATCCTTGCAAGAAGAAAAAGATGTGGGCGGATGCAGTGAAGGGTTTGTCCAGCTTCATTTTATGAGCTAAAGCATTTGCAAGGGGAAGTGAGCTGCTTTCCCAGACCGTTTCTTCTGGAAAGGGAATGTCGCAGCAAAATGTGCAAAGCAGCCATCTGGGTGTGGGAAAGGGAGTGAGAGCTGTGAGGACTGAGATTGGACTGCTTAAAGGACCAGTTTGTATGGATAGTGGTGGAAAAGTATGTTTGCAGTTTTGGTGGGAAAGTACTGCTAGACTTCAGGAGGAGCAGTCTGTTTGTGTATGTATTTGAAACTAGAGGGTGTTTAAGCCTTTGCCCTGGTGTGGGAGTGAATATCTAATGGGGAAATGAATTTGTCTGCCAGAGCTTAACTTTCCAGACTGCATTGGTTTACACACAGCCTTTCTTAACACAGTTCCACAGCATGCCAGAAGGTGCTTCTCATCCGTGGTGCACATACTCTTGCTTCCCACACTGTTTTATTTCCTCACATTAGGAACTGCGTTGTCTGTTCTGGTTAAAAACAATACCTCTATCTTTCAAAAAGGCCCTTGAACAGTTTGCATTGCCAAGGTGTTAGCTGACCTGTTTAAGCAACGGCAGTGTGGAGAATTTCAACCTTTGGTGTAAACATGTTGAATGTGAAGGAGTCAAATATTGGGTAATTGAGCACTGGACAAGCACTCTCAGTTTGTCTTGCGCTGCATTGGCTCATGTGTCTCCTGAGGTATGTGGTAGATTTTGGTTCAAGAGATGATCCTGTTCTGGGCTCTGCCTTACCAATGACGGGCAGGATTCAAGCTGAGTGTTAAAAGCTTTGTGTGTGCTGCTACTGTTAATGAAACTGTTTAGTCAGTTGTAAAATTGTTAGCCAAGTGCAAATTCCCCTGAGTGCAGCTGGCCAAATTGTTTTGTGTATCTTGCAAAGAAGATTAAAGGGAGGGAAAAAAGTCTCACCAATATAAAAAAGACATTTCATATATTAGAAATAAACCAAGCAAACCCGCAATTGATCAATGATCAAATAAAAGAATGATGGTAATGTTTGAGTTATTGATTTTATTTTTTTTTCAGGCGGCTTCTCACAGCCTGTCAGAGAAATGCTTTTCCTGAATTTATTAATGGCCAAGGGAATAATCTGTGGAAAAAGCAGCCGTTTGGTAGTGCCTGTTCGTGCTGGATGTAATTGTGCCAATTTAGTTTAAAAATAAAAACATGATTAAGATTACTTTTTGATTTCAAGTGAAATGGGCTGTAAAGCTGCTTAAATTAAAATTCAAACATTTTCTTGATGCAGTGCTGTGTATCACTTCCAAAACTGGTAATTTCAGCTTTCCTCTGTCACACACTTTATTCTGTCTTAAAATGTAGGCAATAAGATACATTTTTAAAAACCTTTCATTACAGATGATTTGAAAGTTCCCAAGAGAAGGTCTTGAGTCTTTGGAAATAAAAGTTGTTAAGGAAGCAAATCTAATTTTCTCTTTTCCCTGAATGACATCCAGATTTAGCTGATGGTCATCTTTTATTTGTTTCATAATTGTGATCAGAATGGTCTGTGTATTACAGGAACTTAATATGTGATCATGACTCCCTCTAGTGATGGATCCCAGCACTTATTCAGCTTTCTATTGTTTTTTCAGCTACAGGTTCTTTTGCCCTTAGTTGAAATGTGTTGAGCCTTCAGTGCTGATAGTGCTATGTTTGATTTATAAAGTCAGTGGTTATGTGTGTATAGAGCAAAGTGCAGCGCAAAGACAAAAGAATTTTTGCCTATCCTGAGAAACTTTGATTATTTTTTCTCTGTTAGAATTAATGATCTGGTAGATGCTTGAGAAAACATCATAAGAAGTTGTCATCTGAATTTAATTTTTGTGGCAATGTAGTGGAGAATGACAGATGGTTGTGGCTTACCTGTCGCTACAGGGCAAAATTCAGTTTAGCAAAGAGGTTTGAGTGTGGTGTTAAAGATGGTGATAGGCCCCTCTTCCCTAAATGGCTGATACTGAATCTTTGAACAGTGAATGTATGTTTGGTCATCGCTGAGCTTGAAGAGTGCCTGGAAGGGTTTTTTGCAAGTTGATTATTCTTTCTGATTATTCTGCCCCCTCCCTGGCAGTGTTCAAGGCCAGGCTGGATGGGGCTTTGGGCAACCTGCTCTAGTGGAAGATGTCCCTACTCATGGCAGGGGGTTGGAACTGGGTGATCTCTAAGGTCCCTTCCAGACCAAACCACTCTGTGGTTCTCTCGGTCTTTACACTGCAGTCATCTTGGTTTTGATTCCCAGGGATGGTACCTTTCCCACATTGTTTGGTGACTGTGATAGACACTTGCCAGCTACTATTTGTCTCTCAACCTGACAAGTAGTCCCTAGTTTCTTTTTGTTAAGAAGAGACGCTTGGTAGCGAAGCAGGAGTTACTTGCTAATGTAGCGGAATGTGAGCAGGCCTTGACTTCAGAAACAAACCGGACATGGAAAACAGATCACAAGGGAACAACTTGCTGTGTAAGGTCCCATCCGTTTCTGTGAAACTGGAGACTTATCTAGATTGACTGCTTCTGTGTCCCTTAGTTGATCTAGAATGGAGAGTTATAGTATAACGCACTGGTAATGAATGTTTTCCAAATGGTGTATGGCTTCACTAAACAGACACATTTATTTTGTCTTATTCTTCCATTCTTGAACTGCTTTCCATTGATGACTGTATATTTTTTAGAGCCAGTGTTTCTGTTATTAAAGAGGCAGTAGAGGTCATAGCACCATAAAAAGGCTGCATCATTACAAATCAGCCTTTGCACTGATATTCCCCCTGCTTCTTGCTTGGGGATCTGAGGCGCAATCAGTGTTTTGTGTAACCCGTGCAATTGCCAGTGTCTCAAGGCCTCCCAGAGATCAAATGATGATGCATATCATGTTTGCTATATCACTCAATTGGATGCTTTTAGACACAGAACCACAGGACTAAATTTCCTGAACAGTGGGTTTAAATCAATTTCTTTTAACAGTGATTGTTTACATGTTTGAGTTGTGTAGACTCCCTTGGAGCTTGCTATTTTTGCTAGGGAGGAAAGCCTTCCTGTGGTGCTAGCGTGGGGAAAGAGCAGAGGGTCACTCTTGCGCTGAACACATAGGCAGCAACTCACTTCTCTTTGCAACTTCAGTATCGCTGAGTAATGTAGCTGAAAGTGCCACTAATAGCGTGTGGTGGCATCTCACTGCTGTTTCGGAATGTGTTGCTACAACTTGTGTAAATAGAGTAAATTACACTTCAGCAGTAACAGCAGGAAGTATCATGGAACTCTATAACTGCAGAGCAAAGATAACAATCCAAAGGTTGAAAAGCTCAAAAGAAGATTGCTTAGGGCTGCTTTGATAGCATGAAGCATACCTGCTCTGCTGTTTAGGAAAAGGTAATGAAAGAATGGTGTTTAATTAGTGGGTCAGTTTAATCATGCAGCCATCATTAGTTCAAGCACATTTTTCCCCCCAGAATGTGAACGCTGTAGGCATGGTGTGTTGAAAGGTACTTTTTCAGGAAGTGTTGATAGTTGTAGCTTGTAATATGGAAAGTTGGTCAAGCAGTTTATAAGCTTTTGTCTTATGGAAAAATGATGTAGTTACACTAATTTTTTTATAAGTGAGAAAAGCTGCATGTTTATTTTTCCAGCATCCTATCCAAATATTTGGAGTCTCTGGAGAGATTTCCTAAAACAGTCCTGGCAAAGCGTTCTAGAATTTGAAATGTAGGGGAAAACTTCCCTTCTAATCAGTATTGTCCTCCGAGATGGCTAAGCATGAAGGAATGACGCTGCTTACAGTTTGATCTTTGCTTCAGTTCTGAAAGACAGGCTATGAAAACATACTTGTGGTCCCTCCCAAAGGGAGCATTTCTTTTCTACTTTTGCTCTTGTTTCCTAAGTGTAATATTGACTTTGGGCCATTGAGGTGTCTTTATCTTTTAGAAAGTCAAATGCAAGGAAACACAAAGGTGAAGTTAGTACTGAGCAGGATGAAGGACACAAAAACGGAGGAGCAGTAAATCTTTGGTTCTGGTGTTGGGATCCTGGAGCTGAAGGCTTCTTCCCGTCACCTAGTGTCAGAGTGCAGCCGTGTCTTTTGACGTACAGTTTCATATGTGAAAAGGGATACACAGAATGTGTTTGAAAAAGTATTTTCCTTCTCCAGCTGCTCACAGAGTTCTGTTAAGAGACAGAGTTGTTTACCACTTTTGTTCGTATAAATCATGTAAAGCTGATTTACCCGAACAACCTGCTGTGCATGTTATTGCTTAAAAATGAAATAAAAAACCTAAACCATTGAAGGGTGGGGAATGTAGAATGCAAACTGAACAGGAAATGCTTTTCATTGGGGCAGCAGTTTTTTGGTTTTTTTTTTGTTTTTTTTTTTTAAATAAAAAAACAATGAATGAATGATGGTAGGCTCAGAACTGTCCATCTCCATAAGTGCTGTTAGCTCGGAAGTGTATCATAAATCTATTGTCCATCTTATCTTTTCCTTGGATGTCCCAAGGAGTGTCAGTCACAAATATAAATAAAGTCTGTCAGACTTCTTCCCCTAATCTTCTGGAAAGTTGGGCAGAAGTTTAATTACAGTGAAATGCCTTTTATCTGACAGAGAGAGAAGTGCTACCTTTTTGATAGGCTTTTTGAGTTATTTTGTGATCAAAAGAAGCACTTAATGTCTAATACAGGACAAGGTTGGGATTTTTTTTTCTTCTCTTGTTCATCTATATGGCACATTGCACCTTGATTTATAAGTGGAGGTATGTGTGTACCTACTACCAGACAAATGTTTATTCACAGTGCTTCAGGGCAATATTAACTACTGGCAGGTTCTGCATTCATTTGTAGAGAAATGACTAGTAGGTATTGCTTTTTCTTTTCTCCAAAATGGATCTCTCGCACATTTTCATACCAGAAGGTAGATGGTAGTGTCCCATTAAGTGACCGATCCACTCTCTCGCAATAAACATACTCAGATAGTAAGCTTCCAGTGCAACATCTGGCTGTTCGTGACTAATTGGGTAGATATGCTGCTTTTCTGATTTTTTTTTCTATCATAAAGTTATCCACTAGCAGGAAATAGGAAGGCAAAAAATAATTTAGCCAAGACATTGACTGATGCTTCCAATTCTTAAAAACGTGGGATTTTGCCCAGACCTTTCCTTTTCATGATTGTACCATTTTTAGTCTGATTTCCTGAGGAAGTGAGGCTTATTACTGTGCTTTGTGTGTGTATGTAGATGAGATTATCTCTGCCTACCCTACATTTTGGAACTTGCTAGTTGCGTTCTGTCAAGTTTGGCAGATGGTAGAGGTCTCAAAAATAATAAATTCCAGCAAGTTTAAGGAAGACAGGTCTCTGTCTCCAGGAGAGACATCCTATTGGTGCAGGCAGAGGTCATGCCCTGTTAGGTGCCAGAGCTCTGCAAGCAAAAGACCCTTTTAAATGTCACGTTGACAGTAAGGTTCCTATTGGAGATCACGCCTCCTTAGCCACCACTTGTTCAGCCTTGACACTGGCAGGGAGTGAGCACTATTCTGATCCCACGGTAGTCCCACAATCTGTGATTACTGCTGTACCGTGTTTTCCAAAGGCTCGTGGCACTTGATAGTACTGTGGTAATGTTCTTGCTATCGGCATCTTTTTCATGCTGTGGATATGCGGAATGGAAGTCGTCTTAAGTCAATATTCACCTTTGGAGAGAGAAATCCATAGGAAACCAGGCAACTTTGGTTCTAGAGCTCATGAAGCTAATATCTGTTTAAAAGAAAATATATAGAGAAAGCCTAAAGAACAGCCTACAGGGGACAGATATAGCTGTAATTGTACCATCTTTCAGCCTGGAGCTCTGTAGAAGCTGTATAGTGCAAAACCAGTAAAAATATTAGTATCCAGTTTCTTACCTTATATTTGACTGTGCTTCTTGGAGAACATTTAAGGATAATCTGTGAAATTCCTCTGTTCAGTGCTCTGATAGCTTCTAATGATTAAAAAATTGTAGAAGTTGTTTAACTCTGTTCTTAATAGTTTTTGCTTGTTCCAGAATTGTGCTTGACCCTTGGTGTTCCTATTATTAGAATCCCTGATGTTTGCGCATCTCTTTATTACTAGTGACCGATTGCTTTCATTTGTTGGCGCTGCTGTGGGGAGGTTGATTCAGCATTCCCTTGGGTGTCCAGGTAGCAGTGTGTATTATTGACCAGAAAAATGTGTAAAAATAGTCAGTTAATTTGATAGGAAGCATAGACTGTTCTTGATGGTGTGTTGTACAGCAGATGCTGTGTTTCAGCACGGAGCTGCACTGCAAAAGTTACGGAAGGAGAAGTCTGCCCAGCATTTCTTCTGTGCATGACTCACGTCTGCGCTATAAATCTTTCACTTCTGTGAGACTAAAATTCCTAAAAATCCTAGATGAAATAGATGTATGTTAATACTAGTCTAGAGATCTTGGAAACTAGAATGAATATTCAGAATTACTGAAGTAATTTGAAGTCAAAACTTATTATATATTTTCATTATTCTTATTCTTTCCTTTTTAGCAGATAGATGTTTTGATCAAATTAATGATCTGCATGAGGCTGCTGGGCCAAAAGAAGAGTCCCCACGTCCATGTTATGGTTGTGATATGAATACAAAGGGAGGAATTACAATCTCAGCTATGCAGCAGGCAGCAGTACAAAAATATTCTGCTTTGAAACTGGTATTATTATGTAAAATCATAAATTCAGCCTGTTGCCAAGCTTTGTGTAGAAGTCTGGGAATTGTAGCGCTTTAAGATTTCCATTGCTTAGGGATTTGTCTTCTATTGCCTCTGCAATGTGGCAGTAAGCCTTGAAAAATTTTCCGTGAGTTGGAAAAGAGGAAGGCCCTTCAGTTTGGTAATAGCTTTAGAATTGTCTTGAAGTCGTAAGGATGGTCCCATGGATAAGGTAGAAGAGTGTGGCCTGAGAAGTCTGGACTTCGTTTCTAGAGAAGCTTTATGTTTGTTTGGGTTCTGCTGAGTCACGTAATAAAGTGACTCGAGGTTCTTCTGTTCTCACATGCACATCCAGAAGCCCACATGACTGAAAACAAACAGCTCTACTCCATATATGCTGGCTAATTTGTGCCTAATTGTTTTTAAGGCAAATAAAATACATTAATTCCTATCTAATTGTACCTTTTAAGACTTTTTTTTTTTTTGTTTCCTTCTCCCCCCAAAGCACATGATACACATTTGTTTCTTCCCATGTAATATCTTAAAATTATAGTACTGACCATGGCTTTTGAACAGTTGCTTTGAAATGTTTTATGATAAATCATCAACAAACCAGATTGTATAACTTGTGTAACAAGTGTGTAACTGTTTTGTCTCTTAATTTGTAATGCTAGAACTGCATGATGGCGTTCCTGAGCAGTCATGAGCAGCCAGACAGAGAAAGATTGGTGGCAGAATGCAGAATGAATTTTCTGTCTTTTTACACCCATGTGTCTGAATACCTACTGCAGTTGCTGCAATAACAGGGATATTGAAGACAATGGACTTTTCTAAAGTGTTTTAGGGTACTGTTTATGTTGTTTGTTGTAAACAGATTGATGGTTTCCCAGTGCTTTGGGGGGAGTGGGGGCAGCCTGAATACACTGAGATATTTTACCAAGGTAAACATGAGTTCTGTAGGATTTTGTAACTGCTGTGAAGTAGTGTCAGCTGAAATAGTGCACAGAATATGTTATGTCTAAAAAAAATATAAAAAAAATAAAAGGTGGTCTTGGCTGGGATGTCTCAATCAGTTGATTGTATCTGCATGTAAACTTTGTTCAGCTCTGTAGCTAACTTATTTATTTATAAATTTATTTAACAATTTCTCATCTGAATTGCATCAACTCTACCACTGACTTCTTCATCCTGCTATTACTGGTATTTTCATAATGTATTTTCATTTTAATGTGCTCTGTGTCTGCTTGTATGTACATGTGAATGTGTAGACCATGGTGCAGTATAGTAAATGGAGGAAATACTGTAAGTATGTAGCTGTTGGTGGGGGGAGGGCATTTTCAGTTAGGTACAAATATTTTCCTAGTGTCAAAGTTTTATCATCCATACAAAAGATAACACTGCTCAAAAAATTTCATCAAAAAGAAAAAGTAAGCTGCCTTGTCTTTTTTAGCTGTGTAAGGCAAAAAGAACTTGTCATAAATTGCAGTCAACCCCCCTCACCAAAAAGCAGCTTTCTCTTGCTGCTCTGAAAGTTAAATGACTAATGTGCATAATTTATTTGAGCATCTGTGCTAAAAACTTGCATACCAAGTTTTAGTTCAATGTGATCAACAATGGCGAAAATTAGGATTTATCATGGAAATGCTGACGGATGTGAACATGTGTAGGCTAAACCGGTGCCTGACAAACCTTCTTATTGTGCAATGCTAATGGTGAAATGCATTTTTTTTTTTTTTTCTGCTGTAATTGCATTTTTCCCCCCCGTCTGCTTAATTTTCTCCTCTTCAAATTTGGTGGGTTTAGTTGCACTTCATATTTGGATTCCTGCTTTTTCTGGAGTCTGCATAAAACCTCCCAAGCTGTCTTGTGATATTTCTAAGCATAAGATAAAAAACCCTGAGCTTTCTGGGCGGGCAAGGGGAGGATCAGCATCCTGAGATCTAGGCTGGTGCTTTGCAGTAACATGCTCAGGACGGAAGATGGTGCCGGCAGCCTTGGCAGCTGCTCTGTCTTCCCTCCCCTCCTCCCCCACCTTTTCTGTCTTGCACAGCCAGGGTGCTGTCACCAAGATTATAAATTCTGGAGCCAATTAGCTAAAAAATGTTGCAAGTGAAAGGAAAGAAACGAAAAGCTGCAGAATATCTTGATGTGAATGTGCCTGTCTCAGAAACTCTTCTTGTGGAGAGCTCAGATGTAGCCTTTTACTACAGCTCTGGTGCAGCTTTTGGTGACACATCAGACACTTTTGAGGCATCTGGTTAAGGAAGGAGTAGTTGGTTTGGAGGAATCCAGCACAGGGAAACTGGGCAAGGCCTTCTTAGGAAATTGTGCTGATGTATAAGGTCTTCTGTTCGGTGTTGGAAAGATCCTGAGGGTGTGTTTGTGTCTTAACGGTGTTTCTTCCTTTCTCCATCCTTGTCCACAAGATTTCTTGTTGAAGGAAACTTATTAAAATTATTTGTTTTGTTTTTTTGTTTTTTAAATTCTCGAGGTCAGACTGGTTGCTTAGTTCTTGCATGGGCATCGCAGAGGAGAAATGTGTTTGTAGTCAGTTCCTCTCTGCCTCTCTTTTAAGACAGTAGTCGGTGTGTTTTCTGGCAGTAGTGGTGCAGCCAGGCTCTGTTGCTTAGAAGAAATTATGACAATTTCTCGGTACAGTCATTCTTTTGCCGGAATGTGTCACTCCTTAGGAAAGGAGGTGAGGTAGAGTTGGAGATGGTTCAGGAGGGGTGGTTGGCAACTTGTCCAGTTATTTTGTTGCTGGTGACTTTGTGTTTGTTTGTTGTTTGTTTGTTTTTGAGGGTTTTTTTTCTTTACTTTAGCCATGCGAGAAAAACTGTAGTAGGATCTGACATTCAGAGGGCCCTTTGGGGCTGGATGCTTGGTCAAGAAGGCTTAGGCATTGTACTCTGTTAGAGTTCAGAACAGCGCTGTAGCAAAATGTAATTTCCTTTCTGTCATATTTTATGTATGGACTGTTTTTACATATTTTCAATATTTAAAACAATGTTCACATATTCATAAGTTTTAAAATATGCTCTCACTGTTAAGAGATGGAAATCAGTTAAAAAAAAAAAAAATCCCAACAAAAACCCTACAACAAAACCCCCAAGCTTTCCTTTTATTCAAGCAACAAAAATCAAATTCTTATGAGTGGAATAACTACTGAAGAGGCTTTCTGTTCCTCAGCCAGAAAAAGCTTTTGAAATATTTATGGAAATAAACCAAAATGTGTCCCTTTCTGGCTGTACAAGTAAGGGATTATCAGATCTAGCCTATAGCAGTTGCAGTACCTAAGAGTCCAAAGTATCTACAACTAATAAAAGAGAGTGTATGCTTTAAGAAAACACTGTGAGATTTTTTTTTTTTGTAATGAGATTTTACGTCAGTAAAAGTAGCACATATCCATGGGTTATCCTAATGAAAAAAAAAAATCCCTCTTCTTGCACCTTGCGTTGGAGCTAAAAATTGTCACCAAGACAGTGCATTAATTGACTCTTGGAAAGCAAATGTATTATTTACGTTGATTCATCTTTATCTACTTAAAAAGCAAGACTGAAGTCACTTTGTAGCCCTTTCTCTTGTACCTGGGAATGTGGAACAGTGCTGCTTACATCCCCTTTAGTTGAAAGAAGCTAAATCCTGTGCCACCAAGGAGATAATTGCAACAGTGTCACACTCCCAATTTATTGAGTGAACTTGCTCATCTGGTTCTTATGCCTTGGTTTTCGTTTTACAAATCTTGTCCTGGTGTAAGACTTGAAGCTTGTTGGAGTCAGAGTGCATTTTGATGATTCACAGAAGAATCAGCTAAGCGAGGTTTGTAGGGAGAAGTAATACCTTTTATTAGACCAACTGATAGGATTAGAAGACAGGCTTGGGTTTGGGCACACAGCCAATACTCAGATCTGACACGGAAGCAAAAGTCTTCAAGCTAAATGCAGGCTGAGAACGATTGCTCTGAGTTTAACTTGATTAATTAATTGGACAATTTGAGAAGGTAATGGGCACATGTGGAATGGGCAGAGGTGTCAGGCAGAAGAGATGAAAGGGCTGTTAGCATCTGGGAAAGAGACTCGGTCTAAATCGTTCCAATACATGACCAGGGTTTGGATACTTTGATAAGACAATTAGTGATACGAACTTTCTCCACGTAGAAGAGCTTGGAAGCAGATCAATAGTGTGCATCATGTTTTTGCTGGAACCATATACCAGTAAATACCGTGTTTCACTGACTCAGCACTGGTATGTCAGATTGCAGTTAAGGGGCTAGGACTTCAGTTTTGTATTAACCAAAAATATTATTTTCTATACTGTCAATAAAATAATTTTATCATCTTGTTTGACTTATCTCCTCTGAGCACTCAGCTGCAGCAGCAAGTCTGAACCTGTCATTTCAATGACTGTGGAATGAGTTTTGCTTCATTTATCCAAACGTGTTGGTGGATAGAGCACGTTTCCTGAGATGCAGTAGTTCTGCCTCTTGCACTTGTGAGTACTGTGGGCTATGCTGATGCTGGGGAAAGCCAGCTTGAGGTACTGAGTGAGGTCTTGGTGTTTGTGGCAAAATCTGTTGTCAATTTTGAGTGACTATTTGGACTTAATAGGACAGCATGATGTGGCTTGTTTCTTTTTTTTTTTTTAAACTATGTCCTATTTAATAAGAACGCAGCTGCTGCTGTATTGCCTGGTATTGTTATGTGTAGTGTAGTGCACAGCCATGGGTGGTGAGTCTCTAACTCACCTATTTGAGAGTAATGGAGGATTTGTCAGATTTTTTTCTTTCCTGATTACATCCAAAAGGGGAAAAACAATGCTGATAACAAAAACTGTGATTATAAAAAACCAAGCAACACTAAGATAACATGGGGCAAAGTGATGCCTAAAAATACTTGATGTTATTAAGCTAATTATGTTTTGTATTGCCAATGACTTTTTGGAAACCTCTCATTTGCATGGACTGCAGATGCCTCTAAAAAAACTCCTTTATGTGAAGAGAGGATGCATTCCAGTCGCCTCCCAAAGCCCAGAGTGCAGGTCTACTGTCTGTAGAATGTGCCCACTTTCAGAAGAAATTCATAACATGCCTGTTCTGAACTGCAGGGAGAGCTTTGCTTGGTGGAGAAGATGAGCACCCAGGCTGTTTCATCCTACAAGGCTGCTTCTTCAAGGCAGGGGTTCTGTGTATCAACAGCAACACGGGGACATTCTTGAAATTGCAGGGGAAGTTTTCATTAATACTTAAAGGCAGAGGAAACTTGAAATTCATTCTGAGTCCCTTGGGAAATTTGTGGCTCAGTGGCAAACTTGTGAATGATGATATACGGATCTGGTTTCAAATGTACCTGCCAAGCATAAGGCCGAAGTTCATCACTTTTGCAAGCTTTTAATTTGGATTTTTAAATTTTGTCTTGAAGTGGTTGCTTCATCTCTTCCCTGTATTAATGCTGAAGGTCTTGAACTAAAGAGAGTGGGGCTGGGCGAAGTTTTAGTAGTTTCTCTTTTCCCATCCTCTGGAGACAGTTATCTAATTCTTGAATGAGAATGGAACAAGAGAGAGAAGGGTAGTTGCAGCTCTTATGGATAATGTAGCTGTCATTGTGGCTGACAGAAGTTACAGTGTCTTCCTCCTTGTAAACCCAGCAGTCCTGGTCAGCCTCCGACTTCATTGGTTTTGATGTTTTAAAAATAAAACGAGTGGCATCTTTTGTTAACGTGTACAGACTTCTTTGAGTTCTTCATGTCCTTAAAGAACTGAATCAAGCCGAGGAGTCGGTGTAGATACTACCATGTTTCATCAGTCGGCCTAGCTTCTAATTCATTTTTTACACAGAACTTTTGAAGAGTAAGTTCCTTCTCTAGTCATCTGACTTCAAAGAAGCAGAACACAATCATTGTCTCTGCTGCAAGGTACTAAGCCATGTTCTAGAAACATGCGCTGTTTAGAATAGTGCTTTGGGACTTGGGGATTTGAGTCCCAAAAGAAGAGGTCTTTTATTAACCGTGTCTCTGAATACAAAACTTTATTTGTAGCAGAGGTAATTACTAAAGTAAGCTGGCTGTATCTAATGCAATTCCTTCTCTGCTGTTCAAAAAGAAACGAATCTTTCTAACCAACCATCTGAATCGCCACCTGTCGAAAACAAAGGTGTTGCATTGTTGTGTTTCTATATAAAAGAGAGAAGAATTGGAGACGTCATAAAATTCATGACACTTCACTTGTTACTGGTACAGAAGCCATTAACATATTCCCATTCTGGGATTTATACCAATATGTACTCATCACTGTGTCAGAAGAGGCTTAGGTGATGGTCAGGTGGAGTGCAGGAAACTTGGGACCACCAGCAGTCCTACAGCACAAACAAAGCAGGACTTGTAAAAGCATTTTTCTTAGAAGAAGGCTGATGATATGAGTGATGTCTGTCTGCTGTGTATTTACACCTGACCTAGACTGGATTCTCTCTGAAGAACAGTAAATGTTATCTACGTTCCTTCTAAGTGTACAAGGGTATGTGTTTCTGCTTACGGTCTGTAATACAGACCTTTTGTAGAGCCTTGAAGCTGCTCAAGGTAAAGAGGATGAGGGAGAGGCTGGATGGAAATTGAGAGACCTGTGTAAGACCAGACTGCAGAAATATTCAAAACTCAGTGGACCTTTGGAAGCAATTTTGTTTCCAGCTCTGGTTCTGACCCAGGGTTTCTGTGCAATGCTGAGCAAATCAGTGATCTGTCCTCTGGCTTGTGGAAGTAGTAGTTAACAAGGCTTATGTTAATATTTACTAAAGCATATCTCTGTCACTGCTTGTGCAGGGCTTTCCCAAAGTGCTGCTCATGTCACTTGCAATTCCTAAAGCTTTTGCCTCTGCCTCAAACAGACGTTTCAAATTCTGCTTAATATAAACATGTTACAAAGCAGATAAATTTTGTTTTGCTTCAGTCAGCTTTGTGTCCCATTCATTAAATAGCATCCTCGTAAGAAAATTGTGGGAACCCTCCTAAGGAGATGAAGGAGCTGGCAGTATTTTGTGGTTCTGGAATAGACTACTATGCAAAGAGACCCTGCCTTAGTCTCCTGTACAGTTCATGCTTGTACTGTAGGAGTGACAGAGGGATAGGAACAGTTGTGAGAACAGCTTTGTTTTGGCACTACGACAAGAATTTGTGACAGTCAAAGTTTTGCTTCTGTGTGAATTTGCTGGTTTGCCTTACATATTGTGACGATGTGTATTAAGTGAATGAGAGAGTAGGTACGGTAGGAAGAAATAGAGAGCAATCTAAAAATAATATATTCCAACTCCATCTTCTGCAGAAAAGGGGTGGAGTGTGAAGTGAAGAGATAAAGTACGTCATTACTGCAAAACCGGCTGCAGCTGAGCAAAACCACGTATGAGAGATGATGAAATCATCAATATTTCAGATCACCACTTTTATAAACAAATTTTAGAAAGTGAGAGTGAAAACCTGAGGAAACAACGCAGAAGAGCGAATCTGTGTGTGTTAATGTCCCTTGAGCCCCTAGCAGGCAGGAGAAAAGGTTGTTTGAATTTTAAATTGATTTAAATTCCTTTTGGTTTTGCAGTCCGTGCCTGTTCTGTGTATATTGTCGCTGGAAAGTGAGCAGAGGATGTTTAAGACTCCCTTATTTTTATGCTTCACTAATTTTATTGTCCTCCCGTATTTTCTAGCTGTAAATGTTGCAGACTTTATTACACTTTAACTGGTTTTAATATAGTAGGTCATAAAAATCTAAAAAACGAGAGGTAGTGTCCACTGCAGTGATGTTTTTAGTGCAGGAAGGATGCTTGCAAGCCACTGAAAGGCTTAAACCGAAACTGTAGGATCATCTGCTTAGTGAAGACAGTTTAGAAATAAAAAATCCTGTCACAGCTGAGAATGAATTTCATTGTTAAAAAATTCCTTCTTTTCCTTTCATCTGAGGAGCTGGTTTATGCTTTGAGGCATCAATTCAAATGTGAGGAGAGGAGAGAGGCTCTGTTTCCTTCTTTTCTCACAAAAAGGTTCAGCAAGTTTTATATATATTATATATATATAGCTATACAGTGTACATTATATATGTAGCTATTATATGGTATAGCTGAGTGCCTTCATAGCTGACTGCTCGTTTTTAACCAAGAGCTATGAATGGACCTGTCTTTATAATTTCTGAACTACGGGAGACATATGCATGTACTGGTGCTATTCCTGCAAGCTCTAAGCCTTCAGAAGGATTTTTTGCTTTTGCAAATTGAACCAAGTGGTGCGAACTCTTGGAAGCTTGTTCAGACCTTCGTGCCTGGCTTCTTAAACAATGACCCTTGCTAGGGGAGGAGTAAGCAAGCAATCTCTGTAGTCCAGGGATTCTCTGCCCAGCCCAAGGGTGGGTTACAAATGTAGAGATGAGGAACAATTCTAGCTTTTATATTAATTGCAATTATTCTTTATGCAACTCAGAAATCTTTAAAAAAAAAAAAAAAAGATTTCATACATTTTCTTTCAGGAGGTCAATTACTCCTGCTGCATTTAAAAGCTAAAATAGCTTGGGAAGATAGGCAGTTACTGGAGGATAGTTCCATGGATATATTTGACATTTCTTAACTGTTGAGTATTCAGCTTTGAAGCTTCCTTCAGCGTGGCAAGGCTGGGCTCTGTGATCTCCACATGGGTCAGAACTTCATTTAATACCTTTTGACATTAGAGCTGTTTGAGAACTGGTGCCTGTGGTATTGTCTGTTAGTTCTGATTTCATCACAGCTTAACAGATAGTAAATGTTCCTGTAAAATATTTATGATGATTTCTGCAAGTGACAACCTCAGTTCCCACATCACAAACTTTATCTCGTAGCGGCCACGTGACACCAAGTTCTGTGTTTGGCGCAAACTGAGCGCCACACAGAAAATGCAGCCTGAGCAAGCTTTGTTGGAGCCCTGACCATATTAGAACAGGGACTATTTGTTTTACTGCTTCTGTTAAAAAACAAACCAAAACAAACCAACAAAAAAACCCAAAACCTGAAACCAAACCAAAAAATCCTTAATCCATCAAGATTATTAGACCAGTGTCCATTTGTCTCAAATGTCACAAATGGGGAACGGCTTAAAACACGGTGTCTATTAGAATCCTCTGTCCGCTAACATGAAGCTAAAATTTAATGACTTTAATGGCTGCCAGTAACGTCCATGATAAATAAGTCTGCTTTTTGTTTGTGCAAATGGTTTAATGGTCATAGAACTATGACACAGAACCTCATTAAATAAAATTAATTTAATAATTGCTTTATTGCATCCATTTAATCATTCCGGGAGCCAACACAGATTTTTTTTTTTTGGAGTATGCAAAAGAAGTATCCCATCACTCATTCAGCTTTGTTGGCATCTAAACAAACATCTGAATAGCTAACATTTTCCTTCTTTTAAACCTGCATTATTTTCCCACTGCTCCTTGATTTCCACAGCAGTAAAAAAGAAAATTAAAAAGCCTTGACTCTGTGCGTTCCCGTGTAAATTCTGCATCGTGTTGCATGTGGATTCTTGTACCTTTAACTGTTATGTTGAAGATAATGGGAGGGAAAAGATACCCCATTTGCTGCTTTTTAAGACTTCAAAATTTTTCTGTTGTAAAAGCTTGCAGCTTTTAAGTTTTTTAAAAACATTCAGATGGTGCCTGCCATATTTATGGAAGAAGCTGATTGACTAGAAAAATTAGTAAATTTATGATGTATGTAACTTCCACAATTTGGTTTTTTTTTTTGCCTGTTTATACCTGTTCTGCAGTGTATGTTAGTATGATAGTTCACAATGAATGGAGTTGGAAAGAAATCTGTCCTTATTGCAAAGGAGCCTTACATCTCTTCAACATTGACATTCTGCCCAACAGAATAGCTGATGCTGCATCTCAGGAATGCAAAAATAATCAACCCCCCAGCATTTAAAATCAACAAATCTTTCTTTCTATTTTTGCCGATGCTGCCGTTTTATTAAGGTTCATCTCCATAAGAGTGAAGGTCAGTAACTTGCTATGAAAATTTGTTCTGAAATTATGAAAATCTACATCTAGGAACTGGTAGTTTAGAGAAATTGTCCAGTATTCTAAGACTTGGGATAACAGTAGCCAACTTTTACTAATACTGTGTAGCTTTTTTTCCTTTAAGTCAATGTGATACAGTTGCTTAGAAAAAAAAATTTAACTTTTTGATAGTATCTCGAACATTCTTACACGTACAAGTGTTGCTACGGCTTCTAATCTTATCTTTGAGGTACTTCTGTAACAGAGGACGGCCAGCTTGTGTGGCTTGATAGACCTATCTCTAAATAGCTCTGTAACTTAGACAAAAATCTTCTTTTTGGAGAGTTTCCCTTGCAAATGTGGGGACAAAGGAAATCCAAAACTCCTTTTCTGGTACTGGATGAGTTCTGAATCTTGAGCGGTGACTTGTCCAGCTGGCTGTGCTTGTGGTGTGTCTGTGTGCAATGGTAGGCTCTGCTAAGCAGAAAACTAGCATGAATTGGAGAGGAGTCACAAGTCTCTTCGTTTGGGACACAATCCAAGGGATTCTTACCTTTTTCTGTTCCTGGCACCCCAGTGTTGTCCACTGGAAAGGAGAAATGAGGCTGCAGTTAAGCCCAGGTGTGTATAAAAGGTACTAACTAAAATAATGTCTTTGCAGCACGCATTTTGGCAAGATGAGTTAATGTGTTTTACTGCTCCGCAGTAGAAGATTTCACTGAGGCTCTTTTCATCTTTCTTTAAATTGTGTTCACAATTTCATTTTTTTCTTTTTTTTTTTCTTTCCTTTCTCTTTGTCCTTTTGTTGTTTTTAGCCCTTCATCAGTCCTGTACAACTTAAAGGTCTGCAATACCTTATACAATCTCTTTGAATAAACTGTATCTCACGTAGAAATTGCCAGCAGGGAGACCATTGGACGCCATGTAGCATTCATTTCTCTGCTGCAGTGGGTAATGATTTCTTGGTTCCAGGAGCAGACGATTAAAATTCTGGTGAGAGGATTTGCCCCCTTCCTCACTCAGCAAGGCCCCTGTGCCAGGGCTCAATCACTTCCTCTGCAGCAGCAGGAGCAGAGGTAATGTGATACTGTGGTCATTCAATCAGAGGTAGAAATGCTTTAATCTCTTCTATTCTGTCTGATAAATGCTTTCTTCTTTGTTCTGAATTCAGATCTCTAGTGTTCCTATTGTTGCAGGGATTGGGGGAGAAAAGAGATCATCCTGTCCAGTTAAGTGTTCGGTGACGATGCCTGCCTTTATTCCCAGAGGTACTTTGTGATTTAGTTAGAAAAGTTGTGGGAAGGGCAGAAAAAGCACAGGAGAGAAGGTGGGACTGTCTGGTAAATCCCACCACAGTTTGTAATTTTCCTAAAACAAGGACAGCTTGGACTGTGAGTGACTTCTATTTGCAAAAGCACAGTGGAGGTCAGAGCAGATTCAGCTTCAGCGTGTGGTCTTTGCTCTGAGTAGTTGGGATGTTCCATATTAATTTGGCAGATGAACTTCTGACCTATGCAGCCGCTTCTTTTGTTGCATAAGCCACAGGAAGGTGATGCTGTGGTTGCATCTGATGCCAAGCAAGGCTGGTGGGTTGGGGCAGCTCCCTGAGGCATCTCTGATTTTGACCTATCTGTTCCTCTTCATTGCAGCAGTTGCACAGAAATGTGATGGATGGGTATCGACTTTGCTGCTTTATTTTGCTCCCTTTGCTATATTGACATGAGTTAATAGGGCAGAAGCAGAAGACAGACTCGGTACAAAGTGGAAAGAGATTTTATGTCAATAGGGATTGTAAGATAAGGAATACAGCATTAAGGGTGAACACACAAGAGAGTTAATAGCTAACCAAACCACTCGATGTGCCTACAGGAGAAAGACAGTGACCCAGAGCTGAAAACTCTTTTTAGATGGAAATATGTTTTCTTGTATTGTGTGATCTGTTCTGTGATACTGGTCATTGGATTTTTCTCAGCGCTGTTGAATTGGTAAAAGACAGGTTGTTGTCTTTTATAATGCTGTTACAGTGTATCATAATGTTGACTTTATGGGGTTTTGCTTGATTAGTTGATCACGCTATGAAAGGGGAGTGCCTCCATTTTTAATACTTGTACTAGGTCTGTATGCTCCTTTTGATTTGGCCGTATTAAAAGTGGAAATGAGTGTGTAAGTGAAATTTAAGCTTGAAGGTGATTGGAAGCAGAAGGCAGAACAAATTCTGATTGATAATAATAGTTCACCCAGACTCAAAAGGATGTAGATCATTTAAGCTACTTAATAAATGGAGTGTGTATTTGAGAATTTTAAACCAGTTTTTAGTGAGTAAGAAGCCCACTGGAAAGATACTCCAGCTGTATACCCAGATGAAGAAAAACCATTTTAGGTGTTAGTGCGTTCAGTAGCTCAAAAAAAATTCATTCTGAACTGTAGCAGTAGTTTAAAAGCTGAAGAAATACTCTCATTGGTATCAGGAAATGACTTGAATATCTTAAAATAAGTGATGTACTGCCACTGTACAATGCATTGTTGGATCCTTAGAATGTCACTGAATTACAGAAAGGAGACTGCCAGGGGCAAGAAGCAGCCCTGGATAACAAATTGCAGCAGGTATTTGGAAACTAGCTAAATACATGTTCACTGGAAGATGAAAGGAGACTCTTAGTATCTCTTATAATTATGAAAGAGATGAGTTGTGCTGCTGGCAAAGTTATTTAGATGGGTTGACAACTGAAAAATGAGTAGTTTAGTTAAATGTTGGAAAGACAGAAATGAATGAGAGTGCTTAGACCAAGTTAATTATGCATGGCTGTGTGCTATCGGTATGGGGGAAAAAACTGTAAGGGGTAAGGAAAGGCCTGTATTCTTGAAGTTTTCAGTTAGCCTTTTGTTCCAGAGCTATTTTTGTTGTGAGAAGGATGTTCTGTAATTTTCAGGTGATTAGCATTTGGGTGTCTGCATACATTTCTAAAGGGGCCCTGCCTAGGTTGGCTCATAAAGCTCTTCTGGTTTTGCTGGGTAGAACTATAAGAAGGAAAAAGCACAATTCAGTGCACTCCAGGCCAAAATATGAACCCCCTGCTACAGACGAATAATGACATAAGCTGAAGAGTTCCCTAGAGATAACCTTTCCATTGTGATCTTCTCAGGAGAAGGGAAAGAAAGGAAACTTCTTTCTCTTCCTGCTTCAAATCTCATTTTTTCTTCGGGTTAAAGTCTTCGTACCTAAACATGCATTAACTGTGTTCCTGCCTTGTGGTTCTGGAAATATGAAATCCATTGGTGAAGGACATAGTTACACAGGCAAGTATCTTGATGAGGCTACATCTGACACTGAATTTCAAATGAGAGCCTGGCAAGTTGAGCTAAAGGCTTTACTGGCAGGTACTTACCTTTTTGGTTGCCTTTTGTCTTTGTAAAACTTATTGCTGCTAGAGGAACAGCATGAAGAAGTAGTAAAAAAAAAAAAAGTACAGATAGAAGACTTCTCTAGATGTTAAAGGTTTTGAAGAAAGCGCAGCTTGGACAGCGCTTCTGTTATCTGTGTCAGTTGCTTCTGTAGTAATTCATATATCTGATTCTATTGTTAGTTGAGAAATAGAAAAGATAAACAAATGTAAGTGAAGAAAATGGTGAATGTATTGTTCATTTGCTAATGAGATTTTTCTAGAGCTCTCTGGTCAGGATAACTGCAGATCAAAGCTTCAGTGAAGGTAACCATAAAATGGCAAGCTAAATATCACAACTCTTAAAACCCTCACTCTGGTTTCTTTTCCCCTGTTTGCATGTAAATTATCTTTCACGTTTTCTGGAGAAAGGTTAATACGTTTTTGGTTTCCCTGACATATTTGATATATCACTGTAGTTTGGAAAGCCACTGTGAAATCTGAACTTATTCCTAAAATTCCATTTGTCTTCAAATACTAACTGGTATTTTTGTTTAATCTACATTAGCTCTTTGTCCAGGTATTATACAATCCTTTTCTAAATACCTCTAGAATACAGGTAACACTAATTATGTGAAGTTTCATATTGTATGTTCTTCACAGTTCTCCTGTGGCCTGGTAATATCAAATGCCATTTTTTTCCATGCATGTAATAACTGTAGTGGAATGAACTTTTCTCATTATTATCCTTAGCTCTAAGTTGTGCCCAGATAATACATAAATGATCAAGAATGCTTACTGCACTGTTAAAATCAAACCTGAACTGCTTCAGTTACTCTGATAGTCAACAAAGATAATCACCTTTTTGAATAATGAATGGAAAAGGGTCGCAATGATTTAATGATGGATTGCAGCAGGAAGCAATCTTACCTGTGCGTCCTCACCGTGACACTAAGACTCACCTTTGGTGCAATTTTTGACTGTGCTTGGCTTTGCCTCCCGCTGCATTGGGGTGGAACACTGATGGGCTGCACAGTGCTAGTGTGTGGCTGGGGAGCTTGAGGAGGTGCTGGTAATAGATACTTACAGGCACAGCACTTTTGCAGAAATCTGAATACTGGTTACCTTGTTGTAGCAGCAATGTGGTGTGCCATGGTGTAGATGTTGCATGGTTTTTTGCTGTTTGTGTTTTGTTCAAATTTGGTTTTATGGGTCTTATAAAAGTGATATTTTGGTCACTTTACGTGATGTGACTCACTGAAACACGACAGTACACTGAAGATAGATCATATAAAAGCAACTTACAGGACCATGTAAAATAATAATAAAAAAAAGTAGACGGAACACGTGGTTTATTGTAAAGCCTGGGTATTCCCACAGACTGTCATCTGGTGGTGCTTGGATATATGGCATATGTGTCTGCTTCTGCAAAACCTTCAGACACTGAAAAAAAATCAACCTCTTCAAATTTCTTCGAAAAGACTGTATTTCTGTCTTTATTTACTATTAGGCAGGGCAAAAGAATGTCAGTCAATAGGCAAAATGTTTCCTTCCTATCCATTCTTGGCAAAAGTGTAAGTGCTGGATTTTGCTCTAGATGAAGAGGAGAGTTCTTTAGAGTTGACTTTCATTATAGCCACAGCATAGTGCGACATTTTATCTGTTGTACATGTAATTTTCCTGAAAGAGCAAAGCTTATATTTGGGGTAGTATTTGTAAGATTGAGCACTGAACTTCTTTCTTTTGGCTGAAGCTGACACTTGATTTCTGTGAGCCTACCTGTGCTACCAGAGGTGTACATACGCTTGGTCCGGTCCGCTGAGACTTCTTCACGCCAAACCTGGAAGTCCCAGGGGAAACATTGCTCTTTTCACACGGCCTGCCTGGCTCAGTTAGCATAATTCCAGTTCTGCAGCGCAGCCTCAGCAAGCTGTCAGCTAGTACTGGGTTCAAATAGAATTCTTCTAATATCAGTGGCCACCTCTTGTAGCTGGATGTTATGGGAAGTATGGGTAGCTGTGGCAGCTGCTGTCCTCCACAGGAGAGCAGATATGCAGTAGAAAACTCCAGCCTGTTGTTACAAGCAAGGTATATCGCAGTTAATCTGGCACTAGAAAGTCTTTGTGGGCAGATGGAGACTGTTCTGGCTGGAGGTCAAGTCACTTTGGGGCCAACAGAAATGGTGAATTCAGAGTTGAGGATTAGCAGTTTGGTCTGGAGTTTCCCCAGACAGTCACTTTTCAAATATGAGTATTACGAATGTTACTTTTGTTTCTAATTCCACATCTTTATGAAATGTTACATGACAAGGTACAGATTGGTTAATAATCCCAATTTGAGTCAGCATAGCTGGAAGAAGGTAGTTCATTTAAAAAAAAATACAATAGCGATTTCTATTGAAATCTTTGATCATGACTAAACAACTATTATTCACCTAAAATGCCTTGTCATGGAAGAGTGTTATGATCAGACTTGTCTTCAGAGCTGCCATCAGTTTTTAGAGTGTAAGAAAGTTCAGACAGGAGAGGCCATGTGTGAGCTTCTCATAGCTGCTAAGTAATCATATCTCAGTCTTTTGACTGGGACAACGTAATTATTTTAGGTCTCTGCAAATAAATGCTGGAAGTGACATTCTGCTGTTAGGTACTCTGATAATTAAGCTGTTAATCATAGTGGAGTTTGAGTGAGGTATTTAACTGTGAAAAGCTTTTCTATCCTTTTGTTAATATACCTGGATTATTCCTCTATTGGTGTCTTCCGTGAGAAGGCACAGTGCATGTTCATTCTCAGGGGCAGTTTCCACCTGCCTTTAACGTGCCATGCTGAGATTAGCATCTTTGTTTCCAGATTTAATAGGAGATCAAAGTCTTGTTAAATCTCAGGCTTAGGTTTGTAGATGACAGGGGTTGGAACCTTTCACTACTTAAAATGGATGATTGGGTGTTTTTGTACTAGGCTCCAGTTTTAACACTGCTTTTGCAGACAGATGCAGAGATGTTGAGGTATTTGCATTGAATGGTTTGCCTTGTTGTAGGATTTTTGTCTAGGCTGTCAGATGAGCTATTTAAAAACCGAAGAAAAATTTATTTTTGGACTTGCTTTGTAAGGCTATGAAATTTGTGGTGTTCATTGGTCTGTGGCCCTCCCTTCTCAGCCTCTTGGCTAGCTTGGTCAAACTGGAGAGAGGGGCAGGTCTTTTTAAAGCCACGAAGTTTTGTGCAAACCAGCAAAGGAGGGAGCAAATATATTGCTTTCACTCAAGCAAAATGCCAAGACAGGTGGCTCGCTCTATTTAGTCAGTGGCAAGGAGAAGGGTATGTGTGTTCTTTAGCCCACACATTCGTAAGTCGTAGAGAATTTGGAGAGAAAGCGTGGGGAGGTGAGGGAAAAGGAAGCGTGGGCAATGTAGGACTGATGAGGGTGATGTGGGAGGATGTATTTGATTTATTACCTTATGGAAAGAGTTAGTAGATGTACAACAAAAATCCAAAGGAAATTGGGCTTTACTAGTTAGTGGTTTTGTGGACTACAGAAGTATCTGATGTTGTGTGTGTGCATAAGATAATTTCACATGGGCAGAGAAGGCTGCCTGTGAGGTGACTTGCTTAATAACAGCTGTTTAAAGTTGTGTGTTTCTCCTGACGTGCATTTTGTGACTGAGCAGGTTAAAACCATAATTGATTTTCTTAAACCCTCTTTTTCCTAATGACTATGCAGTTAAAGAGAGTCATTTCGGTATAGAGAATTTCATTTTGTGTTTTCTGAAGTTGAATCCATTGATTTTTCTGAAGATTAACAGTCTTGGTGGTGTGCTAATTATAAAGAACTTTGTGGCAGAAAATTGCGAAAGAGAGACTATTGCAGTGGGCGGACTCAAACGTACTCTGTATTTTTTGAACTGAATTCCTTTGGCTTTAACTCGTATCTTAAATGTTGAGTTCCTTTCTCTTTGGCTCTAAATTGCCAATTCAGCTGTGGACCAAAATGTCTGCACAGCTTCCTTCACCACATCGAGGTTGCGGTCTCAGTAGGAAATTCAGACATTTGCTTTCTATTCCAAGCAACAGCTTTAGAAATGTCAGGAAGGGACCGGTACACGGACAGAATTGAGAGTGTGAAAATTCAGGCATTGAAGAATAAAAAGGTTTGATCCTTCAGATATGCCTATGGTTGGGATTGAATGGATCTGATTTCAGTTTAATAATTAAATTTGTTCACTGCCTCTCTCCTTTGTTCACTGCCTCTCTCCTGTGAACCTACCTGCTTGTAACTTCTGGTAAATACTCCTTCCTCTTTGGCATCCTTCCCTCCTCCCCTTTTGCATCCCTTGTGCTTGTCTTGCTTCTTCAGGGCAATTAAAGAGTTTCTGGTTTCTTCTCTGGCGGCCTCAGTACTGCTTCTGCCATCGGCATCCACCTGCTTTGTGTGGCAGAAAGGGAAGCTGAAGTGACTGGAAATTAGAGCTAAGTGCCAGCAACCAAAAATAACCTCCAGTTTTAACTGTTGACTTTTAAAAATCAGTCTCTTTCCTTAGAAATAAGTGCTGAATACTGCCAAGTCTTATGATAACATATATGGCTTTGTTAGATGTCAAATACGATTTTGTTGTTTAAGAAAGGAAAAGGCTACAGAACTCCTGCAGTAGCTTATAAAATGCGTGCTTATGTGTTAGAGATTGAAATGTTGCCTTTGGAGTGAACTTGTACTGTTTAACAGAGGGGTCAAAACCACTAATATAGGAAGCCATGAAAATGCTGCTCTGATTATTCTATTGGAAAACTTCTGGAGGAGGTTACATAGAATTACATGTATTAGTCACTTCTACCCAGAATAGCAATTTGTAATAAATAATATAATATGTAATAATTATATATAATATAATTACATATAATATAATAAATATTATGTAATAAACAATAAAATTAGATCAGTCCTCAAAACAATAAATTGTATTTCTTGAAGTGGTGCCTGGGGCAAACACTCAATCCTTGGCAACCGGTAAATAAAATATCATCTGCACAGATGTGTCCTTTATTTCCTAGAAGATGCCTGGGTCCATGCGTGCAGGCCTTTCTCACTTAGATCTAATGAGAAGTTTTCCAGTTAAATTGAATTTTTGAAAACAGACTTATGAAACAGTTTTTGTGAAAACGTTGTACTATTCAGTCACTGCAGTAGGCGTGCTGTAAGACTGACATTCAAACAGTGCTCCCACTAGTAAGTTGGATCTTCTTTGCCCTCATCTAAGAATTCACATGTAATTTGTTTCAGGAAGGTAGGAGTAGAATGCGTGTGTGTTTTGCTCAAGCTTCTTAACCAAAGTAGTTGAGTACTTGTGTGTTCCTCCTGAAAGCTGCTGGCGCCTCAGTATTGCGGTGGTACTTAGAGCTGAAGACCCATGACAGATGACAAAAAGGAAACGTTTTCTGGGTTTCTGCATGAGAGCTTGCTGAAATGATGTTGGGTACATTGTATGTCTTGGAAGACTTGTATCTGCCTTAATGACCACCCTTCGTTTTCGTTGGAAGCACATTTGGTCCCACAAAATGAGGAGAGGCCCTGTACCTCATATGGCTGTATGCGAGCTCTCTTCTGTACCTCAGCTTCCTTTCCTTAATACTGTGTTACGCATCTAAAGACATTAATCTTCGTCTCTGGGGTAGCTAAGTTACTGCTTGATTCCTTATTTACCCGAGTCCATCAGAGACAAGAGGGATCTCATTGTTTCAGTTGCTTAACGAAACCACAAAGTGGTTATTATCTTAATTAGTTTGGAATGTAATTTAATTCAAGATGTAACAAGTGGGTATAGAAACAGGTGGTAGGGGAAAACGGAAGGAATGATAAGCCTCACTGAATAGATTATAAGTACATCTAGATGGTTTTTGGTTAACTGTTTTGACTGTTGAAAACCCGTATCTGGCAAAAGTGCTTTTATAGATGAGACAGCTGAGACAGTTTAAATAGGGTTAAATAAGCTGGGTTTGGAGCTTTGACCAAGCAGTACTGATTTGGTTTTCACTTTGCATCACAATGATACAGTTCTTAATAAAGTGCTCAGTAAACACTGACATATTTATTGTTTTGGCATCCGTTTCCTTAGGTTGAGAGGGTGATGGATAATAATAGAAGCGATGGTTAAATTCAGATTTGGTCATTCTTCTCTGGAGAGTTGTGGCTTTGTCTTTCTCTTTGTAATAGACTCTCTGTTATGCTGGTGTTGAGCTGAATTTGCTTGCACTTCTGAGCTCGAGGCTCAAATCCCAAGAGATTGTTGGATTTCACTAATCCTGTATAGTTAATTCAGGTTATTTTTATTCGGTTTTAATCTCACAGGATTGAAAAAGTCTAGAACTGATTCCTTGCCAAATGATTCTAAAGGTGGTTTATGATGAAAAGAACAATTTGGTATTTCTCCTTTCTTTTCCCTTCAAAGGTTGTAGCTTTACTTGCCAGATATATGAAGGTCTAGTACAAAATTAATATTTCCATTTTTGGGTAAATAACAGTAGGGGGGGTATGTACTTAATGGCTTCGTGTATGCCCTAGGTGTTTGCAGTAGCTCAGCTGCATCGAAAGTCGGCATTTAGCAGACCAAGTCCAGTGTAGACTGGATCAGTGAGTGCAGAAGTGAAGTTGGTGGAGGTGAATGTAAACATGGTTCTCTCTCCATAACAATTAAAAGTGCATTTTTTTTCCCTAAAGATCCAGATTGCAACTATGCTTATATCCATTAGGTTAGGTCTCTAGTTCATCAGTTGTCCAGTACTTGAAACAGATGGATGCTAGCTAACTTTTCTACAGTGATGAAGTAGTTTTAATCAAACCTTTCACATTAAGACACACCATATTGCTGTGTTAGTGTCCCTCATGCCTTTGAGTAATGCTCGTTTGTATCAGATGTTTTCTTGTTTATGTGCGTTGCCGGCATGTTATTGCTACACAAAGGTGTCAGACTTGCCCTCATTTTTTTTTTCTTTTAATGAAGTGTGACTGCTGCAATTGGCTGTGCAGTCCTCTGCTGCTAATATCGTGCACTGAGGAAAACTTTGGTGGTTGTTTAGTGTTAAGTTTCATTTATTTATTTATTCTAGGATTGTAAACAGATTTGATTCCTGTGTAGGAGTAGAGTGAGGCACTTGCTTGATTTGTTACTTGCAGGGACGCAGAACCAGGGGGCTGTATCGATTCCCTGCAGCTAGCTGAACCCAGTTTGTAATATACTTAGTTGCTCTTTAACAGACTTCACTTTACCCAATCTAACTTTAGAAAGAATGTTCTGAGTTTGCAGCAGTATTCGAGATGTGTCTGTTGTGGCAGACTTACTGCTAGTTTTAACTGTTTTGGAGATGAAGCAGGTACTAATGCTGTGCCAGGTTTCTGTTGTCCATTTGTCCATCTGATATTCCTGTCTTTAGATTCCAGATGGTTCCTTCAGACTGGCCCTTCCAGCCTGACCTGCAGCATTTCCTCTGCTCTGACATCTTCCGAGCAGGCTGATGTTTGTGCTCATTCTTTGATTTTATTTTTTTTTTTTGTGTGGTGTGTCTGTATACGTGCTATTTTTATCAAGTAACTTTTGACAAAGTCCCAGATTTTCAGTCTCTGTTTTGTCCAGGGTTGTTGGTGATATTTGGGATTATCTTTTTTTCTTTTTTTTTTTTTTTCCCCCTCTCTTTATGGAGATTTAAGTTACCTCATATGGAAACTCATTAGATCTAATTTGTGTAAGCACTCATTGTACTTAGGCTTTGATCTTAATTTTTCCAGAGCTAAGATTTTGCTTAATGATGACCTGGCAAGACTGTAAATAAACGTCTTTGTGTACCTTGTGCCACCCCTTTGTGAAAGGTGTGTAGGTCTAAAGAATGGTAACTTTTCTGCGACTTGACCAACAGCCCTCACCCCCCAATTTACCCCCCATTTAAAAAGAATGTTTCTGGGTTTAGTGAAGAACTTTGATTATGATAAATGAGTGTGAGGCTGATGGAGTACTGAATGTTTACCAAAACAAAGAGCATTGCTGTGTGTCTGCTTTGTGCCAGAGTGAAACAATTAACACAGTATCTGGAGTTTAAACTGTTGATAATCTTGGTGTAGTGACTCTGATAATTTTAAAATGTTATTAACAGATGACTGTTTAGAGGAATTGCTGTAAATGCTTGTCTAACTACTTGTTCAATGCCTTGTGGAGTCAACAGAGGTACTGTACTTCCCTGGCTGCCTTACCTCTGGCATGGTGACATCCTAAACTATCCCTGCAGTGTCAGCAATGACTTCATGACCGTGGCCTCAGTTTCTCACGTGCCACTTCATAATTTCACTCCTTGCTAGTCTTCAAGCCCTTCATGGCAGCAGAGTTCTGCTTCTAAGGTATATTAAAAAAAAAAAAAAATAAAAAAAATCCAAGTTTACAAAGTTTTCAACAATCTTAAAAACTGTTTTTGTCAACTGTAAGTTTTTTTTTTTTCTTTTTAACAGCATGCATCTGATATTTTCCATTTTCAAGTCACCTTTAGACAAGTACAGAGTAGATTGTTGTGATTGATTTGGACTATGGGCTGCTACTTCTTTCCCCTACCCCAAGGTGCAATGTGACCTAGGGGTATGTTATCATATGTCTTAATTGTATGGATCCTTTTTGTTGGTGCTAGTTGATGGAAAGAGTAAAGTAATTCGTTAGCTAAAATTCCAACTTTTTATCTGCGAAACTCAATCCAACCTTGGGCATTATGAATAAAGTAGTTTTGAAAACAGGAAGATGCGTGGTTTTTTCTTTTTTTCTCTCTCTCTGAAAGGCTCCTGCTGAGGTTGGTAGAAGGACATTCTAACAATAGTCTGTTCTGTAGGAGGTGAATTTGTGTTATGCTATCTATATTTTAGTAGAGAAAGATAGGATTGAATAGTCATAAGACTAAAATGCATTGTAGAAAGATCCATTAGTTAGAAATAGCCTTTGAAGCACACAGCATCTGCCATAGAGGCTGTGGTAGAAGCCAGTGAATAGCTGCAGCTTCTCACCCATTTATTTTCATGTGGAAATGCAGCAATTTGGAAACATCTGATTTCTTTTACGTGGAAAACTGACAATTTCCACCAGCATCCTGACCCCCCTGGATGTGCTGCAATCCCTTCCTGATGCTTCCCGCTTGAGATACGGTCCTCCAGGATGAGAATTTCTTAGCAGTAAATGAATTTGCTAATGAGCTTTCCTTCCAAAACAGCGAGGAGATGCCAAGTGACATGTTGGGAAGTGCCAAGCAGGAGGGAAATGGCTCTTCTGTGCCGAGTGTCATAAACAGGATGTGGTTTGTTTACAGTCCTGACTTGATCTCTATAGTCCCCCTGTCAGGGCTGTGCACGGATGAGACTCCCGCAATGGCCTGGAGAAATAGGAGGTTTCTGAGCCAATATCAAATATTGTGTCAGAGGAGAAAGTGGCTTCGGGCGAAGGAGCAAACAAAATTAAGCAGTGTATCTTGGATTCTTCTGTGCTTTTCTGGGGTATTTATCATTCTGACTGCACAGCTGCGTTGCAGTTGACTGCAGAGCAGAGGGAATTTAATAAACTGTGGGGATAACTGTTGGGTGACTAATTTTAAGAGGAGATGTGTTGAAAAGCATTTGTAGTGGCATAGTTTTGGAATAGTGACAGCAGTTTGTGAAGAGCTATGTTAGAAGAAAACAGTCTTGCAAGTTGTAAAAAGAATAAAATAGTTCAGTTGGAAGGGACCTAAAATGACCATCTAGTCCAGCTGCCAAGAAAACAACTTCATTTTTTTCCTTGTCACCCAAAAAAATCCAAATAAAATCCTTGGCATTGATTGGACCGACTCTTTGCACTATCCTGAGGGGATTCTGCTGACCATCTCAAATCTCTGGCCCAGTTGCTGCCCAAGTGTAGCATAGGGTCAGCGTTAGAAAGTATTATCTGAGCTGTGGGAGGAAAAGCAAAGGACCTTTGGCTCTTGCCATTGGTACTCTTGACGTTTATGACTGCTGAACTCATCGTGTACAGTCACATGGGGATGATCTGCTGTTGTTATAAGTGAAACTTCCCTTTGGAGTAATAGAGATAGAATACACCCAAGGTGCAATGGCTGTTGGCGTGGCACATGCTGCTCCTGCAGGAAAGACACTGGGAACAATCTAATTAGGCCAAGTTTTATTCTCTTAGGCTTTATTGCCAATAAAAGTTCCTTGCTAGAAAAATAAAATTGAGCTGTAGCCCCGAGTAATGTGATTTGCATTAGAGCAGATTGTGAGCATAAGGTAAATTTTTAAGTACCAAAGTAATTTAGAGACCGAAGTTTTACAGAAATTCTGTGATACTTAAACATTTTGGGACTATCTCTCATAGTTTCCTAAGAAAAGGCTTTGATGATTGGGAGTTGATGTTCTCTGTTTTTCTACAGATATGAATCTCTTCCTGTACATGCCTTTATACAACATGAATAATTCAGTACTTGTAAATAGACAGGGAGAAGTGTTGAGATGGTAAGTCTTGGGTTTCTTTGATAGTCACGTATTTTAGTTGTTGAGGTGTAAGAAAGATAAATGAAGTTAAAGTAACACTGCACCATCCTGGGAGCGTGTGTGTTCTCTTGTTTATCTCTTCCTCTCGAGTATTTCATTCTGCTTTAAAATCAGTTGCTTAGTTCCTTGTCGGTAAGTCACCAGCTCAAGTTTATCCGAAGGGTTCAGGGACATGTAGGCCGCGTTGTCTTTTTAGGGGTTGCAAAGACCATTGATGTTCCTTACAAGCAGCTTGGTTTTTCAGACAGCCTAGTACTGCTTTGGCTGGTTCTGGTAATGCATTAGTATTCTGAGTTTTCTGTTTGGCACCCGTGAAGCTGACAACTGAAAAGGCTAATTGGGATAAGGTGTAGGGCGGAAGAGAAAATATCAAAACTCAAACAATAAATTAAATTAATTTGTCTCGTGTATGAGTTGTGTTGTGAAGCAAGACTATTTGTGTACCATTTCTCATTTTGAAATCAAGAGGCTTTCAGAATAGGAATAAATCATTCATATAGAGTTTATCTAAACTTCTAGTGGATTCCAACATTTTTTAAGGATTTGTAGTGGGATTTTATGGTGTGGCCTGACTTGCCGTGCTCTGTCTGACTGAGGAAATGAGAACTGATGACTGTAAGCTGCCATACATTGGTATGCTTTTTGTGTTTTAAGTCACTGCTCATATAATTTGTACAATTAAGAATCAGATGTCATTTACAAACTGAGTCTACAATGCAGGATTGATGAATATTTCAGGAAGCAAATTCATGACTTAAGTATTAACAGACACTGAGGATTTCTAATACAAACTGAAAACGTGATTGTAGCAAGGCAGCACTTCCTAGTCTCACAAGAACAGACAGGTGTTGTGTTTAACCCTTAAATCTGCAAGCCTGAAAGTGTGTTTCCCATTTTACCTTGCTATTGTGCTTTCCCCTCCTTGTCTGAAGAAAAAAAGTGGTTGGGCAAGAGAAGAGTTACTACAAAATAAAACCCTACAAAAGTGAGACCATCAGCCCAGCATGAAGCAATCCTTCTTTACACAAACACCATTTAGCTATAAGAAATACAGAATTCACCTCTTTGTAAGGAAAATATATGGGTTTGCAATCTATGGAGGGGTATATGAATCAAGCAGTTTGTATTATGATTATTATTTCCTTTTGATTATAGGCTGTTTGTGTCTGAGGAGAACAGCCAAGATGAGGTGTGCATTGTGCTGGTAAATCCCGTTTGCTGCTTTGTCCCAGGCACAAGGAAGGTGACAAATACTAATGGAAAAAGAAAAAAAATAAAACCTGAAGGGAAGGAAAAATGTTTTCCTGGCAGCATCCAGGAAGCTAGAAGTCGATGGTGTGTTCTTGAAATCTTATTTTTTTTCTAGCACACTAAAATTTTCAAGGGCTTCTTGTTACTTAATTTTTCAGATGCTGTATTTATAACATGACCTAGCTGATCCGAGGGTGTCAGGAGATCCAGGAACTGTTGTGTCATCGATCTATTCTGTAAATAAGTTTCATTGACTTTTATTAATAAACCGTATGTGGGAGAATGTGGGAGGTGTCTCTTTCTGAAATAAACATGCTGTGTACTGCAGCTCCTCAGAGCCTGGTCTGCGAGCTCTCAAAACCTGTATGCTACAGTCCTGTGTCTGTACCCTGGACGTGGTCCTACTGACGTGTCGGTGGGCCGTGTCCCACCTCTGTGTGCTTTTGTACCAGGGGTGCAATGCGTGCGCCGGGGATCTGACACTTCTCACAAGCATCAAAATTACCTACCTGTGCTACACAGCACCTGCCTTGACTTGTCTGTATCTCATGGGTCTCTGGGAGTGGGCTGCCACGGACAGCAGCCCAGTGCTGCCTGTTGCTTCTCCCCCAAGTGCTGTTTCAGAGGCAGGCAGGGAGCTGGAGGAATTGCAGATGTGGCACCTTGCTTTTCAGCCATCTTTCTCAGCAGCTTGTTGTTTCTCCCTGACACGTATTTTGATCCCGTTACATGAAGGTAGAGCAGCCCGTGGCACTCTCTGGGAGGTGCCTGCTGCTGCGAGGAGACCTCATTCAGCCCAAGCTCCGTCGTGGGAGACGTGGCTTGATGTAGGATTTGTCTGGGCACATTTAACATCTCCCAAGGGGCTACTTCCACAGGGATGGGGAATGTGGAGGTACAAACTGCACTCGTACCTCCTGAAATGTCCCTAGTTGCAATTCCTAGGATCATGTGACCTGAAAATGTGCGTTTCAAACAAGTATGCAAGTACGTGATTTTATTCACCATTAAGTCAATGCAGACTAGTAGATGTAGCTCTCCTCCACAGTGGTTTGATCTTACCATTGTGATTTGTACCTTGAAAGGATTTACCAGTCTCTTCCCTTAAGTGACTTCTGCTAAAATGAAAATTTTAGCATTGTCAGAGTTGAAGCATCATGATGTTACACCCTGCGAGCAGCAGAGATCCCCTGGTCCTTGATGAAAGGTCAGCATTCTGGAAGTCCTCACAGAGGAGAACACTGGAAAGTGGTCTTTGGTGCTGGTGAGGGCCTGAAAGTTTGTAAAGATCACAAGTGAAAAATAACCTGCAGCAGCACTCGTTCCGTCATCCATTGTGCTTAAGGTTGCTACAAGTGAGAAACATCTTTAACATGGACAGTCCGGAGAGCACTAAGCTGATCCCCGTGAGGAGATGATGTAATGTGTAAACTAGCTCTCCCCACAGACCTCAACCCTAGACACCAAAAGTGGCTTTTGGAAATTAATATTTTAACTCTGATACAGAGATGAGGGCGTTCCTTCATGGCACTCCAGCTGAGTTACCTGGAAAATGGGCAGGCAGAAAGTCAGTGGGTGGTATAACAGCTGGGCTAGATGTGTGCAGTTTTTCACATTATGAGAGTCTATGTGTTGAAGCTTGTCAAATTTTCTGTTTCTACAGTATTTCCAGTTTGGATTTTTTTGGTTAATGTGCTGTTAGATTGTGGTTTTGCATGATTTTATGCTGATAGGTTGGGACTATTTTTGTGTTGTATTTTCACTTTTGAGAAAATAAATACTAGTTTTGTGGAACTGTCTTTGATACATTTTTCATGATGGCTTAATAATAGAACTACCATGAAAGCACGCTTCCCAACAATGTAATGTGATTTCCATACAAGGTGGGGGGAAATCCCAAACATTTTGATGTTTCATTAAAGTTTAAAGAAATATTACATGCAATTCTCTCTGGCTTTTCTAGAAAAGATACTTTAATTTTTTTCTGGCATAGTACACATGGCATTTAAAAAAGAAAAAAAAAATAGGCGCTTTATAAGTCACCCAATCGCTTCTCTTCTCTGCAGGGACTGATTGAGACACCAGGAGGCAGGCCTGGTCAAGCACCCCATGCGATTATCATGTGGGATGCAGTCTTGTTGTTCTGTACATTAAGCCTTTTCCACTAAGCACTAGTTTTCCATTTCCCAGAATAATATTCTTCCTTTCTGTAACTGGGGTTTTGCAGAGCATGGTTCTGTACAGGCAGGTACTGCTCAGCGGCGTGCTGCTCGGTCATGACTGTCACAGAAATGAAGGAACTGGCAAGAACCTCTTGGATTCTAGACCAGACCCCAAGTTTGTAGGGATCATTTAATATCCTTTTAATTGATTTATTGATATTTTGAATGTTGCATTTCATCCCCTGACTTGTATTTGAGGGAAAGACCAATATGGCTGTGTCACAGTCCGTGACATATTTAACTTTTAATATATCCCCAAATGACTATAGGTATGTTTTTTCTGGAGTAGAACAGTTGGCCTGTTGTTGGTTTAATATGATTACCTGTAACAAAAGCTTCAGTAAAATATTTAAAATTTATGTACATAGTACTGTAGCCAAGAACTGAGGGTAACAAGGGGTAGCTTCTGCCAGATCCTTGAGTTTTTATCCTAGGCAGCATTAACATGATTTCTATTTAGTTGTAGCTTTTTTTTCTCAGTTCTGCTGCTTATGATTGACTTCAGTGTCGCCTTCTGCTAATCCCAGCTAAAAATATCTGATGCCAAAATATTTTGCTTTATAATTTAATGATGTCTTCCTTTTTTCTTTTTTTTTTTTTTTTTTAAATTGTCTCATATTCTGTGATGCTATACCTGAAACCGAGCTGAATTTTGGAGTGCTTAGGGAGTATCTGTTACAGCTCCTGTCCTGTGTAAGGGGCTGCAGTGGGATTGCTTTTAGTAGCAGTAGTCGAAAATTACCTAAATATGGTTCTCTGTTTGCTTTCAGTACACCTGACTTTTCCTTAATCTTTTCTGTTACCTATTCAATACCCAGATCCATCTCCTGATGTTGTTGGAAAATTGATTGCTCACATAGGTGGTATTCTAGTTTATCTTCCTCATATACAAGTAGAACACTCTGTGTCTACATAAAGCAGCATTTTTCTTACCCCTAGTAAAATTACCATTATATACGCAACTGTTTCTTTTATCCTCTCTCTTTATGCTTTCAGTGTTTTCTGAAGATAACTGTTGATCTTTTTTTCCCTTCTTTGACTGCACTTACTAGTATTACCAGTCCTCTGCATTTCCATTTTCTTTGTGTGAAGCAAGCTTTCCTGTACTGTTCTTTGCCTCCCTACCTAGCTCATTGATTTATCGTGCCATTCTAGCATGTTTGATTTTACAGGAAAGACATCTGGTTTGTAGCCTCCCCAGCTGTACGTTAAAAACTTTTCATGCACTTATGTTTACTTTACCATGAATCCTAGACAAGTTGTCTCTTAAGAGTTAGAGATTTAAAGAGCAAGCTCAAAATTCTTATTTGAAGTCCATATTTGTGTGATTTCGCTATGTACCTTCTGTGCATTCCTCTGTAGTCTCTTACCTGAATCTTATTTATTGCAAGTTCATTAATTCTCCAGCAGCTAAACTGCATGGCTTTTGATTTTTCATAGAAATCTAGGTTTATTAAAATGGATGGTTCACTTGGCACTTGCGACCTATATGTGGCACTAAGAAAAGGTTTAGCTGGTGCTTTTTGCTTCTTGATGAACTTACAGAGAAGGTCAGGACCGAGCTGCAAGCCATATCAATTATTGCAGTAGTCCACTCCCTGCAGCTTCTTTCCTGGGCTTCACAAAGCCTTGTGGTTGTCATGGGTTGGACCCGTATTACCTCATCCGATGGGGGTGTGTGTGGGCTTCGTGTCCTGTAATGGGCCATGCTGTGGAGTAATGGCTGCCTTATGGCTATACCATGAGGTGTATACTCTTCAGTGCTTTGGGCACCTCTGCTGTGTGACAAAGCGTAGATAGTTCCCAGCTCCTGAGCGGACATGACAGACATTTCCTACCTTCAGGTGCTTTGTAACAGGCCTGCGCTCGCCAAGAGGTTGTGCAGTGCCAAGGAAGCACCATTGCTGATGTTGATCAGGGAGCTCGAAACACAACCTGCTGGGAGGGCGGGTACCCGGAGCCAGGGATGGACAGTCTGGTGTCCTGAGTACGGTAGCCCTTCACTCGTGAGTAACGAAGTGTATGCGATTTGCTGAGAAGACTTGATGTAGTTTAACAGGATAAACGCTAGACCCTGTCAAAAAGCACAGTCATAGAAGATATAAAAATATGCAACTGACATTGGGGATAACCTAAAGGTTTATGATTTCTCTTATTTGAATGAAGACAGTGATGCAAGTTAAGGTCTTGCTTTTTCTGAGGTTTAAGATTTGCAATAATCATTTTAGCAACGTTATTTTGCTTGTGTTCTTATAGTTATGGTTTTATTTCATACCATATGCCATTTATGATTATATGTATGAAGGAAAAACAAATGTTTTTAGATAACCTGGATGACTTTGATATGAAAATATTTAATTATGGAAAACAACTTTTGCAAAAGCAGGTGGCTTTAAAACTATTTATATTCTAGCTGCACTGTATGGCCATAAATGCAATACTGAAGTAAAAACAGATCAGATTTTGGACTTGTTTCAAAGCCTAGAGGGTCATATGTGGTTTGTAAGTTTTGAATACTAAACATAATGATATTGCTGGAGATAAGTTCTAGCTCCCAAGTTACAGTAGCATGAAATAAACAGGCTTTTATTACTGGCAATCAATGAATACATTCTGTTTTGTATTAAATCTGACTTAGTTGAAGATAAACCTGAAATGAGCTTCTCCTTGATCAGCTTCTGCTGCTTTTATGCTTTTCCTGTATTTGTTAGTAGAGAAAGGAAGGCAAATGATGTATAATACTGTCTCCAGGTAGTGTGGGTCTCACCCCTAAGAAGAATTGGACCACTTGAGTATTTAGGTGTAAACTGGGTAAAATGATTGAGCATAATCTTAAATATCTCTGAACTTGGAGCCTAAGTTTTCCCGGTCCTCTCGGAAAAGTACTTTTTAGGGTTAAGCATGTCAAATATATAAAAGACTTTTTAACATTTCTTAACAGAAAGACCGAACAAGTAGTGTCATGAGCAATGAAAAAGCTTTAGTATCCCATGGATTTCGCCATCTTGGTTAATTTGCTTTCTTTAAACTGAATTGTGCTTAATTTTTCTGCTGATTCTTCATTAGCTTGGAAAACCACCATGCTTTTCTCTCTGTTGCTCTTTTCCTATAGAGTGTTTTGGATAGCAGCATGTGATGTGCTGTATTCAATGCCATCAATTAGATCAAGGACTAAAGAATTAAGGGTGAATCTGTGAATTCCAAATTGTCCCCTCACCAGGGGTCAAAAGTTTTATTGTCACAAAACTTTTAGGAAGAGAATTATCCTTGAGGTGTCTATTGTCGTTTGTAGATGAAATTGCAGGAAGGTATTATAGGGGAGGAAAAAGATGCACAGAATGATTGTCTAACCTTGATTTTAAATAGTGATGGTTAAAAAGACCCCTAAAAACATGGGGTTTGCACCCAGAGGTGCTTATCGTTATATTTTTGTTGTGAGAATAATTTAGAACTTCTATCCTTTGCATACAAAGTGATACAGTAACATTCAATGTTCTTTTCCTTTCAGAAGATGATAAAAGCACAGTGTTGTGTGTATGTACCTGCTAGGAGGAATTTGCATTGTGATTTCCAAATCCACATAATATTTTGATAAAGCATCATTAACTGGTTATTACTCTATTAAAGAGACACCAGTATTGTTTGTGAATGCTGTGTCTGTGCTTTTATTAAAGATTTTTCGTCACACTGACTTTGACCAGAACCTTTTACATGATCTTTTTAATCAGTTTGTGAATGAATTACTCGGGGTGCATTTGGATATTACACTCCAGTCACCTGTAATGAATTAAGAGCCACCATTGCCTACTGTATCAGCAATTTTATAGAGGTACTTCTGCTTGCTGCTTTGATTGGACACACCTTTGAATCAGTCATCGTTATTATGCATTCTGAATAATAAATCTTAATTCCCTAATTACACATTTACCTGGTACTCTAAATTGTCTCACATTTACCTGATGCCATGTAATTACGAAATTACAGAATTTATACAATAGATGTATTTTTCATGCTTCCTAGTTGGGAAAATATAACAGGAAATGGCTTAATAGGTATATTTAAATTTCCAAAGTTTTTTCACCAGAAATCACTTAAGAAGGCTTCCCTAGTTTTTAATAAAGGTATTTGTCCTTATGCATTTACTTCTTAACAAGAACTGTGGAATGGGGAGTACAGCTACTGCCAAAACAGAGGTTAAAACTGAAAGTCTGGGCAAATACTTGGGCCTCCTCACTGAGCCATAATGTGCAATAAAATTTGGTTAAGAAACCTAATTAAATGACTCTTAGCTGACATCCGTGTTTTCTGTAGCTTTGTTGAAGCTAATTAAAATAGCATATCTTATACATTTGTTCAGGAACTCTCGGTATTAGAGGGGACCCATCTGACCACAAAATTCAAGAATGGTTGATTTGCTGACAACTAAAATATGATGCCAATTAGTTGTAGTTGTCATTCCTGTGGGTTCGTGCCTGTAACTGGGGAAGGGAGAAAAACTGTTTGAAAATGGCCATTTGGAAAACCCTCTTCTGTCTTCCCTTATTTACCTTGAATGCAAGAAGCCCGTGCAATTAGTAAAACATTTGTTGCTTTTGTTGTTTGACATCTGAGAAGTGATGCAATTTTTTTCCTTTAAAAGAGAACCTAGAGCAAAACCACCCCTAGATTACTTTGAAAGCCAGGCCTTTCCTGGTAATCAAGTGTTTACAGAAAGATGCTTTGTTCAAACCTTTTCTGGGGCTCTGTATGCTTAAACAAAGGGCTTTTAGACTTAAACACAGCTGTTCATTTGAAAATGAAAAATCAAATTAAGCAGAACCAGCTTTTGAAAGTTAATGTTGTATAGCAACTGAAACAAAAGAATAAAATACTGTGTTTTACGTTTCTCTTAAATAACTTTTTTAACATAAAGTTTTCAGCTAAAAAGTGTGGTTTCAAAGCTGCTCATCTCTTGCTGTATCCCGCAATAGAACAGCTGCGTTCATTCGGATGCGGATGAATGACATGAATTAAACTAAAACCGTTGAAGTGCTCTTTTTAACATAATTACACCTTGTTCGTTTTGGAGACACAATGCAGGGATGAAATGCCAATTAAGACTGGTATGTTAATGAGATTGAGACTGAATAGGGGATTAGAGCGGACACAAATCCCAGTGGAATTGATTTGATATAATCCCTCAAGTTTGTTCTGTTTTCAAATGTACAATAACATTTCTATTAAAATTTCCAGGCATAGAATAAAAACAAAAAAAAATCCGAAAACATGTTCGATTTGGCGATGTGGTTAAAGAAGCTGTACGCTGGGTCTCAGTTTGGTAATCTTGGTTGTATTGTCTATGTTCATGTCAGATTGAAGGAAAGCTTTGTAGGTGTTTGATGTCTTTGTGAGCTCAGAATTCTCTTGCATGTTCATGCCATGTGTGTGTCATGGAGTTCCACAATGCATAAATATTACTTTACTATGCATCCCCGAGGCTTGTGAGGTCAAGATGTGGAGTATGTGGAATTCATGATGTAAATGTGTGTGTGTATATACATGTAAATATATTTACATATAAAAATAAACAATATGTTATTGTATAAAAATTATAATTTTTAATGTTTTATAACATGATGTGTGTCAAATAAAAAAACAAAACAAATGGAACCTTTCTGCTTATAAAGTTGGACTCTAACATCTAATACCATCACTCTTTAATTATTTCTTCGAAATGATCATCCAAAACAATGTGTTGGCAGGAGGGTGAATGATTGCTGGGTATTTTAAGCAGGACAGAGTGTCAGGAAGAGGAGATGAGATGTAGATGCTAGTTGTTTGTGGTAGGTTGGTAAGCTGTACCTATGAGTGAAGAAATACGACTATATTTAGAGATATGAGATAGTCTTCTTTTCTTTAGCTGCATTAAAAAAAAAAAACAACCACAACCCCAAGCATGAAAGATGCATAATCAGAACAAAATCTTTCCTAGCTGTGAAGACATAATTCTATTTCCTAGAAAACTCAGTATATCTACTGGAATACCTTAAGGCAAAAGATTCAGTCTCTGGTGGAGCTTAGTGCAGATCAATAGGGCTTTAGGAGCACACTCTAACCATCTTTTCCGGTTCCTGTCTGGTTTTGTTATGAAATGCCATTTCAATCAATTACAGTACCTGTAATTGATTCCTCTGTTTCTATTAAATTACTTCTGGTGACAGACCAAGAACCCATATGCCACAGGTATGTGGAGGGCAGCTGGCTTCTTAGCCAAGATCTGAATCAGAGAGGCTTCAAGTCAGAGCACTTCAAACGGACTTAGATCCTAAATAGGGAACTGGAGAAGTTCCCTGTAAAATGCTGCACAGAGGTGCTTGTTGCATGCTGAAGCTCAGTATGAAAAGGCTTTGCCTGGTCTCGTCAGATTGCCAGTGGTGGATCCAACTCGGTGTCAGATTTATTTTCTCTGTCATACCAGTATAAACTTTTTGTCTGCATGACTGAGGACTTACCCTATTGTCAGTCACCCAGGGTAGTTTTATAAAGCAGAGGTTCACAGTCATACTAGAAGAGAAAGGAAAGATTTCCTTTCTATTCTTCCTGTACAGTTTAATTTGTTCTTGTATTACTCACAGGTGGAAGCCCTTGGGGCTTTTTTATTTGTCCTATATTATAAGGTGTATTAAACTCTGGGTTCTCTTTGTGGCAGGGAGTCCAGTTGTTTAAACAAGTATAATTCTTGTCTTTTGAGGGTGTTTGTAGTTTTTAAAATGGAATTTTGGAAATGTTAAACACTAGCTATTACCGTGTCGTGACACCTTATGATTAGCTGACCTCTACAGATCAGAAAAGCTCTATGCAGAAAAACAACTGCTTGAATTCATCAAAATATTCTCTTTCAGTAGTGGATTGAACCTCTTAGAGAATGGATTGCGTTTGTTTTCTCTTGCTACTTGTATTAGCTTATGGCAGCACCATTTTGTCTTCAATCTGTCTCCCTGTTTGCCTCAAGCAACTCTTGGGTTAACAGCTAGTATTACAGTGAGTTATTAATATTGCTAGAGATAATACTGGCTTACAGACTAAAGTATTTGGGAAGAGTCTGGAGCTATGATACAGCCTCCTGTGAATGTCAGGGCTGATTTATACCTACAGTAATTTTCCTGGTCTGTTTCTTAAGCCAAAATTCTCTGTTTCAGTCTTGATAAACGTTGTGTTCTACCCCGTATTGGGGCTAAGAGACTATTGTGCCTGGCTGGCTGGCAACCTGTCCTCATTCATGTGTACCTTTGTAATTTCTTGGCTGGGCTAGAATACACAGCAATTTACTGAAGCGTGATTCTGTCCTGGGATTACAAAATGCAGCCGTTTCAGGCTCATCTGCACAGTCTGTGGTACAGAGATCAAATCTAATGTTAAATCTTTGTACTCGCCTCCCAGAGAAACCTTAGGTCTCAGAGGTTTTGTTCACTACTCTAATTATCAGTGCCTGGGATATCTAAAAGACTTCTTGTAATGACATCTCAGCTCTTCATGTAGAACAGAACTTTCTTAGATTAAAGATCACTTTGAAGAGGTACTGTTTTCTTCAGGTTGTTAAAAAAATCGAACTCTTCATGTACCTAAACCTGCCATATAGCTCCTTCTTTCTCAGCTGAATGTATGTTTTGGTATTACCCTGCATAAGTAAAATAACTTTACCAATTCTGTTTCAAATAATTTTGAAAAATGGCTAATGAATTAAAACTGAATGCTTCTTCGGGGCTGGAAAGCAGGAATGAAACTCATAAGCTATGTGTCATATGTCAAAGTTGTAATGCTGCTACGGTAGTGGAACGTATTTGGTGCCTTGGTGATAGTGTAGGTGTGAGAACCCAAATGGAATATGTTATAGAGGGGAGAAATCATGTCTGTTACTCAATGCTGTATGCACTACTGCAAAATTTGCTGGCCACCATGTCATCGTGCTTGATCTAATTCAAAGCAGGATTAATCTTTTCACTTACAAGGTGCTGGCATTTTGACTTCATTTCTTACAGATGAGGTTAAATCTTCTTCCATTTGGGTAGCAAAGCATCAAAGTGTTGCAGCCTGTGGCTGCTACCTGTGCCTGAGTGGGATAAGGGAGGAGTCCCAGTTCTGGGATACTAATTCCATGTAGTGCTTCAGAAGCTGGGACCTTCCAGCGTCTGTATCACATTAAAAACCAAACCAAACCAAAACCACAAAACCAAACAACAAAAAACCAAGCACACAAAACAAACCAAACCCAAAAGGTGCTACTGGTTGCTGTCTGATTTTGGTGGTCATAGACAGACAGATTTGGATTAATCTGGTTTCTGAGATTTGAAACTTGTCATTTATATTAAATGTATTGGGAACATTGGAATTAGATGTATAAGAATAAAGCAATGGCATTTTTAAGTTGAGAACTTACCCAGGTATGAAGTAATTTACTGAGACAGTTGGCTTAACAGAACTTACTGTTTATAAAATATCTGGAGCTTTATTCCTGACATTCATTTGATTAATTTATATAAAGCTCTTTCAAGAGAGAAATTATGGCTGAAATGAGTTGGAGCTCCAGTTTAGCTGTTTCAATTGTCCTGTCCTGTGGAGTAACATCTCTTAGTAAGGATTGCGGCTGAACTTTGTGTCTGTATTCGTTTGGCTGCTCACACTGTGGTTATTAACCCCAGCCTTGTATTACATTTCTTCTTACTTACTGCTCATTTCTTCCAGCAGTGCTTTGATGGAAATCTTGGTCTGCTTTTTTTAATAGATGAGGAAAATGAATGATATTTTATTAACATGTAGAACCTTTCCAGGCTTTGTTTTGGTGCTGTTGTGTATCGAACACATGATTTACACGCAGTTAGAATCTGCCGCTGACGAGCTGGGTTAGATCACTGTGCTGTTGAGTGCTCAGACACCGTTATCCTTTCTGCTGCTCTTCGCACGTTCACTTAAAATGGGGGGCGATCCATATTTGTTCAATACAGCTTTCGTGTAATCAGACTTCAGTGACTATAATAACAGATAACTGCTTATCATGCAGTTGGGCAGTGAAACTCTGATCATTACTTATCTGAGCATGGATGTTTTGCCCCAAGCAGCTGGCTAGATAAACTCCTATCTTTATCTTTTAGTTTTCTAGATGTTAGCAACGTGCTCCGTCCTCTGTGTGCTTCTCTTGGAAGCTTTTGCTCTGAAGATTGTCTGTAGTGGTTACTTAGTCTTGCATAGTATCAGTCTAGGGATCTAGAAGGGATCTGCAATATGAGTTTATCTGGATGACGCTGCAGCTACTACTGCGGCTTTACATTGTACATGAGTGAGATGTCAGTATTTTCAGTTTACAAGGGAGTGAGATTGAAATTAGTGGTGCCCTTTGCTTCTTAGCACCTTTCCTGCTTGGGCACAGGGAGTTTCGTGTCAGAGGCGCTGCCTAGAAGCCCATTTTGGCAGCAAATTTTGTTTACTAATGATTTGCCATCCTGACAGCTGCTTAAGGAGCCTGTTGTATGCATTAGCTCTGCTAGAATGTGTAATTACAGCTGGTTTTACCCATGAAATGTCTCCCATTTGTTCAGTTCAGAGGGCGGGTTAGCTGCCTTCGACTTGGCAGAATAGCTCGAGGAAGGAGGTGAGGCGTGAAGCTGTGTGAATGTGGAGGTTTCTAAGATGCTCTGGAAGTGCTCAATAACTGCAGCGGGGCAAATGACTTACCCCATGGTGGCTGAAATATTTGGTGTTAACTTCTACAAGACTGGTTGGGGCAGTAGATAGCTGTAGGAGACATTCATCCCCCAGTGGTATTGATTGTGCTGTCTTCTGGTTGTGTAGCGTCACAGCACCAGCCTGGTAGTAAATGTATAATTTAAGATTTTGAGACTGTAAGCTAACAAAAAAATGCAGTTTTTAAAATTCCCTCATAGTACAAATAAAACTAGACTTGGCAAAATAAAAAGGTAAAGTTTCTATTTAGCATAAAAAAAAAAAGACTTTTTCTAATAATTTTATTCAGATTGCCAGTAAGTTACAGAAATGGGGCTGTTTACTTGTTTGCTCTAGCTGTATTCTTTTGGTTTTGTCATTAATAATGTATTGTGAATATCAATTAAAAGCTAAGCAGAAGTTCAGACTTTTCTCGGAGCCAATTGAAAATGAAACATTGTTTCGAAGGAATATTTTCCTAACTTAAGAGGCAAAAAAAGCCCAATGATTCAAAGTTGGTGTGTGAGAAATCTTGATAATTAGAAAATGATTCTTCCAGCTCACAGCTGACAGGGGATGGTAAATCTCACACATACAACAAGAAAGAAGAAAAAAGTGGAAAGCAAATTGGTAGCCCCCTGTTCCTTCACTGATGGGGACAGCAGGTTATTAGGTGATTTCTCTCGTCTTCTGATATGTGTAAATGAGAGTCCAAATGAACAGACCTGTGACATAAATGATAAAAGTGAAAACAACAACAAAAAAATCAACCTGTCAAGTGTGATGTGAGTGCGAAGGTAAATCTTTGGGCAATGCTGTAAGTCGAATACCCTTAGATAACCCAGCCTGGGCAGTGAGGCCAAGTCAGTGCTGTCTTTCCAGAAACCATCCCGCAGGTCACCAAGATGTAGATGACAGCGAGAAGCGTATCCTTTAGCGCAGCCTCTCAGGTCGAGCTCATAGTTTTGTGAGTGCTGATGTGTGTCTGTGGTTTGGAAGTGAAGTCAAACAAGGAATTGGCTCTTCAGTTGTTGCTTTGTAGCAGGAACAAGTCCTGCCGTGGTGGGATGATCGCTGGCAGCAACCGCAGTGCCCAGCCTGCAGCGAGTGGTGATGGGGGCATCTCAAACCTGCCCCTGCTGCCCGTGGGCTGCGAAAGGAGCTCCGTGCAGTGGCAGGGTTTGAGAGACATCACTGAAGTCATGCCATTGAGATAACCAGCTTCTCCTGGGTAGGATGCCTCACTCTTTTTCCAGACAGTGGAGCTTGCCCAGTTGCCTTTGGGTAGAAAAGGATGGGCTATGTCACTGCTGGCCTTGAGAATACTCAGAGCTCAAACCCTGTCTTCTTGGCTCTTCCTGAGAGGTCTGGCTTTTGTTAGCTAGTGAAAAGGATTCATAACTTCATATCTTAAGCGTTTCCTTTGTTTTCTTTGACAAAAAGGAATGGATGCGAGTTGCTGTATTGTGATAGCCAGCACCCCGCTTCTCAACAAAAAATACTTCCCCTTGGTACTTCTGCTTCTGTTTTGTCCGAATTTGTCAGTGCTGGTGAGGGGCTGCAGCTCACTGCAGTGCTCCTCCGAGCCCAGTGTATGCCTTGTTTCTGTAGTGGGGGTATCATCAGCGGTAGGACTGGTGGGTTTTAATCAGGCCTTTCCTTTTCCTGTTTGCACTCTGCTCCATTTTCCTATTAAATGGTGATTGCACATTGTTGAAGAAGGCAGTCAAGTGTAAATTTCATTTTTTGCTTCAGCTAATGTTGCTGTTAGAGGTGGCTTTGCACATCTGTGAATATTCCCTGAAGGAGTAGGAAGAAAATCAATAGATGTAGCTAAAATGTTCCCTCCCTCCAAAAAAAAAAAAAAAGATAGTGGGGGGAGATTTTGAGGTAGAGGAAACTGTCTTTTGGCACAGAAACTTCTGATCATTTTGCTCTGAGTTTTCTTAGAGTAAACAGAACAGCCTACGTTTTTTTTCTTTTGTGAATTCAGAGATGGAAGACAGTAGAGGCAGCAGAAGACTCTTGAATAAAGGAATCTAAGTGTGAATGAAGTCTTCCCTTGTGTCTTTTATTTGGCTTCTTATTTAGGTAAATGAGAGGGCATTGGTTTGGGGTGAGGGTTTCTCCTCTCATATGTCCTGTGGATTCACAGTGCGCTAAGCTTTGTGCTGGGAATTCGATACAAGACGTTAGTGCATTCTGTTGATGCAAGATCATTCCCCATTGTATGGTCCCGAGTCTCCTTTCATAACGTTGCAGAAGAAACCAGGTACCCCTTCTTTCAGTCCTCCGTTACTTTGGGTTTTATGAAGCAGAATGCACCAGGTCTGCTTTTTCTTCCCTTTCTGGTTGCCCTGAGAGCCTGTCCCTCTAAAGCTCATGAGTTCAGAGTGACTTTTTGTTATCCAGAGGGACTTCTTGACTGCAGCATTGCTTCTTGGCTGGCGCTTAAATTTCAGTAGGAACTGTTGGTTTGGTTTTTTACCTACATTTCACTGGTGGCTAGTTTCCTTTTATTGTCACTTTTTCATTTGCCCTGAAGTCTTTGGGCTACTCATGTTGCTGAGATCCTTCTTCCCTTTGTTTTTCCTATTCTTTTACACACAAATGTGTTATGCTTGTCCCTTCTGTTTGCCATTTGTCTTCCTTGCTTAAAATCCAAGTGCTGGTTAGTTTTTGGATGCGTTATAGCTGCAACCCCCAACCCGCCTTTTAAGCTGTAAGTATGGCTAAGGACAACAAGATGGTATTTATTTTCCTTGTTCCTTCCATTGCGTTTATATTCATTTATTATCCTGTCTTTTAAATGAAAGGCCTTCTGTGCAGCTGCTGACTCTTTCCTCTGTCTCATAAAACTTCTCCAGTACTTGGGGCTATAAAAAACTAGGTGTAATCTGGTTTGGGATTTTCTTTAGAAATTTGTTATCTGTGTGCTACTGGTAAAAAATGTGTTGAAATAATTTAATTTGTAGGGAATTTTTGTTTGTTTCTATGCAGTAGTTCCTGCAGCTAGGTAGAATATCTGTGTAGTGAAGAATTCTCTGTCTCTTTGCAATATGGATGTGCATCTTCATCACCTCAACTTCCTTCACGTGCTTTCTTGTTACCGTCTTTTTGCATTCAGGATAACTCACCATTTTCTCTAATGTCGGGTGTCTGCTCTACAGGAGCTAAAGACCAGCAAATAAATTCTACAGGCTTAAACCAGCACAATCCTGATGAGTAGTTCTTAAGCTTTGCGACACCATGCTGCAGGATGTTGTAGAAGTTTAAAAAGGGAGGGGAAAACAGTAAAAGAAGAAAAATACATTTGAGTTTATTATTACAAAGTACTGCATTTGATTCAAAAAGAGTCGGAGCTATAAGTTGCTGGAGACGTGGAAAATACTCTGCAGAAGTTTTGCTATGCCTTTGTCCTGCTCTTGTGTTTTTCCAAAGACATCTGCCTTGGCTGCTGTTGAAGACAGTGCTGGGCTAGATTAAATTTGGTCTGACCCAGTGTGACTGCTGAGAGTAGTGGTTTTGGGGGAATAGCAACAGTCTTTAAAAATGGAATATACATGTACTCAGTGCAAAGTGTGATGGTATATAAATGTTAATAATAGTCTAGGTGGGTGTTCAGGAAATCCATCTTCTGCATGACAAGACAGTTAAACAAGTTTCTGTACACCAGGAATATTCAAATAAATTGCAAATTATCGACGGAGCAAATTCACTGTTCTTCAGAACCTGCTGTGTTTGGATCTCTAAGTCACCTTACCATTCACAACATGAATGTCAGTTTAATTCCTTAACTGTTTGAACATGGCATTCTTCATGAAGAAACCTTAGCACTCAAAGACTTTGCGCATGTTAAATTTTCATGGAGCATCTTCGATTCAAATGAAGCTTTTGGAGCTCACACTATTTATATGCAAAAAATGGTTATCATCATAAAAATCCTAGGAGGGGAGCACAAAAATGCAATAAAATTTCACACTGTTTAATGTTCATTGCCCTCGGGTATCCAGTAGATTTCCACTAACTAAATGTGAATGTGAATTCCATGTGTTTAGTAGCTGAAGCTACTTTATCAGCCAACTTACTTGTGCTGCTACCCGTGGAGAATCTGTTATGAGTATCTTTTGAAATGCATTCATATTTGTTCAGATTTCTCTCTTTGCTTAACTGAGCTGCATTTCTTTAAGGTGGTTTATTTGCAGTGACATGGCTGAACATCAGCTGTTGGTTCATTTGATCAGTTCTGGGCTGCCTGTCCTCCTCACCTCTGGACAGAAGTTGCTTTGTGGAAGGTCTGTAAGGAAGCAGAAGTGCAGTTCTTTGCTTTGCATTCCCTCCTCGTCCCAAGTAGATTGCTAAATCACAGCCGTATCTTGGGAAATCTAATGTGTGGCTCAGCCCCATAAGGTCAATCTGTTTCATCTGATAGAATACACTATGTGTTATTACCTGCCATCCTTGACCACAGGTTACTGAAAGTGCTAAGGTTATCAGAAAGCTGCTGATTTTTATTTTTGGCTTTGTCATCGAGGTTCAAAGTCCACTCTCTCCTCTGTGTTCTGGACTCCTCTACCAGAACTGTGTCCAGATTTCCCTTTGCAAAGAAGTTGATGCACCAGGACAGGTGGAAAATAAAAATGCTTCTCCTGAAGATGCTGCTATGCTGCCCATTAACCAGCACCCCCTGCTTGCCACCTCTGTTTCCCCTTTGGAAACCACAGGCACTGTGTGCTGCCTCTAGCGTGGCTGCTTCTGTGACAGCAGGGAGTAGCTGATTTCCCCGTCCATAACACTGGGACAGAACTAACTAGTTTTGTCTCCTCTTGTTTCCCTTCTATTACCTGAGATTAAGGTGATTTTTCCCTCTGAGCTGGCTGTCCGCATCTCATCTCAGACCTGTATCTCTCATTGCACTCTTGCACTGGGGCTACTGATGTTGAGAGAAAACTTTGAAGTGTCGTCTTTTTGACATTTTTTGGTGACAATTTCTGGGCTTTTGGGAGATGTGGGGTTTTTACCCTCTTTTAGAGAGGAGTTATTATTTGTGCCCTGAAGGTTCTTTTGAGAAACATTTGAGTTTTGCCTCTTCTGCATGTCTATAGATACGCACATAGATCCTAGTACCAGAATTATTTTGCATGTTTATCATATAAACACTGTAGATAAGAAGCATTGTGACATTCCTATTAAATACAGTGTGGTACATATCAGTAACAGAGGTACAGGGGAGGTTAAATGAATTGCCCAAGGTCAGGCTGAAAGCCTGAGGCTCAATGAGGCTTTGAACTTAGATCTGCTGAATCCCAGATAAGAGCCCTAACCGGTTAATTTTCCTTCTTACATCTGTTGCTGCTGCAATCAATTTATAACCATATCATCAAATGCAAAATATTTCAGTGGCTAAACACAAAAGAGTTGTTTTATCTATTTTAGAGGGAATTTACTTTAAGAACTGGACAATCACTAATAAATATTTTCAAAGTATTATGAAAAGTGGAAAATAAATTGCTTTTAAGTCTTAAGTCTGTCTTCAGGCTAAAGCTATCCCTGTTTGTAACCATGTACATGCAGTTACCTGGGAGATTTTATATACTGTTTTGATTTCTTGAGACTGAAGGTGACCACTTTGCAGAGACCTCTCTCCCATGGTGACTATTGTGAAAGCCTATTATATCCACTGAATTGTTCTTCGGTCAAGATGTGTGATGGGTTTTTCTAAGATGGGCTAAACTGCTGACACTGTTGTTTAGCACTTCAGTTTTCCAAAGTGATTTTCTCCTTAAGGTTTTTTTTTTGGTTGGTTGGTTTTGTTTTTTTCCTTTTAATTTTTACAATAATAGATTTCTTTGCTTCCAAAGTGTAACTTTGGTGTTAATTGCTTATCTCCTGGAGCCTAGTGCAACAGATAGTTAGCTAAGACTTGCCTCTAGAAGCCTGTAGCTCAGTGTGTACCTAAGTTTAGTGTCATCTTGTGGAAAAACCCACAGGAAATGTGCAGATAAATGTGCTCTCCAGCAACTTTTAAAATTCTTTGTCACAGTATTTTTGAGGCTATGAAGTTCTCACTAGTCTTGTGAGAACTAGCATCTGAATAGAGGCGAGGACTTGGGAACTTTGTTATTGGAGGGGAAGAGTGCAAACCTTGTAAAACTCCTGTGACTGCACAGTAGGAGACTTTATAATGTGGAAATGCCCTAGTCATTAAGAGTCTATGTTAGAGCCCCCAGCATCTTCACAGCAAAGTCAAACAAATTTTAAGCACAAATTTGTGGAAACCCAGAGTTCCCTAGCTCTGGTGCTCACGGAGGTGTATGCTTTCCCATGCTGTGCTCCGTTGCGTTCCCTCTTCAGTCTCCTGGACTTTCAGTCTCATGAATGAGGAAGAGCAGCAAGAGCTCTGAGACCTCTTTGTAGTCCATGCAATGCCAGAGAAGCCTTTTTGGAATAAAGTTGCAAATTTGGAAAAGTATCGAGGAGGATAACAACACGTTGCTCTTAAAAGAGTGAAATAGTTGTCATGTTGTTGGTCTAAGTATGTAAAAGAAGTTTGTATCAGTGTCAGTGTCTCTTCCTAGAGCATTTAAGAATCTTGGTAAAACCAGACAAGCTTTCAGACATTGTAAAAAGGCTGAGAAGTCTGAGAGCTTGTCCCCTTCCCAGACCTATACCGAAGGAGTAACAAGTTTTGTCTTCTGGGGAATGTTTCCTTTGTGGAAGTGAAATTGCTTTGCAAGTGAGTTCAACAGCGTTATCCCATTGTGTAGATAAGAACACTGAAATGAAGGCTGGGGATCATAAAAGAGGATATCTAGGACTGCATTTGCAGAATGTTTCTTAAAACAAGTCACCTAGGCAGGTGTATGGAATTTGGGACATTTGGATAGGAAACGGTAGATGCATTTGTTGTCTTTTTTTTTAGGCAGACACACACAAGCTTTTTCCCATGCTTCAAGATAACCAGAACCCATCTTAGTGCTGTGGGGAGATTCCTTAACATACCTTGCTTCTCATGGACATGATCCCCTGGATTTACTCTGATAGCAGCCCCTGCGTAACTTTTTAGTTAGCTCAGAGCACAGGTTTGCCTCCAAAATACTATAGAAGTATTCACCATATTTTGTAATGTTTTGGTACAGCGTTTCCAATGCTTAGAATGAAATGATGGAATAGAGAAATGCTGGAGCTTAAATTTCTTAATTGTTCCTATGCGTCAACTTCTTTTTATAAATACTTCCTGTGTGTCAAAAATGTATCACTGGAAATACAGTATCAAAGGTACTTTTCCTGTACGAAGCCAGTGTTACTAGCAGCTGTCATGTATAGGATAGAAACTATAGAGGTAATTTAACTTGGTCCAGCATTTCTATTCTCCCCACACCACCAGTCTGCCAGTTCAGTCCCATTTAAGGAAATTACAGTGGGATTATGTACTTTATTACTTACGTTTGGGTAGAGGATGGAATTCTTCAGCCTTTGTTCAGTCTGGGGAGCTTTAGAGATGTTGTGGTCTGGAGCAAGAGATTTGCAGCTGGGTTTTGTTAGAAATGACTGCGAGCTTGTTGGTCAGTATAATGACTCTGTTTGGATTTTAATGCCCTTGCACCTTAGCTCCCTGCATGGAAATAATGTGCTGTTTCATGAAGATGAAAGACGAAGAAAATGGTTTTATGATGTTTCTGCAAGAAGAGATTCTTTTGAAAAATGAGATGAAGAATTTGTGAATATGAAGAGCTTTAAGTGTTGCAACTTAGAAGGGTTTTTTGTCTAGTTTTAATGGGGCTGTGTTGTCTGCTGTCTTTGACCGTGAAAAATGTGAGAAGTCTTGAATCTGTATATTGTAAAATTTTATTTCAAATCTGGTTCTGTGTTCATTTGGAAAGTAATAATACTGGGTTTGGACTGTTTCTCACAGGTTAAATATGTCATGGCAGGGACCTAGCAAAAGTTTGGAGTTTTTTTTACCTTTCATTTCAATCTCTTCATAATTTTTCATGTACGGAAGAGACAATTTGAGGGAAAAAAGTGGCAAAATATACCAAATTCTGCAAAGAAAGCATTAGGACAGAACTAGTTGGGGGTCATGGATCTTGGTCGTACTGTCCTGGCATTTGCATGCCACAACGGAATTCTTTACCCTGCAAACTGTGTGATGACTGCCTTGGCTGGCTGACAGCTGATAGCAGGTTGCTCATGGATGAGCAGCACTTTACACAGTACCTTTTTCCCCCCTAGAAACTCTCTCTTGGATTTCCTGGATTGGTACAGAAATAGAGGGGATTAGCGCTGTTCTTGGCAGGTCTGGTAAAGTCCTGAGTCTTGGTCTGCAGAGTTTTGAAATGTATTGCTGAGAAATGCACTTCAAATCATCTGATCCAGAGTCCGCTGGCTTATCTGTTCAGGAAAGGCATTATCTGTTTTCGGGGAGAAGTTACCGCGCATAGAGGGCAGAACACAGCCAGAGATACTCTGAGTATGGTCGTAAGAGCCTAACGATTAGGCAGACCAGAAAAAGTATGGTGGACTGTAGATGTAAGACAAACTACATTTCCCCCTTTCATACTAATTCTTTCCGTATCCAAACAATGTCACGCTGATCGGACTCAAAGGGTCACAGTCTAATTCTTTTAATTGCTGTGATTCAGAGGCAGTTTTGGAAGCGTCTTCCCTAGTTAGCACACTGTGATGCCATTCTTTGCTTTTCAGGCTTAATGTATCTTGAATGGAAGCAAAGCAAAAATGTTTATATTATTTTCTTTGGTGTTTGCACACAAACGGCTGAGGATGAATGCTATCAGTGGGGAGCGGTGATGTTTAACTAAGTGTTATTGCAGGCCTATGGATGATTTAAAACTTAAATTTCCTCTTTCCTGAGCTGTGCTGATACCTGTAAACGTCATGCTCTAAAATATGACTTTATGTGCCTATGTACATACATGCACACACACAAACACTTCAGATTAGAGAATAAAATGCATAATTGCTGGTAAGTTAACAGTAAACGCTCAAGCCACTCAGTCAGCCAACAGCCCTCTGGTTATGGGAGTGCTTCCTAGTGGACAGGTCAGCTGCCACAATTTTTGTAGTAGTTTTTTTCAAGCAGTCCATTTCCCCACTGCACAGGGGTTAGGGAATGAATGCATTTGCAGAATATTCAGAATAGAGGGTGGAAAATGCCCACTTCTAGTCTCAATTCTAGGCACAAACCGGTTTCAGGACAGCTGGATGTTTCCACTGAAATTATCTGTTATGAAATTAATTTACATCTCTGGTTAATTATCACTACTATCCACAGCAAACACATGAAATGAATAGGAAATTTTCACTCTTGTTTTTGAATTGTATCTGCAGGCTGTGTAAAACAGCAGAGATCACGTGTTTGTCAGGGGACCCTCCCAAGTGTATGAGCTCGGAATTTAATGGATTTGAAATACTTGAAGAAGAGATGAGGCTGGATGAGAAATGTCAGTGTCTCCTGTAAACCAGTTTGGGCCGAAACTTCATCTGAATTGTTCAGATGAAAGGCAACCCACCCCAGCATGCCTCCTATATGCAACACACAAAAAAAATGTGGAAAAAGCATACTTTGAGCTATAACCTTTGTTTCAAGATTAGAATAGAAACTAAACTGCTCAGCTGTTCTTTAAAAGCAGACTAAGCTTTATATTACCACAGTCACAGTGTATGGGACCCAGAGGAGAGCAAACAGGAGACTTAGAACCTACCTTTAAAAGTAAATTAGATGTTCCTAAAGGCCAGACATTTATAGCTGTTACATTCTCATATTTATTTGTAGACTATTTCCTTGCATTTACGTTTAGATCTACTACTATGCGACTAAATGTAATCATTAGGTGTTTTAACCTTATTTTTTGGAGGCATTGGATTTTCAGATTGATTTTTAAAACTCAGAGCTACCGGCAGAGTGTTGTAGTTGATTACACTCAATAATTCAGGTTTTTTTAAAAAATCAATGCACGCTGAATCTTGTGCAAAAACATGCTAATTTCTTCTAATGAAACTGTATGTCTGGCATCTGTAATCTTCTCAGCAATCCAGATTTTACCTTCCGAGGTCAGAACTCTGCTGCACACAGCATGGGTAACCTGGGCCACCTAGGATTTCTGTCTAGCCCTCGCTTAGAAAGATGGTGAGAATAACCACAATTAGTTGATGTCAAATTGATTTTGGTTTTCAAGATTCAGCGGGAAGTCTCACGAAGGCAAGCAAAGATTGTTCAGGCGGCTGTATGGATTAGTTTATGTCTCTCTTCAGGGCTCTCTCCTGGCTGAAAGATTTGTCTTCGGATGTCAGTAAAAACAGGCATTGTAATTAGCTTTATAGAAATAATTTGATGTTATTTAACACAACTGCTTGTGATATTGTTATAGAAGCTTGAAAAAAAGGTGGAATAAATACTGAAAATTGTTTGAATATTCCATATTGGCGTTCTGCCTTTTGGTATTTTTCATGGAGCGAACGCCAGCGTGTCTGCTCGCATCGCTTCCCGGCTCTGCACCAGCACTTCGCAGTGCTGAAAGTTTTTTTTCTACTTAACAACTTGTTGTAAGACCTCATAGGAACTTTATATATGTTTGTTCAAACCAAATTGCCAGCACTTTTCTTAGGGGATAAAAAAGCATTTAAAAAAAAAAACCCAAACATAAAACTTGAGAACGTGCCAACATAAAGGCTGCAAACTAGGTTTGTGCCCCACATTTAAAATAAATGCTGAGCACTTGGTTAAATTTAGTCTTCAGTTTTGGGCAAAAATGAAGTTATTTCTCTTATGTGCCTTAGGTTAAAGCAGTTACATTTTCTGTTACAGCTTTGGAGTAAATAAACTCTGGTTACTAAAATAAGCAAGTAGTAGTTCCGTGTCCTGAAGTGGGCTCAGAGAGGCGAGATGTCTGACAACCAAAGGAAAATTACATACATTTGGTAGTGTACAAATCTTTCATGAATTACTGGTGTTTCACAAGACATTATTCTTTCAGTGTGTCTAAAGCTAGGTGTTACTTCATGCATTCAGTCATGGTTGTTATTGCTTGTATGTGACACTTTCACTGGAATTCTGGGTGTCATGTGATTAACTTGAGAAATATGTTAGTAGTTTCCGATGCAGTCTTTTGTTTCAGTTTAATACTTTAATTCAGCTTTAAAAAAACACTCCGAGGAGCTGACAGACAGTACCTTTTTGCTTAGCCTGTGTTCCGTTGATGATGGCGGCAGAAAACTAAATATAAGTTTCTCATCTGGTTTAAAAATATCCACTTGCCTATGTAATCTTTGCAAGAATTCACTGTACTGTAGTTAACAGTGGTGATTTGAAAGTTTGGTGCAATGTAACTGTTGGACTGTACCTTCTTTTTAATTGCAGTGCAAGGCTTTTATCCCATATACTGCACTGGAGATGGATGACATGAACTATTTCACAAATCCAATTAAAAAAAAATTGAACTTGTGAAACTGGTTTTAGAGTGTAAACCGTACTGGTAAACTACAAACATTAAACTTGTATTTTTTTCAAAAAGAATCCTTTAATATATGTTTCCATACATGAAAACAGTTGTTCCACTAGACTGTCTTGCCTTGATACAAACCCGAATATTGGAACACCAAGATCCTGAAAATGAGAGCATGAACAGCCTTGGAATGAATTGATTATCATTGTCTAGATGTAGAGAAGGATCAGAAAAGCACTAATGAAATGAGCTAGATCAGGCTTTTAAAATACTCCTGTATGAAGTTTGTAACAAGTAATGACAGGCTTATGGATTTTTAAATCATTCTTAGGTTGTTAAATGTATATATGCAATCAGTAACTAATAGTTGGAGCTATGGAATCAATAATCTCTAAATAGATTAATGAATTCAACTGAAGTAGATTGCCAATTTGTTAGACTGATTTAAGTGGTTCTGAGTGGACTTCTCAATACGTACTAATTTTGAGGTATTAAAAATGTCATAACATTAGCTATAGATCAGGAAATATTTACTTTCTTAGGCATGTGTGCCATTATAGGATGATACTATACAGCATAGTGTATTTGGAAACTTTTATGGATTTGGGCTTTTGCTATTTACTGTTTTGTGTTAATTTGAGAGTAACTCTGCACAGCCATAACATCAAAGGAAAATCTAGCCCACGTTAGCAATCTGTCAGTTCAGGCAGTGTACATGCGCAAAATATCCTCCTTGAAATCCTGATGATCTTATGTGTGACTTTAGTGTTCTGTCCTCGTTTTTTGTTTTGTTTTCTTGGTGGCTGGTTGCTTTTTAATTTTTTTTTAACCTTTTAACAAGCATGACGGCCATATATAGTTGCTCTGCAAGTTATCTTTTGTGTATAGCCTCATCTTTATGCAATAATTTAGAAAGCCTGTGAAGCGCTTCCTGGCTGTTCCTAGCTGACACTTGTGTGTAACGGGGTACCTGCAGATATTGCTTGGTTTGGAACATCACTTACAGCGGGTGCAGCAGCTCTGTTTAAAGCATCACCAAGCAGTAGTCCGTCCCCAATAACTCTACTGGCATTGGTGACATTGTTTGTTACCGTTCGTGGAATTAGATCCTTTCTGTGTTCTCACAAGCTTCTTGTGAATTTGCAAAGGTTTATTTGCAATAAAATGACCAGATTTCTGCTAGAATGTCTTTTTAAAGTTTTTAGTAAAAGGCAGGTTTTTGATTTTTTTCCCTCACTGTGTTGATGAATTTGGTAAGAGGGTTTGCTTAAGGTGTTTGTGCAAAATAGACAAGAATTTCAACAATTACAAATTTTTTTTGCATTGCTTCCTATTAACAAGTCCACCTAGACTAATACTGCACAGGTGTTTGAGGAGGGACATGCACAGTGAGACACTTTGTTAGCAGGCGTCACCAGAGAGGCTGGTACCTCCAGCCTTTAGGAATGGGGCGGCTATCGGTACTTTAATGGCACATCCCAAAAGAAGCATTGCCTTGACAGATGCTTTCCCCTTTCTAACCATTGTACTTTGTCCCATTTATTGGATGAGTTTGGTTTTGGTGTCGTGTCTTCACCCCTCCCCGGTCCAACAGTGTATTATTGCAGTATTTGAGTCAGTGGTAAAGATGGATTCCCCATTTTCAGCGAAAGCCTTGCTTAGCTTTGCGTTATGCTGCTAGAAGCCAGCTCACACAACAGACTAGTAAGATTGTTTATTGTGCCTAGGACTGCTGACATTTCTTTATCCTTCAGTAAACTTTGTTTTCTTTATTGTTGCGTGAAATCTGGGCGATAATTCCGCCCTTTATTCTGAGTCACTGAACACATTTCTGCTAAAATACCTGGAGAACCAAAGTGGATGTGACTTGTAAATTCTCCTGCCTCTTACTGAATTAAATGATGAAGGAAAGAGCTGACAAATGTGGATTCTTCATCACTTCTTTTTTCTTCTTCTCTCTCCATGTTCTTTCAAAAAAATAAATGGGATAGAAAAATTCCCTGTCTGACTTAAAATGATCACTGCTGAAAGTTAGATCTGAGAGGATACGTGTTAGGAGTATTTCAGCAAGCAGTGACTGAACTCATGAGTCTCAAATTTTACGTAGACTAGTGCCTTCCTCCCCACCCTGCTTTATTGCCTTTTGAAAGATCTAATAGACTCTTGAATAAAGGGTGCAAAATTGTTTCTTCTTTTACATCTAGTTCCTCATCTTTCTTGGTTCATTCAAAGATATTTTTCTGATCTGTGTTCGTGTTATCATTTGCTCCCATAGGAGTGATTAGACAGTGCCACAGCATAGAGAGCAGAGTCCTTGAAGCAATTGAATGAAGAAGACTACTTACTACAAGAAAAATGCCCTGGGACATGAATTGCTTTAATTAAAACCTTCAGGCAAAAGTTAGAAGTCTCAAAGTACATCTCACGTAAATAAGATGGCAGTTTCTTACTGCTTTTTAATGTTGTTTGATGTGTATTACACACAAGTCAAACAAATCTATTTTGCGGTAGTTATACACCTACCGTATCAATTTGTGTATTTTCACGTTGCCATACAGATGTTAAGAAGCCTGTTTAGGCATGAGAGGCAGATTCCCCAATGTAGTATTCTGTGCATGAAAGCAACAGTTGGAGGCTAAACACTGTTAAATTGACCGTTAAAAAGAAGTGATTGTACAGTTACTTTGAAAGTGGAAGTCTCTCTCATGCGTTGCAGGAGTGAACAGGTTTCTCTGAGACCTCCGGTGATTTTAATAAGCCTAGGAAAAGCCCCATCAGAGAGATCAGTCAGTATGTTAAAATTTATAAAATAATTAATGCTAATACTTGCTACTTTTGCAACACTATGTAGGATGAAACAGTACAGGTATTCTTTTTAATATGCGTTGATAAATACTGTGTGTTTGTGTCTATATATACACACAGACATATAAATGTACATATATTTCAAGTGCAGGAATTTTCTAAGTCTCCACTAGCAGTGAGATGCCAAGCTCTCGTTTGAGAGTTTCCACTCAATATTCCACTGACGCTGTGGTTCTTTGTCATGCCTCTGGTTGCATGGGACAGCAAAATAGCTCTCCCCATCTCTTCTCTCCCCCTCCAATTTTTCTTGAGGCACTCTGCCTGATGCTAAACCTTAGGAATAATGACAAAAATGATTCATTATTAGGTTAACCTAGACTATATAGGACTTGATGACTTCTGTCTGCCTTGGTGAGTTGGATGTGTACTTTCCTTCCAGAGAAAAAGAAAAAGTAAATTCCACACAGAATAGCCATGGGGTTCTGTTTATAAAATGCCTGCTTCTGCCTAAGTGGGCTGATGGTAGACTGGAAGCATTTCATTGCTGCTGATGGCAAAGTGATACTTCATACTTCGCTGGAGATGTCTGAACTCCATCAGTCCTTTACTGCTAGCAGTCAGCATGGCTTGGTAGATGAAGATCAAGACTAGAAATAAAATAAAATTTAAAAAAAAATGAAAAAGGCAAAATTTCAACCCCACCTTTCAGGACTTTTTCTGCCTAGCAGTGGAAGGCTTGCTCACCTTCTGCGTTAACAGTTTGCCATTATCAAAATGTCTGCATCTGCCTTCCTTATAGAGTGAGAAACAGGTGAATACTTTTGTGGTATTTGGGATAAATGATGTATACTATGGATATCTTGCTTTAACATACAGGTTTAGGTCCAGGCCTTCCTATCAGCAGGGTACTTGATATCTTCAACTGATGTTCAACTAAGTGTCATTATTAGCACACAGGCAAAGTAAACTTCCTTGTCTTCAGCGTCTTCCCATACCCATTAGCATCCCAGATACTTCCTTTGTGAATTTCCTTTATCAAAACTCCTAGGTTATCCTCTGCTGCCACAAAATCCAATTGCCTTTCTTTGGACATCTGGTGGTGTGAATTGTGTGGTGGACCTCAGACAAGAATATTCTGCCCAGTTACATTTCTGGCTACTAGTGTGGCAGCAAGTATTATTAGTAGTTATTGTTGCATATTGATTTGCATTTTCAAACTGCCTTTCATTGAAGACCATTAATGAGCCATATAGTGATTAGTTTCTTTTTCAGCAGCTTCAGCAGAGATTGATGTATGCAAAGTTGCAACAACCAGCTAGATGTCCCAAAATAGGACTCCTGGTACCTCGCCGTGTCCCCTGGCAGCAGGCCTGCTTGGCTGTTTTGTAGTCTGGGCTGCTGGGGTGATTTCAGTACAAGTTAGGGGGTGTACTTAATTTTGGTTGTGCCTGCACTGCTTCCTTGTGGTGGCAGATCAGGTGTCTTGAGGTTACGAATATTGGTGCAGTGTCTGTCCTGTGTATGTATAAGGCCATTGGTTTAGGGCTGTAATGTCGTTAGTCTTCCCCTTTTGATGTAGACAAGCTAGGTCACCAGGTCCCAGGTTCTCCAGTCCTGTGAATCTTGAGGCTGATAGAACATGCTGTTCTTCTTGCCCCTCATGAGAAAGGGGTGTTTGCATAGGAGATTTGCGCAGTACCTGGCTGCGCTGTGTAAGCAAAGAATCCTTCTATCAATTCGTACAAGAACTAACCCTGCCTTTTTAAAGGTCATTTCTGTCTCAGTCAGCTCTTAAAGTTCAAGAGGAAATAAACTGCTTAGAGTTGGCATTTTTCAAGTCAAGTGTCAACTTTCCGAGCCCCCAAGCCAGTGAATGCGGAGGAAGGAGAGATTAATGTGAGCTGCTTGGTTGATACAGTGATTGTGCAGAAACGTTCCCTTTTTTCTTTCCTCTTTATGTGGCTTTGGAATGAAATGGGGCATCGTTGAAATATCTCACTTTCTCCTTTTCACTCTGCAATGCAAAAATATCCAAAGCTCTTTAGAAGTGCTTCTTTTCTCATTAGTCCACTGACAGCAAGCAGAGTTTGTCAGCTCCAGTGAAGTAGGACACAAGGAACATTTTATGACAATGCCAATACCTAAAAGCTCCTTTAACCACAGAATCTTATTATCCAGTGAGAATAAAATGCACTTTCAGAAAGCAACTGAAGGGTGAAGTCTCCAAGCAGGTGCTTGCCCTTAACTGCATTGACGCCTTTTCCCATGCAGGAGACAGTGGATCGATAAGGAAATAAACAGGAAGAATGGGCTTTATTAATGAGGTACAACGGAGGCAGCAGGGGAGATGATAATGGAAGACAGGTGGCAATCGAAGGGCATGCTGAGCATGGACCAGCTATCGGCTGCCAAAGTGCCTCTATTGAATGTGGGAGACGTAGGCTGTGGAGGCACCAGCACTGCTAATTGTGGTGTTGGGTAGCTCCAGAGTGAGCTGTGCATCCCATTCGGTGTGTGGGGTTTTTAGTCACTTTTTCCTTGTGCATTTGTTTTACTGGCTCGTATAAGTTCTCACTGAAGGTTTTCAGCCTAAAAATTTCTTCTTTCCTTCGTAAAGGAGTTTGTGAAAATAAACATCAGCGACCCAATCTTTCTGGCTTTGCTTTCAAAAAAAAAATAAAAGCACCATAGCATGAACTATTTTTTAAAGTGATAAATAAATCAGCCTTGCCAAGTATCTCTGTGTTTTCCAGTTGTATGTTCTTAACCTTCTTGTTTTGGCTGGTACAGCTGTGAATTCCTAATGTAGGAATGCTCTGCCTGCCCATCATATTGTGGAAAATGATGGTGATAGTGTATTAAGGGCTGCATTTCCAAATGGCTTTAAAATAGGAATAATTTTCTGTTTTTCTCTGTGCAGGTGGCCACTTGATGTGAAATCACATACGGTGTTATTTTTTTATGCCCTTTATGGCTTTATGTGTAGTTCACATTTGGTTTCTCTAGATACCTATATTTACAAGAAGAGCTCTATGGAAAATTTGGGTCTTTGGAATCTTGCTTTGGTAGTTCTACTTGTTATTGTCACCTGAGATCACTGAAAATTAATATTATGTGTCTGTTAACCAGAGAGAAGGTCATAAGCAGATGTCTTCTTGCATGAGAAGTTGATTCATGGTCCTTTTAATTCCTGTTTCCGTTCTAACACAAATGCATGAAGACAGGTGCCGTGAAGAGTCCTGGCTGGTGAGGCAGGGCAAGGTGAGGATCACCCTGATCGTTCTGGTCTGTAACATCTGCTGCTCCAGTCACCTCTTTTTATATCCATTGAACAGCACAGATTATGCACTTCACCCTTATCTTTATACGCGTCTGTGGGACGCCTGTGATCCGCAGCCACTTTTCATCTCCTCTTTGGTGCATGATCCTTTTTCGCTGTCCTCTGCAAGGGCTGCGCCTTGTGGATAGCAAAGTGATGATCCGGTTGGAGCTGTGTTCTGCGGTGGCCTTTGGCACGCGACAGAGCGCTAAGGGAATGAAGCAGTTCTCTATGGCAATGCCCTGCCTGTTCCAGACACCAACAAAACCTGAACACAAGTATGTTCAAATACAATAGATAGTTATTGCCTTAATTCTTACATATTACGAGATTTTTGGCAGGTTTTGAATAATTTTTTTTTCCCATGGGAAGCTTATGGTAGCAGAGACTGATCAGCTGGACCGCTTGCTGCCATAGCCAAGAGCTGGCAAACTGCACCTGTGAGAACAGAAATTGTTTTTCCAGCTACTAATTTATACTTTGGAAATTGAATATGACTCATGTATGAAAGAGATAAAATGACAACATATTCACCTAAGAAAATGCGACAAAAATGTGCACCTGAATAAAATTTAAGCTAGATGACATCTGTTGGTGTGTATTAAAAATGCACACCCTCTTTTTTAACTCTTTTCCCCAGGTTTGCAAGCAGATCAAAAATCAACCTAAACCAATGAATCAATGCCAGAATCTTGGGAAAGTCTAATAAAGGCGCAAATGTGCAGTGATGCTTCTCACGTTTTCCCCAGTTTGAAGCTTAAGGATTTCTTGAGCTGAAGGTGGTAACCTTTTTGTATTTAATAGCCCATGATGAATTTTCCTCCATTAATTTGTTTAGTTCTTCTATTGAAAGAAGCAGTGAAAATTGCTCCTTCTTCACCTCCTGCCACTCATGATTTTGCAGACTCACGATTGTTTTCGTTCTTCTCCGGCTGCTGTAGCAGAATGTAGTGCAGCTAAACATCTGTTTTTCTGCATCAAATCAGTTCTTCCTAGTTATTGAGTACTGGCCAGAGTAATATCTGACAGGGGCTTGAGAGTTTGGGTGGTCAAGATTTATCAGAGCTGATCTTCATTGTTCTTCATTAGATGGAGAGGGGAGAAATGATGCCGGTGTGATCAAGTGAATATTAAAAGGCAGAATGCGAACAAGAATGATTGCTGTGTTGGAAGTGCATGCCCGAGTCACCATGGGCTGGGAGCTGGGAATCGAGCAGATGAAGCAGAACCAATTCTGGTGTGACTGGAGGGTCTGACAGATGCTGTCCCTTCCTGGGAACGACACAACACTTGGTATTGCTTTGCACTGCGGGAAGCAGTGGTTGCAAATGGCACTGGTATCCCACAAAGCAGCTCTGTAATTGTGCGTTGATTTTGTTACGGAGAGACTCCCACAAAGTGAAAAAAGGCCGCGCTTCTTCCACATCCCAGGACAGCTTCTTCCACATCCCAGGACAGAGAGAGATGAAGAGTTTTGAATCAACCAGTGTGTTCAAAAGCGTCTCATAGTCAATTCCACAGGAAACTGAGGCAGATCAGCCCAAAGGGAGCTTTCATGCAACCTAAATTACTGGCTGTTGTGCGACTTTAGTGGTGCTGACATTTGGCTTGAAAAGAAGGAGGTGAGTTCTGCGCCACTCCAGATACAGACATGGTGCTCTGGTTGTAGAGTGGTAGGAGCCGTTACAAATCCTGCAGTTGAGATAGTCACTGGTTGTACAAGGGCTCCTACTATGTTTTAATCCAGTGTAAAACTGCTGGGTTAAAAGCACCACAGAAACAATCTGAATGCTTGTGTGAAGAATTATAGTGCTGCACTGCTGAGGGCAGAAACTCTTCACACCGTACCTGTTGAATCCACACTGGTCTGTCCCTTCCCTCCAACATTCCAGTGCTGGTCTGTGGAGCTGGTTGAATGTGTGATCTGTGATACCAGCTGGCTGGAAACAAATTACATTAAACAGAGCTGTTCTTTTATGAGTGAAACGAAATGACTTGGTTGCCACATCTTTGAATTCATTTCCCTATCGCAGCTTCACCCCAAAATAAAGCATCTGACCTGTCTGTTCATCTAGTGATTTGGAAACCTGAAACCGCCAAGTAAAGGCTATTTATGTGTCCAGCTGACTGGTCTCTGTGTAAAGTGTTCATTACAAAAAGATTGCAGAGCACGTAGTATTGTTTTATTAAACTTTTAAAAATGTTGATGCAGAAGAATTGATGTAATGGAGCTATAAATGTAGTTGTTCTGGCAGTTCTCCTTCCACAGTGACAGCTTTATTCCTCTTGCCTTATACTGGTTTAAGGGTTCTTTGAGCCAATTTAGGGGATGGAAATTAAAGGAAAGGAGATCTCTGTGCCCTGCATGTGAGTCCTAATAGTGTCAACAGTCCAGTGGAAGATGCAAATAGTGCTGTGGGTTTCTGAGTGATAACGGGGAAAACAAACATCCACAGAATGTTTTAGGAATAAGGTCAGCAGGACTTCCTTACTAAGTCCAATCTGGCCATATCCCACTTGGAAGCACTGTCTGAGAAAGCAGTTTGCCTCTTCTCAGCTGCTCGGATACACTGGCTGAGCAGAGTTAGAGTGTGCAGTTGTACAAGTATTTCTTGGGCTTATGGAGAGTGGGGCTGCAGAGCCACTGCAAAAGGAACGGCAGATATTCACGGTGTGACAGTCTAGCTGGGGAAGAACCCATTCTCTTTAGTCTCATTTTCTGACACCAGATGGCTGGAGACCAGCTCTACTCTGCTTTGTGGGCCTATGCTTATATACATGCTCAAAATGGATGTACATGAGAAAAGTAATTTAACTGGGATGAACCTTATCTCACACTGGATGTTTTGAGGACAGTTTCAGCTAACTCTACTGTTTTTCCTTATTCTTGTTCTTAGATATATATGCTTTTATGGCTTTTTCCATTTTAAAGTAGTATTTGTACCGTATGGAAAATAGATACCTGGAAGGCAACATCAGGGTTGCAAGGTAAAGCTCTTGGAGAGTAGGAAATGCCAGAATTAGTCACCTGACACCTCCTTAGTCTAGTTCTCTCTATCATGCAGGATTCCTGTTTCACTTGGCAGAGGTGGTGGATAATGTGGACTTAATAAGCAGCTATTCCTGTTTTTCTACAGGAAATCATTTGCTAGTTATTTCCTATACTAGCCCTGTTATACCAGATGAAATCTGAGGAGGTAGTGTAGCCTTATTTTGAGGATGCCATTCTGCAATATTTAGAACTTGTTCTTTCAAAACACAGCATTATCCAAGGCTTCATACGTTATGAGTAGCTGCTATTGATTTCAGCAGTAGTGTCAGCACCCGAGCTCCACACGAAGGACTACCTAATGACTGAGGACCTTTGAAAAGTTCATGGTATCAGCTAGGAGCTCTGGCATAGGCAAGAATTGGAACCAGGGTTTTTTTGGAGGCTTTCAGTTGCCTTAATGTGAGACCATTCTCTTTAAGCAATTTCTGTGCTTCATTAATCTTCCAAATTCTGTAGCAAATGAGGCAGAGATCCTGCAGAAAACAGATGCAGTTAGCAGCAAATCCCCATTTGTTGTTATAGCATGGTAGAAAAGATCATACATTACCATGTCTGATTCAAAGACATTACCAGTGCCCAAAGACATGGTGGCGCTTGGATAATTCATGATTACAGATCAGGTTACTTGGTCATGGCATTTTTAAGACCTTTGCAGTCCTAATATGCTTCCATATTTTGGATTTAACAATTAGCAGGTCTGTTACAATGCTGTGCTTAGTATGGCTTGGATCATGGTAGACTGCTTTGACGTAAGCTGAGTCAAAGCAGGTGGGAGGCCGATAAGAAATGAAGTTAAATTGGTGCTTGTGAGAAAGAACAGCCAAGAACAGCAGTCTGTTGGAGTGCTTATCATAGATAGCTAAGTGACTTTTCAGCCATTCCTTTACTTTTATCTGCACCAGTGTCCCATGGGTAAGTGCTAGGGGGTAGTATTTAATTGTTTGGGTTTATTTGTTGTCAACAAGTATCTGTTATGAATTATCTTCTGAGTCCCCAGTGAAAACCTAGACAGGTTTTCATCACATCACCTGGAGGGCTTTTCACTGACAAAAGCCTGATACTGAAATGCTGAGCCGTAGCTTTGAATTTTAGTGAGAATTATGGTGGGGGGTCCATCACTGAATTGTTCTGACAGAAATATTTTAGACAATCGTGTTTTTGTAAATTCATTCAGGTAGTCTTAGATTCACATATTAAAAAAAAAAAAAGGGACTGAACAGTAATACACAATACTCATTTCAATACTCATTTCACTACTCATTTCACTGTGGAGTACAGTAATGCACATTGGAAATGAGGTCTCTTTGGAAAAGGTCATTTGAAATGGATCCACAGAACCTTCTCGAAGCTGTAATGAGTCACGAGTCTGTGAGGGCTCACTTGTTATATTGCAATGGAGGGTTTAATGTTTTGTTTTTCTCGTCTAGACACTTTGACTCTCTTTATTTTATTAAGATAAGCTATTATCTAACTGTCAAGAGCCTAGAATTTCAGCAGATTTATTTGCTGACAAGTTGGTTCAGCGCAGCCATTCTCCTACTCACTTCTTTCCCTACTTGAAGCAAATTTTCCTTTTTTCACTCCTCTTTATCAGTCCTTTATCCTTTACAGCTCCTCAGCTCTCATGCTGCCTATTCCCAGATGACTTTTCTGCTCTCATGATAAGTGTTGGCTTGAATGTGTAACAGAAGTTGGAAATATTCTTGCGATGTCATGTCACCAGTTCTCTGTGCGGTGTTGCTATGCTTCATGCCACTGTTGGAGAGCTGGGCCTGTGACTTGACAGCTTGCTGGGAGGGATAATACTTACCAAATTTAGAGCATTTACAGGAGATTTTTTACAACGGACGTAATATGGGATTGAGTTGAGAAAACTATGCAATGCCTTCACCTCACTTTCCACTTTTGACTGTGCAACAAATTAAAATCCTTGATGTGTATTTGGGGGTGAGTGGGCTTGGTGGGAAAGGACGGAGGTAGAGGTTTAATCTTTATAGTGAGGGAGAAGCAGAAAAAGACTAGTCCAAAAAAAGTGAGAAGTTTTGACTTTCTTCATCATATTTAGGCATGGCTGTGAGTTCATCCAGCCCACAAGTGTGATTATAGATTGGTAACTGATGGGGCCAACTGCATTATTCATTATGGTTCAGATTGAAATGAAATCATGGAGGGCAATTTTCTGTCTCACACTTCAAGGTCAGATGAGGGTATTTATTATTCCCTCTGTTTATCTGTGAATGCAAATTGAATTTAGTGATTCAAATTGATGAAATGTTAGAAATATAAAACTCATCAGAGCCGACACGAAGCGAAATTACTGGGTAGAGCTGGCCAGTGACTTCACCATCCCATGTACAGGCCTCTGCTTTGATTAGTAATTATTTCAATCTTTGAGTTTTCTCATTCCTAGTTTTGTTTCAGTTGTTGTCATTTTTGTTTTCAAAGAAAAAAGTGTAATAACACTTTGAGGCATTTAGAATTTGAATTAGACGATGTAAATAAAGCCAGCTGCAGAGAGGATGCTTGGATCCTGGCTGGAGAAAAGGTTTTCTTTCAAAATTCTTGCTTGGGGTTGTTTTTTTGGGCTTTTTTGTTTGCTTTTTTGTTTTCCTCCCTCCTATGACAGTTCCCCTTCTCCAGTATTTTGCTTCCTTGCATGAATGTTCAAAGCTGGTGGGGAGTGTGATGGGGAAGGGAGCAGCCGTTTGCCATCTTTTGGTGCTGAAGCTCCATGCATTTCCTTACTGCCATATCACCCGCAGGCTGACCTTCCTCACCAGCCAGTGTTGTCAGGAGAGCAAAATCTAGGGCCTGCAAAGGGAACCAAATGAGCCTGGCTGTCTTAGTGAAATAATCGGAGCGGGGATATTCTCTTCCCAACTCGCCGTAATGTATTTTGAACAGTTTAGTGAACATCTTGGCTCGGATTGATGTATCAGTTGGTGGTCGGAAGGCATTGCAGTAGTGTGCGTCCTGTTCTCTGCAGTGTTGGAAAGACACTTTTAACTTGTACAGGGGGGGATTATTCTTATCTCAGAGTGGGAGTGGAAAATCCTTATCAGTGAATGCTCTTTAAAAATAGGCAGTCCTCTGTAATTGCCAAATGCCACATATAAAATTATGATACAGAGACGGATGATACAAGCTGTGCAGGCTGTATGCTGCATTAATAATCATAGAGGACTGTTGTTTTTAACTCCTGCTTTTTAATTACTTGCATTTTATTAAGAACGTTTAGTATTTGCTTCTCTACCAAGCACTGCAAAGGGAATCAGTTTGCTAAGGATGCACGTGTGTCTGACTTGTTGATTAAGAACAACAGCCATGAGCATTTGGACATATCAAAAGCTCTTAATAAATTTGTCTACATAAGGTATTATGAATTACTTTGTGTGTTCAACCATCAGCTTGATTTCTCCTGCAGCCAGTTTTACTGAAGACGGCAGCATTTTCAAGTTAGTAAGCATACAACAAGCAATGTGGGTTCAGTGGTTTTTAAATGCCAGTAAAAGTTTTATTCATCAAATAAATGCCTTTAATAGAAGCTTTGGTCTTATGAATGCTTCAGGTTTGGAGGCTTAGAAGAAGGACGTTTATGCCTGTACTTATCTCACCCTTGAAATAGTTTACATTCCAGAATTCAGTGATGGATGTATTTGACAAACTATTCATGTTTCGACTTAAAACCAAAACAAACCACAGAAGTCGTTCATTTATTAATGAAGACATCGCTTTCATTTTCATCATGATGGCGGATGTGGAAAGCCTATTTATCTGCGTAATAGTAACTCAAGTGGCTGATTAAATACCCGTTCAGGTAGAGTCACACTGGCCTTTGTGTTTTGTCAGTGTTCCTGGTTTTGGTTCCTTCGGGTTGTTGCCATCAGCAAAGCCGTGTGTTTTGTGGCAGGTGTGTTGACCCCATAATGAAAGGAAGCAGAAGGTGCCTGATGTGAATTTCTTTTAGTAAATCCCAACTCCTGCCAGTCAATTATGGCTATGGTACTGGGGCTGGGACATAAAATTTGTGTTATTTCTGTTCTGTAACTGTTCACTTTGAAGGAACTGCATTTCTGAGCCTGATATTTATGGTGCTGGTTAGGGAGTAGAATTAAATATTGTCTCAACGATAACACATATTGTCAGTGTACCAGGAAAGCTCCAAACATCTGTCTGCTTCTTACCCGCTTCATCTGTCCACACTAGCAAAATAATTCTCTTTATGTTGTTGTTCCCTGATTATAAATTCAGTACAGTTCAAGTCTTCCTTGTACGCAGAGCAGCAACGTGATGTATGATTGTATGTATCATTTTTGAATGATTTGTGATTTATGGAAGCCTGGTAATGGTGAGTTATACAAAAGGTCTTTGAGAAAATACAAAGCGTGAACCAAGAGAAAGTTTGCAGATGTTTGCTGAAGACTTGGGGGAAATACATAGCAAGAAGAAAGCTTCCCTTCCTACTGACTCTCTGAGACTGTTCCCTGTTGTGTTTTCTGTAGCAGTATTTCATGTGGGTCTCTACAAGGCAGAGTTAAAGCCTGAAATAAAATGTAGCCCGTGTGATAACTTCCACTAAAGATGTTAATATTTTGTATCGTTGCTCCTTCTCAATGTAGTGAGAAGGAATTGGCCTCCACAATTCCTCTTGTGTGTGTCGCAGCAGCAGCGCAGTGTTTGAGAGCAGGGGTGGATGCTGCTGCTTCAGTATATTCCCAGTTCTATCCATGCAGAAGAAAGGAAGCAGAAAAAGATGCCAAACAACCTTATTTTAATAAAAGTTAGCCCCCAAACCTTTGACTTTTGAGCTGAAATAATTCTAGCACTAAAATAATCTCCTCCTTCCTGATGTTTGTTTTTCTAGTGTACCTGCCTTAAATTGATTCGTTTAGGCAGCTCCATTCCGCAGCAGTGTTCTCACAGCTCCCATCCATCCTTTCAGCAGCATTTTATAATTTTTTTCCTTTTTAACATAAGATGGAAGTTTTTCTTTTTTGCCAAGCCTCACCTTTCCTTTCCTGTGTCCTGTCCCTTTTTAAGTCAGACTATTTTTGTCATCATTTTCTCTCTTCTGTTTTTCCTTTTTAATTCCCATCCCAGATGGGGCTGGTTCCTGCCGAGGCAGGTTAGGCAGAGGCTGAGCGGGGAAGAAGTCTGTGCCAGAAACTGGAGGTTGAAAGGAGCCTTGAGGGAAGGCACGGGCAGGGATGTTCTGGTGCTATCTGCTGGACAATATGAAGACATGCTGGAGTTACCCATTGATACTTGTGCCTTCCTGCTGGTTTGTAAAACCTGGGGGAGAAGAACTGGAATGAAAAACAACGTGTTAGTTCAAGCTCTCTGTTTATCAGTTTCCAGTGTCATTTATGTCTTTGTGTGTACTGTCTATGAATGTGCAGGTATGTTGAGAAGGCTGCAAGTTGTCAAGCCTCAGTATGCTTTTCTTCGTCCAAATGTCTTGCTACAAAACAATTTCCCTTGCTCCTTTTTTGCCTCATTAGCTTGTGTGCTAACCTTTTTATTTTGGACTCTGTCACGAAAATGTTGATAGTTGCAGCGTGTTTCTTTTTTCTGTTACGTATGTGCAATAGCACTGTCATCGTGTTTTCACTCTGTGCATCTTCAGTGTTCTTCCCATCCACATTCTCTGGTTTTCGGTGCTTTCTCTTTGATGTGATCCTTGTTTCTGGCAGTTGGCCCTGGTATGTGCAAGTGTCTCATCTTTTCCAGAGTTGCAATGTGACCCAGGCAGTGTTGCTCTTCTAATTGTCTCTGTGCCGCTGCGGACCTTTTGTTTTCCTCTCAGGTTGACATACAGACTGGTTCTGGCATCCTGTTTGCTTTTCCTGTTGTTTTTTAAGTATCTCTGAGGTGGTAACTCGGCTGCGGAAAGGACAGAATGATTAAAGTAATGTTTTACGGATCATTGGAGGGGGGAAGCTGTCAGCTGCTTTGTAATTTTTTGAAGGAGATTAATAAAATGTATCTTAGAGCTTCAGTATTCGCTCTCTGCCATCATTGTTCTCAGTCTTTCAAAGAACATTCTGGAAGATGAAGTTTTATCATTAAGATTACATTAAAGTGGATTACAGAAGGGAAGAGCAAAATATGAAGCATCTCAACAGCTCAGAACAGAAAGATGTCGGCATCTCATTCACTGGGATGTGGATCAGGGAACATTAATAGGCTGATAAACAGAAATGACTTATTCTCTTTAAGGCTTAAAAGGTTTACTTTGAACTTAGAAAGATTTTTAAAAATGCCAGTTCTCCAAGCTTATGTCGAACGGAGAACTTTGGGCCTATTTTTTTTTAATACTCATTTTGAGGGAGCAATTACTTTTGAAAAGCCATAGGTGTCAGCAGTGTGGAAGAAGGGTGCCCATGTCTAACTTCAATGGCATTTGCTGCTGGGCACCTACTTTCAAATCCTGTTTTGTGTCAATAAGGAATTTAACTTTCTTTTTGGATTTTTTCTTATAGAGATGGTTTATGTTGTATTTGGTGCAGTTTCTGGAAGAATTATCAATCTGGCCTGAGAGAGGAAGAAAGCATCTCAATAATTTGCTTTGGCACGGTGTGGAGAGTTGTAAGGAAGTTGAATTTCACGCTTCCTATATCAAGGAAACCTATAGTAACAGAGTCAGTTCAGAGAGTTTGAGTATTGTCTCTGCCTTCATAGACATCTCTGGCATTTAAATTTTATGAACATTAACATCACATTTGATCTGAAGCTGAAACAGAAACAGATCGTTTCCAAACACCATGCAATGGCTGAGGAGATTGCCCGTTTGCGTGCCTTTGCTTAACTTTTCCTGTGTTTTAAAACAATAATTTTCCAACCTAGTTAGTGGTGTGTATGTGGCTGAATGTCTGTGCTCTCCATGAGATGTGAATCTCAAATAGTTTTCATTATTTCAAGAAGGAGACCTAGCACATATCTCATCTTTCTTTGTGAATGTCAGCTCAATCATAAACTGTCAGTCCACTCAGCATTTATAGACATAGGTCACAATATTGGGAGATTAGGAAAAAAAAGGTTTCTCCATTATCCTCTCAAAATGTTTTGCAATAATCAAATGCGAGATTCTGGCTGTTTTAATCTTATATTTGCGGTTTTTCTTCTGTTCTGACTCTAGTCAGGACTAAGTTTCTTTGAGAGAAAATAATATTTGCAGTAAGGTTTCTACAGTGCAATTTAATTTGTAACACAGTTGATAAGGTTTTTTGTATTTACCCTATGCATAAAAAAAAAGAATATTGTTGAACAAACTCTGATGAATCTTAAAACAGTAGCTGAGGCTACCTGGTCTCACCCACCTGTTCTGCCCTGTATTGAAGGCTGACCTGTTGCAAACTTGGTAGGCTGGCACGTATGCATGGGCGTAAAGTCTGTCTTGACACAAGTTTAGCAAAGTCTCTTAGTACAAGCTCTGTGCAAAGGGGGATAAGTGTTTTGAGCCCAGGATTTTGAGAGGCATGATGTGATGAATCTTCCTTTTACATTTTAAGATGTTCCCCAGGTTGTGTCCGTCTACTGGAAATTACTGTCAGCCTAAGTTGCCCCGAAGGTGTGTTTAAGGTGTAGGATGCTGTATTGCGAACTGAGCAGCTGAGGTGTGAGGGTGTTTGAGTTTGCTAGTGTATCTGTAAAGTATCCACAAGACTGAATTTGAGATGTTTGCAGAGGTTGGGATGGGGAAGGGAGCATCCAGTGCAAGGTTGGTGCCGCTTCATGTTCCGTCACCATAGATGCTACTTTTGGGCACAGGTTCACTTTTCAACTAAGAAATTAAAACAGAACCAAGGAAGTAGTGGTGCCCTGGTAATGAAATTATCCATTTGAAAATGCAGATTTGAAGCCCTTTTGATGAACTTTCCCACCTGAATACAACAATGAAGAGACTATTTCACAGTCTGTGATTATTAAATTGGTTTGTGAATGGTTCCAAATTGAACTGGAGCTTTAAACAGGCTTCTAATTCATCTGCTCTTTTAAAATGCATATTTTTCTTCAAGGAGGAGGATTTTGAGGTAGGGAGGCAGCTGCTTGGGGATTTTAGTGAGTTCCTACATGAATTTCCCAAGAAGTGGGTATTTGGTGACCTGGCAGTGCAGGATGTATTTGATTTACACTGAGTATCTTTTAAGGCAGTGTTTCCTTTCAGATCTGTTTAAACAGTACCTTAACAATAGTGCTATTTTATTTAAAAGAATTTTTATTTGTTTTCTTTTAATTATAATGATAAAGAGCACCCCTCTGAAGCACTCATAAATTTTCCAGTGTTGTTTTTAGCATCAGAGAAACAAAGATCTTCTGTCCTAGAGTAAGCTAGAGAAGTTGGTTTTGATCTTTCTAGCTTGCTTGAGGGTTTTTGACTTGTGTGCAATACTTTTTTTCATGTCCTGCTCACTCTTTAAATACTTGAAGTTAGTGCAGTCTTAGACAAACTTGTCATACTTAAATTATAAACCGACCCTTAACGATCCCAAGAATTATTTCACTCTTGTTTTGTTATTGATCAAGTACTTTGTCAGCATACTTGATCTGTGATGAGCTGCTTGATGTGTGCCTTGGAACAGCTGTCCATTAGTGACCCATCTGAAGGGCATGTGTGAAGAACATCTCCAGGAATACATGGATAATTGTGCATCACCACATCATGCTGCACAGAGAGCTGAGAAGAGGGACCAAGCTATTCTGGCTTAATTGACAGTCATGTCCACATTGCAAAAGAAGTGCTAATCACCTGGCCTCAGAAGACATTTCTCTTCCAATATAGGTTGCTGGCAAGAACAATGTGCAGGTGGTGGCTATAATTACTTGCTGAGCATTATCTATCTGTCCAAGCAGATCATATTAAGCCTCAGTTTTACTTCTACTTCATTTTAAAAAGATGAAAAGACACAGTAGAACCTAAGTTTGTGTGTTTGTGGAAAATGAGGCATCTTCTTAAAGTCAAGCTGGTTGATTTTGAAGTAGATGTACAATTATTTAAATGCTTTGTATATGTGAGGTTCCAGTAATTGTCTTGTGCTGAACAAGAAGGCTGTCACTGAGATGGTTCTTCTCTCATGTCTTTTTCTGAGAGCAGCTGATAATGAGAATGCAACTAGTCCGTTTCCAGTAGTGCAGCTGTAAGATGAACTGGCACCAGCCCCAGTGTCCTGGTGTCATGGTGATGCTTCTCCTCTCAGGCTTTTCTGATCTGTCTGACTAAGAGGCAGTGGTCAAGATGTCACACATCTGTATTATCTTTCTTAGTGCCCGAATACTCGAGAAGGCCCGGCAGCAGCTACAGGAAGAAATACTACGGATTCAGAGCCAGCTCTTGGATGAGAAGAAGAAGCGTGAGCAGCACGAAGCACTGGTCAGACGGCTGCAGAAACGTGTACTGCTACTCACCAAGGTGAGTTTCTAGCTAATGTTTGGAAAAGCCCATGTCCTTATTTCCTTCCTCCAGGTGCAGTCCTTGCTATTTCTTCTTTGTTCACCTCTGTAACCGGCCCTACAAAGTTGCTATAGGGTCTTTGCATAGTGGGTGTTATAAGAGACTTGAAACTTGCCTTTAGGATTGCGTTAGAATAAAAGTACTGGTACATCCAAAGGCTTTGCTGGTGTTCCCCCCATCTGGGCTCATGCTGTGTTGGCAGTACATGACTTTGTCTCAGGCTTGGCATTTGTGTGAGTGCAGAGAATTGAATCATGTTGTCGCTACAGTGTTTTGAGCCACTGAGGGGAATTTAAAACGGCTTTGGTTGCATTGCCTACTTTCCTAGAGGGAACGGAACGGCAGCACCTTGTCAACTCTTCCTGTGGAAAAACAATTTGCAGAGAGTAAGAGATTTGCCTTCCTCTTATGCTGAAAGTCTGTTCGAACGTAATGGCAGGCAGTAGACCAGTAAATTGAAAATACATTTTAAGATTCTTTCTATAGGATATATCAAAGAAGTCTGCATTATCCTATATCAGGTATGCTCTCGTGATGAAATTCTATACAATAATTTTGAAGTCTGTAGAGCATTGAAAACTTTATATTAAATTCTGAGAGTGTCCTTTCCCCAAAGGGAATAATAATTCTCTATAGTCAGAGTGATAGTTACTTCACTTTCCAAGAATACTCCTCACGAAACTTCAGACATCTGAGCAGTCTCTCTGATGTTATAAAGCTGCTCACGTAAGTTAGCTTATGTGTGTGCATAAGGTCAGACTCAAGTAGTTCAAGCGAGTGAGAGGGAGCCAGACACGTCACTGTGTACGGGGAGGAAAGATGCTGGTATGGGAGTGACTGAGCAAGAGGGAAGAGAGCTGTTCTGTTGCTTGTGCTTTAAGCTTTAATTGTCAGTGTCAACTAAAGCATTTTGATCAATTTTATTTGTGCTGCGCCCAATTCTGTGTAATTCCGTGTCATTGTTGAGCCAAAGAAGCTGTGATATATGGTGTGGTAAACAGGGCTTCTTGAAGCGTGAAGTAACTGATTTACAAGAGGATGTTCTACCAGATCTTCTGGCTGCAGAATTCGATGCCATGGAGAGTCGCATACATGAGAAGAGAAAAATGACAGCAGTTCTTTCTGCTTCACGCTGAGGTAGGCACTGCAACCAGGGTGGATGGACCAAACTCTCTCCATGGAAACAGAAAGCCATCTCCTCTTAGTCTTTCTAATACCCTCAGCAGCAGACAGCCCTCCATAGTGTTCCAGTTTGGTACTGGCATGGCTGGATAGGGCACAGGTGGATGCTGAACCTGATAAAAATCCTTAAATGCTTCCTTTACAGGGTTGTCTCAGCTGTCTAGCATTGTGCTGGGCTGCTCAGCCCTGAAGGAAGTTCTCAGATGGTTTCTGAAATACTCCCTTTGTTAATTTATTTCCAGTCCTCAGCAGGAATATGTTTTGTCATAGAACACAAAATATCATTACTTTTCTTTAAGTACTGGACAAAGAGACAACAGTACTTTGTCATGTAATGGATTGTACCCTAATTTATATAGAAAGACAGAGCCTTTGCTTTGTTTGCTATCCTCCCCCTGAAGAGGAGTAGAGGAAAAGTTGGAAATGCCCATCATCAGACCACAGCAAATAAACTTGTGTTTTGACAGTGGAAGTTTTCAGTGTGCTCAATGATTCCTCAACTGACCTGTTTTAGAGGAATAAAGACATTGCTGTTCTCTGAAAATTTATATTCCATCCAGAGAATGCTCGGGGTCCTTTGTTGAAGAAGGTGCATTGTGGTACTTGGGCAATCTGTCCTTCGCACTGTTTCTCCCACTGGTTGCTCTTCTCATGCAAAATCAGAAGAAGGAATTTCATTTAATTAAAAAAGTATGATATTGTGATCTAAAATGAGATTGAGCAAATATATTGCCTGTTAAAAATAATTATTTTACATTGAAAGCATATCACCTAGAATGGTATTTAATCATCTAATTAGTGGCATCAGTAGTACAGTGTGCTTCTATGTAATTTGAGAATGGAAAAGATGAGCTCTCTCTATTGAATCTTTGTCTTGTTAAATAGGACTGTGAAAATCTAATTTGGGGGAGACCATTATATATATGATTGAATTGCTATTGCTTTTGATAGTGTGATTTTTGCATTTTTGTTTCTTTGACCCTCTAGTAGGGCAGCAAATCTGTTCCTGTATGCTGAGCAAATAAGGATTGAAAGGCATCAGACATGTTTAACAGCGCAAGTTTAATGCAGTAACAGCTCTCCTTTCTTTGGGCTCAGATTGTAACCTGGAAGTATCAGGCTTTGCATATGGTTTAAAAGTTCAGTAGAAAATGATAAGCTGTTCTTTGTTTGATAACAGCAGTACCTAATATTTTAGTAGTAAACATACTCTCTTCAGGAGGCATTCTTGTTTTGCCAATCCGATTCGTTCTCAGCTTACTTGTACTGAATTTTTTTCCTCAAGATTCAAGGAATACTTTTTGGCTTTCACAGATGGCCTGTATCACTTGTTAGTCTTGTTCATCTTCTACTTGCCAGAGTCTCTGTCTTTCTTGGTTGCTCTCATATTTCCATTTCAGTGCATTTAACTTCTCCCTCCATTGCTTTCTTCCTCACCTCATATGCTTCTTTTGGGCTTCCTTGACCTTACTTGGGCATTTCTAGTTGGTTTACTGTTTGGAATTGGCACAATTATCAGTCTAGGAGAGTTTGGTGAGTCACTACAACTCTCTCTTCCCTGGCAGACTCGAAGAACAGCAATCACCAGTCTTTGATATACTAGTGCAGTGGTCCAGCCCAATCAATTCCACCTCGGACAACGGACTGGTGTAGGAGCTATGTCCTGGTTATTCCTGTTGACAAACTGCTGTTTAGAACATGTTAGGTGATTAATTTCTCCCATATGTCCTTCTAAATCAGGGCAGTACTTAAGTCTTCTGATCTATGTGTTTTCAGTGAAATGTAAGACTAGATTTGGACACCTTAGAGGTTTCCAGACATTGATGGCTTGAAGGTATCTCCTGGAGTGTCACTCTGTTCACTTGAGGTGATGAAAAAGAAATCCATGTTTAAAGGGGTGTATTCACTCGCTGTCTTAGAAATCCACTTGGCTGTCATTTGTGCTGTCTTTTTGCTTTGGTTTTGCTCAGAGTTTTAGGGAAATCTTTAATCTTTGCTTTATTACCGGATAGTTCCAATACAGCAGTAGTGGGAGACATCTGAAATGCTGGGAAAAGACCTAGTCCACCTCTGCCCTTTTTCCTTTTTCATTTACTGTTGTATTGGTTTTGAATGCCATGTTTACCCACACAGTTTTGCATTTGACTTTTGTGTTGTCCTGAAGCTTGTGAGTATTTCTGGGAGCTTCGCACACAACTCCTGGTCTTTGTTTATGAAGTGAGCTTATTACAACCAGTCAGTTGTGCTACTGAATGGCTAAAATTTGAATTTCTTAGGAAATTTTTATGACACACAGGTCTCCCATGAAAAATACTTTTTTGAAAATCCTTATTTGAGTGTAAGCAGCTGATTGAGTCAGTATTTAATGGAAGGAAAGCCCTGGTCTATTTGTTTCATGAGGGCAGCTTTCAGGAGGCACTAAAGGATCTTCTGCAGCAGAAGTGAGGATGGAGAAGAGCAAGAAAGGCACACTGAAGCGTCCCCAAAGCCTTCTGATGTGGAGGGCCAAAAGTTGGCTTGCATGGATCTTTTTAGGGTTGTCACCTCCTCCTCTCCTTGTGTAATTTTTACCTGGTCGCTTTCAGCCCTTAGCTACATTTGTTATTTAGCTGGTGTTAGGGTTCGGATCTGCCAGCCTCTTCTCCTGCCCTGTGCAGTTCAGTGGCTCCTTGAAACAGTTATTTCTTCCATGCACAGAGCTGGTGGACATAACTGCACAAAGCTGCAGAGCTGGACCAGCCTATAGCACGTGTACTGGATTTGACCAAATGCCCTTTTTTTTTTTTGCAGCTGGTGCATGATCCTTCACAGGAAGCTTTTGCCTATTTGCATACACAAGAACTCAAAATGTGAAGTGCAATTTCATTTACTTCTTGTAACTTATCCCAAATGAATCCAATTTGCTTCTCAAATTGTAGACTTTGTGAATGTATACTGTCCTAATTGCATCCCTTGCTCTCGTATAAGGCATAACGCAGCAAATGAATTGATCTGATTGTACTGGATGTTGTTGTTTTGCTGTGTTTATTTCCCGTCTGTGCATTTGTCTGCCTTTGGGTACTCTGCTGCCCCGAGAAGAGGTTGAAAAATTCCATTTTGTTTTCTGAGCGTTCAACCAAATCATGGGAATCTGATAGGAAATCTGTTTCTATTGAGACATAATTTAGGCTATCACCATAAAAGTTGGAGATTAAACAAGTATTGATTAACCAACTCCAGCTGACTGTTCATACCACATGTTCCTGGAGATATCTTCGCAAGAGTCAGCGCAAAGTATGTAAGTGACTCCCAGAGCCGAGAATGGCAGAGATGCATCAGAAGTGGGACTAGGTAATTAAACTGTTCATTAAGCATGGCAGATGCAGAGTTCATGACTTGATTTGCCATCTGCTTTGTTTTGTAATCAGTAAAGATTTAAAATAATGCTGATGGTTTCTCTGTCATATTGGGTCCTGCATTATGTTTTTTTCTTAGGAGACAGATGATTTTAAAGTACAAGGAAGGATCTTAAAGTTCGGGCATTCAGCAAGGTGAATTAACCCTTTTTCTGGGATACCTAAAAATTTAACTTGAAATATTGCACTCACTGTTGCACTCGGTAGCAATACAACCAGCCAGTCTGGCAAACAGATGCCTTGCAACAGACCTTCTTTTGGGTGTCATACCCTGGGCTCTGCGTCCGGGCAGCACGGACAGCTCGGGGCAGCGCTGAGCTGCTCCTCTGTGTTACGGACAGTATCGCATGCTTTTCCCTGGCTGTTATGATGCGCTGCTTCTTCCTTTATTCGGTCTGCTTCATGACTCCACGTACCTCATTTAAGCAGCGCCATTGCTCATGCATCACCAGCTGTGCCGCCACTCTACGCGCGGTTGTTATCTGCTGTCAGCCTGACCCTTGCCAACCCTTTCCCTCTGCTCACCGTGTCTCGCCTTCCTAGATTTTTATAAACCCATGGAAGTTATTTTTCTTTTTATGCCTGCAAATAAATACATTTTAAAGCTATTCTACTGCTCCCTCTCCTGTGATTCAGCAAGGCAAGTTTTGTCGGGTGCGGTGCTTAGTTGGATTATCCTGCATGCTTGAGAACAGGGGAGACAAGGCCGTCGGTGTTGGAAAGAGACTCAACAACCTTTTAGATTGAGCACAATTCCCTTTAATTTAAACTTTATTATATTAATCGGTTAAATAATTTCAGAGAAAAGGTGATTGGTAGTTCTGGGAGGAGGGTTTGATAGCAGGGGAAGAGAGAAGATCATTAATGGCTGTGGACAGGGAGAAAAAGGTAATTGCTGCCTGTGGAGTACAGGGGGTTTGAACAAGTCTCTGCTGAATTGTAGTTTTTAGTATCCAGTAATATAATGAATTTTAATTCCTGGACTCCACTTGTAGGGTGCCTTTTTTAAAGGATGACGATTAACAGGTCAGAGATGAAAACTCTCTCCCCTCACCCCCGGTTAGCTGGTGTTATACTGATCCCCAGTTCAGTTTGGTGCAGGGCGGTTCTTGCGCTTCTTGTTTGTGGTTTACACAGGAACGTCTGGGTTACTGGATGACGTGTGCTAGGTTTTGTAAGGAGGAAGTGGGATTTGGGGGTTTGATGAATGCTGCTGTAGATATTTTCAGTTGGGCTTGAGGAAGTACCACATTTTGTGTTTGCTTTTATTGGTCTCTGACAGCCTTGTGTCTCGTGAGGTGGAGGTGCTTCAGGGAAAGAGAGTTCTGGGAGGATTTCTTTTAATACTAGGGTTTTTTTTTCCCCTTTATAACCCACATTTGTGATGATTTTTTTTTTTTTGAGTAACTTCTTCCAGTTACTTACCGTCTCGTGTTTCGGTCCCAATCCACCTAGTCACCTTCTGGAGCTTGGGCAGCTGCCTCCCAAATGTAGCAGCATTGGAGGTAATTTGCTGTACCACTCTTTGCCTGCAATGGATGCTCTACAAGGATATTCCTCAAATATTTATTCTGACAACACTTTTCATGTCTTTTGTTTTTTTAAAATGTCCGTCACTTGTCTACTTCACCTTTCTTAATCATCTTGCTCTCTGCATTGTAAGGACCTTTAAATCATGTTCTCACCTTCCATATGTAACAGCTTTCTAGGACCTATTGACCTGATTTTGAATATCTAGGTCTCAGAGTTGAGAGTGATTTTTCTCCTTTGTCTGTACCACCTAATTTGTCTGTTTCTGGGTTTTATTTAGCTTGTAACGGAATGATCTGACTCTAGTTTTCATAGAAGTTGCTACAGAAAATGCAGAAGAACAAATACAAATTTTATCAGCCTCACCATAGTCTTGACTGCAAGTCACTCAGCTCTGCAACTGTAGAAACCTAGCAGTGTTGGCATCACCCTGCCTTTCTCATGAACCAGTCATAACATTTAATGAAATGTTTTCATCTGCAGTGCCTGCACTGCGCTTTCCATACCATGCTCATCAGAATCCCACAATACTCTAACGGCGATTTTTGCAGAGATTTGTACAATGACAGACTAACTTTATGCTGATTTATACTTGATGCTTCCTTATATTCATTACAAGATCTTATTTGCATGCTTGACATTTAAAAATATTGTGCTTGGAATGTGTTATTTATTTTGAGACCTTTATGAAGCAACCTCAGTCTAAGAGTTTAATTGTTACTGATAGCTAAGAGTATAATTACCTCAGTAAAATATCATGACTATATTAAGCAAATGGAAATTGTCTTCCAGAATAAAGTGAATACAGGGCATTTTCCTCTGAAACAGGCTGTTCCACGAGGCCTGCTAATATAATTTACTAACACAATTGCAGAATTTCTTTATAAAGAATAAATAAGGAGAGCTGAAATTGATGTGCTTGGAGATGAGGCTGGCTGTATTAGTTCCGAAGCAGTGCACGAAGACCATCTGAAAGGAGGAAGTGTCTTTAGACCAGAAAACATTATTGGTTCTCAAGTGAGATTTACAGGTTTCCAAAAGACAGGAGAATGCGTGTTTTCGGGCGTGGGCTCCCAGACAGGTGCATGCTTGTCTTTTGCTTGGTTTTCTTTGTTTGACATTAGCTTTCTTATTTTGCCTGATTTGGTCATAGGTTTACTACTCCCTTTTTTTTACTCAACAAAGAAAGTAGCAGAGTTGTTGAGTTCTCATTTCCTTATCCTGCTCCAAAATGACTTTTCAAAGCCTAAGAGTTCCTTTACTTTCTGACTTGTCAGTCTGCATCTGCTGAAGGGATCTTGGGATCTGAGATGACTGAGCTTGTTCACTGGCTGTGGGCGCTGCAGATGTTTGGGAACGTGGTCTGCCCTTGCCTTCTTGCTTTCCATTGGATCCTATCTAGTGAGATCTCTTGATCTGATGTTGCCCTAATTCTTCATAGCTAGTGGATAAATTTGCCTTTTCGCTGACTTTGGATATTCTACTTCTTTGTGTGCCTGCATAGACACCTAGAGGAATTTGTCCCACAGTGGCATGAAGGTGATACGCTTTGTTAGAGTAGAGCTTAGTCACCTGAGGGCTTTCAACATGGAAATGGTGAACATAAGCTTCAAATGACCAGCCTGGAGGCAGAAGATGAATTGACTCGTGGGCCTTGCTTCCCTTTCCCTTTTAGAAGCATGAAAGAGCTCACAAAAATTATCTTAGCAATTTTTTGGGAATCAGTTCTGTGTAATTCTTTCTCTTGCCTTTTTATGCATCTGGTAAACCTTGTAATAATAAAAATACGGAGTTCATGACTATCTTTATATGTGATGCTTTTGAGGTGGAGGCACAAGGACAGCCTCTGTATTCTTACTGATGTTATGTCTGACATAATTTCTATTTATGCAAGGTGTTTAGAGGGTTTTTAAAAATTTTATAACAATTCAGAATACGCAGCAAAGTTAAAAGTTATATGTTATTTTATGAGGTATTTTTGAAGGGCTATAGAAATATGATCTTTTTTTCCCAGAATACTGACGGGATCTGCTTTGTTCTATCACCACTAGATATTAGTGTTCAATGCTAAGAGGTTAGATTATGAAAATTAGAAATATACCCATAAAAGAATTTATTTGACCTTCACTTCTCATATTTCTCTGAGAGAAAGGGCTGTAGGACTTCTAAAGGTAAAATACTCAATAAAAAGAAATTAGGTTAATCCAATGTTATGGCTGAGAATTTAAACTCACCCAGGTCAGGTAATTCAAAGTTATAGTTCCCTTGATGCGTGTGCTGTAACACTTATTCCTTAGCTCCTCAGCCCTGAATTATGAAGGATGGTCGAGCGGATATGGCAGAGAAGCAAGTGGGAAGATGGATGGGTGGAATGAGGGAGTTATTGTTAAGGGAAGTTGGGCAGAACAAACCTCACTTCTGTGCCTCGCAAGCAAGGGAAGGGCGAACAGCAAGAGGTGGCCGAGTGAGGTAGCTAGGCATGGGCTTGGGCAGCATCCAAGGACAGGGGAGGGGACTGAGGATTTCTGAACAGCAAGCTCTAAAATACTAGCTGGGATAAGCTGCACAAAAAAGGTTTTTTGCATTTCTTTGTTCCTCAAATACTTAGGGTTTGACGGCATTAATATCTGTGCCTCTTAGAGTGGTGGTATTGCCACGAGAACTGCAGCTTTGAATCTCTGACTTCTCTCTGTTTTAATTCTCAGCCATAAAACTGGATTAACTGGGTTTGCTTCAAGTTGAATCGCAGTGGGTTTTTTAAAGGATAGGAGAGAGAGATAATTAAGTAATTGCACAGTAGCTTATTTCAACATGTGATGTGAGCCTCTGGTAAGAACAGCTGCACTACTCAGACACCAGTCACTCAGAGCATCCTTTCAAATGAAGACCCAAAAATCTTTATAAAACTGAAGGACTGTCTGGAGAATTAAGGGGTTTTGGATTGCTCCTGGCACAGTATCATGCAGTACTAACTATTTTGTTCAATGCATGTTCACAACATCTCAGGTCAAGCATTGCTTAAATTGATGAATATATTAGAAGTCAAATGAGTTTGTTCAAAGCATTGTGGAAATGGTCTTTGACCCATGATTTGTTGCATTGAGGAGAGATGAACTGTTGCCTATTTTATGAGCATATTTGCTTAGGTAGTATTTCAGAGACAACAACATTATTTGATAGAAAACAGCAAATTTGAGGAATTGGTCTGGTTTCAGTTAATGAATTCTGACTGATGTCATGAGATGATTATATTACAAGTTTCTCAATAAACGTGACATCTGCTGGTGTTTTTTTAGTGTTGTGTGGGACATCTGGACCAGGAGCTGTGAAGAACTGCTAACCATAAATTTTCCTGTTCAGGTGGAAGCAATTTGGGACAGTGGGAGAACTGAGGCTTAATTTTCTCTGTGTAAGAATCCAGAGCCTCAGGATTTCCCCAGAAATACCTCTACCTTTTTTGAATTCGGGAATTTGGAGAGGGATTAATAGGTAAACAAAGTGTGAGCATGAGACAGGTAAAGATAAGTTTTTTACATCAAGATGGTGTTTAACTTTCTTGCTGTCAGGAGGAGGAGAACTATTTTTGAGATTCTTAGGATTTGTAGAGGTTCTATGCAGGAAGATCCTACAACCCTATGGGACGTCCAAGCTGCTTTTTAAGTGTAGGGGAGCAGAGCCAGAGCAATGTTTAAATATGTCCGTCTGTAGTTGTGTCTACATCTCTTTATATTCCTTGGGTAGTGAAGAAAAAAGATTGTCCAAGGATTCCAGCAAATGTGTGCCTCTGCTTGCCACTGTGTTGGGTCCGTAGGAAGCGAAAGGTGCTTACTCCAGTGCCGTACCGTCCCAGGTACTTGCTCCTGTACGCTGAACCAAGGGAATAGGAGACTACACCCTACTTGCTCTTCTAGTCACTATTATTTTGGGCGCCACAAGACTGTGTGTAAGTAATTGAGACAAAGTGGTTGAAGTGAAAGTAATTGAAGGGGGGAGGGTTTTTAAAGTGATCACTTTTCTGCAAGTGTTTGAGGTTTATGCTGATCTCATGCCTAGGAGCTGCAAACACCTGGAGAGCCGGGTTTGACATCAATGGCAAATATTTTTCACAGAAAAATTTGCATTCAGCTAATTTGGTGTGACAGCCCATGCTGTAACTGCAAGATCTGTTGTCTCGCTGCAGCTGAATACTCTTCCCCCCCCCCGCCCCTTTGCTCCACCCGAGATGTGAGTGCAGCTTCCTCTGTTCAGTTTTCTCCACCCTGCTGATGGCACTCTGAAGCTCACGTTTGCCTGTCCTAAGGGCCTGTAAGGAGCTGTAAAAACTGAATGTAGAATTGGATGGTGGGACTCGGGGCTTACTGCCCTTGTGCACATTTGAAGGAGAGATTCGGACTACAGCAAGCAGCAGGTCCTCGGTAGAGCTTTGGCCTACCTGACTGTACAGCACATAGGTTTGGGTTGAGGTAGATGGGGTCCAGTGTGCCCGAAGCCCCGTGGGCTCAACTTCTGTGGGACAATGCCTCCATGTCCTTCTGTGGGACAGTGCTAAGAACTCATTCTCCATTCAGGGAGAGGAGATTCTCTTATTCCCTTTCTCCCTCTGAGCAGCAGGGGCTTACTTCCATTGGGAGAAGCAGTTGGAAGAGTCCCTGCTCATGCATCCTTTCTTTTGTGCCTCAGATGGGAGACCTCTAGGTTACAGGCAGGTCCAGGACTGACAGCTGGTTGTCACTGCATACATGGATGGGAGAGTAGCTGGGAAAAATAGTTCTGTGCATTAAACATGTGATTAAATGTAAGTATGGATGTGAAGTAACGTTTCTTTCAGTATGTGCACACAGCATAGAGCTGTGTGCTTCTACAGGGCATGTGCAAAATGAATTTGCAAAATGAATGTGCCGTTCTCAAAATTATCTGGTGTCTGAATTAGCAATTTAAGCAGTTGAACTCTTCTCCTCAGTTGCTGTTTTTTCAGGCATGTACATAAGCTGCAGAAATTTTATGTTTTGTGCTTCTAACAGTAGTTCTTCTACGTAAAGAGTATTTTCACTTTCTGGCTTTAAAAAATTAATTTTCTGATGATAACATACTACCTTTGGAGACCAACTTGCCAGGTTGACATTTGTATTATATTAATTACAGAAGAAGAAAAGCTGTGCTTGTTTTGTCATTGGGAAATGCCATTTGCAAAGTTATTGGAAAGCTGACCTTGTCAGAAGTGTTATTGCATTATCCCTTTGTGAGGGCCACCGCAACTGAACGGCAAGAAAAAATTGCAGAAAGAAAAAAAGCAATTTCAGGAAATATAATGAAATCAAAACAAAATGCCTTTTATCCCTCTCCAATGTGAAGATGTTTATTAAGATAGCATATGTAAGATTTGGTGCTGGGGGAAAAAAATGCTTGTGAACCACTCTGGGTTGTTTCTTAAAAATAAAAACCACCATGCGAGAGAATTTTTGACCTTTTGCTTGAAGTGAACATGAACAAGTGGCAATACTTATTCCACCGACATCTTTCCCACTCTTTGTTTTAACCCGCTGTAACCCTGACCATCATCCTTCTCCCCTCTTACCCGTTCTACAAGAGGCTGTGGGGGCTCAGCCTGCGTGGACCAAATCCCCCACGCAGGGCTGGGGTGGGGGTAACCTCTGCCACCGCGGTGCTTGGAGGGTCTCCCTGGAAGCAGTTTCTTTCCTACCTCCAGTTCACTCTGCCAGTCCTTTAAGTAAATCTCAGCTCTGTTGTTTGCTTCTAGCAAAATACCAAGCAGCTCATCTGTTTGGTTTTCTCCTTTCTGTCCCAGTTTAAAGCCACAAAGCTATTAATTCTCTCAGAGCTATTCCTTGTCCTCCCTAAACACCGGGGAACAGCAGCAGCTGGACGTTCCTCCTGCTCTGCCTCAGTGTCCTACCCAGGCACAGCTTTGCTGAGCAGCCCTGGTGGTTGCCTTCTGCAAGAGAGCAGCCTGCTTTCATATGCCTCTGAATAATCCTCTCTGCTCCTGAGCAGAGAAGAACCGCTTAGTTTAGTGGCCATTTCTTCTTTGAACGTGTGAGCTGCAATAAGAGATGTTGAATGTCTGATTCTGCCTGTCCCTGTGCTTTCTCCCTATGGTGTATCTGTCACAGAAGTACAGGCACAGGTAGCTCGGTGAGTTGTTCGTAATCGAGCATGTTCGTCACACTTTAAAGGCTTTAAATAAAAGCTTTTCTTCCAAACTAATTAAAAAAAAACCAACAAGAAAGCTCTTTAACCCGCCCCGTGCTTTTATGCTAGATGACATGTTTCTTATGTAATATCTATGCACATGAATTTGTCATGTGTGGTGTTAACCCGAGGCTATGTTTGTAGCTGTTGCATTCCAATATTGGCTTTTTACTTGTGTAACAGAGAAGAAAAAAGAAAACTGCCAAATCTCCTGAAAGTATCCTAAATAGGATGCTGAACAGCTGTAAATAATAGCCAGGTTTATAGTTTAACTCTCTAGAGGCATATGCAAGCTGAAGGATGTGAAACATATGTTCTAAATCTGATGTTTTCCTTCAGATACACAAATAAACCAGAAATACAGGCAGAAGTAATTAAATGTGCACACCTTCCCTGCCTCACTTTCCTCCCTGCCTGGACGCGGATTGGTGAGTTCTGAGGTTCTGCAGGTCCTTCTGCTGCAGCTGTCGGCCCATCCTCTGTGTCCTGAGTCGCGGTCTCTGTTGGAGTTCACTCCTTAACATTGGGAACAATTTGATCCCTCTAAAGGACCAGCGAAAGTTGACTCCTGAACCTGTCTTCTACCAAAAATGCCCTGACTTTATGAGATCTTTTTGCATTTCACCTAGCTAGGGGGAGTTTGGTTTTTTTTTGTCAGTGTTTATGTACTCACTACTTCTCCTTCTGCAGAGGTAGTTTTTGCCTGATTAGTTTTCCTTCAAGGAGAGGGAGCAGGGATGTGGAATTGTTGGCTCTCATCAGCCAGCAGTTGCACAGGCTTAGTTTTAATGTCAAACTGTTCCACTGAAGGAACTGGATCTCTTAACTGCAGCCAAAACATCAAAGTACACATTTTCAGTTGAATTAGCAATAACAGCGGATAAAGGGCTTATTGCTGACCCCAGCCCGGTAGGCATGGGGTCATGCTTTGTTTGCTTTATGGAGAATTTGCTGTATTTTGGATACTCTTCAGCTGACAGAACCTGCAAACTGTTCCTCCTCTGCTGTGGTTCTGCGCATGGATCATGGTAAAGAAAGGGATGCCCAATGATCTGCATCTGAAGTTTTGATTTGTAATTAGCTTTTCATATGCTAAAAGGAAGGCTAATAAAATTAAATGCAAATGAGAGAGTTCGCATTCTTCATACAAATACAACTTAAGAAAAATGGTGTCTTCTCATTTTGCTGCATTGTTAAGATGTAACAAGCAAGATTGCTGCTCTCCCCAGGGACGGCTTTGGGACTTGCAAGGTTTATTCATCCAGACCAATGAGTTCTTTTTCCTTGCAAATTTTTCCCCAAGAAGTAGTGATAAGAAACTCAGGGGGGGGGGGGGGGGAAGGGAGGACTCTTCTTGTTACGTTGGCTGTCCTTTTTTGTCCTGGGACTTGGTCTGGAGTTGAACGTGTTATAAATATAGCTGAATATCAATGCTTGGTAGACTTATGAGAGCTGTTAACAACTAATGAAGGTTAAATGCTGTCTATTTTGGGAACCTGAATGACACTGTCACTCATATTTTAGCTGTACTCAATGTTTAGAGTTGTATTTTTCCTTCTGTCATTCTTGTGAGATACAGAGGCGCCGTTATCTCAGTTATAAAACAGGGTGGGGATTGGAGATGCTCGGATGAAATGGCTGAAGACCTGAGCCCAAATCAAATAGGAGTTCTGTGGAAGAGCTGTTAAATCTATTGCATCTCTTACTGAGAATATTTGTTTCTTATGGAGTCCCACAATGCAGACTGCAGTTTTTCTGTGCCTTGCCTGTGTGACAATGACTCTCCTTCAGACATCAAGTCCTTTGCTGTAGCATGTGTGTATGATTCCCTGATGCTGCCAGCACTGCTGTGTTAGCATCAGGATTTCACTGATCTTCTACATGTGCTGACTCTTGTCATATCCTGGAAGCATCTAGTATCATTTTGGTGAACCCGTATTAGTACGAGGATCTGATTTTCTCCTGGAGCCATGTTGCTGTGAAGTGGTTTGGTTTGCAGAGGTTGTGGCTTGGTTTGTAGGCACCGGCTGCAGTCCCTTCCCTCCTCTCTGCAGGCTGTGTCTGTAGGGTTGTCATAGCCCAAACAAGTCAAATTCCTAGGAGATTGTGGTTTAAGAGCTGCTTGCGTGCATGCTGCTTGAAATCTAATATTTTTTCCTTCCCCTTTGCATTAACTTGCATTTGTGTGTGCTCAGTCTGCTTATCGGCCTTTGCTCTTCCCTCATTATTAATTTTTTTAGGTACTCCAGAATGCATCACCCTTGTCTTTAGACTCTGCTAACATTAATATTGTATGTTGTCAGCGCACATCTCGCTATTTGCCCCTGTTTTTCTACACTAATAAGTATACTGAATGAAACTTCTGGCTCTAATCCCTAGCGCAGCCTGCTGCTAATTGCTTTCCGTGGCAAGGAAGAACAGCGTGCTCCTCCATTAGCCAGCTTTTACCAACAGGTATTTGACTCTCACTTAATGATTAAAACTGAGGGATGCTCAGTCATTTATATAGCCTTTCAAAACTCTGCATTCCCTAGTTTGCTCTCTTGTGAGTTCTCTCAAAGAATTCTTGACTAGTTCAGTTTAAATTACTTTAACAAAAGCTTATGCTTATCTATCTCTATTTTATCTTGTTACACTCAACTAAAAGAGATGCTTTGTAATTCTGGACCTTCTCAACTAATTTTCTTAATGTTCAGGTGAAACTTCCATAGCAATGACTCTAATTTCCCAGAACAACCTTATCTCCTCTTTCAAAACAGGAGGATAGTGTCTCCCATACAATAGCCGTTTCTAATGATAAATAATTTTATTCTTTTTGTCTGTTAGCACCTTTGTTATTTTCGTCTTGGGTGAATATCTAGCTTTGAGATTATTATTATATCTTCTCCTTAGTGCAGTTTAATTTCCTGAAGCATTTAGTTGCATCTGTCACAGTTCTCTGGTTAAAATATCATAGTTCTCTGGTTAAAATACAGAGGACCTGGATTAATTCTTTTCAGAGCCTGTGTCTTGGCTGGGTCAGAGTCGGAGTGCAGCTACAGTCACTCAAGCTTCTGACTTCCGATAGACTCAAAGAATTGCCCTGTGTATGCAGCTGTCAATCTCAGTTTGTTTTGGGATTCTAAGTTTTCATTGTGTTTAAATTCATCTGTCTTTAAAATATAAGTGATTATTGTTGCTGTGGCTTTTACTTACTTGAAATTCTCCATTAGGTTTTACATTTACATGACCTTTCCTCACTTTATGCAAACATTGTGACTTTCTTTGTTTTGATGTTTGTTTTTATTGTCGTCTTTGTGAAACTGACAACGTAAAAAAAAATAATTAAAATATATGGAGACCAGTAGGTTTATTTTCTTTCAAAATTTGATAAAGGTTTGAGATGCTCTTGCCAGTTCATGTATTGCAAGTAGCAATTTCTGAAATGTTCATTGTCTTCTGCCTATATGAGCATCTGAATATCCCATGAGATTTAACACTGTTGCAATGACTAAACAAATCACTGTATTCCCAGGCAAAGAAAAGTATAACTGGATCACAGTCACTGTCACTCCTGTCTGTCTTGAAGATGAATCAGTCTGCTGAAATGTGCACCTGTGGGCAGAATACAGAGCTAGGCAGTCTTGTTCTCTATGATCAGACTGAGATTTCAAATCTGTTATACCTTATCTGAGGTACTACTTTGTGGATTTATCCCTTTCTTCCCCCTTTTTTTTAAAAAAAAAAAATTATTTTTTTAAAGAAAGTGTCTGGTTGGTGGTTGCATACTTATTTAAAATGAAGCAAGCAGATGGCAGATAAGCTGGGAGGCCATAGTTCAGCTATTATCAATGCCAGGTATTCTTGCCAGATGGCCAAAGTGCAATCAATCTTTTAACAAATCGTGAATGCGATTACAATGTTTTTATGAACTTACTCCAATTTCGTCTTCATACTATTGAGTGCACTTCTTACAGTGTTTCTCTCTACTGGAAAATTTAGATCAGATTAGAACATGACTTCTCAAAGCTGCAGGAACTAGTGCATAGTTTAAAGAGGATTAGTATCAGTAAGTATAAGGACTATTCTGTGTAAGGTAAATCTTAGAAGAAACACCTTCATCTTTAGTAATTTATGTGTCGATAGAGATTTCTTTCTTACTTCAGCTGGGATCTGTTGTGCTAAAGGTCATTTTATTGAAATTCATGCTTAAATATTCATAAAAGCGTGCATTCTTCTGAGCATTATCAGTCACCAAGTGTTTGAAGTTGCCATGCTGGATATTTTCTGTATCTTCTAGCACCGGAATCTGGTATGATGAATAAAATAAAATGTCTGCTCTTGATATTACAGCATTAAAAAAATCAGGAGCGGGGACTGTGATGGCATATGGTCTTTATACTTAGTGTGGTTCAACTGGCAGGAGAACATGAAATTAGAGAGATGGGAGAACTAGTTGATAGGCTTGGAGAAGCAGGTCTATAGATAGTCGTAGGCTGATGCTGTATAACAAATTTCCTTTGCTTAATGGTATGTCTGTGATGTGATCGAGGCACCTTTTGCTTATTCCTGTATCTTTATTCTTTGCATCCTCTGGGAATAGCAGACTTGGCAAGGTATGGTTTTGTATTTATCTTTTGCTGTATTTTAATTTCTGTTTGTTAAAACAACTCTGTAAATATTGTGGAAATGTAGGCTGAAAAGGTTCTTGGGAACCTGAGTGTGGCAGGTAGAAATTTATACCTTTGACCCTCTTGATAGCTCTTTGGTCTCTGACCTGGACTTCGCAGTCCTATTCCTGCACTATAAAAGCTGAAGATTTGCCTTAAAGAAGCATCCCTTCTACTTGGTCCTCCTTTTTAGCCTTACTTGCCTTTTGTATCACCTCATCAGGCAGATTTTCAGGATTTTTGTCTTTGCATCACTGCCTGTTTATCTTGTGTTGGTTTTGAAGTCTTAGTAAGGGAGCAGGTTGCTAATGTCATTCCCTCCTGCATCCCCCCTGCTCTCCAGGCTCTCCATGAGGTGTCTCTGTGCTATAGCCAGGGCTTTCCCTCATTTACCTGTTGGATGCCCAGAAGTTCTGCAGTTCCCTCCTTCGACTCCAGAGAAACCCAGGGGACCGAGAGCTGACTCCTTGCATTTCTGGCTGGTGCATGCTCTTAAGCTGCTTCCACTCACCCTGCAGGGAACTCAATTTTTGTTCAGCTTTTTGGGGAATTTGACAGGTCAGCTCTCAGAGCTGTAAGTGGCCTCAAAGTGGTCACTCCAAGGCACGGCTGGAACCAGTGACCTTTCTGCAAGATTTGTACTGGCTCCCATCAACCAGCAGGATACCACTTCCAGAGCTAATTTAACCTGGTAGGTAACAGTTATTTGACCATCTTGTGTTGCCAAAGACTGTGGCACTGCATCTCCTTCCATTTATCCTTAGATTTTTTTCCCCCCACCAAAATTTCTTCGAGATTTCCTGTAACAGAGGATTATAAATAACACTTGTCACACTTGGCAAATGTAAGTCATTGAGGAATGATTTCATCTTATTCCTTTATAGTCTGCCAGCCTTTTTGCCATTCAAGATTTGAAGGACTGTGTACTACCATTGAGCTGTTTCATCAGGTTTTCTAATAATGAAATTGCTTTGCTCCTCAACCTTGAGGATGTTGTGTTTACTACAGGCTGAGAAAATGTGAGCCAGAGGGCATAGCTGTGTAGCATGTGTAGTACTGGAAACTAGAGGAGGCTGCTCGATGTGTATATGTGTATCTGAGCGTGTGTGTGAGCTCTGGCACACTTACCACAGGCTGTCAGATGGGTGTGAAGTGTGCTATCTTCTTGCTTATGGCACCTCTTTGTTTCCCATCCAGAGTGGGACTAATGACAGCTCTGATAATGCCAGATGGCAGTCACCAGTCGTCATTTAATAGCAGAAAAGTGTCTAAATATTGTCTCCAAAATTGGTTTGTTCATTCTTTCTCCTTGTTCTAGCCTGGCAGTGATCCGCAGGCAGCACTTGGGGACCTCCTAAGAAGATCCCGTGTAGAAAACTGTCAGAACAGATTGCTGTATGGATTTTCAGAGGATTAAAGTTAATTAAAGAGCTCTTCCTTGCTTTCATTTCCTCCTATCTGCCAGCTATTTACATGCTAATGTAGGGTCTGCCAGGGAGAATAGGAGAAGTGTCAGCATTGGGCATGTTATCACACGTGGAAACAGTAGAAAATAATGAGATGAGCAATATATATGTGTGTGTGCGTAGCTTGACAACTGAAAGCTAGCAGCACTGCTTTTTGCATATTTTCAGTAGTGTGTGATCTTACTGAATATAATTCACTCTATTACATCTCACACTGCATAATTTAATACTTCATTCACCATAGTATCTTTACATAAGCAGTTTTATAAATACACAGATTTGGGTTTTTTTTTTAATCTGCTTGTTCTAAAGAGGAAACTTCTTTTCTGCAGAAGTAATGATAGTTTTACTAGGAGTACAAACCCAGGAGCAAAGAGAGGTGGGGACTGGCGTCTACTGTTGCCTTCTCTTGGAAAGATTAAGCAGAGTAGGTACTCGGCGTGTAAGCAAACCGAGAGTGAATGTAATAGTTTTCTGCTCCAGTTGCATTATTATTTGCCCATTCCATTTTCACATTATTCAGAGGATTATTTTCTCATGTAGTTTTTCAGAATCTTCCATTTTAACACTTTATTAAAACTACTACATAACAGATGAAATAAAATTGCTCCCAGGTTATGTTTCAAGAGGGAGTTTAATGCTTTAGAAAAATGAGAAGCCTTACTGTTTGCTTTTTTACACAAGACTATCAAACACAGCTGTATTGTTGAGCATAGGTAAGGATTTTTTTCAATTGCTGAAGGCAGTCTGGATAGTTTGAGAGTATTGAAGGTAGTTGAGCTTCTAAGGACCAAGGGCAGTCAAAGACAGATTTGTTTCCTGCAGTTTCTTGTTCCCCAAGGTTCAAGTGAAATACGAAGTGACTAGCTTGGCAAAAACAAGACATGCTGTTACCATGGGCTGCCATTGAGGTGGAGTCCCTGTGTTTCATGTGACCTTTGTGAAACACCTATTTGGCATTACTCCTTTTCTTCTCTTTAGTCTTTTGTGGTTTTCCTAGTGGAAAACATGATGGTCTTACTCTAAGATGTCAGATGGCTGTTCTTTGGCCTTGAAAATCAATGTGACATTTTGTGAAAGAGTTAAAGATGAGGGAGAGGCAAATACCTTTAGGAGACGTAGCTGGGGGCGGGCAGGGGAAGAAGGTCATCCACACCAAAAAGTCACAAGCGATGCCCTGCATGCTTACAGCTTTGTACACAGCTTTCTAAGCAGATGCTGTGAAAGGGATGTCAAGCGAGAGACGGCCTGGGATTTTGGTGTTTGAGGTTTTTTTCTTGTACTTGGTATTCCAAATCCTCTTCTTAGCGAGCCTGTGGGGCTGACCAAGATGAAATGCTGCCGTGCAATAAGCCTGAGGCTGAATTTCTCCCTGTTGTGGTTCTGCTAACGTCATCTGAGCTGCACCAGGGAAAATGTTGTCCCTGGTGTCTAGATGTTGCTAAAGGCTTGTTACCCAGGCCTGCGGAGATCTGAATAATTCAGAGAGTAACATGTTGTACTTGGTTGCTCATAGCAGAGGAAACCAATATTGTTTCAGTATCTCTGCTGACTAAATCCTAGTGCTAAGGGTGGTTGGGGGAATGTGATATGGTCGCCAGCAGAAAAGATGCTGAGCACTCAATTTATTGAAGATGGGAGACGTATATGTGGTAGGGGAAAGGAAAGGAGCCATGCATGGAGCGGGTAAGTTGTGTGTGGTCCCAGTCCCTGGCAGGGCCAACACAACGCTGCTTTCAAGAGCTCTGACAAATGGAAACAAGAACTGATGCTTTAAAAAAAAATACAGTGTTTTCATTTGTAAAGCTCACCTCTCTTGCCCAAGTGGTGACTCTCCTGATTTTTGTGCGTGCAATAATTGGTTTGGAGCAAATATGAAAACGTTTAACAAAAGCCGAGAACTACTCTCAAGCTTTTCCTAACAGTGATATAAGTGTGTGTGTCTGTGGATAACATATGCATTTTTGTTCCCTTTCATCTATGTTGTACTTTGTACGAGTGAGGTTGTATTTTGTGTATCACGTGGAATTCTTCAATTGTATCCTGCCACATGCTCAAAGGAATTTTTTTTTTTTTCTGTATTATATCCTTGTAGAAAGAGAACCAGACCTTTTTTGCTGTCTAACAAATGGTTGAAATTCAGTCAAGACAGTTGGTCTGTTTTGAGACTGTATTGGAGCCACATCCTGCGGTACATTCTGTCCTACTAAATAATTCAGTTTGGAGCTACTGCTAGGAAGGGAGCAGTGATAGCCCCTTGGGGGTAGGTCTAGCCACCAGGACTGGAGTTGAGTCTAGTCACCCCCAAATTTGTAATGTCACGCAGTACAGAAGTGCTTTCCCAGCAGGGATCAGGACGTCAACTCTGCTGTGGTTGGTTGGGATGGATGGATGGTGCTTGAAAAAATCAAAGTAACTTTCTGGGTGGCTGCAAAGAGGAGAGAGTAGGGGGAAAATTTTTGCCTTTGGCAAAGACTTTAAAAATATTTGCAGTAACCACTCTTAGAGATCTTAAAAGAAGCTGTTTTTCAAAACGGAGTGAACTCTTAGCCTTTGGAGACACATCCCTTATAGGTATCTTCTGTTAAATATCTACATTTTTCCTTCCTCTGTCTTTCTCATTCTCCACTTGCTGCAGCCTGTGGACTGTCAGAGTGGATGGATGCCATGGAGAAATGTCAAAAGGACGTGCAGCTGCACTGTGATTGCTACAAATGTAAGAAGATGGGAAATTTTCAAACATGACAATGTAACATTAACAGCAACTTCTTTTGTGTATGTGTTTATAAATGTTCATTCTTACCACCTTCCTGAGGTCTAAGCTCCTACAAAGGCTCAGACTTCAGTCATGTCTAGTGGAGCTTTAAGTTTTTTAAAGTGAAGTTTAATTTCTCATCAGTCTATTGACATTTTTCTATAACAGATCTGAGAGATTTTACTTGAATTGAAAAGCAAAAATGTGCAAAAAGTGAGTGAGAAAAATCAGAAACCCAATCAAGACCACTTCATCCAGAAAGGGGCAATTGTTTAATAGGTTACATGTGGTTCAGAACACATGTATTTTCAGTGGTGATGAATAGTTAAGGTTGAACATTCTTCCACAGACAATGCAATCTACTAGAAAAGAATTGAGAAGAAAAAGTATTTTTAAATTTTTTAGGTATGGCATGCATATTTTGCTACTTTCTGTAATAGCCCTTTTCTGGGACTATACAGATCTCTGTGAGATATTTAGTTGCAATGCAACAGTTGCTTTGCCGCTGGGAGGAGAACATAAATCTTTTTTGAGAACTAAAATTTTCCAGTGCTGTTGTATGTCTGATTTGTGGGTCACAGGCCCTTCATTCTGCAGCCTTTCTTTCAGGCTTTCTGATTCTTGGTGATGTATGTGGATATTGGGAGCAAAAGGGGATTTTACAGGTATAGATGAAGAGTTTCAAATAATGAGGAAAAAAATTTCTGTCCATACACCGGCTTTTTTTTTAATTAAAATTTTGTGTTGATTTGATTTCTGGAACTTAAGGAAAGGAAACCAGGCAGCACAGCCAGAGTTCTAATACTGAAATTAGATTATTGGTTTTAATTTTTGGGTGGCCCTCAAGATAGGAAGCAAAGGAGCGACGTAGAGAAGTAAACAACATGAATACTTCAGAAGCAGCGCTTGTTTCTACATGCTACCAACTGTTGATGACCTGTACACCAGAAAGGATGATTTTCCAAAGTCAGAATTCATTTCCTGATGAGATGTGCTAAGAAAGCTGTGAAATACAAGGTAAATCCTGATACTTGAGAGAGATCTCAAGCCTTTTTTTCTTCCCTTATGGAAACTTACAGGTACTGGTTGAATGCAATTGCTGACAGTAGTAGTATTATGGAGGAAGAAGTGATGCACAGCACTTACAGTCTTTTATATAAAAATATATTATATATATTTAAAAAAATAACAGATGAAAGCACTAAAGAGGTCTGGTTCAATAAGACAGTGTTTCCTGTGCGTTAGCTTTCTGACTGGCTCTGATGGTAGGAAAGAGGGTCGTAAGTTCTGTCCTTGCATCCGTGAACGTTGCAAAGAAAGCTCAGATGCTCGCAGCACTTTTCCCATTAATATGTTTTCCTGTCTTCAGTGTGAATGACCCCTAGATATGTGATAGCTCTTAATACATTTTGAAACTCTCTCTCCCATAATTAACTTCTGATGGAATAAAACACAAGGCTGCAGGGGTTATAGATTCGAAGAGACCATTCAACAGGTTTTGAAAACGATACACAGAAGTCTTTCTGCCATTCATGTCATTAAGCTTAATTATTTTGAATTAGTTATAAGGTCTTGAGCACAGATATGTAACAAGCCCTATGTTGTCCCTCAGCAACAGCAACTTTTTAAAGCCCTCTTCAGTCGGATCCTAGCCAAGCACAGTGTTCCTCTTTCCGGCTTGTTTGGCAGCATGGCCCGTGCTAGCCTACGAGGTCTTGCGGCCTCTGCGTGTTTTTCATCAGAGCAGCTCACTGTCCCCATTACCAGAGAAAGACTGATGATCCTAAAGGCTCTTGCTCAGTCAACATGCTGCCTGTTAGCATCAGATTAACCTTTTCATCCCTGTGAAGTTTAAACAAAATCTGTCTGCTCTTCCCACCCTCTCTACTACCTCCAGCCTTCCCGCATCACTGATGCAAAGTGCAGAACTCATGGTGACAATGAAGTTCATCTGCGGCATGCCTGAAAGGCACAGGTTTTGACTGTTAATTAATAATTCCAGTCCTGTGCAACGACTAGTCTGACAACAAGTCAGTCTGTGCAGAAAACTCCTGGTAGACTTTGAAGCAAGCATGCAGAAATATCCTATTTTCAGCTGTACATATTTTTTTCCCAGAATTACTTCAGCATGGCACTGTTCTAAATATGTCTTGTGAGATAAGCTTTAAATCCTACTTGAGCAAAGTTTATTAAAAATTAACATTTGCATGGGGAGTTATAAAAACGAATAGGGCCTTCATTAGGTTAAAATCATCCAAAGTATAAAATAATATTGAATTCTCTGCACTGGTCCGGACCAGGGAAACTCTTACCGCCTGGCAACTCCTGAAGCCTAGAAATAATCGGTGTCAATAACATGCCATGGGCCACGTTACAAACTGCACCTCTCTCCCCAGAGGTCTGAGAAAATGAGCTGCTACCGGCAGGCTAAACAGCCTGAAATCACTGACTTGGGATGTGAACTGCCACACCCCTCAGATACGATGTAGGTTGTGTCATGTTACTTAAATCAGGGACTGGTTTGAGTGGGGATTCATGGTTCTCTCTCAAATGGCTTTTTCTTCGTTTTCCCCTAAATTGGACTCACATTCCCACACCCTGCTGTCTGACTTGAATTTAGTAATTCTTTGAACTAGAGCACACTGGCATCGCTGAGGATATAAAGCAGAGCCCAGGCTGCACTTTTGCTTTACGAGGATGTGTGTGTAGAGCAGTGAGGGTGCAAGCTGGATTGCTGAGTGCCTGGAGACCCCTGAGGTCCTCTGGTACATCACAAAGCTGTTCTGCTCTTCAGTGGGGAAAGTTGTGCAGTGTTCCTTAGACGTAAGGTGCTGGACTACCTGCCCTAGTGGTTCATGATGTTTGGAAGTGAAATGTCAATGCAGATGATAGTTTGGTATGGTTTTGCTTTATGGAAGTTCACACTTGGACCAAAGTAACCCGTGGGCCAGGTAATGCTGGTTTAACCTGCCCGAGGATGTATATCAGTGACAGTGATTCCGAGCTTCAGCCTTTACAGAAGTTAGAGAAAAGTGGACTAACACTAAAGATGCTGAAATACAAGTGGGATGAGAAAGATCCGTTGTACGGTCTCTAGGGAGAACATCAGTTCTCATAGAAATCTAGGACAGATGAGGAACACGTCCTTTCCCATATTCCTCTTTTTGTTGGGGCTGCATATTGCTTGCCTGTACCTTGCAGCATTTAATCTGTTCTGATTCCCGTAAATATCTGTCTCTCCATCATATTCACCTTCCCTTGGGCTGCAAGTTACCAGCATGTGTGTCTTTGTGTTAATTTGTCCTAGTTCACAGACATAACATCATTAGTGAAATAACGCGGCTGCTGTAATTACTGTGGGATTTGGGCGCAGCAGTGTGCTGTTGCATTGCGCTGTACCTACTCTTTAATCTACACGGGCCATCTGCTTTATTTCTTAAGTAAAAGTTGTTGTTTCTGCTTTGGAAGAGTGAATCTGTTGCTCCTCATCTTCTCTGTGTGGAAAACCATTGCAGCTAGGAGAAATTAAATCCCTATTTTGATAGCTTGTGCTCATTTTTGGAAGATTTCTTCCAGGTCTTGCCCTGTAGTTTTGCTGTGCACAAGTGTTTGCTCTCCTCTGGCTGCAAGCACATTCAGGTCAGAATTTTGGTAGGACCACTCTGTTTAGAGAACTCTTGACCACTGTAAGTCTGAGAAGTTCAAACATGGTATGCAGTTCTGCTGTTGGCTCTGTAGTGGAGATATCCCAATACAATTGAAAGATGTTACTGGGCGGTTATCCCATGACAGCTCTGCAGGTAATAAACCTTTTAAAACCCCATTCAAGTAAGCATTGTATGTTGTGTGACAAAGCACTTTGACTTCTGTCTAAGTAAGAAGGCTCTTGTATCTTTTACTACTGCTTGCTGATCAAAAATAGTGAATTGTCGAACTGATCAGGTCAAAGACCTCTGAGTTTCTCCAAATCTTCTGAGGGCTGTTTTCTCCCCTTTTGCCTTTCTCTTCCCATGACTTCTGCAGGAGTAAATGGATCAGTTCTTTGTTATGAGCTGGTTCCCTATGCTTGGGCAGTCCTCAGGCATAAAGTAGATTAAGTGGGATGGAGCATTGACATTGCTGGTAGAGAAAGCTTTCTTTTATTTCCCAGAAAAACTTGTCCATTAGATGATGATTTTGAGAGGTATTCTTCGGTGTGGTCAAACTGGACAATTGTGATTCTTTAGAGGCATTAAAATAAGGTTGCAAAATAAGAGCGCTGGGGATCTGGCAGCATGTGTCACTTTTCTGGTCCTTTGAAAGAATTTACAGCCTGGTTTTACTGTAAAGTGGGTTTTGTTGTTGTCATCTTATATGCCTTTTTAAAGTGTTCATGTTGTCAATAAATAAGGTGAAGGCTACAATGATCCTTGCCTCAAAGAATATAAAATCAGAAAATACACTTTCTTGGGTCTGTTGACAATTTATTTTTCTTGTGATGGGAACATGAGCCTATCTTTTCTTACCTCTAGAAGTTGTTGCATTCAGTTCTGAGACAATGAAATAGCAGCATCAAATCAGGCAGTTTGCATCTTCGTTTTGTTAAAAGAATAAAAAAACCCCTAACATTATTTCTCCTAAGACGTTTTGGAGTAGAGCAATCATTTAGAAAATGAAAAGATCCTTTGTCTAGGAGGCTCTTCTGTTTCGTTCTTTAATCTAAGCAGCTGTCTTTCTCCTTCCCCGTGGGATGTTGTGGTGGGTAAATAACATGGAAATTCATTTGATGATGGAGACATTAGAGGTTGGCATGGACAATTAATTTGTTATTAGACAGAATTAATTTTATTTGATCCTTACATGGTTCTGTTGCTGCATATAAATTCAGCAGCTTGACGAGTGAGCCTGCAAATGTAGCTCTATTCAGTTTTGCTGAAGGATGGCTTTTTTATGGCTGTGAGATCAGGAGCGGCTTCTTTCCTCACCTATGTGTGAAGTGCAGATTACAGGGTAGTCTTTGGCTTTGTGACCTAAAACTTGTGCTTTTCTGCTTGACGAGAGGTCTGTTTCACAGCACAGCCAAGCTGGTCCAGCATGTCGCTGTGAAAGGGATGGTCCCTCTTCCCTTCTGTCCCCTTCCCAAACTAAATGCTCTGCTCATTTTCTTTTCTTGGAACTGGTTTGAAAAATGAAGTTTCTGAAGCTAAATCAGCAGAAAGCTAACTCTAGAGGAAAGTGAGAAGCTTTTTACTTGTGAATGTTTTCTTTGTATGAGTTCCCTTGCTCATATGAGGGACAGGACAAAGGATCAGTGGTTACAGGTGGAACTGTTGATTTCCATCTCCAGAGGGATGATCTCCTTGCAGGGTCACAAAGCAGCACCTTCATATTTCCTCTTTTATTCCTACAATTCAAGGCCATATTTTGGTTGATTCTGGTAGGTACTGATCATTTCTTTTGCAACAGTAGTTAGAAAGGAAGTAGACTTCCCTCTGTCTTTCATGACTTTGGCATGTCAAGAATTTGGAGAACAGCTAACAGGAACACTTTGGAAATGTTTATAGTTGTTAACATCTCTACTTTCTTTCACTGTTCTTTATGGTTTTCCCTTTCTGTGGTGTGACTTCAGGAGAGGCAGCATCTCAGAAGTGGCTGCAAGGTGGCGGTGATCTTTTCCCAAACAGAGCTGGTGCGTGGTTGATAAACACGTTGTTTTTGTTTTGACCTTATCACTGGTCAGCTCCCCAGACAGAGACTTGAAAGAGGTCTGTGTTTTAGCCCAGTTCTTCTAAGCTGCTGAATGACCACAACCACTTCATCTTGTGGGGCATCAGTTTCACCTTCTGGAGGTGATGGTGCTGAACTTCCATAATAGGCTGCTTTTAAGACTGACTGCATAAAACAGCATAAAAACCTAAAAGTATTCCCACACTTCAGTACTACTAAGTGGAAGAGTTCCATGAACAAGTTACTTATAACGGTATCCTCACAAGACATCTGCTTTTGCATATATTATACTGCATTTTTCCTCCTGCTTCTCTCCTGTCTTAATTGTCTCTGCTCCAGTTTTCCCCAGACTGGAGAGTCTCTTGCTTGTGCTAGATTGGCGAACTAAAGATAAAAGTTTTTGAAAATGAGACCAAGGACAAAAGCAGGGAATATATTCAACTCAGAACTGTAAAGGAATATGTGAATGTGTTAAAAAGGGTACCAAATTCAATTATTTTTGTTAACCGGTGAGATCAGAAGAAGAATCAATTATAACGTGCAGCTATCTTTCTTTGTGAGCTGCATGGTGAAAACTTCAATTGCATTTACTTTTTAAAGTCGACGTGCCAGGAGACAGCATTGTTTCAGTAGGTATGAACAAGGAAGAGACTAATGTCATCTGTAAGTGGCAGGGAAATAAGAAACTTGCACCTCTTGACAGTAATCTTTTCCATTTAAAAAGGAAATTGAAGAAATGCAGTTTAACTATTCCCACAATAAGTGAAAAAGCAGGAGAAACTAAGGGATTAAAGTCACACCTTTTAAAGAAATTCAAGGCTAGATTTGGTGTACATTATTGGAGATGATTTAGCAGTAATTAAATCAGCTCGAACATAGCGAGTAAGACTGTAGATGAGAAGAAAGGAAGAAAAATATTTCCTGAATACCCATTAGCATGCCAGACCATTAGCAAGCTTAGCAGGAGCGCAGCGTGAAAGTAAGCATTAGTGATGAGTAACTGTCCTCCCCTTTCAGCGAGCTCCAGGTCCACACTGAGCAAGTGCCTAATGATGGCTTTAACCACCCAGCACAGACAGGCCGTCACTTCTTGGTCAGCAGCCTCACGGCTATTTAAAATGCTCTGGTAACAGACACAGTAGAGACCACATGAATTTTCTAAAGGCTGAACGCAGAAGTAAGCCCAGCTCGTGTTTGTTTCCCATCTCCCACTGCGCCTGTGAGATTCTCACCTGTTGGCACTGGTGAGCCCCGCGTGCGATGCCCACGCAGGCGTGTGCCTGTCCCCGTGCTGGGGGTTCGGCCAGCCGCCAGCAATCGCTCACGAAGATCACCCGTGTGCCTCAGTTTGTGCAAACGTTACAGAAAAACTTCCCTCGCAGCCAGCATTTGCGGTGGGTACCGTGCCTCTCGGGCTTCACTGGTGTGCGAAACAACACGAGGCTTATAAATAACACCAAGTTATTTATACCATGCTCCTGTGGTGTTACAAATAACAGCCGTATCAATCACCTACCGTTCATTCAAACATAAGAGTTTAAAACCACTTTCAGAGACCTCCTGTTTGTTCATGTGGCTAGTGAAAAAGAAATTGCTGTTTGGAGTGGGGGGAGTGGCTTTGCTTTTCTCTTTGCTGTTCGTATCAGTGGGTTAAATTGTCTAATAACTTCAATTCTAAGCTTTTGGAGTATTTTTATTGTAAAAAGTATTCTTTAAGTATTAAATATATATGTTTGAATTGCATGAATGTTGAATTTAGAGAAGAATGATAGTGTTCAACTCAAATTCAGTGGCTGATATTAAAGAGGCAATTACGTATGATTTGTGAAATAAAAGAGAGCAACCTCTGCAGAGCGTGGTACCTGCAGGGTTTAACAGCACACTCTCTGCTCTGAGCTAATAAGAGCGGTATCTAATATTAGAGTTTGCCTTGTCAGAAGACCCATTAGTGTGCCAGTGTGAGAATGGTACGTGTGAGGCAGAGGGAGCAACTGTTTGCCTTGTGGCACCACAGGAGGAGACAGGGAGAAGCTCTCCCTAAAAAGATCATTTGTTATGCTGCTGTTTTTTTGTTTACAGTATTAAACTGTTGATAAAGAAAAGATGTTTGAATAGGTACATTCTTTTAGAAGCACACGAACTTCAGCTAAAGTTTATTTCTTTTATTTACTTGTGTTTCTTTGAAGTTTTTAAAATTTTGTGTAGTGGTTTGGTTTTTTTTTTTTTCTTTTGAGGGGAAAACTTCAGAGCTCCCTAGTTTTCAAGCTATTTATTCTTTCCATGTCTTCCTCCTTCCTACATGCCGAACATGCTGAACTGACAGTATTTTTTCTTCGTATTCCTCACATCCAAAACCTAAATACTGTGTCCCCTGGAGAAACAGGTCTTTATACAATCCACACCACAGGCTTGATGAGGAGGGGTTTTCAATTAGTACCGTGTTTGTTTTAAATTCAATGCTTCTAGGGATTGGTGGTGTTAAATTAGGTATATGGGGTAACGTATGGGATGTGCAAGTACAGAAATTTTAGGCCTGAGCCAGTATTAGACCACAGACATTTCTTCTCTGCTCTGATTTTTAGGGTAGCTCTGTGAGTCTCCTGCATTTTCCTTCATGGTGGCTGGCCCTGAGTTTTCAATTACAAAGTGATTTCTTGTCCTTAATCCCCATCTCGTTCATTCCTGGCTCTCCTTCCAGCCAGGTCTGGATAACTGTGCGAGATACACTACAGTGGTTCCTCTTGGTTTGTGGAGACAAATGGGTATTTATGAACCATCTAGTGAAATGGTAAAAAGTAAGAGGAAAGAGTGAAGAATTATACTAGCGAATACTGCGGAGAAACATATCTTCAAATATGTAAAAGACTGCACTAGAGGAAAAGGTAATAAATTTTTGCCTAGTATTGTGCTTAGAGGCTTAGGAGATAATTTCCAGCAGATATTTTCTGTTCTATTCACTCTTCCAAGGCACTGCCCAGGAGCTCAAATACAGACAGGACTGATAGGCTGTGCTTTGTCCTCTCCTCCCTCCATCACCATAGCTCCTTAGTGTTCTGCTGCCTTGGACCGAGGGGGAAATCCAACTGCCAGAGCCTGTGAGCCTGAGATGGATGGGATTGATCATAGAATCATAGAATGGTAGAAGTTGGAAGAGACCTCTGGAGATCATCTGGTCCAACTGCCCTGCCAAAGCAGGTTAGCCTAGAATTGATATTCCTCTGAATGGAGCTCTCTGTAGGACCTATGTAGTCAGTGAGGTGCATGCCTTTGTGAGAATTCACGTATTTAGGTCGTTAGAAGGTACATCAGTATTTTGCAGGTACATCAACTGCTTGTGCCTTCTTGCGTCATGTTTCAGAAATGCCACTAGAGGATATTATGTGATGATCTGTTACGGAGTGCGTTCAGAAATTGAAGACTTCTAAAGATACAGCGATCGTATTTTCTTCACATATACACATTTCATTATGTATATCTGCAGCCAATCTGATTTGCTCGTGTTCAACTAATAGCTTTTTCCCCAATTTACTTCTTGACTTAAGTGAGTATTAATCATAAACTCTTTCATTAGTAACTAATTTGATTCAGGGAAAAAGTTGAAAAGATTTGACACATGCTGTAAACTTTGCGCTACTTCTTCCATGGACTTGAGGCAGGTGTTTTGCACAAGAAGTGTTTTGCGTAGCTTTGATTGTTGATTTTCTTTGTGCATGTGTGTTTAGCATCCTTGATGTGCACAGGAACACAGAGGCAGAAACATCACTTGCTGCTTTTTGGGTGCTTCTGTTCTTACCCTCAGTGAGCTGAAGAGTCTCTGTGAATTAGTAGTCATGGGTAGCGTCTTTGAGGGTGCATTGACAAAGATAATACAGTAGTTGTGCTTTCTTTTAATGTGGTAGAGCTCATGTATGTTCTTATTGGAGGCGAAATAACAGGGACAAGTCTGAAAAACAATACTTGCAAGCAAAATAGGAACAGCTTTTCGGAATAAGTTGTGGAACGGGATTGTGAAGTGGTCATCAATTCTAGCTGAATGATTCTTGTTACCTTTTGTCTTCCCTTCATCTCTAAACCAACCTTTTTTGTGCTTGTGGTATCCAGTGATTTTGTGTTGATTGTGGAGGCTTTTTTGAACAACCTGAGGTGGAAGGTAAGGGTGCTGTTAAAGTAATCTAAAATGACTCCTGAGAGAAGGGAACAAAGCAAAAAGCAAGATCACAGCCCTGGACTTCAGGAGAGTGGAGTTTGTCTGTTCATGAACTTATTTGGAAGAATCCCATGGAATACACTCCTGGAGAGAAGGGGGATCCAGGAGAGCTGGGGAGGTTGGGGTAGACAGTCTCCAGACCAGTTTTCAAACCTCAGCTGTTGTGCAAGTCTGAGTCTAGCTGTTGCTGATAATAGACTATACTGAAAATGGCATCATCTCGTATAGCATTCATTGGTGAGACAAAGCTGTATTTGAGAAAGATTGTACAAAGTCAGGAGAGCGCTGGGCAGATTTATTGTGAGGCATTAAGAGAGAAAGGCATTTGATTAAATAATATAATGTTTTTTCACAAACGGAAGCAGAATCACCAAATATAGCAACAGATATGTGGCTTCATTTTAAACTTTTTTAAAATTTTTGAATAATATAAGTAGCTCTGATCATATTTCCTGACACATCACAATGCATTTTTTTTGCAGAGATGGGCAAATGTAATGATGAGTGTTGTATGCTTAAATATTGCTGTGCAAATGAGTCTGTTCTCACCTTTTTGTCTTCGTGAGGACCTACTTGATGGCAAACTACAAATTCTGTAATTCTGCTTATGGTGGATTGAGTGTCCTTTGGATTGTCTTTCTGGTATGTGGAACATAGGAAAGGCTGCGTTTCAACTTGAGTGCCTCCGAGTGATCCAGAAAGTTCTGCATCATGGGTGTGTTGCCGTATGAAGTAGGAGTTCATCTTCATCATTGACTATCTGCTATTTAGCAGCTCTTTCTATGACGTTATGTGGCGGGGAGAGACTGCTTCCCTGTTACTGTGTCTTTTCTTTTGACAATAATTTCTGTGATTATACCATATTCTATTCATTTTGATGAAGTTGTGCCTGGAAGTAGAAAAGCCGATAGTCCATTCTGTTGTCTGCTATGTGGCACTTCATTAGTATGAAAGCAAAGCAATGACTTTAGTTTGCCGCAAAGTAGATGTTTTGATACTGTGCTTCTGCTCTTTATTGCTATGTAGTTTTGTTGAAAATAAAATCTAAATAAATGAGTGTGTGCACATTTTTGTGGTCAAATATTAATTAAAAGACTGATGAATGTTCTGATCTTATACATTTAATAATAATTCTCTTTCAGATGTATATAATGACTGTATTTCCTAAATAATGTTTTTCTTCTGGTAAACTGATTTTTCCACTTGTTTTTAATGAAGCATATCTTCAGTGCTTCACATTTTGTCTAATGGTTTGAGCATAACATTCTTGATGTCAGTGCAGTTTTGAGGAAAGATTTTGTTGACTTAATATTGCAGAGGCTGTGGAGGGAGAACAAAGAAAGGAACGTCGTTTTGTCTGTGTGAATTAACCAGCACTCTGGTGACACTGTAAAAGGAAGGTGTTCTCTAAGTGGCAGCTAATATTAGATCTACTGACTTATAGGTTATTTTAAGGTAATAGTTTGATTTCTGAAATGTCTAAAATTTGAGGAATCTGTATATGTGGGCTGTTGTCAGAAGGGCTGGAGGTTCTTTCTTAGGTGTAGACATGCTTCCTCTTCGGTTCTCTGCTAGGTGTGGTGAAGGAGGTTATTGCCTGCTGTGTTCCCAAACTGCAAATTGCTGGGCTTTTGCCATCCCCAGGCTCAGCAGCTTTTGGGAGAGCATCTTGTCCTGCTTCTCTGGTGATGGGCTGAGCCCTCTGAAGTTGTTGAGCAGTAGGTGTTTGCCAACCTGTGTAGTTGGCAGTGAGTGCGGTTAGGGGATCCTCGCGTGTGGGGACGTGCTGGTGGAGTGGGGTCTGTGGGTAACTTGTATGTGAAAGAGTTTGATGAGCAGCAGACATCAGGATCGTGAGCTCTTTAGCCAGCCAGGAGCTGGGTGAGGGTGTACTTGTTTCTCACAGAGAGAGGTGGGGAAGGGACCAGTGACTGTTCACTGCTTCTCTTCATTTATTCCTCATCAACCTGCTTCAGCTAAGGATGCTGCAGAATGAGAGCAGCAGTCAGAAATGGGTGATGAGAGTGTGAAAGACTGGGAAAGCAGTTATGCTGGAAAACTGAAGATTGGACTTGTTTACCTTAAAAAGTAGTTGACTAAGAGGTGACATGTTGAAAGCGCAGAGTCTAATGAAGGAATGGTTTAGAGAAGTTGTTTGGGAGCTGTTGTTTTCCCTGTCTGTGCAATGCAAGAACAAAGGTGTTCAATGAAGCTGAAAGGTGGCAAATTAAAAACTGATAAAAGAAAATACATTTTCAAGCAATGAAAAAAGCAATGGGATTCATTTCCATCAGAAGACTGGCAAGGTCAGGAATTATCAGGGTTCAGAAAGAGACTGGATATTTATATGATCAATATAAATTGAGCTTGTTTTTCAAAGGTGTTTATTAAATGTAATTTTTTTTGGAGTTGTGAAGTCCAAGATGAAGGTGCGACTGGAATGGTGGTAAAGCACCATAACCTTGTACCTGCCTGATGTCGTCCTTGTACCTGGTTCTTAAGCATCCACTTTTTTCTTCACCATAGCTGGGTCTCAAGAGGAAGGGGATCTCAGGCACAGAAGGGTGGTTCATGGTCTTCTTTGCCAGCCTGCACTGATTGTACGAGATTCAAGTGCCAACATATGACAAACCTCTGCTTGAGAAGCTGCAATCCAGAGCACTGAGTGTCACGTTTTTGTTTTTAACTGCAGAAAACTTTCAGAAGCGCAGTTCACAGGGTTAAAGAGTAGCTGAGCTTCATGGTGTTTACTTGCTGTCTGGTCAACAGCTTGAATGTCAGGGCTGGGTAGGCCCTGGGTGTGGTGGGGGGTGTGTGGCTGTTTGGGTTTTTGCCCTCTGTATTTTGCATCAGGGTGCATCTGTGAATACTGTGGGCTTCCGGGCAGTGCCCTAGATATGGGGCAGTAATTGGAGGATGTTTCCAACAGTTGTTATAGATAGGTGAAAACATTTTAACCCCAACATAGAGCAGGCAGAAAGGCCTTTTGTATAGATGCATACAGCCCTAAGGCTTGCAAATTTGGTCGGACATGATGTGAGGCTTTGCAGCGTAGGTGCTGTGGGTGTCCGTGTAGGCTTCACGTGTGTTAAGGTGCACGTTACTTAACTTGCTTGCCTGAGAGAGTCCTACGGCAGCAGATACGCAGCCAGGCTTTTCAGTCTTCTCTGCACAGTGGCCTCTTCCTAAAGAGGCGTTGCTGGGCTGTGAGGACAAGGAGCTGTGTCCCCTCTGCCCATGAGAATCCTTTAAAGGTAACGCAGATATACTGTGGGTGACCTAGCATATAACTTGATGTATAATTTCCAAAACTCATATTGTAGTCACTGATCTTTTATACCCTGGAGGTAGTAGAGGGAATGTTTTATGAATTAAGTAAAATATAGGAAATTATTAATATTTTCCAATAAAGCAGTCGGATGATGTATATTCTGAAGCAGTAGCTAAAAGCCTTTTTTCTTTGCCGTTTTCAAAAAGCCACAGCTGCTGTATTTCTAAGATTATTGGCACATCGTAAGGGGACTAAGAAATTACTTTTCAAGTTCAAGGGAATGTTCTGTGTTGAGCTGATTGATGAACTCAGGCCTCTGATTTTTCTGTCCTCTTAAAATCTGATACGGGAGGTTTGCCCTCCTGCCTCGGTTCTGTTTTAGCCTGAATACCCCAGGAGCACAGCCCGGACAGTGGTGCGCTTACTCCTTTATTTTTGCATAGATAACTGTACTGGCTTAGAGCACAGTTCAGTTTAGTTTTCTCACAAGTTAATGATATTTAAGCGGTTAAAACTGCAGGAAACTGGCTGTTAAGAGATTTAGAGGCCAATATCTGGATTACTTAGGCAGGAGGAAAAAAGAAATCCGAGAGTAAGGAATGAACATAGGGCTGAATTTTTATGTGCTGTAGACACTGGCAGAATAGAAAAATCTGATGCACCCTCACAAAAACTTTCTTTTCAGGGTTGAATAAGGCTTTTTTTTTTTTTTTGAATAGATGAATAAAGTATTAGTTTTCTGTTGCCAGTAAGTAAGGATGAATACGTTTCCTTGTCAGTTGCATGCCTTCTCTCTGCCAGCGATGGTAATCTAGTGGCTAGGTTGAAGAAGGTATGGTATTAATTTTTTTTTTTTTTAAAGAAATGACTGTTTTTCAAATGTGAAAAACAGAGAGTGGCCCTGTGCTGAGGCAGGTGAATAAGGCAGCTTCACACTTGGGCAAGATTGCCACCGCTTGAGCAGTGAGGCTAAGAGAAATGGTAGAAAGAAGAGGGAGTTTTTTGAATGAAAAGATGAGAAATACACTGAGACAGAAAAACAAGCTTGTGCTAGATATAGGCAGCGATGAGTGTTCCTGCAGAAGGGAATTAAATGAAGAAAAATCATAAAATTATTTCATGGCGGCAGGAGGTTAGGAAACATAACTAAATATGTTAAACTCACTGTGAAGCAAGAGGACCCCAGGGGTATTTTAGTCAGATAATATTTAGTTTGTTACAGTGTCAGTTGTATGATTGCTTGTCAGCTGGCATATGTATGTGCAAAATGAGGCTTTTAGAGACCATGCACAATTTTGCAGAAGATAGTAAGCAGGGGATTTACCAGAGACAGATTAAAAGAGTTACAGTGGATTTATTTTCTGTGGTCCGTTGCCAGGATATACGGCAAGCTGAGCCCTCTGCAGAGAAGTGGTGGAGGTGAGGGACGAGAGCTAGGAAGGAGAAACTATAAATCTAGAGAAAACCTGATGGAGTATAGGAGCATGTAAGATACACAGGTATTTGTAGGTGCACATTTAAAGCTGCCTGCTGAATGTTTGCCAAAAGAGCAGTTGGACTGCAGAGTCTCTCCAAGATTTAAGAAATGATAATTGGGAAGCTAAGAGTGTCTCTGAATGCCTTGTTCTGGCACCTAAAATTAGCCTTTGATTGTCTTTCTCAGGCTCTCTGCTTGGTTGTACTTCCTCTTCTCACCACAGTTTCCCCTGGTGGCTGCTTTCTCCAGACTTCCAGCCTTGGGTGGAAAGTTGGTGTTCAACCTTAATGATACGGTACCTTTCCTAGCAAGAAAACGGCTCCGTTATGGGAGTATTAAAAACAGTGATGAAAACCATCAGTTGTAGAGAGATGATGGGAGAGACAGGAATGCTTAATTCCTGGTTTGCTGTGTGCTTGTGGTTAACAGAGTACATCAGTCTTTCTGACCTCTCTCCCACCTATTCAGGTTAGACAGGGATGGAGATACTTGCACTTATAAAGAATAAATATTTTATTTTTGTTGAGAAGCCTTGGTTGTAGGGCACAATACATCTGAAGGGCTTCTTTATAGGTTAAATCCATCTTCAGAGTCCTGCGATAGCCTTATATTGGCTTGAGGGGCAAAATGCGAGAGGTTTGATATACAGAAAGTCACATTCAAGAGATAAGGATATTTTGAAAAACCATTCCCTAATGTTCTTGTCAGTGGAAGGGTGGTGAAATCTGCTGGATGTTTTTATGGAGTTAACAGGCTTTTTTGTAAATGCTGTTTTAATTGAAGTCTTGAGTAGAAAGTCAATGGTGTGTATATACATATGTGTCTGCAGTCAGTTCTAATTTGCAAAGTAATGTGAAAATAGGTCAGCCACAGAGAGAAACGTTGGGAAATGGCTGTAGCTGAGAAGGAAGCTGTTTGGAGGTTTGGGAATAGAAAATTTTGGTTTAAAGATGATTAGTACAAAAGTTAAGGGTGGTAAGAGAAAGGGGAAACATTTGCCTTCTGGGGACAGTAGATGCTGCTGTAGACAACGAGGATTTGAAAAGTTTCTGGTAATTTAATTTTTGCTGGTTTTGTTTGGTGTAGAACTCTTGTGGTTGTTTTTTTTTTGTCTGTTCTGGAAGACTCAATTAGCTCTTGTCAGCAGTGCTCCAGGAGCGTCAGGAGCTGAGGGGATGTGGCTCCCGTAGATGCATTCCCATAAGAGCCAAGTCTGACCAAATGTGCCTTTAGCCATGGCTCTGCCTTCAGGCCCCTGTTTCTTGGGTCTTGTTGTCACTTTGTTTTTACTCCCCCATTTTCTGTAACCCAACAGGACGTGAACAGTCTTTGAAGAGAGAAGCCTAATTACAGAGTAAGGCTTAACAGCGTGTCAATTCCTTATCAATTCCTCTAGCCATCAGGTCGGAGCAGAGCCTGTTAATGGTCAGTAGCCCCACGCATGCCCCTGGGAGAAAGGCGTGTAGGGCAGCTGCCTGTATCCCAACGAGCTTGAAGGGGGATGCACGTGTTTCCTGTGAGGAAGGGCCAAACAGGCAGCTTTGGGAAGGGGTAGATGCTGGCTGATGCTGCAGCCTGTTAATGGGACCTGGTGTCTGTGTTGCTACACAACATGCAGGGCTCTGTGCTTGCTTTTATGAATTTCATCACCTTGATACAAATTCATTTCTTTAAATTACAGAGATGTTGTTGAATTGTAATCCTCCTCTTTGATAAACTCATCACTGAAGTTGAGATTTATCACACTTACTGTTTGCCTTTATTCAGTAGACAAGTTACCTGTCAAAGAAGGAAATTAGGCTGGCTTGATATTATTCATATTAAGGCTCGGTTGATTGTTCATTGTCCTTAATTCTTCTCTAGCTGCTTGCAATTTGATTGTTAATGTTTTCTTCAAGTATTTTATGAGAAACCACAATGTTGAAGCGATTTGTAATTGCCAGAGTCTGTATCTTCTCATCCCTCCTTCTTTTAAAGGTTGGATCTGTTCCTCTGTCCTATTTTCAGGGCCTGTCCTGCCATTTGTGAGTTCATCAAAGATAGTTGCTCATGGACCAGAGATTACTGTGACTAGTTTTTGATGTATCCTGAGGATATATTTTGTCAATTGGTCCTGATACAATCTAATATATTTAAGTATTCTTCAGTTATTTATGGCCATATTTTGGCTTTTGTTCCCACATCTCATACATCCAATTTTACTAATACTAAACATCTATTCAAGTCTCCATTATCTCCCTTTTTCTATGTATATATTTGAGTAGCTTAAAGCAAGAAATCATAGACCTCTGTTACACAGTCGTCTTTCTCTTTTATTTGTGTTTTTACGAGGAATAGTTTGCTAAATTATACCTGATTGCAAATAGCATCTGTTTGACGTTGAAGCTCCGTATCTTCCTTCAGTCTTGAAATTTTCTCTTATTGGAACTAATTTCGAGTTAGGAGTCTGGAGAGGAAGAGGAGGGGAAAATCTTACCACTGATTTCTTATAATGAAGCAGTCTATTAACATTCTCCAAAAATTATCATTAATTAAACAAAAAGCTCATCTAACACTAGGAACAGGAATATTTCTGTACCATCAAAAAAGCACCGAGTGGGAAATATCGTTATGATTCCGCTTTACAAAGTCTGCCTCCTCTGCCAGGCTCTAACCCATGCAGAAGTGAGAGAGCAAGTGAGCCGTGCATTTGAGTTGTGGATTAATAGTTGAAGTTCACTCGGGTGGAAATAAAGCAGATTTTACTGTGACGAGAATCTGTCATTAAAAAGCCATTATCGGAACAGACCAGCACAATTCCTGCTCTTTCATTGCTAATGACAAAACAATCTGTTCTTTAAAAAACAACAACCCTATATTTTCTTTCAGAGAATGGTGCAGGAGACTTACAAGAACAGAAGCCGGGTGAAGAGAGTCAGTTGAAAGATTTATTGATCAATAAACCAGACAATTACAGCTTGTTTATAAAAGGAAAAAAAACCCACACCAAACCTCAGGCCTGCAAGCAACACCGAGACTCTAATAATGATAACTCTGGCATCCAGCTTGAAACGATAAAAGTCAATAGGAAGATATAGGATTTCAATAAAATTATGACACTAGATAAACTTTACCCCAGGAACAAATTTTCCCTGGGTGTGTGACTGACTTCAGTTAGATTTGTAACTTTAATTTCTTTCTTATTGATTTTTCTTTTCTACAACTAATTAGAAAGTCTGTGGTGAATTGTGTGTATGTATGTTTGAGGAGGGGCTAACGAGCATCAACAGGAATAGGACCTGAGTTTATAGGTATGTCTGTAAGGCCAGATGGCTTTTTAAATTTCTTTGGCTATGTTCTACTCTTCGGTTGCTCCCAGCACACGGCTGGGAGTCACTCTCATGCTCCTCAGTGTGCAAATATTTGAAGCTGTGGGCTGCCCTTGGAGATGTGCGGTAGCACCGCTCAGTGACGTGGGGGATGTTGGTAGGGAGGACGATGGTGCTTATATGAACAGTCCTCAGGCCTTTCTCTAAAATTAATCCAAGAGTCCCGGAGTAGCCCACTTATGTTACTGCTGTTTCTAAACCACTCTGGTGTGTGAATGCTGGGTAAAGAGACTTTCCTTTAGCTTCAAGCTGATCATCAAGCAGGTCGAAGTTTGGCTTTTCGTAGAGGGAATGAAGGAGCTGGTGGGAGGACTGGAGAGAACCTTTATGTTCTTTTTTGCAGAGGTGCCATCCTGCACTTTCCTATAGCAGATTTTCATGGGATTAGCTCTAGTTTGTGGTTAAGATTATAAAACGTGTTTTCTTTTTATTACTTAAGCAATAGTAGGAGGAGTATTTGTTTGGTGAGTTGGCTGTTGCTGGCCGAAGGAAGGGAAACTGTTCAACCTTTGGAAAATTCACTATCCTTCCTCTTCTTCAAACTTGCATCTCCTCAAACCCAGCTGCAAGCTTCAGCACCAGTTTGCTGTAGGGCATTAATTCTCTAGGTTTATTATGAACATCAAACCCAACTATTCTGCTTTTAGGACATGTTTAGAGTAAGCTGCATTTCTGTTCTGGTGTTGATTTGAAAGTGGTCAAGGTAAAGAGCACCTGGAAGTGTACCAGTGTAAAGGTCCATGGTGAGTTAGCATAGATGCCCTGTGCTGTGTAAATTTTTGAATTTCCCCAGAGGAACCACATTTAGTAATTCTGAAGAATAGTCTCCTGATAGAAAGCAGGAAAGCGGAGGTGTTGGGAAAAGGTTAGAAAGGGCATCTGAAAGTCCTGAAGAGGTTTTTGATGGAGCTTGGGGAATATCCTGTCGTGTGGGATGAGGAGATATTGCAGCAATTACTAAATTAGGATTACATTTTAGAGAATCTTTTTAGACAGAGGACTTCTCAACAGGAACTTCTGTTTCCTGCCAAACTAACAAGATATTTAGGAGGGAGGGAAAAGCTCTCAGTAAGTGCTCTTGATGGGGAAAAATTTAAAAAATGGAGCTGGGAACCACTTGTTGGAAGCTGAGAATTGATCTCGTTACATTATTAATGTTTAGAAATAATTAAAGAGGAGAACTAACTCGAGGATCAAGTGTTTAATTGTACCACCCTTTATTTTAGCACTTTTTTTTCCAATACAGCTTGTGCTGTTTACTGTGCATGTTTTTTCTTGAGAAGTTTACTCTTCCTTTAAGAGAAAGGCTTTGAAGGGCAAAGTCTGTAGTTGATTTTATGAGAAAGACAGCCTGTAGGGATGTCCTGCTCCCATGCAGTTTTTCCATCCTAACATGAAAGCAGAAGTTTGTCCTCTTTGCAGGTGAACCGCTCAGGGAACTGCGAGGATCTTGCTGGCGATTACTTGAATGACCTAATATTCAGCAGTTAATTGGAAGCCAAGAGTGATGGGAATTGCTAGGAGTCCTGTTTGCTGTTGAAAAAATACTATGGATTTTGGGACTGCCCTGGTGTAATGGGAAGAACTTTGCAGTGTTAAATTATCATGTTGATGAAAGATGCTTAGTAGAAAATTAGGATAGCGGAGCAGCTAGGAGCACAGAGAAAGAGAGAGGATGCTGTAATTGCAGATCTAATTGCAACAACATGCAAGGATCAAACCAATATCTTCACTAAACACCGTCATTGCATTCTCTTCTGTGCTCTAGACAATGATTCTGCAATAAATGGCAGATGAAAGTCATCTCCTGAGCAATTTTTTTTGCTTTATGGAGAGTGCACTGGGCCGACTGGGTGATGTGTGTGTACGTTGGAGGGGGAGGAGGAGGATGGAGCCATCCTGTACTGCTGCCTTTCTGCTAAAGAAGTTTGTTACAAAGCAGGTGTGCTGTGGCTGCGTTTGGTTTTTCTTCTTCTGCGGTAACATGGAAGTATTTCTTTCTTATGTCTGTCAGATGAATAATTCTTTCTAAACTATGGCAAAACTGTTCTTTCCTTGGAAAAGTTATTTCTCTTCACACGGACCTGAGCAAGGAGCTAGTAATAGCTTCTAGTACTACTTATGTTAAAACCTGTTTTTCTTTATTATTTTGTTCTCTCTGTTCCTTCACCTTCAGGCTGTCCTTTGGTCTTGCTGACCAACCCAACCGTCTTGGCTGACCTTTCAATCTGTGACATGCTCTGAACACACACTGTACCTCTGGCAGTGCCCTAGTCTTATTTTCACACCTTGAATTCGAATGCTCATTCCCTTCTCCATGCATACACTTGCGATCCATTTTCAGTCTTTGACCTTTAGATGTTGAAGGAGGAGATAACCTTTGTATACAGGCTTGCGCAGCTGAGCAGTTAACATCACCTTCACTATCTGAAATACAACCTTTCATTGTATTTCATTGTGTTTCATTGGGGGTTCAGGGGAAAGGACATATTTTTTCCTATGCTGGCAATTCCTGGTTTCACCAAGAGAGATGGCAGAATTTACACGGGAGAACGGGTTTGTCCAGAGCACTTGTGCATTTCAGTAACAGGCTGCAGTAGCAAACTTCAGCAATAAAGGGAGGCAGCACTGTCAGATTTCCTAGGAGTTTTTGCTCTTTGGATTTATGCCAGGGGCCTATGCCACTTTGACTCTGTTCTGCACACACATCAAGGTTCTTCAAAGATAAAACACTTCATCAGCTGGCTAATCCCATGTATGCATCTTGCACTGTAAACAGTAATCTCCTTAAAACAAACCTGACTTTTTGAAATTTTCAGCTCTTTGTCCCCATTCTTCTTCTCTGTCAATGCCTTAGAGGGAGGCGTTAGGTGCTGTCTGAAGTTGGGAGTGCATTAGCAAATATTCAACCAGGAGCCCACACAAGAAGTTTTACCTTTAGCTTTCAGCCCAAGCTTTATACTTGGGAGTGCAAACGCCCTCAGGGAGGGGAGAGGGTTCCTTCTTTTTGTCTTTCTCTGCAAATGCTTGGTTATAATTGCCAGCAACTAGTGAAGTGAGCCAAACACATTGTCTGTGAGATATTTACCTCTGAAAAAATATTTATTATAAACACTGAGTGTTGCAGTGTTACCGAGTGGTTATTCACATACCACTTAGAGGTTATTTGCTCTCAGCCGCTTTGTTTGTTGTCAAATCTGTTTCATTTCTGTTGTGACAATTCTGTTCCTTCATTGCTGGAAATCTTTGGCAGGAGAAATGTCAACTACTACAGTAAATATTTTGCTGAAGAAACCCATTCAGCCACATTGAATTAAAATAGTGTCTCCAAAAAGAAGGCAGGCTTTGTTTTCAGTTGCCATCTGCTTGTTAGAGTGTATGCATGTTGCTTTCCTGCAAGGGATATGTGGTTTTAAATACACAAGACAGTCTTAATTTTTCACTTTTCAGAGCAGCAACATTTATTTTACTAGAACTGTGTGTTCATCTGTGGCTTGGTGCCGATATGAAGACAATGAGTGTATATCCATCAGGATTTCTTAGCCGTGTAAAAAAACAATGGGCAAAAATGTAGACTATTGTTCTGGGAACCTTCTCCTCAAAGTGAGCTCAGGGGCTTTATCGCTAAAGGTGTTTGCTGTTCTTCCTGACAGGAGCGTGATGGGATGCGAGCAATTCTGGAGTCATACGACAGTGAGCTGACCCCTTCGGAGCACTCGCCCCAGCTGAACAGGCGTATGCGGGAGGCCGAGGAGATGGTGCAGAAGCTGCACGCTCATAACACCGAGCTGGAGGTAATAAAGAAGCATCATGCTCTAGCCCCCAGGGTTGAAGGAGTTGAGACCATTAAGACTGAATTGCCTAGTGATGTGATCTGCTCTCGCAGAAGACAGATTTGCAAAATTCAGACTTCAAAATTCCAGGATCAATAAGACCCACAAGTTATTATTCTGCACCTGAAGCTAGCAGAAGCCAAGAATAATCATCTTTGGGTGTGATGAGCCTTCTTTGTGTAAGCATAGCTGTACCGCACGGCTGGAGTGACAGCTAGTCCCTGCGAGCTAAAGGGTTGTGTGAAGGGGAAGTAAAGGGGTACCGGAATGTAGCAGGTGTGGTGCTTTCTCTGGGGTCTGGTCCAAGTGAGTCACTCTATCGCACGTGTAGCAAGGCTCTTCCGTACACACTGTGAGCGATTGTGTGTTTATAAGAGCTTTACTCTAAGGGCTGAAGAAGTAGAGTATGTGTCTGCTGTTCATTCTTCACTTCTTGGCATTGTGCCTGAAAACCTCAGAATACCAGTAACTATTAAATGCTTTGTACTCGGTTTTCTCTAAGGAAAAAAAAACATTCTTTCCAAAGGTAGAAGTATTTCTTGAAGGAATTCTTACATTATTTTTAGTTCTCATTTTGAAAATTTGTAATCTGAATGTGACTGTAATGAGGTAAATGTTAACACGCATTTGCCAAATAGTTCCTCTTTTCTCTGTTGTACTTTGTCATAGTGGAGTGGGCTTTATGGTCATGAGTTGAAATATTTGGAATATGTCTGTGATCTTAAAGCTTGGCAGTTTTATTACATAGGCTTTACAATAGTCATAATTGTATGAGTTTTCCTTTCTTCATGCCTAGTTCCACCATCATATAGATTTATAGATGCCATAATTCAAATGGAGTAAAACTTGTAGAAATTGATGCTCCCCAGATTCACGTTCAAGGCATAGAGCAGATTGCCCCACTGTGCACAAACCTCTTTGTTGCTTCTGGCATCCTTAAAAATGCACTTCTCTTGTGTTGGTAGGTGGGAAGTTAAGTCAGGCAATACTGGCTCCAATGACCTTTTAAAGCCTTAGCAAGCAGAGCAGCATAGTGTGGTGTAGATCAGTATCATGGTATAGATCCACTTCATCCCTGTCTTTCAGAAAAGGAATTCTGCGAAGTTTTGTGCGAGTTGATAGCTGGTAACATCAGATGAAATGGAAATTTCCCTGAATTTGTCTGTCAGTATTTCTCTGTGTTGTCTTTTGATCACCATATTGCTTACCACCAGACAGAGCAGGATTAGACGACGCTGACATAAAGTGATAGGCCACTATTTTATCCTGTTTTCTTAGTTGTTTCCAACAGCGGCTCTGGGTTGTTGGAGGGAGATTTCCTGAATTGTTTCACTGAATAGGTCAAATGTGCACAATGTCTTTGGGCAATAGCAAATTACCTTTTCTTCTTCAGGTGAAAGCGTGGAAGAGTGTGGGAATGAGTTGCCACATCCCTTTATTTATAAAAAAGAAATTGTAAGTTCCCTTTTATGGGTATGGATTAAGGCTACATGGAAAATTTCAGAAAGGAGCTGTGTTCTCTGGAGGCTTGTTTTGTGTGATGTCAACCTTTGAGCCTTTCAAAGACTTTGCTAGAAGCAGTATTCAAAGACCTGATATTCCCCATGTAAAGTAAAATCTTACGCTTCGCTTGATCGGGTTTGCCTTTCTGACTGCAGTGTTGGCTGCTGAATCCCATCTATTTTGAAATTTTGGGGGAAATTTTTTTTGTTCTAGTAAAAATCTGAAAACTGGAAAGGAAAATTGCGGTACTCCTGGTGTCTCATCATCAGGAGCAGCAGCTGTAATCAGCTGCCTATAGATCAAAGAATTGGTCGATAGCAGTTATTAATGCTCTGCACCCTCCCGGCTCTGCTGAGCCTCTCTGCAAATTTTAGAAATGTTGACACCTGCATGACTCATCTCACAAACAGAGATGGCACGAATGAGGCACCCTGGAGCCTCAGTTGTTTCTGAGATGTAGGAGAAACAGTCTGTGATGGGGAGGGCTAGGAAGGGAAGGAAAAAGGGAACTTCAGCATGTTTAAGTCTAAGTGTGGCAGAAGGGTCGGGGTATCCAAGGAGCCCCTGGTGTGGGTGGGTTTGGGTGGGCAGCACACAACTGGCTTGTAGAGTAGCACAGAAGAAGAAGAGCCCATCTGTGAGCATCATGCACATGGCAGCAAACCAGCAACGTGCAGAACTATTCTGATGAGATCTAGGTAAGGTCTGGGGATGCTGCAAGGAGAGAAAGTGATGGGTCTGAGCTGAAAAGGCCTGGCTGACGCTGTTACTTTTTGCGAGGCTAAGTTGGTTGAAGTGTGGAAAACAGTTGGGATCCCTAGTTAACAGAGGATATACCACTGCGAGTAACCACAGTTGTGCCCACAGAGGAGTGCTGCTGGCAGCTCAGCCTGCGCTGGGAATGCTGTGCGGTTGTTGCAAGGTCAGCCCTTGCACAGTCCCTGTGCACGGCATCTCTGCTGGGGAGGCTGCAGGTACTGCTGTGGTTCGGGAGCATCCCGAGTTTAAAACCACCCTCAGAGCTTTTAAGGCAAATGCATCCTCTTGCATTGCATTTTGTAGCTTCTACCTTTCAGCTTTGTTCATAAACCTTAAAATTGGCACCGTGTCTCTCTTCCCTGACTTCTTTTATCACAGTTTTTTTCTTTTTTTTTTTTGCTACAGGGTACTTAATACACCAAAATCTCTTTCTGTGCTCCCTAGCAGAGACCCCTTTGATACTCTTTTTATTCTTGTTTCTTCTGGCTGCCCTAATCTGTTACCAGCAGCTCCATCTCTGAACAAGCCATAGAGGGAAGAAGTGATGTTCTTAACAGGGATGTTTCCTTACTCTGAAAAGGGAGATTTTCCCATCCATTCCAGCAGCAGCTCTGTGTGAGGCAGGAAGCTCTCTGATGAAGATGGATTGATAGTGATAACACAGTAGGAAAGAGGAGGAAACCAAGTAGGACCAGGAAGATTTTGGGCTGAGGCAACAGCTTTTAACTCATTAGGGAGATGAGGTTTCTGATAAGTCCTTTGCTTGATGGGTCGATGGAGGTGGGAAGCCATTTAAAAGAACACAGGGAATGAGGGAGGAGTGTGTAAGCTCTGGAGGGTTACGTGTGAGTGGTTTATCAATGTATGCTGGGAGGACAGAGTTAGGTGATACACTGGGTTGTGCCTAACTCCTCATCCCCCAGCCCTTGCTGGGCAGGACAGCTGCTGGGAGTGCTGCTGTGTCGGCACCGCAGACATCGCCTGGATTACAGGCACCTTTCCAGAAACTGAAATACAGAAGGATGCTTTCATCCTGGATCATTGCAGAGACGCAGTGTCACTGCGTAAGAACCAGTCCTATCAGAGCCTGGAGGGGCAGAGGACTAGAAGACAAAGAAAGGCTGATGGGGAACTTTTTAAATCCCCGTCATTGATGACCGATGAGTAAAGCTGGATCTCTAATGCATGGACATGCAAACGTGCAGTCTGTTCTGGCACTGATAATGATTGCTTTCTCATCTCCAGAACGGCCTGCCCCCAGCCCAACCCCTTACTCCACGATGCTAGTCTGGCTGGAGAGGTTCAAGAAAGCACTTCACGGAGCATTGACTGTACAGCAGGGGGGAGATGCAAAGAAAAATGCCACCTGAAATGGTGGCTGGAAAAGCAAGCGGGCTGTGTCAGCCTATTTCACGTGGTTAATGAAGTGTCACTCACCATCCTTTTAAAACTGTGTTTTGGAACTGAAGAGGGAATGAGTTTGTCCCTGGCCAGCCTGCTATAAATACTTAAAATAAACAGAATTGTGGCCATATTTATATCACGGCATGAATTTTTCTTTTGACACTGGTGATATTAACAGTTTTCTTGCCAGTCTTGGTTAACTTTTACTACCTTAGCTCCCATTACTTCTAATTTCAAGGTAAATATGAGAAAACAAGAAGCTTCTGTGCATGCAGCAGATACTGCGAAAAAGCTCTGATGTGGGGTTTAGTGTTTGAAAAGTTAAATCCAGCTGCACAAAAGAGAAATAATCATAAATATAACTCCATTAATAGTGATTTTATTACAACACACTTGGCTCCATATGAAACTTTAATGAAGAGAGATTTGCAAGGAAGACTCATGCTGACACCTTCAATGGTCTCCAGCACTTTCTACATTGAGAGATTTACACTGTCTGTGAGTACCATATGTACTCTAATCAGTTAATTATGAGTCTGACAGTTTCAGCACATGAAATGCCATATGTTCTGTGTTTTTATTCCACCATGGGCATTACTGGTGACCTCAAAACTCATTGACCAAATATTGTCACCTTATCTGCACCTGATAACTGCAGCGCATCTGCTGGCCCTGAAAATTGGGCATTGTTGATTCTTGTGATGTTAGTCACAAATCTGTTCCTTGCAAAGGGAGTTACTTAGCAGTCACCTCGGTGTTTAAAGTGCTTAAATTTTACGTGCGGATGCAATAAAATGTTTATTTAGAGCAGTTTAGCAGTTCCTTCTTGTCTCTCACCCAGCTTCCCCCCTCAGTGCTTTTCCACTTTTTTACCTTCTTCTTTCTCTCTCTTTGATCCACACTTTATATTTATCTTGCTTTATCCCTCCTCTACCATATTTCCTCTCCCCCTCAAAGGTAAATTGCTTCTTTACATAGCAAAGGGGTTTCTGTGACGAGGGGAAATTTACAGAGAAATTTCCTCCCATCTGTGCAAGGTACAGAGGAGTTTGTTTTAATTTTCAGATTTCTTTTGCCTGCTTTCTCTGCCTCTCTGCTCCCATCCAACCTTTGTGCACTGTTTTTTTTTTCTCAGTGACAACTGTAAGAAACAGTGAGAAGATTACTCTGCTTGCTTCAGATGTCCATAAGGAGCAAATCCAAGTCACTAGAGCTTTCCTGCCACTCCAGAATGGCATATGTTTCAGTTGCCCAGACTTCTGCTGTCATTGTAGCATCTTATCTGTGACTCATGTGGGAGAAAACAGGCGCTCTCTGGAGATGATGCTAATGTGCTCCATGCATCAGCTACCACTGATTGCTGAAGCAGTCACAGGGCTAGACATCATCTTCTGACAAAGCAAACACCTTGTCGAAATAGCATTTTGAACCCGAACGCTTTGGCATCTGTTGGCAGACTCGAGCCTTCCCGGGAACCGCTGCGGTCCTTTGCATTTCTTTTCTTTTCTAAAGGAGAGTAGGTCAGGCTCCGTGTCCTCCGGCAGTCCTGCAAAATGGATTATCTTGGATTCTCTCTTCTTTTACACGTTTCATCTTCCTTCAGACCCGAGTGACCTTGTCAAATCAGAGAGCCATTAGTTTCGTCCCCTCCCTTTTACACTTGCCAGTGGCTGTGTTTTGGGAGCGCACCTTGCAAATAACCATCATAAATGAGGAATTCAAGTCACGGAGGGGCTTAATGAGTTCTTAAAGGTGTCAGTCCCTGCTCTCTGGAAGAAGAGTACCGCTTAAAACTGGTTGATGCTGCAGCAGAGCCTGTCTCTGTGTACTTGAGACTCTTCGTTTGGTTGAACTAGATTTCAAAACTCAATTGCTATTGATTTTTTGAGGAGATTCCCCACTTTGGATCTGGCCTGAAAGTTAGTAACTGGTCAAGAGAAGTATTCCATGGCACTGGCTTCTACTGGAGCTATTCTGCACAAAGCAGCATTGTTTCCACTACAGGTAGATTTTTTACAGCTATTTTTAGTGTGTGGATGCTCTGACAGTTTAAGAATGGCTTTAACTAGGGACCACAAGCCTTCATCATTCTTAAGAAGTGAGAATGTCTGGGCACCAACTTGCACAGAGTAAATTAAATCGTTAACTAAGACAATATCTGTACCTTTAGCCTATGATACGTTGCTTTACAGACAAGCCCCCTGAAAAATGACCAGTTACAGAACGAGCAGCCGTAAGGACCCTTTTGCCCCTCTGCTGCTCTTGGCTGCATGTTGAAGTAGGCTATTGAAGTGCATGGGACAGAAAAGCATTTTCCAGCCTTGCTGCCTTCTCGTGCTTCGAGTGCGGTAAGAACAAAGGGAGACATTGTCATTTCCATCACCTCTTGCTGAAAGTCATGCTCCTGATGTAGGTGAGGTCTGTGACACTGCCCCCAGTTCACTTGCTGACTAGGTCATGTCTTGACTCTCTCTAAACCAAAAGATTTCTATTAATGATAAATATAAATGATCACCTGTGTTAGCAATGCAGGGAGTTTAGGATGGCCTCCTGCAACTTCTGCTGTCTGGAGTGTTTCAGTCGGCAGGAGGCAACCCTTGCCTAGTAAGAGTGCTAATGCCTTCAACCTGCCGGCCAGGGGTGATGCTCAGAGGACGTAGGAATGCTCCTGTACTCTGCCTCTGAAGGATCTCATTTCAGCCCCTAGGAGACTGATAGATGCCAGCAACAAAAAGCTCCCCCCGCCCCCCCAACCTGTGCTCCCCTAGAAGTGCTCATTGTATGAACAAATCCTCCTTGTAGCCCCTTCCAGTGATGTTATGAATAACCAAGCATGAACAAGGCTTGACCTAGGGAATTTGGATTAGCTTCAGATGTACCTGGCTATAGGAGACAAGAGAAATAGATGAACTGGGTCTAAATTCCTACAGAAGATTTAAAATTGGGTTCTTTCTTAGTGATGTTTTGGAAAGAGAAGATAACTGGTGTGCAGTTATGAGTCATATTTACCACAATAGAACAGGGGAGAGCATTTCATACGATGTTGAGAGCTTTAAAACACTTTACACTAGAGAGCCTGCATGCCTGTGCCTGGAGATACGGGCTCTGCAATTAGATGTCTTTAGGTGGAGGAGGAAGCAAGAATACATTTGGAGTGGGAGCAGTGGCCCCATCCAAGGCAAATGGCAGCAGACAGACATTGCATAGAAGAGCTGCTTTTGTGCAATATGGTGCGTATCACCTCCTGCTGCTGGTGTGCAGCTGGGGGAGCTGGGAGCTGAAATCGGGCTGCAGGCAGCGCAGTGATAACACGTCTCTTCCCTCCCGGGCGTTAAGACAGAAGGAAAAAGGCAAATTAAGCATCTTTGGGGAATGGGGTTAGGAACAGTTAGCTTCCAGCTTTTCAAAGAGAAGGCTTTGAAAATATAGAAATATGTTTCTCCGTGTTATGTTGGTCTTCATCACCTGCTGTTGCAAGCCAGGCAGTGCAGCGGGACGGGCTGGGAGTCAGTAGGGAGGTTGCTGGGCCGGTTCCCGTGGTGCTTGCACCATTTTCCAGTGTTGCTTTCCACAATGACAGAATTGTTTGGGTTCTTGCAATGTTAGGGAAACATTCAGTGACTAGGACAAACTGCATTTTGCTTTTAATTCGGAGATTTAACCTCTTTGAATCTCTTCCAAGCTGGAAAGCATGGTGATTTTATGTAGCATGGCCTCATCCATGTAGACTGTGCATCTATAGCCCATGTCACTGCTGTGCCACATGTCTGGTAGCAGGGTTTGTCTTGGGGGGAGCTCAAGTGATCCTTGGATGGCAATGATTAAAGCTTCCCAACAGCTTCCAGGCTACGTGGTCTCTTTCTGGAGCAGGGTCATGGGATCCCACTGGAGGCAACACCACATCCTCCGGAGCCCTTCCAGCCCAAAGTTGCCTGAAGTGACAGGTACCACACATTTTTGGTGCCTGGCTCATTAGGGGTGGGAAAATTGCCCGGTCCTGGCCAATTTCTCTCCAAACTAAAAACTGCATTTGTTTTTTGGGTTTCCCAGAGGTGCTCTCAGGCCAGTGCAGCTCCTCTTTTTGGAGTTATATTGGCTTCAGTGCTAGCACAAACATAAGGTTGACGTTAAATGTCTCCTAATTATTAGAACTACTACCTAGGAGCTTTCTCGCATTGATGAAAGCTTTAACAGCTTGTGGAAACAAAGCAATTCCAGGGGAGAAAGGAGGTAAATATCTTGTGAAAAAAGTAAAAGCTAAGATTGCACATCGGGATAATGTTTTACGTGGAAAATGCCACAAATTTTAGCTGTTCCCTTACTCTGTGTTGTGTTAACGGCATTAAATAGTGCTTGTCTGGGTGTCTTAAGAGATGTTCTGAACTTGTTGAGATTTGTTGATTTTTTATAATGATTGGATTTGAATTCTGTGATTTGCAGTGCTTAATTTCAGAATAATTACATAATCTCTGCATAATTTAAGATTTAAAGTATGTATCTGTAAGTGGTTTTGTGTCATCTTTTAATTCACGATGATAGTCCTGTATAAGAAAGAGAGATTAATATTTTTAATGATTACTTTCTATTTAAAAACATGCTGTAAAGATTCCAAAGATCTCCTGCAGGGCCTCCACATGGGCTTGTTACATTTCTGCTCACTGTGTTTCTATGGGCTCCAGCTACAGAGTTTTGTTGAAATCCTATTGCCAAGTAGTTATAATATAAAAACAGAAAAAGTGCTTTGAGAAAACAATGTCAACACAAGCTTCTTCCCGTGCTCTTGTGGATCCCAACACTCCTGCTCTTTGCGGTTTCCAAGGAGCGTAAGATCCACTTTAATATGCTTTATACTTTGGTTATTGTGGCAATTAGAACAACAGTAGTTGCTGTCTTGGTTTTCTTTTTGAAGCCCATTGATTCTTTATTTTGGTCTTAATTACCAGTAGTAGAAGAGGTATTTTCTTCAGGGAACTAATTAGTCTAAAAAGTCTGGTTCAGCATAGTGCTTGAGCAGTTAGTTGAATGGTGCCTAAATGCAAGAGCCAATTGCAATCGTTTTATTTCAGAACATACATAATTATTCACTCTTAATACTTCTCCATAGCTATGAGCTGCATTTGCTCCCATATGTTCACCCTGTCTTCCCCTGTGGACTGGTTTGTCCATAGGCTGCAGCATCTCCATTTCCCCAGTTTGGTTTCAGATTAAGGTCAGGAGTTAGCATACAGCACCATTGCAAGTCATAACTTGAACAGAATTTAAAGGAAAGTGGCTGGAATTCGCTCTTTGTTTTTCTCTTTTTCTTCTTCACTTAAATGTGACTAGCCTACTACTACTTGGAAAAGGCTGGGAACAGAATAAGTGGAAAAGCCAGCTGATAGCAGTTTTCACCAAGCTGTGAATAAAAACTGAGCTGTTGATATAGATCTTCTCTGTTCAGGGGTGGTCCAAGTAAATTGTAAGGAACAATTCTGTTTTCTCAGAGGCTTTGCACTTTATCTATTTGCTTTAATCAGTGTTAATGTCAAGTGTGCTTTGATTGTGCTGAAAGTTTTGCAGCAAAACAAACTGGAAATCCTAAGTTTTGGAAAAAGCCACAGTCTTCCTGGAATGCAAGTTGTAACATTTATCTTTTGCATTTGGTTTGTGCTGTTTAACAAAACAGGCAGTACTACTGTACAATACATGTGCTATGAATCCAGCTGCGGTGACAGTAACATAAATATGAAATGCATGGCACATTGATTTGACATATTGAACTGATTTATGTTTTCAGTTTGTTTAAATGGCTATAATGGCTATAGCTTTGACAGATGTACACTCAAATTTCAGTTCTATTCAAGACCACATTAAAACCAGAACTGATTTCTGGTTTAAAGCATTGATTTTTATCTATTCTGTGTTCCCTTGCCTTCATTCCACACATCAGACTTGCAAACATGAGTTCTTGTAACATCAGCGTTACTTCCTTTTGGAAAATTGTAGAAACAGCTCATTTTCCATTGGAACGCGGATTCTTGGAAGAGTTGCTAAACCTAAGTATTATCAATTTTTAGAGGAAGTCAACAAGAAGCTTGAAAGATTACATGTTACACTATTATTGGTGTGTAAAAACCCAATGATATATTCAGTAGCTATGAATGTGAACAGAGCAATTATTTTGTGGAGGTTATTGTAATCAGAATATCTTGAGTCATGGAAGAGTTTTTTGAGGCTTCTTTGTACTGACTGCTGCTGGACAGTATTTATGTTCACAAAGAAATGATGAATGTCTACATCAGAGTTAATTTATGGGTGTATCTCTTGAGAGCCCATAAACTCTGGATTGTTCTTAGAGCCAAGGCTGTGCAATGCAGTTGGGAACTGGCTTAATGGCTGAGACCATAAACCAGCGATCTTTATGTGGCAGATATTATTGCTAAGCTACTTGTTGTTATCAGCCCTACCTTTGGCAGTTATATTCTGACTACGCTTAATTTTATTAACAGTTCATACAGATGCAGTGTTCTTCACTTTCTAATCATCTAGTTTATACCCTTTCATAAGAGGTCATTTCATTAGTGGAAAATGCAGCCTTAGGATAGATCAGTTCCCCAACCTGATTTCTCAAATATTCAGATGAAATGTGTGCTCCTTTGACCTCTGTGGGTCTAGTTGCACCTTGCAAAATAAGGCTGCTGGTTTCTGAAGCATTCTGTGACCTTTTGTATGAAGAAAGGTGTTACCAACGGCTAGGAGTGATGTCTGCATGACTGTGGTGACAAACCCGTCTTCCTCTACGTGGGAACATTCAAGTGGTGGCTAAACCATGTTCACTCGTTACTTGTGTGTGGGTACGAAAGGGCAAGAGCACCCACTTGTAGAGTGCTGCAAGGAGACCCCCCCTTGTTCAAAGACCCTCAGCTGGAGGTACCCTGGCCTCTGATGCTGTCGTTCTTACTAGGTGGAGATTGCTCTGTCTGTGCCGTTTGCTCAAAGATCATCTGAGAGTGCTTAATTGTATCTCAGCTGCAGCATGCAGAGCTGTTGAAAAGAGAGTTGTTGTTGTGTATGGTATTTATTTAAAGTAGCGTGGCTCATTGTGCTTGGCAGAGGCTGCCTGGGGGCTTGCGATGAGTGCAGAACTACCTATGTAGATGGGTGTAATTCCTGAGAGTGTTTATAACAGTATAAAATACCTCATTAGTCTTAAATTCTTTCAACATACATGATACCAAAGATATCAAAGCTTCTTTGAAACTGTCAGTTAATTTTTTAAGTTTATTATTACTGCCAAAAAGCACAATGTAAATTCATGTTTATACATACCTACGTGTTCCTAGTGCATGTTCAGGAAAGCATATCTAAAGAATTCTAGATGACTGACTTTATGCTTTTAAAATAACATAGTGTCGCAGGGTAATTCTACAGGCCTTTTGTTGTTTTGCTGATTACATATTTTTCTGAAGACAGTAGGTGAGACTATCACAGCTATGTAGAGAAATGACATTTGTCTTGACAGTGTAGCATGACCTTATCGTTCATAAGTGGCATTTCCTCTCAAGATCACGAGCACCTTTTTGTTTAGGCCAGGCAAGACGCAAATTCTTTGTATCTGACTTCTAGAGCCCATCAACACTTTACACATTACTGTAATTACTGCGGATATTAGTTTCTGTTGGATTCCACTTGCTCTTTGGATTCCACTTGTTCTTGTTTCTGAACAGCAAAGGGGATTGAGAGCGGGAAGAGGTCACGTGCGAGTCTTCGTGAGCATCTGGGAGCTGCTACATGGCACAAATACAGCCACTCCTACAATAAACATACATTTTATATACCCTTCCCACATGGCCTCTTCCCCGAAGAGTGAGTCACGATTTTGGCATGTATCAGCCTAGGATGGACAAGCAAGCTGGTGTTCCCCTGAGGTCAGCCACTTTGAGGCAAAGATGAATCTTCGTAGCTGTTTATCTGCTTGGTTAAGAGGAAAGAAAATTCAAGCGTGAACAGAAGGTTAAAAAAAAAAAGTGTTCGCAATTCTTACTTGGCACATATTTACAGAAGGGAGCTATCTGTCATGCTCCGTGTTGCCTTACCCCGGCTCTATTGCTTGGTTTAATCTCGCCTGCAGCATTAGCTGTGTGTGTACTCACCACATCCCTGGTAATGCCCATCCACCAGCGAGCCTGTGCACGTCCCTGAAGTGGAACTCCCAGCCTCAGAGCATCCCAAGCTGTGCGATGGAGGAGCAGTTCAACACATCTTGTACCCTTGTGGCGGGAGCTAATAACTCAGATTATCTTGGCATGTGTTCAGACTTCTTTCCTTTCCTTGCCAAATGGAGATCTTTTGTGTTTCTACAGCACGGCTTTGCTAGACAGGCATTCAGGTGCGAGGAAACTCAAAGGTTTCTGATGGGACCATCAAGCTGTTTCACCTTTTGCCTTGTCAGTCTGCGTTTGCTAGAGCGAGAAGCGATTGTGAGTTGCTGGATTGCTTTCCTGGAATGAGCTGCTGTTTGGTTCACTCAGAGAAGATAAACACTCGCATCTCAAAAACATCTCATCCTGTCTGGCATCTTTGTTGGCAGTCTCAGCAGAAGGGCCAAGGAATGAATGGACCATGTCTAAGATAAAATTGCAATTCTCCCTCTGGAGTTAATCCTTCAGGCCAAAACTGAGAAGCACTGATGGGCCAGTGTAAGGAAATACAGTCTTCTGTTCCTTCTGCCCTGTCTATTTTATGGATAAACAAAGGACTTTGATACCAGATTGATTAATCCCACACTTTGCCCTCACAGTACTGTCCTGCAAGACTTTACAATGAAAATTAAACGGATGGTTGGCAAACACAGGGTACCTGTCACACCTGCGCTATGCAAAGATGATTTATGTACTTGTTCTGCTTCTGCCACCACAGTTGTTTGGGGTTTTTTTTACCCTTTGCGTACCCTTTCCATGCCTTTTTTAAGTAAGGGAAGATACTAACTATTGGAGTTTAGAAGTTTAGATTACAGGCCATTTTGATAGCCTTCTCCTCCTCCCTACAGGAGGAAATAATTTAACTTTGAGAAAGCTGTAGATCTGTGCAGAGCTGGCATGGGATAAGCCTCCATCCCCGCAGAGGAGAAGGCTCCGAGCAGATCCCAGGCTGCTCGCTGGCAAACTCCATGTGCTGGACAAGATCAGCCACAGAGTTGCAAGGAAGGACTTTACAGGAGTAGTGGGGGACCTTAAAGCTAGTCAAACTCCTTGGAAAGAGAAACCAGAAGGTTTTGTGCTCCTTGGATTCTGTGAGAGCCTCCTTCAGGCTTGAAAGAAGGAGCATAGGATTAAGAGGAGTAATTAAAAAGGGTAATTAAGTTGGCTGCTTTGATGAATGCTGGAAAGCTGGAGACTGGGGACGTTGTGGGAGAGAGGAAGAGAGTAAGCAGACAGGTTGGAACAAGAGCTGTGAAATAAAAATCCCAGTTATTTTAAGGAACAGTTATTCAATATTATAAAATTGTGTTTATTAGAAATTTTCCTGCAAATGCTTTCCAGAAACTAGATCCTCTCTGGGAATGACTCAGATTCCCCCAGCTCTGTTGTTCATTGACTTGGATATTTTCACTTTTCTGATGATGTGGATGGCTGCTTAACTTTAATAGTTTTGAGTCTGCTCCTATTTTGGATGATTCTTACCACAAGACAGCTGCATGAACACTCCAGTGCTTTGCTTTAATGACTGCACTTAATAGTATGTTGAATTGATATGTGGAAAAGACTAGAAACTAGTCCAAGATGGCCCAGGGGAACCTGAGTTTTCAGATAAGACTCTATCGATAACATAAAAGCCTTCTTCGAGTTGTGGGTATGTGGGGATCTTCAGAGCATCCTCAGTCTTCAGTCACAAGCATGTTTTCCCTGTGTACTCGTGGTTTAAATACCAGCTTCAGTTTGCCTGCAGAAAGGAGTTCCATCACAACGTGGAGCCTGAGCGCTGTTTCTGAGCAAACTGCACCAAAGTCAGCGTCATGGTTGGGTGTCGTTCTGCATGTGATGGACGTTGCCTCTGTTACCACTTGGACTCTCTGTCCCTGCTCACCTCAGGAGTGGCACAGTTACTAACTGATGCTCTGACGTAGCTGTGTGCCTTCTCCCATCCGTCCTCCTTCAGTCCTCTGGAAAACTAGAGGCAAAAATGTATTTATCCCCTTCATACATTTGAATGTCTTCATGCCTCTTTATCCCTCCTTCCCACACCTCACCCTTTTCTGTTTCTTAATATTTTTAGCATATTTCCTCGACCTTGTTAGCCACCTCCTTCCCAACAAACCATTAGGCAATAACAAGAGAAAACAAAAAAAAAAACCTGGCTGTTTCCTTCAAGTGCTTGTTTTGCATTTGTTGCCTATTTATAGATTATTCATTTAAGCCATGGTGGCAGTCAATTAGAAATGTGGTGAATCCTTCTTTCAAGAGTGTGCCAAGAGAAGATCTTTTTAGTTTGCTTGCTTTTTTCTGCTTTTTGCTGGAGCCTCTATAGTGTGCTTAAATTCCATTGGGATTTGTTTATTTTGAATAAATTCTCAAATAAAAGTAGAAGAGTTTTGTTCCTCTTCAAGGAAGTTACAGGAGCATGACCATTGTACACAGGGATGTTTGATTTTATTTGAGGGTGGTAAAAATGTATTTTATACCATTTTTTCTATCCAGTTGTCATCTTGGAGGATTTTTTACTTTTTCAAAGTAAGGAATGTCTTTGGATAGAGGTGCTGTTAACACACTTTTTTTTTTTTTTTTTTTTTTTGTGTCACTACAACTTCAGGCAAATTCTGCCTCTAAATCCTAGTCCGTTTGTGGTATAAAACTGATGAGGTCTGACATTATAATTTTAAATTGTGACTGCCTCTGTGGCCTCGCAAAGGACACATGGTATTTGTGCTTTGGTTTCTCCTTTTGTTGAGCAGGGTTGGTGCTAATCATCTGCAGTCCTTCATGGGGCATTGGAAAGGTGGAGGAAGTTTATCCTGGCATATCCCAAACAGTGAGGCAGGGGTTGTGGGCGAGACACAAGTACATCACAGGTGAGATGTTGCATGAGACCTACACTAATAAACTCAGCGGGACTTTTGCTGGCTCCATGGGACATGCTGGGGTGTGGAGCGCTGCCAGGGTTTTTGAAGTGAAGCTTGTCTGCGAGGAGGCTGGAAACCACTGATTTATGCAATACTTGGAAATGTAAGTGCTAGCATTCTTCTTCAAGGGTAGGAGCTCTTTGTTGTGGGTAGGTATGTGTTGGGAAAAGATACTTTGCAATTTTTTTTTTTAATGCTGCATATTACTGTTAAGGATTAAGGTGGTTTTTGCTTTTCCACAACAGATTTAGAAAGCAAATACTGTTTTAAACTGGGTGTCTTCATTAGCCATGCCTCTGCAAAATGGTTTTAGCAGCCAGTAGCTGTACTAGTTTGGGGTTTTTTCCCCCCTTTTTGTTCCCCTCTTACTTTGCTTTTATGCCATGATACCCTGGCAGGACAACCAGGATGAGGCAGAGTCATCAGGGGGGGTGCTGACCCAGAGAACAGGTATAAAATTCCAAGAGAAATTCTTGCCTGGCCTCAAGTGTGAATATCCTCCTGTGTCGAAGAGGAGAGTCTCTGCTAAACTTGCCTTACTCACAGTGCAGATAGTACAAGAAAATGAAGGTACAGGACGAAGGAGGCCAATTATTGTATTTGATTTTTCATCTCACCTCCCAGGATAAGACTTGATACTTTGCTCTGGACGCTCCTAGGTCAGTCGTGTTTAGAGCAGCCGTCGGCGCAGATCAGCTGTGCTAAGCACATTGTGACATTTGGAAATCCCTGTCTGGAAGGGGAAATGAGCAATGAGCTTCTGCTAATTATAATAGCTATGTTTAAAATGTAATGTTTGCTTTAGCGAGCAAAATCCAGCTACACACCCAGACTAGAGACTAGAAATACTCTGGCAGCAGAGGAGACAGATCCTCAGCAAATGTGTTTCCAGGGCAGAAGCAAGGGCAATACAAGCATTGCTTTGTCAGAGCAAACAGTGCACAATCTTGTCTGGGGGGTGAATGTTGTTACCTAGCAAATTCCAAGAGTTGGAGACCCTCTGAAGCTTAGGCACTTTACCCACTTCACTTCTGCTGGATGTTGAAAATACACTGGCTATGATTTTGCAAGCCAAGTGTGGTGCTGGCTATAACCCCTTCCTTAAGCTGTATTGGAGGTAGTGTAACCTGTTTAGTAGTACAGAGAACCAGGAAAAGAAACCAAACTAGACTAAAATTATCCCAGAAGAAAAAGAAGTTCAATTTAAACATGGATCTTCCCTTCCCTGATGGCTTTGCCGGCTGGCTCAGAACTGTTGCACTGGGAGGTGTGCCGACATGCCTGAGGGTTCCTGTTGGGAGCATGTTTGTGGGGATAGCAGTGAAATGCAGTTAGGGACAGGTCTCACAGTACACACATATCATTAAAGACATCACCAGCTGCCAAACAGCCTTGGCAGCTTAGAGGAAGGTGCTGCCATTGACTTCTCAGAGGGCTATGGTCAGTGTGAGTTGTTGAGTAGCCTTATTTTAAAAATTAGGAAGGTTAATCAAAGTGACTGTGGTATTAGGAGGCTGGTACAAAATTACAGCTGTGCTGCTGCTTAGCTTCCGATACTCTTTGTTTCATCCAGCTACAGATCTTCTGGCTGGGGTCTAATCCGTGCACAAAACCCTCTTCCTCACCATTGCTTCCACTTGGGGCAGAAGCTTTCCATCCATACTGCTTTCATCTGAATTTCTATTCAGATTCTAACTCCTCTGAAAAGTTCCTTTTAACTTGTAACCAAGTATTAGTGTTTCTCTCCAAAGATACCAGCCATCCACTCATGGCTTCAGAAGCGTTGCCACCCTGAGGCTATAGGGGTGAGGAGTCCTCTCCTCCTTGGCAAGAAGAATATTTTCCAAGTATTCATCTGTCAGCCCACTGAAAAGAAAATGTTGCTTTACGGTTGGTAGACTGACAATAGCTCTTTATACCTTTAAATTAAAAGTGACACACTCGCATAAATCATTATAACAGTACTGTATGCAAACACAGTGCCTGGATCCAGAGTAGTTGTGAGATGACAGTGAATTGGGGTGAATACCCTTATTCTTGACTTTGAGAAGTGCAGTGACAATGAATCATTCTTAGTGATGTGATGCAGCAGTACTGACTCATCGGGCTGAAATTAGAAGGGCTTTTTTAGGTGGAGATGTAATTCCACCATTTTTTCTGATGAATGGATAAGAGTGAACATTTCTGTTGGCTAATTTACAGACTTCATCAACTAAATGTCGTTTCTTTCCCTCTAGCTATCAAACCTACTTGGAGGTAACTGACGAGAGAACCTAGATCCGGGGAGGTGGTACTGGAAAAAATGTGTAGGAAGGAGTGTCAGAAAAGTTCACAATTTGGTAGAGTTGCTGAGTGTCATATAGCCATTGCTTTTAGTTTCCAAGATTCCCTTTTTCTGGGTTTGATAAGTGCTAATGTTTGCTTTTATCAAGATAGGGGTTTTGGAGCCTGAACTCATTCTGCTGAAAATCTAAAGGAGACAAAAAAATTAATTTGTGGAGTTAAAATTTTGCCGGAAAATTAAACAATTGGACAAACATTTGCTCCCCACTTCCCCAACCAGCTTCATTATTACATCTAATAGCAAGGGATTCTGTTTCCATGAGCTACTGTGTCTTCTACTTGTAGTCTCTAGCACTGCTTCCCAGTTCAAGCAGGGTTAATAAAACCTGAAGAAAACACCCTACTCACTGGGTCCCAGAATCGCTTATAGTACCAGTTTTCAGATGAGTTAAATAGTGATGAATAACCAGATTCCCAGAGGCGCTACATTCATTCAGAATCTGGTGCTGGTATCCCTTCATTTTGGCTTTAGAGGTTTGATCACAGCACAGTAAAATTAATTCTCTTTAGCGTCCTCCAAATGATTTGTATTCCTTTCCCTTTTTGCTGTTTCTCTGTGGAATGAGCTTATACTCTCCTAATGTTTTTTAGTTGCACTAATATATTAGCAAATCTGTTTTACTCCTGGTAAGAGATTTGTGGTCATCCCTCAATAGACAGATTTTATGCCAGGTTATCTATCTGCTATTGGGTTTAAATTTTGCTATGGAAGCAATAAAAAAGAAGGGACTCCCTGCTACGACTGCACACTCAGCTGTTTTTCTGAGGTAGGAATATTTCTGAGCCCACAAAGAGAATATTAGTGGCAGAGGCTTCTCAGATGGGTGTTCCAGTGATGGGGAACGACTCCTTTGGAGAGTTCATCAGCATCCGGCAGTCACTCATGTGTGTCCGGGAGATGCTGTACTGGCCGACTGCATAATGCTCGAAGCAATTGGCTTGGCAGAGTTTCATTAGTCAGGCTGCCCTTTGCTGTTGAGGAAGCAGCTGCAAACTCACATTTTTTATTTGGCAATGTATTCTCTCCCCAGGGGCTGCAGCACCATTTGATTAGGATGGAGGGAAGGAGACCGATCACAAAAGTGTATTATTCCCAGCAGAGCCGTGCTAATCTTTTGGTCTCTGTGCTCTGTCTTAGCAAGGTGTTGAATGAAAACATCAAGGAAAAGCAGGAGGAGAGAGGAGTCGCTCGGCTGTTGCCCCTCAGTCTCGCCTCAACCTTGGCTGCAGCTCAGTAAAACAACAAATGCTTGCTCTTGTTTTGAGATGTTTTTGCAAATCTGATGCTTTTTGTCACATGAAAAATCCGGTGACACCTGAGCCCTTTATTTTCCTACCTACCTGCTTTCTTTGTAATTGTTTCAGCCTGGCACAGGGCTGTCCAATCTCCAGGGACTCATCCTTTCCTGAATATAATGCTCATTTTTCCATCTCCCGATTTGCTTTGATACTGTGTTCCTTCCCTGACAGGATCTGCCTGGGAGATTATGCAAGCAGTGTTAATGGAACAGATTTTGAGAAGTTCAGAATCTTTCTCAAAGTTTTACGCTTTATTGCAGTTGTGAAGGTCACCTTTGCTGTGAGGATCAGGGAGATAAGGTTACCACCACCTCTGAGTATGGAGGTGCTCAAGTTCTGCACGTAATATGGTGCTTAATCCTTTTACTGCCCGAGTGGTGTGGCCCATCGTGTGCGTTTTGTGTCAATAGTGGCACCTTGTGCTCAGACATTGCCTTCGGTCAAAGATTTTTGAATGGTTTTACAGAGTGAGTATTATCTGTACATTAGAGAGGGAGAGAAAAAAGGAGTTTCAGAGAGTTCAGTAGTTTGTACTGGGTCTCTCAGCAGTTGTTAGGCAGAGTGGGAACAAAAGCCAGGTCTCTTCTGCGGAACTATGCAGCTTGTTTTAAGGTAGGTCAAGTGACTTGCCAGGAATAAGGATGTGGGCAATTTCTGTGTGAAATCGTATCTTCCTTGTATCAGATGTTCCACTGTGACTTTGTTTACACCCCTTTCTCATAGCCTAACCAGTGAGAGTTTGGGGTGATTTCATGATAATAAGCTTACTGTCAAGAATTTTTGATATTACTAAGTGACTGTGTCTCTTGAAAGAGAAGGAGAGAGATTGGTCTGTCCTTGAGACTTAAGAGCAAGAGAAAGGTTTGGTTATTATCTCTTTATCTGGTAAATCTTGATAGTGTGTTGACAGGAGCCCCTATCTTGCCGATGTTTTCCCTGTATATTCAGTAATTATAACTGTGGCCTCAGCAATTTTTCAATTTGCAGTATCATTTTTTTGTTCAGCACCCAAGCGCCTTTGCTTTATTCATCCTTCATTTGGGTACCCAGCTGCTTTTTGTCTCTCACTTGGGGGCGGCATTTCCTTGCTGCACATCAAATCCAGTAGAAAACTGGTTCTCAAAGAAGTAGCAGCTCTTGCTTGTTTAATGAAAAACACCCTTCACTACTCTGCACAAAGCAGTAGCCTTCAGTCCCGGGGTGTTGTGGTTTGCCGTGGTGCCCAGGAGCACAAGTACCTGGAGATGTAGGACATCTTGCTTACAGGCATCCGAGTTTCCTGTGTTTCCTGTCCTTGCTTGGGGTACAATTAAGAAGGACTAAATTACGTGGAAAACCACATAAGCTGTGGCCTGAGACACATGCTTTTCGTTGAGCTGTAAGCCTGTCCACTTAATATAAATTATGTCCGTAAGCAATGGTCTCCGTTTTGCCTATTGCAGCGTTTCTGCAAGTCAGTGAGTGTTGCCTCACTATATATAAATTTCTGAAACACATTCAAAAGTTGTTGGGGAATTTTCCCCTTCACTGTGGCATCAGCCCAAGCCCCCCACCGCCTCCAGTCCAGCTCTTATAAGAGAATGTGGTGTTTTTGATGCTTTGGAGACAGCATCAGCGTTTATTTGTAGCTGTTATTTCCCACTTTATAAAGGATGTGCTTTTGATTTTATAACCAGGAGGACTTTCTTGAGAACAGCAAAATTGAATCTGTAAAAGCAGCAAGGAAATTATTTAGCAATGCCTGATACTAAACTGTCTTCCTGATTGTGATCTGAACCGATGCAATTTTGTGAAAGATCAGTAATTTTGTCTAAAAAGCGTCAAAATATTTTGAATTGGAAATGCCCATTTAAGTCAGTGTTGTTTTGTACTGCACTTCAGAGATGCTAAAACAATACTGTACTGCTACCAGTCTGCAGTAATGGTGGGCTAATGGGCTGAAGGAGGAAGGTGGTGGCTAGCGTGGTATAAATGGATATATAACTTTAAAAGTATAAGCAGGCAAATGCATGCATTAACTGTTGAAAGCTGAATCCCATGGGTGAGATTTCAGATTGAACACTAATGAAAATTTCATTTCAGTTCTCACAATATTTTAATATGCAGGATCACAGTATGCAAATAAACTGAAGTCTAACTGCAAGTGGCTGATGAGTTACTTCTGTCTCAGGCTCTGCCACCCCCATAAGTAAGCTGTCTGTGGCTTTTGTAAAATCAAACTTTTCCTCCAGTTTTCCCTACAAGCCAGAATCTTATAAAAGTATCTTTGTGTGCAAGATAATTGGTGACAGCAACCTTCTCTTCAGAGCATTCACATGATATTCCTCTGTTGTTCCATGTAACTCATCAGCATGGTGCACAGAGCTTCATGGTTTTAGATTTGATTGAATTATCAGTGTGACAATCAGAGCTTTCCTTATCAGAACCGTCCTGAGAGTGCACCCATGTTTTTGGGTTTCCTTCTGTATTTCAGTTGCAGCTTTGATGCACTATATTTTCCTCGTGTCTCCTGAATCTGATAGAAAGAGGTGATATTGTGCCTTTTTTTTTTCCTTCTTCCCCAGTTTATGACATCAGATAAGATACGCTGGCTCAGACCCTGTTACAGGTCACATCACACTTCAGCCACACATTAAGGCCATCTGGCTTGAGCCAAGAAGCTTCATCTTATATCTTCTTTTGTAAGCGCTCAGATAAATAAGTTACTGTGAAATCACCCAGGGAATGAGGGGGCAGCCAGCACAAGGAAACTGTAATGATTTGGCATGTTAGAACATACAGGATTCCGTATTTCTGTGATCGGTAGCCGATATATCCTTGTAAATTTAAATTGTGTGTTAACTTTCTAAAAGAGGAGAGGCAAGAATTTATCTTAGAAGTTAATTAATTTGAAATAGCTATTAATTAACATTATACCTAAATTTGCCAATCATCACACTTGACTTGAATTTGCACACAACTGTTGAATACAAAATACTGCTAAGGGTGTCTTGGGCTTCGGCGTGCTGTAAAAATGCCATGTTTTGCAGCTGTGTTACAGCTCTGCCAGGCTGAACCTCCTCCTCTTCCCCTCCCATGCGGTGGTGCTGCCCTTCCAACAAGTGGCCTTCCTTCTGGGGACCCGCAGTTGGGATTTAGACTGTGAAAGCACAACCCCAGAATAGGCAGCTGTGCATATTCTCAGGTATTTCACCCTGATGAGGAAGAATAAAAATGACTCTCATTAATTTGAGGTAGTAAACGTGCTGCTTGTTTCTCTCCCTTGTAAAGTACCAACATTGTATTAATGTGACTGTTAAGATAATCATGTTTTTTGATGAAAGCATAAGACTGAAATGATGTTTCCAAATGAAGGTTGTTTTGATTTATTCCCTGTATGCAGCATGCATAATTTTGCTTCCCTGACTCTTTGAAGCAAGCTTTAATTTTATGGCTTTGGCTGTTGCTTCTACTGTGCTGTGCCGTACCTATGAGCTATTTAATGTGCAACATCGAGGAGTAAATTAATGCAGGTCCACAAAGAGAGCGCTTCGATTTGCTAATTGCTTGTAGAGCGGAGGGTATTGTTGTGTGGAGAAGGACTGTTCATTAGAGATTGAGTAGCTAATTTTTTCCTACAAGCGAATCTCACATTTGAGCTGCTTGCCTGTCGGTCAGGGCAATCGGCTCACGTTCAGTCCCTGGAGAAGAGTGTGGGGCTGTTGATGCAGTCGGTGTTAACACCTGCGTTGTAACCACCAGTTTGCTTTAGTTTCATTCATTAAACCCTTCCTGACCAGCCTCCTCCAGCGTTGTCAGTGCGGGCTGACTTTTGGAAGGTGAAGAAGATGAATTATTGATGCAGGGAAGCAAGCCAAACAATTCAGAAATGTCTCCTTAGGAGCTGAATCAGTTCCCCTCCTTGGAAATCATCCCTGCTCCTCTTCCAGCCCTGAGCTGCAGTATCCCGGCAAGGCCGGAGCACAGGTTATCTTTCCCTTCATGCCTCTCTCTTTTGAGGATGACAGTAGCATTGACACTAGATTAGACTGAGTTGTCATGTAAGATGAATGTTTTGAGTTGACAAAGTCTTTTTTTGCAGGCTTAAAGTAATTGACTGAATACTTGAGAGGATTTTTTTTTCCCCGCTTTGCTACTTGATTTTCTTTTACCTGGTTGTGCTGCCTTCAGTGGGCAAATTGGACCTTACATGTATTTGTATATCTGATTCTTAATGTCTGTTTGCTTATCAGATTTCTTAATGCTTGAGCTCAGTGCTCTATGGGAATTTAACATGTGTATTGAGTAATGAGAATTTCCTTGGAGCTTTAAGTTAACTTTTATGCATAGTCTGAAAACTGAACATGCAAGTCTATCTTACTGAGAGATTCCTGAGATACCAAGGTGAATGTAATCAATCCAAAAGCCTGTAAAACAGAGCTGAACTACATATAGGTTGGACATTGCTTTTCCCAGTGTGAAACTCTTAGATGGGACTAGCAAACTGCTCCAGCATCTGCTGCTGGTGCAGGGGTCGAGGACTCTTGCACACCACCCCCTTCCTAACCACCCTAAATGGCTCAGGTTCATTGCTCATGCTTTGTTTGGCTGCAAGTGGCCAGAGAGGATTGAACCTAGAAATCCAACAGTTCATTTCTGAAAAGGTAAATTCCAGGAAACAACATAACACTATTTCTTTCAGGTCTTCCCTGGTAAATGCCCAGAGCGGGGCTGGGTGCAGGGGCTGAGCATGCTGTCAGGCACCAGTCCAGGGCCCTCTGCAGCTCCTTCCTTCCAGGGCTGTGGTGGCTGGCAGCTCCTCCGAAGCAGTCTGATTAAGTGAGATGTGGGGATAAGTTCAGAGCCTAATTTCTTCTTCATAATTAAAAATGTGTGCATCTGTCATGCTGCTGGTGATTAGGTTGTATTTTCTTGTGGCCTGGAAGGAATATGGCAGTGAATCACTTTGCAAGCAGCTGTCCTCTAACAGCTGAGCTAGGTTCAATATTTGATTTAAGCTAATAAAAAGTCTGGGGTAGGACTAATGTTTATAAACTGGATGTGATAAAGCATTCAGATCATCTGTTTCACAGCCAGGAGAAAGCAGGCACGGGGGACCCCACCGAAAGTTTGGCTTTTGTCTTGTGCTTGCCTGCGTACGTGGGCACGGGCAGGGAGCAGGCAAGTCGGGAGGGTCCCCGCTCCGCTCTGCGAGCGCATCAGGCAGCATCAGCTGTGCTGGGAAGGCCTCCTTGTTTCCAGCCATATCGTTGTAACAGCTCTCGATGCATTAAATATGTCCCTTTTGCTCTTCTGTGAGAGTTGTAGTCAAACCATACGTTCAAAAATCTTTTAATCTTCATAAATCATTTCTTCTAGCAATGTAGTAAGTTTAGTTGCTATTCTCTGAATTCCCACTAGTTAGCTGCTCTGTCCCTTTGAGGTGAGCTGCCTATAAATAAACACAATGAAGGAAAGCTACTTAACGATTTAATTCTTATCTGATTGCTTCTCCAAATCATATTGATCTGCTGTTACCACGCTGCTGTTTTGGACATGCTGTCCAGGTTTGCCTCTAGGTCTCTGCTGGCCTAGCAGGTTGAGAGGTTTGTATGTGGTTATTTTCCCCAAGCCGTATTATATGTAAGGTAAATTATGGAATATTTCCTGCTTGTATTTCCGATTTTTCTTGTCTGAAAGTTTTTGCAGCCTTTTCCTGAAGTAAAACATGTCAAGATCTTTTCTATCCTTCTTTTCTGAATTTTATCAAGGTCTTGTACTTTAAAATGTTCTTATACCCATCTAGTTCCTAGGGTACTGTTGTTTTGATATTATAAAGAGAAGTATTTCCACTGTAAAGGTGACTAAAGCTTGGCACAGGTTTCTCAGTGAGGTTTTGGAGTTCACCTCCTTGGAGATACTCAGAACCCAGCTGAGCAAGAGCCCTGAGAATCCTCGTGTAGCTGACCCTGCTCTGGGCAGGGGATTGAACTGGCCTCTTCCAACCTGAATTACTCTGTGATTCTACAGAAGTCTGTACTAACAGGAGGCTGAACAGAGACATGACCCTCAAATTCAGGAACAGTAGCTACTGTAAGCAAATACGTAATTCTTAATGGCTCTTTACATCTAGTTCAGAACAGGCCAGTAGTTCCCATCTGAAGGTCATCTTCGTATAGGTAATGCTAATAAATATACAGAAAAGTTGGGGTTGTTTTTGATCAAAAATATCCAGTCAGTCTTGGGGTGTTTTGCAAAGGCTGCGCTAGCAACTCTCGTAAATAACATCTCTGAGGGCATGTTTTCGAATTCTTCTCCATGCGACTCTTCTGGCTCCAGCCTGCTGGCGTAATTCTACCTGATTCAAAAGCAGTGGGGGAAAGAGTCTTTCCAAGGTGTCTGCAGATTTATAGTTTCCTGATGTTTCAGCATCAAACTTGGTGATGATTTCATTTTTTCTTCTCACTTGCTTGTACATGCACTCCGTGTTTGGTTGGGACTGGCATCTCCCGTGGTGTTTAATGAGTGTGTTTCATTTCCCTGTGCCAGGTCCCAGGCTTGTATTAAAACCCTTTTCATCTTATTTGAGTGTCTGTTCCTTAAATAATGTCACATCATCCCAGGCCCTGCACAGCAAGAATCTGTAACTTCTTCAATTTCCGCTGAGGTCTGGGGCCAGGGAAGTCTTGAAGTGTTTGGTCGGTTGTTTGCAAAATTGAACTGCTATGCTGAACCCTAAGACTGTAATTTTTTTTGTTTGCTTGCATTTCAGTGCAGTTAGCCTTCAAAGCTTAATGTGTTTTCCTTTTCATTGTAATAAACTGCTTGCTGTTTGTCTCTGGTTTGGATGCAGTACTCCAAAGACCCATTTCATGTGTGGCGAGAGATTGTTACAGGGACTCCGGAGGGTTTTAATGACGATCTGCTTGGAATTATGTGAATTAGTTTGTAGGAAAGTTTTTTTAGTTCTTGTCTTTTTTGTTTACATTGTTTAAATTAGCTTCTGTTTCATCAGTTGTGACTGTTTTTTGGGCTTTCTGCTAACCAGAGAAAGGCTGATTGCAGGCTAGCAAAGTGCTGTGAAATGAAAGACGTGGGAAGTCACAGCACTCAAGTAGTGTATGTGGCTTCTCTTAACCATCTCCAAAACACCCATTTTGTTGAAAATCCTTTTTCATAAGTAAAACTCTGTGAAAGCTCCTCCTCTGAATTAGATTCCCATTTCTTCCCAAATTATACAGATTTAACGTAAGAAATTTCCACTGTGGTTTGAGATTCTTTAAATTTCGAATTTCCTCTTAAGAAAGAAAATGCCTTGTTTTCCTTCCAGAGAAATGGAGAGGAGGCATGGTTCTCTGACTGGACAATGAGATTGAAATTTGGGATAGCTAATCCAGTGGATTTCCTCTCTGCAATAAACCTCCTCTTCTTTGTTGTTTATGTAGGCTGTAGGCTCTTTGGGACAGGATTGTCTCATGGAATGGGATGCTGATAGACCCAATGCTTATAATTCCTTTTCAATGCTGTGAAAATCATCTTGCCCTTGGTGGCTTTTTTTGGTTGAGAGGGAGGATTGCAGTCTTATTAGTCATCCAAAAATATGTCCTAGACTTAATTTTCTACCTTTTTGTCTTGAAGGCTCAGCTGTCTCAAGTTCTGGAAGAAGTGGGAAATCATAAGCAAAGAGCAGAGATGGTAAGTGTTCATCTTTTCAGGTTTTTTTAATTGTTTTACAGAGCAGCAACCTATGCAAAGTTCAGTTCATTTAAACAGTGGATCAGTTCCAAATATTCAGAAATGAATAGCAAATAAGCATTGTAAAAGTTTGTATCGTTATTGCTAGTCTTGGCACTCTCTATCTTCGTACTCACCTGGAACAAGCATTGATGAGATCTAGTGGTCTGTCTTCCTTTTTTTGGCAATTTCCTTTCTCTTTGTTAGCAGCTCTAGATCAGAAGGAAGCACTTAATTTCATACTGAATTAACTCCTTTCTTTGGGGGCCTCTGATTCAGTCTCAAGTGTGCAAAGGACAAGCAGATGAGATGCAACAGAATTACCACAAACTAGTATTTTATAATATCTGTTAATTTTCTGATGGCTTTGTCTATTTTATCGGCAGTTCCCTCAAGGACCAAAAATAATAAGAGACCACAAAACCAGGCAGTAGGAAGGGTTCTGTGCAGTTTCATGACTGTTGTATACGATTCTTTATCCTCAGGAATAGATGAAGTGTCAGCATTAAGCCATTTTGTGAACCAGTATTTTTGCTAATGGGTGAGTTGTGGGATTCCTGCAACTTTTTCTAGCCACAAGAAAAACCTGAGCAGTATCCAACATGTAAACACACATTCTGGATTAATTTGTTACTAATGAAAAAATGGACATGCATCACTGGCTAGTAAGTAGGTGCTGAACCGAGTTCTACTCTGAGACCCAAATCATAAACTCCAGTGCCACGCTAGTCTTTTTAGACTTCTGCTTAACTCTACTAGGGCACTGAAGGGCAGAGCTAGCATGCCCCTGCTGTACTATTAATAGGTTGCCATATGTCTGCTAGTTTCTTTTTTTAAGTTGTGCTCCTTGCTGTTTCTACATCAGATTTTCTATAATGAGTGTGTTAATTGATTCCAGTTCTGGGGTGGTCTTACATTGTGGGCAAACATTTTTGTATGCGCAGCCGCTTTCTCTGGTGATGCAGGTCAGAACTGATATTTCCAAAGAAAACTGAATTAATCCTATTTACCATCTGATCTCATTACATGCTGCCTTGTTATAGTTTTAAATTCTATGCAATCAATTTTGCAATGTGCTCACTGGATGTATCAGAGGATAAATTTTCTGTTATGTTTTAAATGTTCTGATATGTGGATTTTTAAACATTTCAAAGATTTTCTTTTTGGCTTGTTAGGCCTGGGATTTGAGTTATTTGTTTGCCTTCAAAAGTTTGTCGTATTAAAGAGGCTAGCAAAGAGCTGGAGAAACTGGAACTTCCAATGTTAAAGCATTAATTGGTGTTGTGCATCATCCATCAGCAGAGGATAAAGCAGCAGTCAGTGTTCAGTGCCTATTCCCAAGGGTTACTCAGTGGAAAACTGCAGGTCTTGTGATCTTCCAGTAAAGCTCACATCAATCTCACATGAACAGGCTGTGTTCTGTAGTGCTTTAGACGATGGATTGCAGATTGTGAGGTGTGGGCTTTATTCAGCATTTTGAATTTTATTTGGTAAATATAAGAAAATTGCTTCATATAGAGGAAGAGAGATTGTTTTTCCTCTTTTTCCCTTTTGAGGGGAAATGTGACAGTGTAGTTCAGTCTTTTCACTGGTGGTAGATGATTCTTCTCCACCCAGGTGAAATCTCCCTGATAGGGAAAGATGTGTCATTTCTTGTCTTCTACAACATTAGGGGTAGCAAGAGGTCCGTCCCCTTTGGGTAGCGCTCTTCCATTAGCTGCCTGCTTAAGGGCTCCAGCACTTGTTCCATCAGCCCCACTCTCCTCCCTGCCATCCAACAAGATATTCTGTACATGGTGGTTTGGTTTGGGTTTTTTTTCCCTCCTCCCTCTCCAGAGCAGGCTCTCACCAGGATGGCCTTATTTTCAAACTCTCTTAAAGTTGACACTTCAGCAGTTGTTTGCCTGATTTGGATTCCTGGCATCTCGCCTTCCTTTTCATCCCTCTCCCCCTTTTTCACCCGCGATCCACTGCTTGTTCGTTTGATGTTAAGCCTCTGCGGCTGGGGGGATGCAGAAGGGCTCGTCCTGCTCTGGGTGCTGACAGATGTGGATATTGCTTTTCATCAGCCATTCTGCAAACAGGCTTATGGCCCTAAGTGAAATGGAATAAACACCTGTCAGGTGCTGTCATACACTCTGATGGGTCTTTGAGCTGCTTCTGGGTTAAAACTCTGCAGAGGTGATATCTCTACTGCCACCCTGAAGAGTGCTAATGGCTTTGCCACCTTCCCCAGAGCACTGGAAATGAAGCAATGGGCTCTGGGGCTAATGAACTAGCTGATTGGATCTCACTGATGAGTTTGATGGGGTTTCTTGTATGTGATGGGGAGCGTCTTAGATGCCCTGGTAAATAATTCATCCTTTAAATAGCAGTATTTAAAAGTAAAATACCTGTGGGATAAATCTGATAGGATCGTGGCCTCAGTAAGCCAGTATCTGCATGCTCTGCGTCCTTGGGAGGAGAGGGCCCTAGTTCAGGGGGTTGTGTCCACAGGGACAACACGAGATGAAGGGTGGTGAGCGCTATGGGGGATGCTGAGCTAGACCAGGGCACGAGGTCTTGCTAGAGGGAAGTGGGATGGACTTGCTGCACTAACTGCCATTGAGTTCTCCAGCACATGATTTCGTAGCTTGTCAGCTAAAGTGAGTTTACCACTGGAAGAACAAAAAAAAAGGAAAAGAGATTTAAACATCTTCAGCTAATTGCAGTTGACAAGACAAAGGCAGTTTGACTTTCCAGTATTAATTAGCAAACCCATACTAATTAGCTTGTATAAGCACAATTCATGCTTCTTTCCCTAAATGCAATTAATATTGCAACTGAAGACGTCTCTGGGCTGTGCCGCTGTATCATTAACATACTTTGCCCTAATTAGACACGGCCAGTAGTGGCTGGAGAAATGAGTTTGTGATTACAACCATAAAAAATCCTCTAATATTTTATACCCTTCAGGGAACTTGAACTTAGAATTTATTTTCTGATTTAAGAAAAATTACCCTTATCATTGTGCTGTGTAATTATAACAATGAAACTTTGATTTTTCTCTCCCTCTCACCCTTCACTTATTTATTTTTCTTTATTCACAGTTTACATTGCTACTGTAAAGGAACAGTGTTTGCCCAGTGTTCTGAGAGGTGGTACCTAACAGAGTTGCCAGTCTGATAGGGCTCAGATGACTTAGTTGTCCCACAGATCTGTGGGGGTTTTGTTTCTTTTATTTGCTGAAAGGATGTTTTTTATTGTGATTTTTTTTTGGTGCTTCAGCACACATCTTTCCTGCAATTTTTGTGTATGTATGTGTGCTTTTCTGACAATTTTTTCAGCACTGGAAGTTTTCTTTATCGAGGCTAGTGCTCCAATATCTTTGCCTCCAGGGTGTGCCAGGAGATTGCTCATAGAGTTCACACACATGGCTTCTGTTTTGTGGTCCCAGGACCTTACTTGTTATGGTTAGTTAGTTTAAAGCTGTACTGGCATAGAGCTGAGAGTTAGCTTCACTCACACCAAAATACTGTTTGTGGAAAATGCTTTCTTGTTTGTTACATTCTTTTCTTTCTCTCCCTGAGGGAGGGAAGCAGATGATTTGTTAGTTTTTCTAATTTTCATTTGCCTTTTTCATATCCATAGACAGGAGGAAATTGTTTGGCTCAAGCTTGCCATCCGGTCAACGGCTGTGATCCCTGATCTTAAACTTTCTTTCAGTCTGGTTCTGTAGCAAGGGGCATTCATGTCAAGATTTTTTTTTCTCCATCATTAATCCCTGAGGGAAGTCAGCATGGTATTAAAAAAGTATCACCTGTATTTTCATTGCCCCGAGGTGCTCTGGGTATCTTTTGGCTTTCATCTTCAAAAGACAGCTTGGCCCATGTGGGTTCTGAAATCTATAGACTGTTCATTGGAACAAATTATATTTCACCCTCCAGCAGATTAAAAAGGATGGATATAAGAATCAGGAGAATTGCTTAGCGGGGTGGGAGGTAAAGAAGATTTGAAGTCCAAGAATGTAGCTGTCACAAAATGCATGTCATAAATTGAGTGTCCTTACAGAAGAAATAAAGACACCTTAAAATGAAAATAATGAATGCCCCTTGCCTTGAGTAAAAGTGTTGCTTAACCCTCTGCAAAGAACAGGAGACCTTTATTTAAGGGCAACAGGTCATGAATAGTTAAGGAGCCAAATCATGTGCTCAGTCTGATGAAACCATAATGTTTAGGATTAATTTGAATGTCAGTGACTACCTACACTGATGGTTATTAGGAGCAGTAATGAAGACAGAAAGGAGGATACATGGAAGAAATAAACTCAGAGAAAAATGTGGAAGATGTAGTGGGGAAGTAGCTGTTAACTGGAAGTCAACATGGAAAAATCACAGAGGTTGGGAAAATCACAACAGGCATCAATACAGAAACAAGAGACCCACACAGTTCATAAACCATTTGCATTATTATTGAAAAACTTTACTTTCTAGTGGTTCTATCAGACCTCCAGATTTTTAAGAACTTTAACTTTTGATACTTATTAGAAATATCTGGCAAGGATAAAAATTCTGTTAAATTTTACTTTATAGGTGATAACAGTGATAATATGAAAGAAGTGAACGTTAGTATAGAAAGAGCTGCCCTGGATAACTTGTCAATATAGCTTGTTTAATTCTTATTTAAGAGTTATTAAACATGAAGCAAGAGATAAAACGGACCAGGCATAAGAACAACAGTGTCATTTGTTACTGGAACTGTAAATTCTCTGTATTATCTACAATGGGATGGCAATTAAATGTGGGATCAGAGCACTGAACCTACTTAACTGGTAGGTATAAATAAAAATGAAGCTTTGCTGGAACGTATATAGAACCAACAGGTTGGGAGGGAAAGGAGATGACTGACCAGTGCAGGAAGTCTCCATCTATCAAAAGTGTATTTCATCATTTCTGAATTGATTTAGCAAGGCGACAGCAAATCTTCTTACTACTTGACAGATTTTATCCTAACACCTTATGTGAGACTAGCAAACCCAAGACAGATGAGTAGCGTGGCACTCAGCTGAGCAGCAGCATGAACACAGCAATACTTTTAGTAAGGCAATTTTAAGGAAATACCCAGTTCTCAAATCAGATTGAAAAACATGAATCTGATTATAAAGAGACAGCAAAAAAAGCTGATGCAGAATGAAATGATGTATTAACAGAAGACTGGAAGAGGACTTTTAGATCCTAAAGTCCAGTCCTTTGGTAACTGAGGCAATTGCAGCACATACCTCTGTTCATAAATTTATCAAGCTTGTCTGGAAACCGCTTTGGTTGTTTGTACCATTACGATCATTGAAAGACTGCTCTGGTAGCTGAAGTCTTCCCAGCTCCAACTGAAAAATATATGTGCAGTTAATACCCATTTTTTTTCTTGTGCTAATGTTCTCCTTAAAGTACAGTGACTGCTCTTCCTCCCTCATGTTTATGCTGTGACATATTTATAGAGAACAATTGTTCTCTCCTGGCATTTCGTTTGTCTAGGTTAAACAAATCAAGCTCTTGCAGTCTTCTCTTAAAACAGGCTCTTCAGTCCCCTCATGAATCCTGCAGATTTCTGTAAATCGCTTCCTATTTTTTTTGTGTCTCCTTTGAAGCCGAGTAACCAGAATGGTCACATCATTCTGGGTGATGTTGCAGCAGCAGCTTGTACAGGAGCATCTAGTACAGGCAGGTACCTCTCTGTCCTGGATATAGCTCAACTCTTCCATTTCAGAATCACATTACCCATTTCCACTGCCACACGGCACTGATGTTCAGCCTGGGATCAATTGCTCCACCCAGCCCTTCATCCTTCTCTCTAGTTTCTGACTGATGAAGACTCAGTTTGTAGGAGACGTTCTAGCTGTTATGGGACCTGCATTATTACATTTCAGTTCTGCTGCTGTTCCTTCAGTTTTCAGCTAGCTTTTGTCTGATCTGTTCGTGCTCCTCTATGATAAAGCCTCCCTGCTTTGTGCTATCAGGAATTGTATTTGTGCCTTTATATGTTTTGACCCAAGATCTTCAGTGAATTTTGTTTGCTTTAAATGTTTTCATGATCAATGTCTGAGACATCTTTTTCTCTATTAGGTAGTTTTATTTCAGCAGAGCTTTTTGTTTCTTGTTTGTTCTGTATATACTTCACAGTGTTTGTATTATTCTTCACTTTATCGTGTGGTCCTGTTGATTTAGAAATGTGGTTTGTTGGAACAAAGCGATTGAGCGTGCAGGAGTCATCGATGCCCTGTTTCAACTTTTCTCCCTGTGTTTTTACTGTAGATCTTTGGCTCTCCAGGTGAAGTAAACCCTAGAATGGAGGGATGGGAGTACTCAGAGTTACTCTTCTCTTCTCTTTTTGCTAGCTGAGAGCTCTCTCTTGTTGTAAACAAGTACATTAAAATTAGTCCTTGCTGTTCCCCACAGTGTAGGAATATAGTGAGCTCTGAGGAACAGAGACAGGAGGTGGGTTTTTTGTTTTCTGTCTTAGCATAGGGAATGATGAACAGCCTTGGTTGGTTGTGTTGCATCTGCTGCATGTTCCCTCTTGGAAAATTCACATTCAACGCACAAAACTGGCAACATCTGAAGCATCTATTGCATGTGACTGCGGGCAGAGCAGAGAGTGTGGTGGAAGCTTTGGGATCTTGGTAGAGAGTGCTGACAAACTGCCTGTAGACTGGAGAGGTGATCAGTCCATTACACTTCTGCATGTTAATATCTCAATGCTATTTTAATCAGGTTAGAAGAGACTTAGTGAGTCAATTCTTGTGGTTTATCTCTGTTTTAAAAATCTAGCCAGGCACATGGGATCAAATAGTACATTCCCTTCAAATTAAAAAGAAATAAACGGTCTGTTTAAAAGTCCCATTACACAAATGAACCTGCTGTTGGATCCATTAACGTGAAAGTTTTATGGAACTCGGCAGCACCGTTTGGTTTCAACAGGACTGTTTTCATTTTCTTATTGAAGGCGGTAACAGCTGACATGGGGTTAGGACTTCCAGAAGGAAGAAACGTAGCTGCCTAAAGTGGAGAGCTGCCTTGCTGCTGCTCCTCCCTTTTGGGCTCCCTGTGGGACAGGTACTGCCAGATGGCAGGGAAAATAGTCCGACCCAAAACTGAACAGCAATTCAAGCTCAGATGGGGTGCAGGGACAATGATCTAATTCTCAGCCCATCATTTGGAGAGGCCTCCATGCTACAGGTGTACCCATAAAACCTGAGCTGTACTGGTAAACGCAACGGGTTGCTTTTTGGTAAAAAAAGATGATAGCAACCGCTCCGCTTTTCAACTTGGAAATAGGCTGAGAGTTGATAACATGCTCTCACCTTTGCATTGCGGGATTATAACTGGAACAAGGACTGGGAAGGGGGAAAGAGGGTAGGGCTTTTTTCCCTTCAGTTGTTGATCAGAAGGGAAAGGTGGATCGTTTTCCTGTGCAGAAGATGCTGCTGTGCTGCAGTTACAGTGGTCCTGCTGTCAGTCTCACTGTTGTCACTGTAAAATCTGAGTTACACTGAGTTACTTGGTAAAATAAAATGAGTGGGACAGGGATATTATCAGAGGCCTTATTATAGTAGCCACAGCCTTGAGGTACAAAAAGGATAATTAATGTGCTGCAAGTATTGTGCCTTTCCAGGCTACACTCACCCTTACAGAGTCTGTAAGAAGTTTATGGGCTACCTCAGACTCACATGGTTCAATTTAATTGAACTAAAATTTCCTGGAGGGTGCAGGGGCTCTCTGCTATGGTCAGCGGTTTGAGACGTAGGGGAAGATCAAGTGAGAGGTCCTGGATACCTCTAGAGTTCAGTAATTTCTGCTCCTTTTTTCTGCCTTGCCTAAAAGGCAGCTTGGAGAAGCTGTAGAAAGAACATGTCCTTCTAGTGCATGTCCAGAGAGGGAAAGGAAGACTTAGTCTTTTAACAGTCATGTTAGGATGGGACAAAGCAATCATTAACCTCCAACTTGCTTGTGACAAGGATGGAGACCAGTTTCTTCCTGCTTTCATGGTTCTGGAAAGCTGTACCTGCATCAGAAGAGGATCATCCTGAGAGATCGGATCCAAGAAATGCAATTCGGTAGGCGCAGTTTATCCTGAGGATGAGAAGATCTCTAGCTATAGGATCTAGGAGGGCATTGATCATGTGTTCAGAGGACATGCCTGCAGATCAAAGGTTGCTGAATACTTTTCTTTTTGCTCAGGGCTGGTTTTGTATGTACAAAAAGAGAAATAAAGGTTTAAAACCCATGAAGTTTCAAGACTGCCTTAGTCCTTACACTGACAGCCTGATCAGCTTGCTACGTTACTTGTTTTGCTTTTGATCTTTTTGTGTCTCGTGCCCTTAGAGCTTGTTCTCAGTGTTTTTTGGTTTTGGCTGATAGATGCTGGGGGTGGGTAGCAGTGGTGGCAGGCTGGGGTCTCTCTGAGCCATTCTGTCAGGGCAGCAGAGTCCTCCAGCAGGAGCTGTAAAACCTAATTTATCCACAGAGACAAGAAGATCATAGAGCAGAATTTTTCCTATGACCTCTTGGTAAATAATGAATGGCAGTGCCCTGCCTCTTTGGAATCGCTTAATTGAGGCTGACAACTCTTTGTTGTATTACAGGATCTGGCTTGTCAGGAGAATTTTAACTTATTTATGAATATTTCATTAACCTCTAAAGACTGGCTGTATAAAATGGAGCTCCTGCCAGGCCCTGTCCTGTTGACGCTGTATTCAGTGCTAATGTCATCCACCACACATCTATTACACCTTCCCTCCCCTCCGAGCTGGACCTCGGAGTTTATTGTTGGTGGCAGCAAGAACATGTTCACCAAAGATTAAAATGCCAGGTTTCTGCTTTGGCACCAGAACTGAACATATGGTATTTGAGAGGGAATTGCTTTTTGCTCTGTGATTGCTTGTTGGGAACTGAAGGGGTCCACAGGCATAATCCCAAGAGGCTAAAATGGGCAGAGCAGTCTTGGCAGGGCCCTTAACCTTTGCATTTTGGCATGAGGAGAGAGATTTCCCACTTTGTATGCATTAAAAGCCCACTGCTGCTTGTCACAGGAGGGCCTCAGGATGGGTCATTTAGCTAGAAAACCTTCAATCTACTTTTCTTAGCCTGTTCTTTGGGGAAGGATTTGGGGAACAAGACTCCTTCAGGCATCTGCCACTTCCTTGAAGGCAGCTGGGAGGCTCTGGCGAAAAAGCTGCTGCTTTCCCATAGCTGGATCCCTTGCCCCGTTCTCGTGTTTCCCATCTCTGGGAGTTCAGAAAGCACCTTGACCACAAAGTTCTGCTGGCCCCTGCTCACCCTCCCTCTCTCTGCCGAGACGTGCCAGAAAACTGTGCTCCCAGCTGTAGCGAACGGCAAAATTGGGCTGGAGATGCAGCGGGAGCGAAAGCTGTTCTTAAAAGCCTGTTGAGGTACAGGCTGTGGGTCGTTCCATGTGAGTCGGAGCAAGAGGATTAAGTTCAGTTTTCAAGTTTAGCACTCAGTAAGGCTCCTTTGCTCTCTTACAATATTAAGCAGAGATTGATTCCGCTGTGTTTATGTTAGGAGACGAAGGAACAGAAATGGATGTTAGATTCTGCCTTCCTTTCTCCTTTCATCTTCCTAGGGGGTCAGTAAAATCCATGGATTCTTCTATGACTGTTTATTATGTGATGATTCTTCAACAAGAAAACTGATGGGGGGGTGGCGAGAAGTGGGATTATGAGCTACATCAAATGAGAATTGTTGACTGAATGCTCCAGAAACTACTTGAGGGTATATTTTCAGGCAACAAACTGTATTCAAACTTTGTATGGAGGAGGTATGACATCTTTGCAGATTTGTTACTTTGCCTGTGAATTACAGCTGCTAGAAGAATTGCTTCTAGCAAAAGTGCCTACAGCTGCATGAAAGAAGCGACCTTTGTGATGCCCTTGTTGAGAGCAGACAACTTCATAGCGCCAGCGCTGCACTGGACAAGGTTGCAGCACATTCAGTCCGACATCTTGACAGGTTCCCTAAAGAAACTGTTACTCTGTGTTTTGCTGTTCTAACCAGGAGTAATGGGTAGGAGGTGTCAGCTATTTAAGGCTAATTACTCCGGAGTTTACTTCTCTCGGTGGACACCAGCTGTTTTGCTCTCCCTGGTGGGAGGAGCTTTCGGTAGTAATTAAAGGAAACAGTCATCTATGTGCTGGTGAAAGTGGTGGAGCGAGGCTGATAACAGCAGAGAGGCTCTGAGCTGAATGAACATGGAAATTAGGTGATCCTTCTTCAGAATGAGTTGTTAGAGCAAAGAAGGTTTTTGGACGTGGAGCTCCTGGGATTTTTGCTGTCATGCGGTGGTGGTGAAGTCTCACAGCGGCTGCAGCAAGGTGGAGGGGGAGAGATTCCTTGTCTGTGCCTTCCTCTGGGAGTGAGAGTTGAAATATGTAATTATACTTGAATAAACTCGTGAGTTTAAATTAACATCTCCAGTTCTGTTGCTCGGTGAGTCTCTTGCACAGGCTATTTGCTCTCCTTCCCTATGAACTTTCCAGTTTTGTTGATCTTGAGCTCTGAGCCAGCTTCCATCTTGTTGAAATGTCCAGTAGTGCTTATGTCCAAACTGTCACATCTTGCACCCATCCCAGAGTACTGGAAAGTAAAAACACAGCATAAGGTGAGGAACAAAGCTCAAGAAGACAAAACTGTCAAAACTGTCCGAAGTTGGTACCCATGTGATGACTGATCTTGCACATTACTTGTGCTGACCTGGGGTCTGTGCCGGTGGCCCTCAGGGCAGTTGCCTTCAGACATGCTGTAACATCAGCAGAGTATCTGTCCTTCAAAGAGGACAGGCTCCTTCCAGAGCTGGTGTTCAGTTTTGTATATACCACTTGTGAAAAAGGGCCCCATGTGTCACACTGAAGGGGTCAGCTGGAGCATTCAAGCTGTTCAAAGCTGCAGGGTTTTGCACCCCCTTCTGCACCTCCAGTTGAGATACCAAGTCTTGGTCCTTAGTGTGTTGCTGCAGGGTTAACGGTATTGGTAGTGTCCCATTATCCTCTGTTCAAGTAACAGCCCTACTTGCTGTAGATCAAAGGTAATATTTTCCTGATTTTTCTGTATTCCAGACAGGAGCGTTTGAAATGGATCATCTGAATACAGGTTAAGCACTTCCAATTAGCCATTATTGCTCATCAACAATAATCTGCTGTTGCATGGAGCACCCGCGGGTGCGGGACTGCGGTTCTGCTGGGGCAGGATGCAGAGATCATAGAATGATTCAGGTTCATCCAGTCTGACCATCCACCCCACTCTACCAAGCACACCCCTACACCCTATCTCCAGGCACCACATCTAAACGACCTTTAAACACATTAAGGGATGGTGACTCAGCCACCCGCTCGCTGGGCAGCCTATTCCAATGTCTGACAACCCTTTCAGTGAAAAAATTTTTCCTAATGGCTATCCTAAACCCACCCTGGTGCAGCTTGAGTCCGTTCCCTCTTGTTCTGTCATTAATTACCTGTGAGAAGAGAGAAGCACCTGCCTCTCTACAATGTCCTCTCAGGTAGTTGTAGAGAGCAATAAGGTCTCCCCTCAGCCTTCTCTTCTTAAGACTAAACAGCCCCATTTCCCTCAGCTGCTCTTCACAAGACTTACTCTCTAGGCCTTCCACCAGCTTTGTTGCCCTTCTCTGCGCTCTCCCCAGCACCTCAATGCCTTTTTTGTAGTAAGGTGCCCAAAACTGCACACAGTGTTCGAGGTGTGGACTCATCAATGCCGAATACAGGGGGACGATCACCTCCCTACTCCTGCTGGCTGCGCTATTCCTAATAACAAGCCAGGATGGCTTTTTTGGCCACGTGGGCACACTGCTGACTCATATTCAGCTGTTTGTCAGTCAGTATCCCCAGGTCCTTTTCTGCTGGCAGCTTTCCAGCCACTCTTCCCCAGGCACACCCCAGATGAGTGAAGGGAGGTGGGTGGGTGGGGAGGGTCGCCATCTGGCAGCAGTGGGGTGTGAGAAGAGACTTAAGCAGGGGCGAGAGGCCGAGTCCTGGGGCAAAGGTGTGTTGTAGGTGTTTGGGGAAGAGCTTGTTGGATGGGCTGTGCAGGAGGAGGCTGGGGGTTTGGAGGGTGTGATGCTTCCTTCTTCTCCTGCTTGCAGCTGGGCACGCAGCTCAGGCTCACAATTGATGCTGCTCCTAAGGGGGCGTGGTAATTCTGGGACCTCTGTGGCATTGGCCTGTTTTACAGAACAGAAACTGTTTCCTGTGATACCCTATACCGTTGTGATTACATATGGAAACCGTAGGAGAACTAGTTTAAATAGGGTGTCTCTGCGTTCGTCCTCTTCAGCTGCTAGCAGCAGAGCTGTGCTCCTTTGCAGCAGGGCTGAATTTGGCTCAGGGAGCTGGTCTGGAGTGTCACTTAGTTGCACTTGTGCAGCACAATGTAGAGGGGAGGTGTTTGAAGAAAAGCTGTGGGCTGCCTGCAGATTGGGAATCAGAGGGGAGAGAGGTGAAAGCTCGTTAGGGCTCCCTTGGGGTAGATGAATTAGTTAATGACTATGCTGTGCTTTGAAAATGCAAATGCTGTGTCAGAGCTAAGTCTGATTATAATGATCAATCTTCCTTTTGAGAGGGTGCTGGAGATGGGGAGGGGGGAGAGGGATGAGACTGGGGCTGAATTTTTAGATTGCGGATCTGAATTTCTCTGCTGTCATTAAGGAAACCTGACGTCGCCTGAGAGGTCAGCGGAACTGGGGAGAGGCAAAAGGTGAATTTGGGAGGAATCATCTTTGCAAGCACCAGTGGCTCCTTGACAGGCTGAAGTTAATTTTGTAATTTTGTTCCTTATGATTGTCCTGCCTGGAAAGGGAGGGGTTGGTGTCTGCTCCTGTGTGTGAGCTACCCCTGCTAATAGGAAAGATAGAAACTGCCTCATAAGCAGGATCCTCCAGGGATGGGAGAGAGAGGAGGGTGGCTGCTGCAGACGTCCAGCGGTGACAGCTCCTTCTCCCTTGGCACTTTATTCGTTTGTAGCAAGCGTTCCTAGTAATTACGCCTCTTAATTTAGGAGAGCGAGTGGGAGAAAGGAATATAAATTTGTGTATTAACTTTAGAGATTGGAAATAGGGCAAGCGAACCTTCTCTCTGGGAGATTATAGTTGGAAATGAAATAGAATGACATTCGGTATCAACTTGAAAAATTGCTCTCTTTTTACTGCAACAGGAGGAGAAAGCCACAATCCAGACTGTATTGAAGGGAAGCAGAAGTCAGCATATGTCCATTTCCCAGTTTGTGTGTAGTTACAATAATATATATGCATGAGTACATTTTTAGGAAACTGTTTGCTGAAAGGTTGTTTCTAGCCCTGTCTTCTCAGTAATAAAAGCATACCAAGTTAGTTACAGATTGGGTAACCCATAGAGACTGGCCACTGTGATCCAGCTAGCCTTTGTCTTTAAAGGGAAAAAAAAAAGAATACTTCTTTTTGCTTCAACCAAGTGGGAAGCAGGTAGTTCTAAACAGCTTTGTATTGAATATCTTATTTTCTTTGGCTTTATTGCTTTTGTTTCACAAGAGTGTCAAGGATTAATTTTCCCAAGAAAATGTACCAACTAATTCTGGGCTGCTTAGCCTGTTTCTAAATGGCAAGCAATATTTTGTTTTGCAAGTATTGTCCTATTTCTTTGAAGAAGAGTGAAGTTCACTAAGAAATCTGGTGAGACTTGGTTCTCCCCATGTGTGCTTCTCTGCAGATGATTTAGGGGAACAGCCCTTCAGAATGTCAGTGGGCTGGGTGTATGGAGAGGTAATACTGCTTTTACAGAGCAGAATGATCTATGGAAGTGCTCAGCACGGTGTCTTACTGCCTTGTAGTATTGCTGGACACCAAATTAAACTCACTGGTGCTCATGTATGTTTGATTTCTGTCCTGATGGCAGATTTATAAGCTAGTAAACAACAGGAGGTCACCAAGCTTGCCATGCTGCTCTGTGGGAAGAGAGGCAAATAAGATCCTTAGCCACCTACTACATCTTTGGGAGAAAAGCACGAATAGCATCACTAGAATAACTGGCATATCAAGCTCCTGGGGAGCAGTGGTTTGCCTGTTTTCAAACCTCAGCATATGGGTCATACACAGGGTCCCATTTCTCTGTTCTTGTCTATTTTAGTGTACACTCTTCCTTTCCAAGTCTACTTGGTTTTCATGCATTTAAATATTTATGTATTTAAATAGCTTCTTGAATTGTGTTGAGGCTTGTAGTCAAACACAACCTCTCAATTCACCTTTCCATGCTGGCTCTGTGCAATTCAGTTCCTATTTATCTCTGCCTTTTAAAATCAGCTCTTTTGCTGAGGAAGGCCTTTCAAAGGATGTTGCATCAGCCCATTGTTAAATAAACCTTTAGATATTTATAATGGATTCAGCATTTCCTGCTTTTTGCAGTTCCAAGAATGCTGAATGACGTGCAGACACACTTCATCAGGATAAGATTGCTGTATCAGCCCCTCACTAAAATGCACTCATTATTCAAATAATAACTGTATGTCTCCAGCATGTGTTCTGTGAAGTACGTGTACACGATGTGGGCGAAGAAACCAGCCCCTTTTTTTTCCACATGCAAATTCTAACTTTAGGAGTGAGTTGAAATACTTTAGATTTTGAGTTCCTTACTACTCAAAATGAGGCACCTCAACAGAAAGCTGGTCATCATTTTGGGCAGTGTGTTAAAATTTTCAGAAGTTTGTAAATGTGGTTTTCAAGGAGGACTGGTTTAGAAGTTGAGGTCTTGTGGTAAGTCTCAGTTTGAAGATGGGATGTGGACAGTAATGGTGGGTCAGTGGGATGCTTTGGAAAGGCTTATCTTCTTGAACGCTGAAGCCTACTGGAGTCAAGTGGGAGGAACAGCAGGTCTGTGGCATTGCGGAGGCTCAGAGTACTTGTTTTGGAGGGGATAAATATGGGTCAGAAGTGATAAATGCCAGAAATATACCAAGAAAATCAGCTCTCTCAAGTAAAGTTTTGTTTCTTCTAGGTGTTGGGAGATGAATTTATAATGTTATGTTTCTCCTGTCATCTCATATATCTTTAAATAATTCCTACAGAAGAGAGAACGAGCAAGGAACATATTTCTTGTGCTGCTGTGGGTGTTTGCTATGTCATTAACACTTGGAGGAGAACCACCATATTGAAATCCTGTCCAGGCAGGTTTAGAAGTAAGGCTGAAAGAAGAATGATATTTCATTTAATTAAACACTAGATGAAAATCCCTCCGTGTTCTTCCTTCCTCTCTTTCTCAGTTTGTACATAACAATGACAGTACTTATTTTAGAAAAAGTATTTTTATTTCATCTTTTGGGGTACTTGCATATTTGTGGAAGTGGATATTCTAAAATTATTCTATATACTGGATGTGTCCTGATCACTTTCTATTGGTAGCAATAAAGCCAGACTGAAATTCATGCTTACAAAGCAAAAGAGAGTAGAAAAGGTTTGGAATAAACAGCGTCATTTTAGGTTGAGAGCAAGAGGCTCCAGTATATTCTGAGAAGAGAACATCACATAGTCAAAATGTTAAGTACCTGTTTATGTGTTTTATTCACAAGTCATGAGCTCTGACATTACTCATTATTCTGCCTTTTCTAGTGTCATAAAAACCTTGGATAACTTTTAAAAAAATTAAAATAATAGCTTGGTCTCTTTTCAAGTTGCTTATGTGTTCCGTGCAGTGGGGATGTCGCTGGGGGTCTGATCCTGGGTGATATTAACCCTGAAGCTCCTGCAGAAATTGTAGGTATTTAGGTTGCTCTTGTGCAATTTTCAGGATAAGAGATGCAATGCTGTATTTCAGGACGATGTTCTCTCTCTGCTCTCAACGCTAGTTAAAAGAGCCGGATCAACATAAAAGAGAGCTAAAAGATCCAAGCCTGACCTAGGTCGTTTGGCACTGGATGGGGGAATACAGCAATGAGCTGTAATTTGAGCAGCCCTTTTCCCCTCTCTGCTGGGTAATGGCTTCTACTAGTTTAATGTATTCAAAGTAATAAAAGTTTAACTCAGTTAGTTATGTAAAATTATTGATAAAAATTGTAAGAGTTTAGACAGAAATATTGAGTTAGTCCAAAAAGCAGGAGTGAGTCATTTCATACTTATCACCCGGTCCCCAGAGCTCTCCTGAGAGGCCATGTCAAAGGGAACGTTCTCGGTAACCTCCTCACCTCTTAGGCTTGCACATAGTGCTGAAAATGATGTAGAATATGGGTTTCTTCTGTTACTGCCTTCCTTTGCTTATTTTCCTCATTCCGTTCTGCTGCTTTTCTTTGGTTTTTCTCTGCTTTCTGTCTTGACTGCATCATGCACAGAACTGCAGCGAAGGTCCAGCTGGAGCAGCGGGTAGTGGCAATGTCTGACACGATGTCACGCTGGTACAAGTGTGACTGGCGGCTGCTGAGATCATGTTCTGCTTGGATTGTCCAGCAGGTGAAACTGCAAGTAAGAGGAAGGTTTTATCAACGGATTCCTTATTTTTTGTTCTTTTTTGCTGTTCTCGTCATTCTTCTTTTGTGAAGACGCTGTTTTCCTGCACCGTACTGCCTTTGGAAAAGCAGAGTTGGATCCCAACAATAAGCCACTTCATTTTATCGCAACTAACTTTCTTTTTGCCCTGGAAAAGACATAAATGACATTTTTAATATCTCCTGTGAGATTGGCAGTCAAGGATGTTTTACTCAGTGAAACCCTAACAATTAAAGAAAACAAGCGACATATTTTGAATGAAATATTTAATACCTTCATTGTTTTACTTTCTTTTTTTCATAAATAATTAGTGAGATTTTAATGACAATAATTTGCTGTGGCTCAAAGTTGTGCCTTGGCCTGAACTGGAAACTCTCCAGTAGTTTTAATCCTAGTTCTGGGAAGCAGGTCCGTGTTGACATTTAACTGCTCGAGCCAGTTTCATCTGTAAAGATATCACTGTGCCCTCCTCTCCCTTCTCACCTCAGGCACATCGAATTTTCAGTCCAGGTAGTTTTGGCGGTTGAAAATTGGGAGAATACAGAAATGACATAAAATGCCCCTACAGTCCCTGTGCCCTTCCCTCCTCATTCTCCTTCAACAGCTTAGAAACGCAGCAGAATCTCATCATGCTGCTACTGAGCGTCCCTGGCACTAATTTGTCACCATGGTATGTCAGGCGAGACCTGCGCTGATGCTTTCCATGGCAGCGTTCACTTGAGCATGTGTGCATTCACTCTCCCGTCTCCTTTTCCCATTACACACTCCATTTTTTTCTTCTCTATGCAGCCAACACAAGAGACCCCAGATCATAGCAGGAGATTACTCACCCACCCTGCCTGTCCCCCCTTCTCCCCTGGGAAGGTGGCTGTGATTTATCTGCTCATGTCAGTGAGCAGGTGGCAGTTGGACTCAAGGCTGAGCCCGGTTAGCCTGTGATAAATAACGTATTTACTAGCCCTTCCATCTTCAAATGCCATCCACATGCAGTCTAGAAAGCAGCATAAAACTCTTAATAGCAAACACATCCAGGCTTCAGTAGACCTGGGAAATAGGAGATATAATGACTGTTTTCCTGCTAGAAGTAGGTTGGAATTGAAGCCTGCTCCTCATCCCGGTACCTTTTATTTACATTCCTGGAATTATCGGGTGCGCTTGCTTTATCCCCGGCCATCTGTGATGGGCTGAGCTGGGAGAGATAAGCTCAGTAATCAGAAAATTGAGGGAAGCATTTCTGGCTGTGATAATCTTATCAGGCAGCTAATATACATTAACATTTGTACAGCCTGATGATGCAGGTGGGCCTTTGCTTATTTTTTCTTCCTGGTTACCTTTTGACAGGCGGGGGGAGAATGCAGGGCTTTGGGGTGCCAGGGGGAAATTTGGCTAAAACCTCTTCTCTACCCTCTCTCTTCTGCTCTGTCCCTGGTGTATCAGAAAGATGAAGGAGAATAATCCCAACCATCCCATCCTTTTTCTGCCCTTTGCTGCTGACAGTGCTGCCATGCTCTGTCTTTTCTGGTAAGCGTGGGAGGGCAAAAAGGCAGTATGTCAAAATATCAGTTCTGGCTAAGTGATATGACTGCAGGTGTCAATATGCTCCTCTTCCTTGTAAAACTGAGGCGTTTCTGCCAGCTTGCTGTCTTTGCGTGAAGTTTGCTGTTGCAATAGGATTTTGTTCTACAAGTCTAATCAGTGCTGTTGAAGGGAATGGTATATTAATGGATTATTTCCCTGATGCTGAGCACTGAGTTCTCTGTGGTCATAAGTTTTGCATCTATAATTAGGGCTGGATTGCTTGTTGTTTTTCTCCTGAGTGAGAAATATAGTTTCTGTCATTCAAATTTATTAGGGGAATTAGTTGCCAGGTGCTAAAAGACAGATGACAAAAGGAAATCCAAAATCTGAAGGTTGAGTGTGAAGGAGGTCTAAGCTGGGAGATGGTGCTGGAACAGAAGTTTGAGTATCCTCTGGGTAGTTTGTCTCTGCTTACACTTCATAATAAATCATTTTCTGGGGGGTTTAGAAACATGTGACGTATGTAATTTATCAATCTGTGCATTGTCTTGATAGCTGAATTAGGGATACAGATTCCCTTAAGTCAGGAAGCCTCGGAATGGTGGAGTCTGGGTAAGAAGTTTTCATGTCTGTAGAGTTTTGAAGTACTTTCTTGTGCGCTCCTTCCCAAACCAGGCCGGAGGCAGGAAGTATTCTTAACTGTTTGTTTGTTCCACCAGACCTACCTGAGCAGCTTGAGCTAGAAGTGTATATTGGAAAGTGCTGGAAATATTCCTCAGTCTTTTGGATTCAATGTCTGTGTCTCAGAGTTGTCCCGGACAAGACAGCATAATCCTGTGGTTCATTTCTTCTGGGAAGGAATTGAAGCTAAATGAAGTTGAACTGTCAATACTGAATCTCGGGTACCAGCGAGCTCCTAATACCGCTCAGATAGTTCTCTGCATCCCATTATCCATGGGGGATGGGTTGGGGAAATATCTGGAAGAGAAGCAGAAGCTCTGCTGAGAAACAATCAACCTTCCGTGCCTCATCTACCTTGGAGAAAATGTTGAGGAAGGCAAAAGGGATTGTAAAGGGAAAGCAGGGTTAACCGAGGTTTCGACTTTCAACGCACAGAGCTGTGCTTCATGTCTGTACCCTGAGAAAGGTCTGATCTGTGCAGAAAATCATGGTTTCCTCCTCCTCCCCTTGCTGTTTGTGTGTGCCCCTTATTAGTGCCTTTTCTCTTCTGCAGCTGGAGGTGGAGATGAAGGTCCTGAAGTCTCAAGAGTGCACAGCTGAGCAAAGTACCGTCATCACCAAGGAGGAGGTTGACACACTCAGGTAGGCAAAGCAAGGGGAAGGCTGAGAAGGTTCTACTATTTTCAGTGGAATTAATAAGAAGGGAAATGCCCAGGGTGGTTTCACTGGCTGCTCTGGTTATTACCATCTCCTGGTGGAGCGCCAGGTACAGGACCTCACCATTCTACAATGCATGAAAAAGTATATGCCTGTGGGCTGCCTATGTACATAGGCTGCCTGCTATGCAAGGAACAGCATGGTAGCATCGATCAAAACATATTTTTCTTGTATTTCTGAAGTAGGATGTTCTTTTCCTGAACACACTTTTTATTTTCCTGCCAGCTTTTAGGGACATGAGAAATCCATGACACGTTATTAGAAAGCCTCAGCCCCTGATTGTTCCTGCATTTAGATACTTCATAAGTTTTTCTGTCTTTTGGGAAGCCGTGGGCTCTTTTCGTTTAATGTTTGATGTCCCTTGCCCTCAGTTAATTCATAAGACTGGCTTCTGTATCATTATTCCCCCTGTTGACTTTCTTTCCTGTGGAAACAGCATTGCTGTTTGTTTCTTATTTTGACCAAACCTCGACTGTAAATACAGGGTCTGTTGGCATGTGTGTGAAGAGGTTTAGAATCCCGCTTTTGTAATACTGATGTGCATGTAGCACTGGAGATAAAAGAGGGACGTTTCCCCTTGTGCATTGCTGCAGATGGCAGAAGGGTACCTGTTGTGATTCAGTGAAAGAGAAGTTACAAAACAGCGTTTCAGCAGAGGGTACACGAGCATTTACAAAAGCTACAGAGAAGCTAGACAACCTCTCCATGTATTTATTAAAGCATTTACAGCTTCCATTCCAAAGCAGGAGACACAGTAAATACTGAGCACAGAAAAGTTCGTCTCTTCCTGCATGTTTAATAAAGTTCCTTTTATTTAAGCTGAGCAAATCAGTTCTTGACAGGCCGAGTTTTTTATTCTCAGCTGATGTAAGACTTTTGCTAGAGTTTCACTTCTTAATTCTTCTGTATTTTCAGCTCCATCACTATAAAGCCTTACTGCCTCATAGGACTGAAAGCAAGATTTTGCAGCAAGCAGAATCGTGCAAAAAGCAGAGATTACTGGCCTGTACGTTATGACTTTGCTCTTGTGCTTTGCCTCTGGAGCTTGTTTTATGGCTTTGAAAGCCCAGTTCCATAGCGGAGGGGAGGTGTTTGAAAATAACACATGTTCAGCTAACCTGTTCCAATACTCACTCCTATACTTCCCTCAAGGTGGTGTAATGGTTCTGGAGACCCAGGGCATACATCTCCCTTTTTTATTCTATCATATGATTGAGTTCTGGTAAAGGATAGTATGCTATGGCTTCCCTTTTTCAGGGAGATAAACCTGTCTCCATCTGCTTTTGCGTATTGTGGGTGTTTATTTGACCTGAGCTTATTCAGGTTTCTCCTTTGCTAAGGTGCACTGATGTTTGTACTGCTGCAGAAGCATTCAGCACCTCCTCAACCCGTCACTCCTGATTAATAATATGCCTCTATCTCAGTAAAGCCAGAAACCTGTTTGCTGTCTTCCGGGAGCCAAAGGATTTCTACAGTATTTCTACACTACCTCCTTGGTCTCAACCCGTCCCTGGGTTGGTATGGGCTGCAGCACCCTTTCGTGTAGGAGATGTTCAGTCTCTTTATTTTCACCTCCAAGACTCTTTATTCAGTATTTATCTTCACTGAACAGCATTTGCCATCCATTCACTGAGCATCTTCAGGGACTGTGTGTGTAGGGGGAAACAACTGGATTCCCACATAGTCCAGGAGCGCTTGGCAGTGGGGACAGAGATGTCTGGTTTTGCCCTGAATTAAAACGTATTTCCTGGGCAGGGACAAGTGGAGCTCACAAGCACTTGCTTGTTACAGGATTGTGGTGTTTGGTTCAGCTCGAAGGTAGCCCTCAACTCCCCTAGATAATGTTTTTCTCTTTGTTTTTAAAGAATTTCTTTGGCTACTAATTTAATCTCTCCTCTCCTTTTATGAAATTGTGCCAGACCTTTCACACAAGGTATGACAGAAACAGCATGAACAGGCCTGTTCCCAGTAAAACTGTTGATGGTGCAGAGCTGCTCTCCACTGATGAGCTGTACGCTGAAAGCTGTTCCTGCCAAGAGGCTAAGCTGCTGCAGTTCTTTCACGGTGATATTTTGTCTTTTCTTCTCTTTCCTATTTCAGTACCGTATGGTCCTGAGGCTATGGATACACAGAGGCCACAGTCACAGGATCTAATTCCAGGCTGTTTTTTCTGTCACTTTTTATTGAACCACTTTTTGTTGTTACGGCTGATTTAAATACTTGTCCCAGGCCCCGATGCTGGTCATTTAGCTACAGCGCTGTTCCAAAAAGCATGGATTTGTTTGTTTTCAATCACCCTTTTCCCTGCTCAGCTCTAACAGTAAATGACTTGGTGCAAATTGTCCACTTTCTGATAGAGATCTCTTATTGCTGGAGAGCTGGTAAGCCAGTCCCTGCTCCTTCTTTCTTATTGTTGGCTACTAGTACTGCTTCAGGTGTCTTCTCGGACTCTCAAGCATTCAGCATTGCAGAATCAGCTCCATAAAGCTTTTTTTTCTTATGCTTCTAGACTTAACCAGGCAGGGGATATGGCTGGGCCTTATTTTGTGTTTTCTGGCATGTTCTGTGCATTGGACAAGAAACTGGGTCAAGTTCTTTCTTCATAAAAGAGGCTTCTTCTCAAAGGAGTGCAAGATAAATCACTGTCTTCCTCCAGGATTTTGGGGTTCAGGAACACTGAATATTCCTGGAATGTTGAATTGCTGTGGTCCATGCCAGAACATTCCTCGTGGCTGGATGTGTCCCCTCTGTACAGCAGAGGTGAATTGGGTAGCTGTGATTAAGGAACAGAAGGGCTTTGGGGGAGAATGGAGATTGGTATGGGAAGGGATTAGGTCTGCTGTGCTCATCCTCCTCCTTCGTCCTTGTGGACTTCAACAGGACTGGTTTACTCAACTTTACATAGCTGCTAAGGAGCAGTGAGCAGCACGAGCTCCACAGTTACTCCTTCCTTCTACAGACCACTGCCGGAAATTAATTCTGGGAGAAAACAGGGGAGAATGCAAACTTTGAAATTGGAAAGTGGTGAAAGAAATGCCACAGCTTAGGAGGGAGTTATTTCCATTTCTGTTTATTGTGGTCTTTGAAATCCCATTAATCTACAGTGCAATGAGTCCACACCTCTGGACTGAGCCCAGCCTCTCCAGTTAGCTACTGTCATGAAGGAATGTGAAAAATAGAGGAAAACCAGTAGAAGCCAGAGAGGGGAGTCTGCAGAGCAGGATGGACTGTGAGCCTCCAGGCAATTCTGCATATACCCCATGGTTAGAAGCTAACTTCTGAAAACAAAAGCAGGAGAGACACAAAAGAGAAAAAAAAAATCCATATTAATCCTTTGAATCTGTATTCACCTCCAGTGAGTGAATGAGAGCTTTTAAAAATATATCTTTTGTCTCATTTTTCTTTAGTATGGAAAGTAAATTTTCAGCGAGAAACTTGAAAGACTTTATCAGTTTTTCCTTCTTCTCTTGAGAACAAAGTGCTCTTTCCTCAGACCTTTTATAACTTTAAATGTGAAACTCTCTCCCAGCATCATCGTTTCTGAAGAGACAATAAAAGCTGGTGCTAATGCTGTCATTTCTCACACTTCTTGCTGCTCCCTCTGAGATCCTATTTGTTTATATTCTGCAGATCTTATGAAAAGATAAAGTGGTCAAACTGTTGAGTTCGTGCACTGTGGGCTATAGCAAAGCAGAGAGCGTTTAGGCGTTAGCACCTTTTAGAGGGAAGGTGACAACTGTGCAGAAACTAGTATTTCAGAACCTATAAATACAAGTAATATATTTAAAAAGGACTTCACTAAAGACTTAAGTGGCAAGAGCTGAAGGACCTTTTCAGCTGGAACAAATCTGAACTTTTTCTTTTGCTGTCAGCCTGCAACCCCAGTAAATCCTAAATGTTTTCTGTGGATTTAGTGACTGGGTAGAGTTACAGTAATTCAGAAGAAATTCATGTCCTTGCCAATGCCTATTAGTCACACTTGCTGGAATTCTGTCTGCTCTGCTCCTAACACCATCTCAATGCCATCTGGATCCCTTAATAGCCTCTTCCCAACACATACATTTTCTGCTCCATTCAATAGTTTCCTGTTCAGCAATAGCTTTTCCACATGGCCATGTCCTCTTCGCAGATGGGGCCTCTGTGAGACATGTCCTCATCGGCGATATCCACGCTGCTCTACAGGCAATGACATAACACTTCTGAGAACATTAAAAATGAATACAAGAAAGATAAAGAGGTGATGGTGGGGAGTTGTCACTAGTTAACTCCACTGAAAAGCTCTGGATTGAGAGAGACTTTTGGAACTGTCTAGATGCTGTTGAAAATCAAACAGATTCCCCCCTTCCTCCTTTCTAAAATAGGAGCAGCCTGGCCTTTCTCTCTAGCAGCCGTTGCTCACCACCTAAGCGCTTTTAAGACAGACTGAACACACACATGGTGGGTTGTCTCCTGATTCTCACAAGTGTCATTTCAGGAGACTGGAGGCTGTAGGGTTTTTTTCTTCTTGTTCTCTCTTCTAATTTGGGACAGTGAAACATGCAGTGGAGGCAACATAAAGCTCCTTTTTTGAAAGTGGGAAAATCCACAAGTCTGAGCAAATGCCAATGAATCTGTATTCTTGCACTAAATTTGATCCTGTGAAAGGCTGCGGATGTGGCTTGAATTTACCTTGTGCCTGTGGAGCCTTTGACTCTGGGTTAATCTGTCTGCATCTGATGCTGGAAAAGTTCTCCAGAAATGCAGAGAGATCTTTGCCAGAGTTTCAATATTTTCATGTTTTCAAACCCCTGTGTGGAGAAATAGTTGGTAAATTTTCCAGAAATTAATCAAAAGTATTTTCCCCAGTATCACGAAACTGGAGAATGGTGTCAGTATTTCAGAAAGTAACTGATACTGCTTCCTTCCTTGTGCCACAAGGCTACTTTTAAAATGGGTACCAGCGTTCATTCTGGGCCAGACATTAAGCTGATAGATGGTTGTGCTGTACCCAGATGTTTCTGTACGCTGCTTTTTGTGGTTCTCACATGAATCTATCTTGGATTTTCTCCCTACCTGAAAGTAACTCCTGTATGTAACAAGTTGAGGCATGCAAATTGGTGATAAAATAGTGTCACGTATCTTGTGCAGATGTCCCTGGACAGGGAGAGCACAAGGTGCGTGCAGACTAAGGCAGCCTTTGTGGCTGCTGGTGTATCCAAAAGCAGCACACATTTGGCCCTGTACCTGAATTTACGTAAATGAGAAAATTCAAGTGCCAAGCAAGTAAATATTTTTCAATATTTGACTGCCGTATCTTAACCACCAGCTGCAAATGCTTTGCTGTGTTTATATATAGATAGGATTTCCCTTGCTTCTCTCTCTTTGCCATTGGGAAGAATTCCCCAGGGCTGGAAAGCAAAGCTAGAATAGCACAAACTGTTTGCTAATGGTTCTTAATGCTTTCCCACTGGAGATCCAGGACACTTAACAGTGTTAAAAATAGGTTAGAGGAGGGATAAGTAGTGAAAGCAGTAGTCAGTCCTAAAAACCTCTCTGGTACAAAAAGGTTACAGCGATGTTCCTGGTCCTCAGCGCAGAGGAAGCAGCAAGTTGTGTCTCTGAAGGAGGGCAGAGCCGAGGAGGCAGCGTGGAGGGGAGCTCCCTGCCTCAGTGGGCTGACCTTCCCCTGGTGCCCAGCAGGAAGCCCCACAGTGACTGGAAAGGACACCCCGATAGCTGGGGTACCAGGAAGGAGCAGGCACCTGAGGGATGAGCCCAAGGGCCAGCGCAGGGGGAGAGGCCGTGAACTTCACACACGCTCGAGGTGCTCGTGTGCGTGCTGCTGGTTGCAAAACACCCAGCCCGGGTATGTCTGCTGCCCGGCTGCGAGCGCCCCGGGCTTCGCATCACCGCTCGCTCTTCAGTGGGGCATGAAGGGCACAAGCAAATTATTGTATCTTCAAATTGCAGGTGAAATAGCACAAAAATATAATGACTTAAACCTACCCTTGTTACAGCTCACCTGTGTCTCAAATCTTTGTGAAGTGTTTTCTGGTGACTGCTATGAATGATTTTTAAAGGGCACCTAAGAGTCCTGAGCTTAAACTTCCATATGGAGAGAAGTTCTGCAGGCAGATAACAGCACCATCACAGCTTAACTGGGAGGTGGGATGGGGAGAAGTTTGTTCTAAATTGAACTTCAGCACGTCAAGTATGGAGAAAATACTGATGGGAGTCCTGCGTCTGGCTCTGACCTTTCAGTAGCTGATGCGCTGTTGTTCCTCAGGAAAATGTTGCTCTTCTTGTGGCCTGTTCTGCAATCCATTTAGAAACATGCCGTTAAAAGCATTAATTCCATTTCAAATTTCCATTTTTTCCGACCTTTTCAGTCTCCTGCTTCTTCAGCGTCCTCCATCCCCGCTAGCTTTGTGTCTCTTCTAGAAATTATTGATGATCATTTTTAATGGCCTAGACAATGCTAAAAGCCGCTCCTCGGCATTTTAGAAGCTTCCAAGAGAGAAAAAAGATGATGCTTTATAATATCTGAAAATTACCAGCAGGGGTCGGGCTTACAAATAATTTAAGCAATTCAAGCTGCATATTTATAAGGGAGACATTTCTGTGCTGAACGTGTAGTGGATCAACCAGCTTCTATGGAAAAGTTTGTAACTTCTGCCCAGTGAATAGGAGAGACGACTTCCTCGTTGTGCCTGGAATTTCTGTTGCATAATTTTGGGATGTTGGCAGATGGGTGCATTGTTTATTGTCACGGTGCAAGGATTTTCGGCTGAATTTAGGTAATTTAAAAGTGAATATTATCAAGCAAGACAATTAATTTTTAAAAAATATTCTGGAACAGGATCCTGAGAAAATTGAATGCAAAGATCAGTGTTAATATGCATTAGTTGCACAGTTAATCCCAGGAAGTTAACATGTGAAAGGTGGGCTTCTTGAAGCAGTGTGAGGTTTTTACTCTCTGTACTGAAATGGAAGCAAAAATGTTATATTGAGCATTTTATAATAATATCTCCTGCCTAACAAGTTTGATAGAGTTCTCTGAAGGATTCAGCAATCATTTGGCTAAGGCTGATATGGTTGATATAATGTATTTGATCTTTCAAAAAGCTTTGAGCCAAAGGTCACAAAGAAACTTTACTCTGATGGAATAAGAAGGAAGGTTCTGCGTTGCATTATTAAGAATACAAAAACCACAGAGGGCTGGCTGTCCCAGTGTACTGTCTGCAGGGATGGCTGGTGGTGGATGACCATGTGAGTAGGGCAGAGCTGCTGGGGTACTTCTCCAGAAGGCTCTCCTACCTTCTGCTGCCTTGTCTCCAGGATTTCCTGAGCCAGAGATAATATAATGTCTTTCTAGTTTGTAAAGGTTGATGCATTTTTCCTCCATTAATTTGCAGATGTAATAAGAAGTTAAAAGATGGAAAATCAAAGAATAAATGTTGTTTTCACAATACTAAGGGTTTTCTGCTAGGTCCTAGAATGGTTTTTATTTGGAACTTGTCATCCAACACAAGTAGGAGTTTGTGAGTAGTGAGGTGACAGAATTTGAGATAATAGGAAATTATTCAGTTTATCAGACTGTTCAGAGTTTCAGAAGAATATTGTGATGCTGCTCGAGATGGGGAATGAAGTTGTACATCAATAATTGCAAAACCCATGCACATAAGAAAAGACGCCTTTACTTCTACTCCCACAATAGTGGGCTCTAAATGAGCTGTTATCACTCAAGAAAGAGATCTTACGTTATTGTGAACGGTTTTCTAAAAATATCAGGTAAATGCTCTGTAGTTAAAAAGACAAGTAGAATACTAGGAATTATTAGGAGAGAAGTTGAGAACAAAGCAGAAAGCCTCATTATATCACTGAATACATCTGAGTGTTGTTTGTAGTTCTCGCTTTTCTCATAGCAAAAAGTCTGTATAAAACTTGAAGCACAACAAGGGTGGGCAATAAAGATGAGCAGAAATGTGGAAAATCCTTGATATGAGGAATGACTAAATTGAGATTCTTCAGCAAATAATAGAGGCGGCCTGTAAAGTGGTATGGCGAGGGGAATATGGTACTGTTATTCACAACTTCTCATGTTTTCATGTTAGCAGAACTAGCAGGCACTCAGTGAAATAGTCACATGTGAAGTATAAACCAAAATGAACTAATTTTTCATATAGCACATAATTAAATTGTGGAACTTACTGCCAAGGAGTGTTGTGAAGGCCAAAAGTATAAATCAGATCAAAAAAGAGATTTGATGCTCTTATGGAGATTTTAGCTGTTGGTGGTTATTAAACACGATGGTCTAGACTCAGTCTGTGGTTCAGGAAGTGTTTAAGTTGGATTTGTTTTATATTCAAGTTGCATATTTTTAATATACTTTTACAAATTATATTTTCATCACACCAATTTGTATCTCTTAGTCATATGATTTAACTGCCTCAGCAGTGTAGCTCTGTGATACTGAATGGAGGAATAATCTGATACTGCTTGTGATTTCCTGTTGTACTTGATTATTTGTGGTAGCACTGTGCAGGAATACAGTGTCGATTAACTTTCTCTTCTTCTGCAGGCTGAAAATTGAGGAACTAGAAGCTGAACGCAGCAAGCTGGAAGAGGAGAACAGATCTCTGGAAATGAAACTGGAGAAGCTAACTCTGCAGGTAGGAAATGTGGGGGTCCAGGGCAGGTGGAGAGCCTGACACGGTCCCTTCTCCATAGCTGCTCTAACAGGTGTGCCAGAAAGGTCACAGCACGCAACTCCACTTCCTCAATCTGGGCAAGGCATTTTTCGGAAGCCTATGCAAACTGCACCAACACACCTGTATTTCTGACCGTGTTATGGGAGTGTTTCAGTGTCAGGTGCCATCACAGAAACGCAGTTGTCTTTTTCGATGCCTTTGCCTAGAACCTCTTCTTTTTCTTGTTGGAGCCTTAAAAACTGTTCCATTTTAAATAACTACTACCACAAATTGTCTATCTCCAAATTCATTTGTGCCAAAGCAGAGGTGTAGACAGGGCTTAACAGCACAGAGCTGATAGGAAAATTTAAGCCCCATTTGTACTGAAGACTCCACTGCTGCTATCAGCGATGGAGACAGTTTGTGGCCTCGTTACGTAGTGGTTTTCCAAGCCAGGAAGCATCAGTGCTGTTGAGAGGATGACACAGCAGCATCTCCAGACCAGAGACGTGGAGAGCAGGTGTGGAGTGAGAAGGACGGAAGAGTGTGTTTCTTTTGCTGTGCTGCTGTGGGTGTTTTACCTTTTCCTGAGGTAGTGCTGTCCTGTATGGCAGAAAGCCTTCAGGCTGTCACTCTGGATAGATCCATGAAGTCTCACCCTCCTAGAAGGTGGGCAAGGGCACCTGCAGCAGTTGAGTAGACTGTCTGTTCAGCTGGCTTTCATTCTGGGAACAGCTTTCCTGAGCAGAGGAGGGGCACGGGAGTTGCTTCAAGCTTTTATAGTGTTTTCCTGTTTGAAAGGTGCTGGAGCAAACAGGAACCTGAGCCTGTTTGTTTAATCAAAGCCGGTCCTGCTACGAGCAGTGTTATCTCTGCCTTCTGTTCTCTCTGATATGCTGAACAATTCGGCATTGTAGTATTTCATTCTCTTAATTTTCCCTTCTTTCTCTCTTCTTTTTTTTTTTTTTCCCATTTTCGTGTAAATTGCTTCACGGTAGAAAACTTGCAGGTTTGAAATTACCCAGAATTCAGACAGACCATTGATTTTATCTTGACACCTATTAGAGGCAAATCAAATCCTTTTTTTTTATTACCAATTCCTAGAGACAGGGGAAGTGACAGCTTTGATAAAGCAGGGAGCTAAGAGCTGCTGAGCATCTCTGCTGCGCCATGTTTAGTGTGAAACCTGTCACCCAGCGCTCCTTTAATTGGGTTTCAGTCATCAGAAGGAGATGAAAGCTTTTGGCTGGTGTTTGGATGCTTAGGTCTCCAACAAACACAACAGCAGCTTTGGTTTCAGAGCAGATTACAACTCAGTCGGGTCACATTTAATCTGCCAACGTTGTTTTACAATGGCTGCTGGCTTTCCAAGAAGGCCTGACCAGAGGAATTCCCTGGTTGGTTTGTGATGTCTCGAGATGCCCTGCTTTCTTTGCTCATATTGCTCTTGAGATGTCAAAACACCAAGCTTTTTAAATCGCACATTCGAAGAGGAGAGGTCCAAAGTCTTCAGTGTAGTCTTGCTAATTGCCTTCTGGCCCTCAGTAGAGGAGATCAGCAGCAGCTACTGTGTGAATAGCTGAGCTTTCACAGTATGGAAGAGTAATGTGGTGATAGGAACAAGATGGGACTGGCATACTATGGTAAAGCTGCTGTACAGTAACAGTGGTGCTTTTCACCAAAAAGACTTTGAAAGCTCATCACAGGATCCCCATGACCTATCTCAATGATGGTGCTCGCTGGTTGAATGCATTATTGTGCAGGTCACGGCTTTGTGGAAAGAGTGGCGGAGAAGAGGAACGACCTGCAGGTAGAGCAGAGTACAAATTATATGGGAAGGGTGAAATAACATGTAGGTGTGGAAAAAGAGAAGGAAGGTGGTCATCTGACTTAGCAGGTCTAGGAAAGAGAAATCTTCCAGTCCCCCAAAAGGCTAGTTTGTGAGCTGAATTAAGGTAACCGTGTTCTTAGGTCTGCTTTGCCAAGGCTGAGGACATGGCTTTAATTCTTCATTTAACAGGAGGTAGCTCCCTACTTCCTCAGCTTCTCACTTTACTTGTGTCTTAGAGGACTGGATGCCAAAAGAAGCTTCCCTGAAAGAGGAGGAGAGAGGAAAGCATAAAGATGGGAATATGTAAGGTGAATGCTAAAACGTCAGTATTGATCAGTGTGTGCCCAGCTGAATGGTCAAGATTTCAGAACGCCTCAGAGGGGAAAACTTCAGCCTTCCCGTTTTTTATTCACCTTGAGAATCAAATATCTTGACAGGACAAGCTTAGAATGACTTTTTATAAACACATTGGAAGAAGGTTCCTTACAGTGGAAACCCACTAAGTTGAGGATAAGCTTAGAAATTCACCTCTCCTATCAGTGCTGAGCAAATACGCTGAAAATATTATTATGCGCTCAGATAAGGTCACTGAAATGTTGCTAGTTTGACATGTTATTTATTTCCATCTCTGAAAGAAATCACTGGGAAATGATGGGTTAAAATAACGTCTCTTTATCACAAGGGGAAAAAAAAGGCAAGACAAACTGTATACAGAAATCACAAGAAAATTTTACTGAACAGAAGAATGATTGAAATTACAAACATGGGAAAAGCGTGGCATCAAATCAAATAAAGGTGTAAGAGAAAGCAGGGGGGGACATTAGACAAGGTAGGATGAGCGCAATTTCTGACAAATCTTTATCTGCAGTTCCTTCTTTTTTGAAATAGAACCTCTGACTTTCTGGAATTGAAGATAGGTAGAAAGGGGCGTATTAAAGTTGTGAATTTGGAAGAGGAAGAGGCAGGATGTAGAATTAAGGCTTAGAGTGCTTTCCACTGGGCTGAAGTATGAGTTCACAGAGCTGTGTGTGGTAAATGAAATCTAGGCAGGTACAGCTAATAAAAACATCAATGTTTGACTGTATTGATGTGTGGAAAGGAGTAAAGTTTCAAAAATGTTTGCCTCCTCTCGTATCCTTCTGTATCCAAGTATTGGCACATGAATTTTGCTCATTTCTGCTTTGGCTGCTGCCAACAATAACCCACTTTGTGAACTGCAGAACCCTGATGGACTCGCCAGAGGTCAAGTGAGCACGTGGAAAGAGACTTTTGTGTTCGATGTGTGATTCACACTCCCTGAGCTCAGTATTAGCAAATAAAGAAACTGAGATACTGATAGCTATCCACAGCAGTGTATATAACATCTGACATCTCTTTCTATTCTGTGCTTGTGTGGGGACAGCTTGAATTATGGCTGAAGGTGCTTTCCACCGCCACACTCCTCTTCTTCCAAAACCCCTTGCCTCTTGACACCTAGCTGCAGGCTGCATTGATTTTCCTTCACTGGTATAAAGACTTTAGCATGGATATTACTCACTGGTCAGGTCTTTACTGCTAATAAAAACCTCAGATTACAAAAACACAAGAAATGTTGGAACTGTAGAGAGATGACACCCTGCTAAGAGTGCCTCGCCATTGCCCAGGACTTTATCTTAAGAAAAACATTTGAACTGTGGCTCAAGAGAGAGATTCAAGTATTGTATGAAAAGAGTGGGTTTAACCAGACAATTTTCTCTCCTCTCCCCTACCCTTCTTTCTTTCAATGAAACAAAAAAGGCTTCCAGGAAAGCACTGTTACTGCTTGGCCCACCATGGGCAGACTTGCCGAGATTTCGGTGAAAGGTTTGGTTTGTTTAGTTACCTCAAATGATTGGGACCATCTTCCTGAGCTGGTGGTGGAAAAGTGCAACTCGATGCCAGGAACAAAAGAGGCTGATCCAATCAGTGCTTTTTGGATAAAGTGGGAGGAAAGACTTGTGAGGAGTGTTCAATTAGCATTTCTTGCTGCTAGGAGCCTTGTGTTTACAGGCAACCAAGCAGATGTGAAGTGTTCCTTATGCAAATACTACTCTCGGGCTTTTTCTGCTCTCCTCTACTCTTCGAGCTGAAGGAGAAGAGATTCTTCAAGTTTGGCTGCTTCAAGGAAGGTTGATTAAAATCAGCTGCAGTTTGACTTAATTGGCTCCATATGCTTGGAGAGGGAGCAGGACTAGTTAGAAGTCCTTGTAATTAGTTCACAGCTGGTTGGTGAGAAAAATTAAACTCCAGTTCGAGTTCAGATAGGTGGATCTGTACGGGTAAAAATCAGGGAGATGGTTTTTACACTGAGATGTGTTTGGGCTTGAAAATCACCTCTAGTCCCATAGCCAAGCTAGTAGCCTGATCCCTTTGAGCATGTACATGTGCATTTATGAGGCTAAATGGAAGGAGTCTTTATTTTCTTGCTTGTTTCTGAGTAAAAGGAATGACCTGTGGATGCTGGCAGTCAAGGAAACCTGAACAGGGTCACACAAAGCTGGGAGAGGATCTCGGGGACTAGGTGAAACCCTACAGGGGTAGTTTGACTGTGTGAGAGGTTCATGGTTTGGCACTTCGAGTGCGATGCCCCTGGTCACAGTCATAACTAGTTGTGTTTAGCCTTTCTGCCAGTCAGTGGTACGACAGCAACACTCACAAAAATGCAATATTGTTACTACATATTGAAATAATTGATTTTTGCCCATTATCTCAAAGAGCTCAGAAAGAGTTGACTAGCTACGTAGTATGGGGACAATCATCAGAAAACTTTCCCCAGCCATAAACTGGTATTGACGCTAAATTTTGCTGTCAGAATAGAAGGGACTGAATTCCCTATTACAGTGTCCAGGAGGGAACTGCCTGAGAAAAACATACTCCACAAAGTATTTGAGGTAATTTTTTATGCTGGCATGACTTATTAATGTGTTTTGAGGTGTTCGTTAATGCATGTGCACTAGTTCCTTCCTAAATGTCTAACTTTGCTATAGTTATTGGCCATTTTACATTTTGAGATATTAGTCTGGTTAAATTAAATCTTAGTTTCTTCCAGACTTTAAATTGATTATTTTTGCACAAATTAAAGCGTAAGCAATTTGTCCACTTCAGTGGTAGTTGTGTTGAAGCTGTTATGATGTGAAGGTAAGAAATAAGCAAGTTCTGCAAGCAGAAATACTACAATTTCTTTAGTAAGAGTAGCTGACATAATTGGTAGAATTAGATGCAAATAGAGTGGGTATCTGAAGATTTGTCCTATTTGTCTACTTAGGTCATTTTAATTGGCCTGCCTAAGCTAGCGTGGACTTGGGGTGGTTGGTCCTACCCAAGCAGGAGACTCTGTGCAGGGGAGGCTCTGCAGGGATAGTGGTGGCTGCTGCCTGCTGTATTAAGTTCTCTAGGAGTCAAATGTCCATGGACAATGAAGGTGCTGGGGCATCCAGAGTGCTCTTGTGTTTCTTTTTTTTCACTTATCTCTGCAACCTTGTGGTTGGGCAAGTCTCCCTCTTATCCTAGTGCTGTGTTCTGAGGGACTAACAAAACGTCTGGGAGCTGTACCCCAAGCATAGATTCCTCTATGAGGAACATAGGACAGGGAACATTTCCCCTCTTTAGGCATTAATGACTAATTTTATAGTTAGGACTTTGGCAGCCAGGCAGTACCTAGCTTGGAGTTAGAGCCCAAGGCAAAGTTGAGGTCGTTTAACAGTCTAACTGTTCATTATGTGACCAGTGAAGAATGATGAATGATTCATTTACACTGTTACAAAACTTAAAGGGACATTGTCAACCCTTCAACGTTCCCTAATTGACCTCTCAAATGCTCACAAGTCTTCTACCTGGATTATCTCCAGTGCTTTCCCTTTCACAAACTTCCTGTCCTTTTTCCTTCATCTCTGCGTGCTGTGATCCATATTAACCTCTGTGGCACAGCTGGTCCTCATTGAAAAACCTCAGGTGGTCAAGTTCAGCCCTTTTTTTTTTTAAAAAAAAAGGCTTCTTTAAATGGGTTTGGGCAAACCTCTTGGCATCTCTTCAGTCAGGTACAGCTTTTGGCAAGGTGTGTGAACAAATTTGTGTGTGCTTCAGAGGGATTTAATTATGAGATAGAAGAGCTGAGAACATAAAGCAGGACACCCAGTAAAAAGAAGATGAACTAAGCAGAGAAGTGCAGGTCCAGGTCTGCAGAAGGTCGTATCATATCGTGCTGCCCCACTCATCCAGTACATTGAGTTTCATGGGAGTGTGTGGGAGTAGATGGGGAACAGAGGGATTTGTGATCATTTCCACAGACTCCTGGATTTTATGAGCAATAAACTCAGTTTTTACAGGCAAAGATTATCTTCTTTTACCTTTCACAGGGTGCAGCAAGTCCTCACTGATGTAAGGAAGCGCGTATTTGCTCAAGTGTATGTTGGCAGAGACCAGTCTGTGGGTCACTCCACAGTTTTGCTCAAAACACCAGTGGAAAACACGTGTGATAAACATCTGTGTTACCTTGGTTAAATTTATACCATTTCTATTAATTATAGACCTAATAGCTCAAGCATAGCACAGGCATTTCACTCAGGGATTGGCGTTCCTAATTCTTATCCTCATTGCAAAGGTATTTTCGGGTATTTGCAGCTAACTTTACACTTTCAGGAGTCTTCCCATGACCTAAATGCCTCTACCAGCCACTGTGAGCATATAACCTGGATATCATGGGTACCGTTTATGACAGATCAGGGGTATGTGATGCTTGCGTTGAACAATATGCGCACAGCAAGTTGGCTGCGATTGCTGCAGGGACCGAGTGAGTCTGGTACCACGGGTAACAAAAGCGCTGGAGATGGTATGGCACAGGCAGTAACACACCAGGGTTAGAGCACCGTGGGGTCACTGAGCACATGATTACCATGAGCAAAACCCTCTGCTGTTACACCTTCACTTCAATTATTGCTCGAGCTAGTTAGGTAAAACTGTGGTCAAACTGCTTTGCTATGTACGTATCTCTAGTGTTCACAGCGAACTGCTATGGGTATGTGTAAAGTGCTACCCAAATGAATAAGAGGGAAAAGAACTTCCCCTAAAATGTGCCTATAAGTTGTGCTAAAAGGATTATATGTGTTAATCAGGAGAAAACATCGTGTATCTTGTGCTGTGTGGATTAGGTACTGCAGAAAGTCCTAGAACCGGTGTAAAATGGAAGGAGTGTAGTGCCTGCAGTGCTCCAAGCCTTGAGGACTACATGACACTGAATTAGCTGGGGCTATGCAAATATTTGTACATGTTAATTCCAAATGCATCACATTTATTAGAATTAACAGGAATTAGAAACATTCCATGGGAGCAGAGAGGAGAAGTATAAACATGTCATCAAGTTGTAGATTTGTCATTAGGTAGTTCAAGGAGAAGCTGTTTCTTGGCCTCGGTGGCCCTGATAAATGTGATGCTCAAAGTGGATGTCGAATAAAACAAGGACACGCACAGTACAGACTTGCTAATGTTTGTTAACATCAGGGACCAGGAGTGCATAGATTCACATTTATGCAGGGAAATTTTACCAACGTGCCCTTTAAAAAAAATTTTTTTTAAAGGAATTTGCACATTGAATATTAAACACCCGAAGCTCTCTAAATTTTACTGCCAGAGCTAACGCCGTATTGTTTATTTCATGCAGCACCTTTCTCAAAGTTCTGCAGAAACTGATTAACATTTGCATAATACATTTAACACAAAAATCCATAATAAATTCATTAATGTACTTCTGCCACTATCCCTGAAAATATCAGCAGTTGTGTGGCATCACACAGCTCATTAGATGAGCAGAAGGGGAGGAAGGGTGAGCGCTGGATTTCCTGAACAGCTCTGAAACAGGGAAAGGTCAGTGCACTAAGCGTCAATACCTGAGCAGCGGCACAGAGAGCTCAGAGCAAGCGGGGAGAGAGCTGGGGCAAGGGAGATGTCCCGCTGGAAAAGGTCGCTGTACCAGTGCACGTGAAGCACAGAGTTTAAGAGGTGGCATCTGTGCGAGAGTAGAAAAATCAGTGACAAGCAGAAAATGCAGATGAGGATGCTGCTGCACTGAGGAGGGGGTTGCTCCCAGAGTGCGTGTGTTCTGCAGGGGCAAACACCAAGAAATTGTTCAAGGCCTGCTGCGGTACGTGAAAGCTGGCTTGAAACAAGCCTCGATTTTCTGAGCAGGTATTGCAGAATGAGTGGTGAGGTTTTAAAAGTCGTGCAAGACTTGGTTGCATGGCAGGGCGTCACTGAAGCACTAAATCTGGGGGTATTCTGTGCGTGTGCTGCTTTTGTGAAAGGGAGGTATGGTGACAGAGACACCACTGTTGGTGTTCTTGCGTGGTAAAAAGAGCAAGGATGTAAGAAAATCAGTAATTTCAGCTACAACCACACATTCGGACAGAGTTATGTTTATAAAATGGCCAACCCAACAACTTCAGTGCTAGCCGATGGAGTGGCAGCAAGTAGCAGCTACAGAAGGCTCCTGTGAAAGAAGAGTCTTTCACTGATTACCCAGAATCGTCCTACAGGTGAAAGCCAAGGCTGAGGAGACAGACACAACCATTTAAAAAAGTGACTTCACTTTTAAGCTCCTCTAATCTCACTTATCACACAGCAAAGAAAAAGCAAAGTTTCAGGAAGCGATAAGAGTGACTGTCCCTTTATAGTTTTCTGGTTTTTCTCTGTAGTCATTTGGTGGCACAAATTACTTTTCAATTGTTATTTCTACATTTTCTAGTCTTCTGCTGCTGCTTTGAATTCTGCTGTGATGTCACAGAAACAAAACAAAAATGTCTTTTAGACCCGTATATGGAAAAAAATGCCTGGCAAGGTTTGTTTATTGAAGCTTTGTGCTTTTTCTCAGATTTCTATGAATACCACGTCCATAAGTTACAGCTCTCTCCACGTTAGGCTTTTAGCTTTTCATTACTCACTATAATTTCAGCCTTTGATGACCCAATTATTTTTGAATTTTTGATTAAACAAAGTAATAGGTCACGGTTTCATGCTGTCCTTGTGTTTGCCGCCACTTCTGTTGTGGTCTGGCTTTTTGCCACTGGTCTTTGCAAAGTCAAAGTTTTCAGAAATTCTCTTCAACAGTTTTATTCTTCTGATAAGGAGACTCTGGTGCAGGATTTTTCCTCTAGTACTTGGTATGCAGAAAACTCAACACTGTCTCTAAGAGACGGAAGACCAGGATGAGTTACCCAGATTATGGAAAAGAAATTAAGTCAGAGTTTAGCCATTTGTGTGTGTGTGTGTGATGAGGAGAAGAGGAAAATCGGGCTGTTTCATGTTACAGTGAAGAGCAGGTAAGGGTTGTAATGATGTTAAAATATATGTGAGGAAATGGAGAGATGCCGTGAGCTGAGCCACTGATGGAGATGGCAGTGTGCATCAGAGGAACATGTTTTCTTTGCGTGACCTCTGTCAGGGGATTCAAGTGTGTGAGTTGTTGATGTGTTACCTTACATATGCCAGAACCCCTCCCTTTGATCAGACCAACCTACCACCTATTTGACGCCTGGAGGCAGAGATCTACATAAAGAAAACGTGGTTCCCCTAAAGAATTTTATCAGGTAGTAGAAGGGAAAATTGATGTGCCTCTGTCACTCAAACGCATGGCATTGAGCAATTCAATCTGCAGGCCAGGCTTGCTAGGGGTCAGAGCTCGTGATGCTCCTGGGGAGACTCGGGTGTCAGTGGGGAGAAGTAACACCTCGACATCAGAGCACCTCTGCCAGCACACCCTGAACGCAGTCAGATCATGACACGGTCTCTTCCCAGTATAAGTTTCCAAGTTTCCCTCAATTACCATTTGCTGTTGTTTGATAAGACTCTAGAGAGACATCGATCCAGACAAGTCAGGAAAAAGGAATTGTTTTTGACAGCTTTCCTACCTAGACAGGTAACAGTAGAATGGAAAACGATGCTTAATTTAGGTAGAAGGGCTGTTCTCTTTAAATGAGGATAGACAGTCAGGATGGCAGGATAAGTGAAATGCTGTGGAATGAGCATCTTTGTATCTTTTTTTGAAAATCAGTAGTGTCACATGAGCAGTTCTGTGTGTACGAAGGAGCGGCGGTGTCTGTGAAGCCCAGTTGTGTTAAGTACAGATGGGAGGGTTCCCAGGTGATCCGTCACATCTGCGTTTACCCCAGCACGGGGTTCGGCTCCGTCAGGAACACTGCTGCTTCCCCTGCTCGGCAGTTAAACCCCATGTATCTTAAATAATACACAGAAGCTGTGCCTGTTCTTTGCATTTTTTGGCAGGACATTTAAAATGAAATAAAAAGTCCCTGAAAACTATTGTGTGTGTTGGACATAACATAAGATGTTCAGTCAAGATTGTGACCTTTCAGAACAAAGACGCTGGTTTTGAAAAGGGGGTTCATTGTGCTTCTGGCTCTAGTAAGATGAAAAACTTGAAAAGCCAGTAACACGAAGGCTGTGCAGCAAGGATGAGCTCCACAGAGACCTCATGTATTTTTGGTTGTCTTCCAGTGGATTCATCCTTTCTCTTTGTGCAATACTACCACAGTTGCAATCAGTAGTAAATACGGAAATTTTCTCATTTTGTGAGTAGGGGGATGTGAAAAGCTGTTGGCAGCTGTTAGCAGGGCAGTCGCAGCTGTGGAACTGCTTTCCCTCTAGGTCCATCACAGCTAGAGTTGCTGACCTTAAGGTTATTTACCTAGGAGTCAAGGCTTGCTCGCAGGTTAATGTGTTCAGTGTGCAAGGAAAAGCATGATTAGATACATGTGAGCGCTTACTATTAGTATTGTCATGGTGGAGCAGCCTGAACATTTAAATACAACAGGGAATTTAATTTTTTATATATATATATGTTTGCAGACAATTATTAGAATGCATGCAGTTGTATTTGTATGTAGAAGTGACTTGATATAGATGGGTGTAAAACAGGGAATGTCACCTAGATTGTTTCAACAAATCCAACTGGAGCGTGGTCAGAGGGATGGTAAAGGCGGCTGAACAGAGAGGGAAATAACTGCTCAGGAGGGAGATCAGATGGAGGGTGTGGACTGGGGGTTCTTCCCTGGACATGCTGCAACTGCAGCAGTTGTCAGACTGTTCCCTTCAGGTTCACAGAAGTTGAAATGAAGGAGATGGCAATACTGTAGACATTTGTTAGGGTCCTCTTCAGGTGGAGGGTGGGAAGGAATAGTGATTGTATAACACATTAAATGGTTTCCCTGGTGCTTCCAAGTGGCTGTGCTATGGTGGCACGTAGACATGAACTTCTAGATCCGAGTAATTTGGGGATTGAATGTACCATGTCTTTTGGCCTCGCTGCTTTCCCAGGGTCTCTGGTACCTTCCGAGTACGACGCTGCTGTTGACACTAACCACTTAGAAGACAGATCTGCGTCTGCACCTGGAGATTTTTGTGTGATCCGTTCTCCCAAGCATCCTAGAAAAAAAAAAAGTACTGGACGTACTGCAAAACAGACCCATCGGTCACTTCACAAGCACATTTCTCCTGAACCTACCCTTTCATGCCCCCCACCCCCATCTCAGCTCTTTGGCTACCCTGTTCAACTTAATGCTCTTTACTGATGTTGCATGCTTCCAGGGGATCAAAAAGATAGTCTGAGTCCTTTAGATATGTGTGAAAGAGATTATATCCTTCTACTGATTTACTCAATGATAGCTTGAAAACTTGTTATGGGGAAGGGCTGCTTCTGAAGTATTTATTTCTTTAGGCAGTCAGATCAAGATAGTGTTGGATTTGCTGCTAGATGCAGTTAACTGAAAGCCCTTCAGAATCCAGTAGGTTGCCCCATAGCCATTCCTCTTATTGTTTCAGTTTATCCATAAATCTCTCTTATTCTTGTAAATACTAAATGAAGAGATGACTCTCCCAATCTGAAAAGATTTCAGTGCTGCTTGAAGTCTCCTTGTACTGGCAGAAAAAAAACAATTGAGCTTTGAGCTTGAACTGAGAGACAGATAAGATCACCAGGAGATTTCCACAGCAAATGCAGAATATATTCTTCTGTAATGGATTCTTAGTGCTGTCTGGCAAGTAATTGAATTGCTTAGGTAGCAAGGAAGAGGGGACTGTGTTGCTTTTTCTGTTGTTTGTTTTTTTTCTAAAGCTCCCAAATTTTGTGAGGGTAGGAAGTGAAAGGTGATTACTCTGCATGACCCAGGATGTCTGTCAGACATAGGGAGAGCTAATTAAAATGTCACTATTTGTACATGAGGGTGATGAGGCAAAAAGGACTGATCGCTTCCTTGGTTTGAGGGACTTGTCTGTGTCTTTGCTTCTATGTACTCACTGTGAAATCTGCAAGTAATTCGTACTCTGGGGGTAGGAATGAGGCCAGTGGGTAAATCTTGCCTCTTTCTCTCTCTGGAGTAAAGCAGAAAATAAATTTAATCCGTTCTTACTATACTGCAATTACTAGGGCAGTCTGACTCCAGCTGGGCAGTAGCAAGGATGCTGTTTCCTGCTGTCCCATCGTAGTCAACACTGCTCTGCTCTGCGTCGCCAGACCAAGTGCTAGGAGAGGTTAGCACTGGCTCGTCTGGGAGCTTTCCACAGCTTATCTGTTTCAGTGCATAGCATGTGAGAGGACAGAAGCAAAGCAGCGTCCTCCTCTTTCACATCCTTTTGTTTCAAAGTACGTAGTATGTCCTGGTAAGCCAAGGGAATGACAGAGAGAGATAATAACACACCCCTTGGTATATTCTTTGGAAAGACTCCGGTGGCAAAGAGGTGGTCCAAGCCATACAGCCTGCATCATTGAAAAACACTGAACAACAGCAAAAGAAAAAAAAAAAAAAAAAAAAAAAAGGATGATCATCAGGGAAATTACTATAATGGTAAGATAATTAGAACACAGAATGATTAACATTAGTCAGTGCGCTGCATTGGCAAGGACTATGCAAGTTGACAGAATAGGCCACTTCCATTTCAAACGTGTGGTTTTTCAGTATTTGGTTTAACACTTTCATGTGACTTTCATAAGAATTCACAACTGAAACAGGCATTGGCTTCTCATGTAACGGTGCATGGTACTTTTCCTCTCCTATGGCTACTAGAAGAACCTTCTTGTTTTCGCTTTTGTGTCTACTGATTACTGAAGGATAAAAGCCACTCTCACCATGGAGTCCCGCTGCATTATTTTGAATGATAGCCAGACATGAACTCCTGAAGTGTACTCTTCCTGTTGTGTCCGATGAAAGTGGACTTCCCTAAAAAAATAACCACCCAAATATCTCTGAAGTGTTTCAGAACATGGTTGTCTTCTTCTCAAGGAGAAAATGTAAGAATTCAGGACACCCAGTGCTGACGTTCTCTTCTAAAAAAGACTTTTATAAATGTCTAATACATCAAAAGCCCCTGCCTGTTCGTTATTGTTACCTTAACACTTGGAGATTGCCCCTGTCAGCCCTCCTCAGTGAGCCCCTAATAAAGTCCCTTTGATTTGCCAAGACTAAATTGGTGCAAGAAGCTAGATTTAGCACCATGTTTGATCACTGGTTTTGTAGCCTGATTGAGTTTGGAGCAAAACTCTGAATGCAGAATTGCCTCGGTGAAACCCTCATGGTCCCCCATCACTACCACTTGTGGCAGACCAGTGAACACTTGTTCTCCTTGACTGCCAGCCCCCCCACTTGCTCATGGGTCATTCAACATTTTGTCTCCCTCTGTTTTCACTGGTTGCTTCTGACGAGGCCTGTGACTTTTTTCCAGGATCTCCAGTGGCTTTCTCATCACCTTGCCATGCTGAGACATTGGCCGGTGGCTGTTGTCTGCCGTCTGTGTTGGGGCACTTGTGGTAGCACAAGCTCGGCTTTTCCCCCTGCAACTGCACGCTGCAGAGGTCAGGCGCGTCCTTCGTTACAGACAAAATCTGATGGTGCGTTGTGGCAGAAAAACCTCTGACCTCAGTATTGCTTTTTTTCTTCTTCCCCCTTTACTATGTAAATAAAAAAACGGTTTTTCCTTAAAGAATGAGAGAGCACACTGCCCAAATTCCCCTCTCTGCTCTGGTGCGCAGTGTGCGGGGACCCTCGGGTCATTGTAAGAAAGGGCCGTCGGAAAGTAATTGCAGTCACGCAGCTGTGCAGTGAATATGTAAAGAGTGTTTCGTGTGGTTTGTATTTTGTGGATTATTTTCTCTCTCCTTCTGACCCCACCTCAAATGAAATTCCTGCGCTTCATCCGTTCCTCTGGGTTGGGCAATCAGCAGATACGATCGAGGTCTGTAAGGAGGCAGTGGTCTGGCATACAAAGCAGTCGCATTAGGACTGAGGAGCCAGGACTGATGGGGAACAAGGCTGGTAACAGAAGACGGAAAAATATGGCAGAATAAGATTCATTAGGGATCAGATTCAATAACTGTAAAATGATGAGGAGTTTATGATCAAAGGCTTACTTCAAGCATTTTAATGACACAGTCATTTAATCTGTTTAAAGCAGATAGATAAGGAGTTAAGTGAAATCTACAGCAGTTGTCTTTCTGAGCTGTTTATGAACCTGTTACAGGCTACAGATCACTGTGAAAGGCACAGGATGGATGCTTGCTGTAGTAATTGAATAGTATATAATGGCCTACCAGTCTTTACAGTCTGATTTACATATGAGGTCAGTAAAACTTAATGCAAAGACTTGTGGTTTCTCTTAGAAGCGTGTGGCTCCTCAGCTGTTTTTCAATGTGTATGTTACGAGCAAGAGTACTGAATTGGGAAAAGGGCAGAATTCTTTTTAAAACCTTTCTGCGCCAGGCTATTTGATTCCCAGGGGGTGTATCTCCACTGGAAGTAGCATCAGTATAGGTTGTTCTAGTGACAGGATTCGGATGGGCTCCGACACTTGAACCACCGTGTCATCTACCGTAGGAATTACACATCTGGAAAAAAATGGTGGGGTCGAGGGGGCACGGAAGTTGTTTCTCATCTTTTCCTTCCACTGTTGGACTTGTGGCACCTCCTCTCCCTCCCTTGGTGACTCTCCTCAGTTAGTTAACTTCCTTCCATGTCTTGCCAAACACTTAAAAACTCTGTTTGGACAGTTGGATAGCTCTTTGCTGTGTGTGCTCATGGAGTGCAGTGTGCTCTCAAGCCCTCGTTCTCTCTCGCTTCTAGCCACCTGGCCACTGTGAGTTACTTGAAGCCAATTACAGCTGGAGTGCTGTGTGTGGCCGCAGACTGCACCTTTTTCTATTTCTCAAGTAGCTGTTCTCCCCTTCGAAACTCCTCTCCCAACACACACGCACACACACAGGCTTATAACGTAGCTAACAGCTTCCTACATCCCACCTACTCCTTCAATAAAGGAGTACTTTCATTAAACACTTAGTCTCTGTACACACACTTTTCACAGCTGTTGAGAAGCAAGCAGAGGGGGCTCTTTCTCTACTCACAGCTCGAGGCTTGTTGAGCTGCTGGAAGCAAAGTAGTCGCCACTGCTGCATTGTTTAAGGCCGTATTACAGCACTGGCTGTGCGTGATGCAGGCACGGTAGCAGAGTTGGTATCAAGCTGGTAGGAAACAGGGAGAATTTCCAGTGACTCTAGGCCATCTTGTTTTCTACTTGCACAGCAAGTTACTGTCCCGTGGCTTTATTGATTAGTTTTAAAATAGGAAAGTGATAAATGGAGATTTCAGGTGGTTCTGGGATGTAACTGCAATGGATGGAGATGTTTAAATCGACCCTGAAATATCTTCCCCTACCTTATGCTGGTGTTCTTGCTCATCCCAGGAGGGATCTACTGGCGTCTAGCAACAGTGTGGTCCCATGGAGGGGCCTTCTCAGCTCTCTTCACTTGCGCTTTGCACACGAACTGTCTCCATCCTCATATTCCAGCATCTCTCCCTTGTGCTAGCTCCCTTTCTGCTGTGATTTTTGGGATACCTGTCACAGCTGCTCAAAGGATTGTTCATGTTTGAGAGACTAGCTAAGGTTGAAGGCTGCAAATCCCTTGCAGCATGCCATGGCAGCTTTAGGTCTACTGTCTGTCTGCACATTCACATTTCCTGAGAAAGAATCGGAAAATATTTTGCTTGTTTGAAAATAAATAACATTTGTGTTCAAAATTTTAGCACTAACAGCCGTATCCGCTTCCCTGTTGCTCTTCTATGTCCCTGTGTTTTTTCAGTTACTGTTCTTTCCTGGGAGCTTAGTGACTGAGCACTTGAGAGCTCACTTGTAGGGAGTAATATATAAAAAACTGGATTTTAATCTTCCTTCTGCCTCCAAGTAGCTTGTTCTTTGAGGGTGCCTGTTGCACTCTATTTTCACATGACTCTTTCAGTGATGAGAATGATCTGGACTAGCAGCAGCTGCCCAGACAGGGGCTGGCAGTGCAGCACAGCGACCTACGCACAATAAGAGTAGTTTCCCACTTCCAACCTTGTGTCAGGGACACAGGAACATGTTGGTACTTTCCTGAAAGCAAAGGTTGGCTGGTTGCTGTGATACTCACTACACTGCGGTAGCACGCTGGCAAAACCCATCCCTCGCAGAAGCACAGATCACCAATAAGGCTGTCATAAGCAAAAAACCCAAGGCTCAGGCTCTCTTGTTCACTTAGTTATAAAAATTTGGTCAAGTAGGCTTATTTCTGGAAAAGTAAAGCCTCCTACATAAATGTTCATGAGGTGTGGGAGCAGGAGAGAAAGCTTAGCAGCAGCGAGAGGAAGATGGTGCCGCTGGGGGGGTGGTAACACTGAGAGGCTTGGGGATGGGGCCAGTTTTATCGACTGTGCAGGGGTCTGGCAGGCAATAAGGAAGGAGATGATACAAATCCCAGCTCTGCTGTGGGTATGACAGTGTGAGTAAGTGGCTTCTGTGGAATTTATGGGTAATTGCCCTGAAACTTGGTCCCTTGTGCTGCGAAGGGGATGCTCAGGACATTGGCCATAGCAGCCCCTGTTGACGCAGTGAGGTTTGGAGAACACAGTGGGAGGGGAACAATTCAATTTTGAAAGAAAAAGGTTTTGCAGTAGCAAATTTCCTTTGACCATCTATTACACTTGTCCAAATCTACCAGATTTGGTACATTGTCAGATTCTGATACGGTTAAGTTTGCCTGGACCTGAGCAGCTTTGGCCCTTCTTGGGCACAGCTGATTGATCTTTGCAGAAGTCGAGCCCCTGGGGCCATGTGCTCCTCCCAAGGAGGTTGCATGAACAGCCCAACCTGGTAACCCAATATTTGCTGACTATCTCTCCTGGCAAAGCAGTACTCCTGATTTCACTGGTTCTTTGCCTAGCAGTGCTTCATTTTGCACAGGAGACTATCTCATTTAACAGCTTTTGAGAGAGGCGAACACATTTGTGTGTGGTTTAACTTAATATACAGGCTGCAGAGCTGAAGTGAAGGCACTGATCAGTTCTTACAGTTGAGATAGCATTCAAAAAACAAATCAGTTTGCAGTTGGTAAGGATCCAGGCAGAATTCATAAAGTTGAATAGTATTCTCAAGTTCAACATGGACAAGCTCATTACTGATCCAGAGAAAGCAGGCATGTATTGAGGAATTAGGGTTGTTTGGGGTTTGTTCTTTTTAGTATAGAGGGGCAGCCATGTTATGGTCTCCTGTAGGCCTTTTTTAATTTGGATTAGAATTACTAGTGCTGGCAAGGAGGTAGTTGGGGGGAACCAAGTTTGAGCTTGGGCCAGTAGTTAGTGGGCCAGATTTATCTATTACAAAAGACCAGTTTGTAGCTGACTGCTGAAGCTTTCTCAGTGTGCCAGCTCATGATGTTCCAGGTGTTAGCCGAGGGCAGAACCGTAATTATTTATCCATCTGAACCCCTGCTTGACGGACATGAAGAACCACGATCATGATGTTGTTACCGTGACACGTCATGCTAGGACAGAACTCATCTGGGATGACAGGGGTAAATTGTGCTTGTTCAAGCTCTTCACTTCCCTGCTCCGTTTCCACTCTGCAATCCTTGAGGTGCCTCATTGTTTCCATAGGTGCTCAAAACTAGGTGGCAGATGCTGCCTTCAGAGGGCAACTGTAGAAGATTGAGGGGTGAGTGGCAGCAGGATGATAAATGGGAACATGAGGAATAGTTTGTTAAAGCTCTGGCTTTACTGAAGAGGAACATGCATGCAGAATGGTTATTTTACAAAGAAGGTGTACACATGGGGTCAAGAGGGATGTCTGCAGAGATGTGTTTGTATTTTGTGACTTCTTGAGCTTTCACATCTTGATCCGTCTTTGTTTCTCTCTTCATCATCACCCAGAGAAGCAGAAGTCCTTAAATTAACTTTACTTACTTCAAATCAGGATGGAGACTCCCTGATTTAAAGCCTAGTGACCAAGAAAGATGGCAGGTGATAAACCTGTTTCCATTTCCTGATTTTTTTTTCACCCTAATCACCAAATAACCCTTGTAGTTTTCCAGTGAGCTGGATTACATCTGTATGGATCAGCATGCGTGTGTTCAAGCTGTCATTATGACTGTGAAGATATTTCCTTTAGGGAAAAAAAGCACAATCTCGGTGGCTGTATCTTAAGTGTCATTCTGTTTTTCCATCACCTAAGGATTTGAGCAGCTCCGCCACTCTGAAATATTAAAATGAACATAGATTTGAAAGTATTTTTGTATTTAGAGGCATTGATTCTAATATGATTTCTCTACAAATTAAAACTCCCCTTGAAAAAGATTAAACTGTCAGTGATAACATCTAGGTTCTTGTTATGTCTAAGAGGAATAAATGCTGAAGTTACAGAATTGTCTGGAGGCTTAGAAAGTAAGAGGGGGAATTAACGATATGAGAGAGAATGGATGAAAGTATTGGATAACACTTTTTTTGAATTGGAGGAAGTGGAATGAGTTGAATTAAGAGGTTTATGGCCCAAAAGAATGCCCATTTAGTCTGATCTGCTATATAACATAAAAAATACAGTTTTAAGAGAAATCTCTACCCAGTGACTTGTGGTTGCTCCACGGCCTCTCTTTTAATAAGATATCAAATATTGATTTAAAGATACTAAGCAATAGACAATGTATTGGTTTCCCTGGTTAGCTATCCCTATTAAAAATATATATTATTTCCAGTTGACTGACTTCAGCATGAGCTATTGAGTTCTCACTATGCTTTTGTTTGCTAGATTAAAGAACTACTTAGTGTCAGATTTCCCCTGAAGACACTGATCAAATTGCTTCAGCCATCTCCATAGTAAATGAAATAGTTTGATTTCCATTCATTTCTCATTGTAAGACGTGTTTTTCAGACCATGAATCATTCATGGAAATCTTCTCACAACTTTCCTTAATTTTCAACAACCCTCTTATGCATGCACACCTCACCTGGATGCATTATCACTGTAGTGGTCTCATCAATGCTGCATTCAGAGACAATATTCTCTAGTCCTACTCATAGATACGTAAAGATTCTCGCTTTTCCTTTTTTTCCCCTCCCTGCAGCATTAAATTGGAAGTAACCCTTAGTTATTAACCATGGCCAAAAGCCCTCCTTGCTGACATTGTCTTCCAGAAAGTACCTGCTGTGTTGTATACCTGAGACTGTGTTCTGCGCTTCAGGTTGTCTCATGGTGCATTTGAATTCACGTGGAATGATTGTGCCCAGCACAATCAGATTTCTAAGCTATCTTTGTGGGCTTTGTTGTTTGCTACAATTCTGCCTGTGTTATCTGCATATTTTAGTGAGGATGTATGATTTTCTTACGTATCACAGAGAATGTGTGCTGCATGTGATTGGCCAAAGCAGCAATTCATATTGGAAGCAACTGGGAAATGTCACTATTAGTTCATCAGCTTTTGGGCCCTTTAAAAACTGCATCACACCAGTTTTAAAACAAAATGCGATTTTGATACCGAGGCAAATATTTTACAGAATTCCTATTCTGTTATGTCAACACAGTTATCTTAATTAACTAGACTTGAAATCTCTTCAAGTCTATTTGACAAGACCTGTTTTCCATGAAATTGTGTTACTTGCTTTTTCTGATCTTTTCTTCTAATGGAGTTATGTATCAGTCCTGTCTTGTGAGTTAAGGAGATTCAGTTTGCTACATTCTGGAAGCTTCATGAAAAGTGAACAAGGCAGCAGATAACCTGATCTGTATGAGGCTAGCTGGTTAATCTCATTTTTCGGTCTTCAGAGTCTATTCACCAGCCAGTGCTGTCTCATTCCAACTGCGGTAAACGCAAGATGTGCAGATCAATACTGCCAATGAGTGATTAGTAATTTGCAAACTTCAGTAAGTGAATTCATCTGATTTAAGGTTTTAAGTTGGAGAAGAAAGTAGAGAGGGAGTGATTGAGTGGGCTGAAATAACGGAAACGGATATTTCCTCTCAAGTGAAATGTAAGCATTGTTGAGCTCTGTTAAGCAAGACGATGGCAGAGATTTGTACTCCTTTCACAGTGATTACAGAAAATAGTTTTGTTTTTTTTTCTGAAATCACTAACATCAAATGTGCTTTTCACTTATCACCTCTTTTGATCTTTTTTTTTCCACTGTTGACCTACTGGAGGATAAAAATGTATGAGTTTATGCAAGTAGGATTTTTATCACTGTTCTTGAGGCCACTTTTTGCTGCTTCAGGCAGATGGATTCTGAGGTGCTTGTCTACTGTTCAGTATCAGTTTCAGGCAGAAGCTCCCTGGTTTCTGTCAGTACATCCCAGATGCATCAAAGACTATTTTGGGGTTCTGCCTGTGAAAGCAACTCTGAATAAAATGCCTTTAGCTCCCTCGGAGAACCTGTGTGCCGCTGACGATCACAGCTGGAGTAGCAGTAATTTTAAGGTATTAAAACTGCATTAAAAACAGAACAGTAACTGAAATATGAAAAATGTCCAGGTAATTGCTATGAAAGTCTAACGAAGGAAAAATGCATTCCTTCGCAGCAAATGTGATCTGACCCCTGAAAGTCAGTGTGACTGTGTGCATAAAGATGCTGTCTGAAAATCTGTAGTTAGCGAAGTATGGAAAGGCTGTCCTTCAGGTTTGCTCAAATAAAGTTGAAAAAAATGCTTTCTCAACTGCAGCTAGTCTGTGTTTGAGGTATGCAAGTGTTACCTAATTAAAACTTAATGGGAAACAAGTAACTACCACAGTGGTAGAGCGTGTTGCGATAGCTGTTGTGTAAGGCTGAACTGTCCTGTCCTCCATGGTTTGTTATATGAAGGCTGGAGAACTGGTTTCCCACAACACTAGCAAACTAGAATTTCTCCTCATTCACAATTTTCTTTCATAAAAATGTTGTGGTTCATGTTGACAATGAGGAAAGTGATGATAAAAATCAAAGCCTGAATTTTATACAGCAGGAAGTACTGTGTTTTGAACAAGGTTTTGTAGTGTTAGCAGTTTATAGGTTGACCTGACAGTCATAATTCTGGGAAATCTTGGCAGTAAAATTTGAAATCATTGCCCCTTCACATCTCTGTGCAAAATGTGCTTGTTGTTTTCCCTTCCATTAGCATGGTGAAGTAAAACTGGTGAAATAAAATCGAACAGGAGACAGGACAGTTGTATTTCAGACCATTAAGCCATGCACTGATGTCCAGACTGTTTTGTGTCTACCAAATATATTTCAAGATAGATTCAAATTGGTTTTGGCTCAACTTGGTAGCAGCCTAAGCTTGAATAAGGAATATGTGTTGTGGAAGATTAATTGATATAGGGCAGGTTTAGCATGTTGACAGAGTCATTTCGCTAATGGGCTGGTGATCCCAGTGTGACATTCTGAAACATTTTCACATCTCTCTGGCTCAAATTGCATTTAAGAAAAAATGGATGAATAGTAGTTGAAGGTTTGCAGGCAGCTAAGAAGTGTTTTCCCTCAGTGGAAGCCAAGAAAGTGGATTTAGGCAGCTTGTTGTGCTGATACAAGTCCCCCATGTGGACAGCCTCACGCAGCACGTGGGGTAGGAAACGGTGGGGGGATGTAGCTTGTGTCACCCACAGAAGTGCAGCATAAATCAAAAAACCTGCCCTTGTTCCAAAAATGTTTTTCTCTTTGTCATGGGAGTAGAAGGGTTTAAACTGAAACTTGTCTCTGTAGACAAGGCTCGGGTGGATCCCTTGTGCTGTCTGCACGGTGTGGGTGGCTGCTCCTCCTCTCCCCTCTGCTCCCTCTTACCCTGCCACGTTACAGCTCGAGATTCCTTTTCTCGGCTCAAGAATTTATTCCTATATGGAGACTTTCTGGGTCTCATCAGTACAATGGGTGAAGCAAAACCAAGTTACCAGCTCTTACTTTCTCAGGCCATATGTAACTAGTGAGGGGTATTGATTTAGTTTTGATGTGATGTAGTTTATAAATATGCATGAGGATTTAGGGTTATTTAACTGTGCTTTTTAATTCTCCTTGCATTGCTGACTCTTCTAGTTGAAAGTTTCTTTGTATGCACAGCAAGCTGCTCTGTGACAGCCCTACTCTCACTGCCTGGGACCTCTCTAACGTTTGTTAATCCCAAGTCTGTAGAAACTTTTAATGTTCATGGAATAAAAGGACACAAAGCGATGCCCTTCTGCATGGGGGCCAAGGGAGCAGAGCCCAACTGCCTGAGGAACTAGGTAAGGAAACTTGGGACCAAAAGGCAATCATTACCAGGTGGGAAGGAGGAAGGAGATGGAGAAGACCTTTTCCATGCTGCTGGAGAAGGGGAAAAGAGCTCTTTTCATCAGGGAACCTACAACTTGCTTAAATAAAGTAAGTAACCTGATCAAATGGTGAAAAGGGAGGGAAAATCAAACATTTGCCTGTTTGCCCTGAGGAGCTGGAAGCAAATGTACCCTCTGAATCGATATTTGGATGTTTTAGATACTCGGGTCTCTTACTTGAGAAAGAGCAGAGCAAACAAAAGAGGATTCTGCATATTCAACATGTCTAAGTGAAACTGTAGTGACTCTTTCTGGTGAATAATGTAGATAGCTACATGGATAATTAAGAAGGGTCTGTACGTATTTATACGTTTTTCTGAGATGTTGGAAGCTCCCTATTTGCTCTCTCACTTCTCCCTCTACCAAATCATCCCTTACTAGAGAAATTTCCTCCTGGTACATGGTTGGACGATGAGGTGGTGTTGGGGAAGATGAGCTCTTCCCAGGGGCAAGCTGTGTCAAGACAACACTACGTTGCTGAGAAGTGACTGCGACAAAAAGAATAAAGCTTGGCAATTCTTCTGCAGCTCTTCGTCCCCTCGGTGTGTTGCAGGGACATGTTTTGTTTTCCTCATTTTATCTTCGGCTTGGCGAAAGCAGGCGATAACCTCTCGCAGTGAGAGGCTGCAGTGGAGCTTGTTTAACCTGGAGCACGTTTGCTATAAAACCCACTCAGACGCTGCCCAGCTGCTCGAGGAGACTGTCAGAAATGAGTCCTCCAAACCATTTGCGTCTGTCACAGTTCCTATGTGATGTGAAAGGGAACTTGACTTGCTCTTTAAGTGGAACTGCTTCCAGCGCGAGGCAGGGAATCTGTTAATGACAGCGGGTTAGCTCTGCGATGTGGCCAAGGCTGAGGGTGCGCGTTCATTCACTGAAAGGCAGTGGAGCCGTTCAGGGTTTGCTTTGTTCCCTGCCAAGTCAGAGTTATACATGCAAGGACATATAATAGAACTTTCATATGCATTAAATTATAGGATTAAAATGACTTGGTGCACTTGAAGCCTTCAGGAAGTTTCAGCATTGATGTTAATGCTATCGTGGTTGACCTCAGCAACCAGCCTATGCAATGTCTGCTGTGCCAATACACGACATGATTGACAGCTCTTCTTGTCACTTACTATTCAGGCATGTATACACTCAGCTGAAGTTTGATGCGTCCTGCCATCAGATCTTGAAGGCAGTGGCTTTTACATAATTTTTAATTATTCATTTTTCATTTATATAAGATATTATCTAAAAAAAATACCCGTAGAGGTTTTGCTTTCTGCTAATCAGATATATTAAGTGGAAAAATCTCATTACATTGGAGTTTAACTTTCCTTTCTAAAGTCTTAAAAGAGGGACCTCTGTTGTCATACTTGACTCTGACTCTTCCCTTCCTGTGTGAATATGGAGGATCCCAGGCTAGCGCAGCCGATTTGTGCTGCTTTTCTCCTCTGGGATCTCCTCTTGAAATCCCATCTGAATTCATTCCAAAGTAGAGCTTTACCAGGAAATGCAGAGTTATGGAGGCATTAAAGTGAGATTTATAGAGCATTGTTAGGAGGGAAAGCTTTGAGCGGCTGAATATCTGGATTGGAGTAAATACTACAAAAAAACCTCACTTCAGGTATCTGCTGTCTTTCTGGTCTATTTGTACAGTATCTGTATGTGCATGGTGCACGCAGAATATGAAAACAGAACAGCAAAGTGGTAGTTAATTTTTTTTTTTTGAACTACGTGTACTTCTCTTGAAAAGCTAGGTTAGGTCTGATACTTCTCAACAGTATTCTTCACCAAAGTTACTTCATTTGTATGGGAACGTTGATAAAATGTTTTTTGAAATTCAGATCTGTGAGTGCCAGCATTTCTCACCATGAAGTTAAGTCTTATCTCTGGAAAAGAATTTTTATAACTCAAACTATAAGCTCTTTGGGGCTGTTTTCAGAACCTATGTGCTTTTTATTTTCAGTGTCTTTATCAGAGGTTTTTGAACCATCACAGATCTCTCCTCTGCATGCTACTAGAGTGTAAATAATAGCAACTTTTTGTGGACTTTGTTCTCTGGAAAGACAGGAATCCTTGACTTGAAAACACTAGTGTAGAAACCCTGGAATTCAAATCTCTAAGTGGTAACAAACCATCCTAGAGCAGGCTGTGATTTTCTTCCATTTCAGTAAAAGGAAGAGCAGTGATTGAAAAGGACAGTGAGCGTTTGAATGCATTTTTTCTTCCAGATTATCCCAAGTCCATGCCATTCCATGCCTTGCTCTCCTGACTCTTAACCTTCTTGTCACGTTTGTTTGCATCCCAGACCTCATCTGAATGCCTCACTCAATGCAAATTATAGTCTTGCATCCTCCAGGGGATAATGCATTTGAAAGTGGGCATAGAGAAAAGATCTCCTTTATAAAACTGTACCTGAAGGGCCTGAGCACCACTGGTGAGACATTTTATTTTATTACTCGCATTGCAGCAGTGCCCAAAATGTGTTACGTGTTGTACCAAAAGATATGGTCTGGTGTTAGAGCAGTGTGATTAGGGTGATTAGAGCTTTTTTGTCTGTGATACATCCTAACTCAAACTGCCTCTCTGTCTCATTGCTAATTTGCTGTAGATGCTGCGGTAAAAGAGGGCCATAGAGGGGAATATCAATGAGTACATGTAGTGTGGCAGATCAGCTCAGGAAGGAAAAGAAAAGGCCCTGTGGAAGTCTTTGTGGCAGGAGCAGCTGATCCAGGTGTTGGAGGTGGTGTTAGTGGTGGAGTGGGGAAAATAATGTGGGATTCCTTATGTCATTGCATGTGAGGGTAAGGATCTGAAATCTGTTGCACTAGTGGGAGCTATAGAAGAGTTACTGAGGATGAAGAGGCATAACTCTGTCTGGCACAGACTATCTTCACCTTCACTGTTGACTACCATGGGTGGTCAGGAGGGGGTAGAAGAAGGGTCGCCTGAATCAAGGTGTATGGACAAGAGGTCACATCACTGGGGCAAGGAGACAGATCTTCCTGTTTTGGGGAAGAAGTAGGAGGATTTGAACTATGGACTGACTAAAAGAAGGATGAAAAGGTTGCCCAAGTGAATTTCTGCTGCCAGGTTTCAGGGTTGTGCGTGCTGTAGATGTACACACAAAGATGATGGAGAGAGAAACGTAGGAAAGAAAGTAGGGAACAGCATGAGACCTGATGGGAGCAAGTGAGCCTTTGCCCAACATCCAGCACCTTCTGTTTTGTTATTTTTTTTCACCCCAACTGTTTCTGATTTTGAGTGTGCACATGCTGGCAGAGCTATGAGGAGCAGGTGGTGGTTGTTGCTTATTTGTCAGCTTGCTTTGTCTCATCTTTGCAATCCATTTTTGTTAATGTAGCTCCTGTTCCAAGGGCTTTAAAGATGCCTTGGTGTAGTTATCTGCTGTGACAGAGGGAGCTGGGGCTGGTGAGCATGCTACGCTTTGTGTACTGGGTACAGAGGGAATTCTTTGGGATGTGGTTTACTTTAGGTTTTACTCTAATCACTTTAACAAGCCTGAGCAAAGAAACAAAAAAGAACAAAACAAGAAACAGAATTTCCATTAAAATGGCATTTCCTGAGGTAGGATTAAGCTTTCTGAGACTGCCTTGTATCGGGTGCAGAAATGCCTCCTATATCCTTTTGTAGGAGAGAGTTGAGTAAACAGTTTTTGTTGTGGTTTGGTTTTTTTTTTTATTATTATTACTTTTTAAAGCTGTTAAAGTAAAAATAAAATAAAGGTAGACCAGGAGAAGCTGCTTCCCTGTATAGTCAGGCTGATTCTAGGTAATAACCTACTGCAACAAGAGCAATAGTTGTTGGGGACCATGTGCCTTTCAGGTGATAAATTCCAATTTTGCCTTCCCACTGTTTTTTTGTTCTCCTTCGAGAAAAATTTCCAACGAGTATTGGTGCAGGACTAACAGCAGACAATTCATGATGTAAATGCTATACCATTAACTGTAAGCTGAAGATAAATACATTCAAAGATGACTTCTAATGATTTGTGACTTTTCTGCTTTCGTAATTCAGTAAAAGCAACGGGGTATTTATTAGCTGTGTGCAAAGCCTGTCTGCGTGTGTGGCTGTCTACTCACAGATACCACATGTTTTCAGAAAAGCGAAACAATAATTCCAGAAACCTGAAGCCTTGGGAAAGGCGTGCATTTCTGTTGCAGCTTGAACTGTGTAAAGGACCCGCAGTCAGGAGGAGGCGCTGAATCCCAGGAATAAGCTTGCAGGTCTCCAAAAGCAGCATCAGCCCTTCTAGCAGTGCAAGCATCACAAACTTGGATTTTGCAAGAATTCAGTAGCTGGAGCCTGGCACAGCAAGAGACCAGACAGAGGCCTCGGGTAACATTTTGTTGCAAGACAAAGACAGTCGTGGGGCGGACAGAGTAAGGAACAACGCGTGATAGACCTGGACACTGGGGTTTACTTTAGAACGAATTATATCAGACATTTTACCCCATTTTGTTTTTTCACACGGTTGTTTGTTCGCTCCCCTGCCTCAGTGCTGCCTTCTCTAGGGCTCAGCATCCCTTCCCCGCAGGGAGATTGCTGCTGGGAAGGTTGGGCAGCAAGTCCTGTCTCCTCACAGTCACCAGTCACAGGTGTTACTGGCCAAGGCCTCTGGGCATCCCCTGGCCTCCATCCCGGTGCATCTCTCTGATCTCCAAGGTCTTCCTCACTTTCAGCATCTTTCCTCCAGCCAGGATCATCTTTGTCATCATCTTTGCATGCCCTCTACTTTCTGGGACTCTGTCCCCATTTGGGAACTCCTCGTTTCGGTACCACCTTTCTTTCTGGAATCCAAAGACCCTGGTTTTCCCCATCTAAATAGTCTAAATCATTGATCAGTTTCTGATCAGCCTCCTAAGCAGTGACTGACTTGTGTATCTCTGTCTTTGGGAGGATTCAGGCTGTGCCACTTTTGGTTTACTCCAGGTCTTACCAAAATTTACACCCAAGCTGTGCTTACGGTGAGCAAGCAGCATCTTCTGCTGGAGAGTTTGAAAGTTCAGTTTCAGACATTCACCGTGTGTATGTACGCAATTATCTGCCATGTGGTAGGGTTCACAATTTCAGCTGCTTTTTGCCTACAAGAAGTAGCAAATGGAAGCAAGAACATTCCCCCACTTGGATGCTTTTGAAACACTTCCCTTCCACCACCCCTGCAATTGATGCTTTACGTTTTGTATCTGTATTTAAGAAATTTTCCCATCTGTCTCCTACAGTCTCTGTTTTGGATGTTCTCCCAAGGTAACTACTGACCATTTATTTCTTTAAAGCTGATACAATCTTCTAAGTTCCTTAGATTGTTTCTGTTTAAGTTTCCCAGTATTGAATAATGCATCCCAGTCCGAAAACCTTGGAGATTTTTCTCTTTAAGAAGTCAGCATGGAAACAAATTCCTTAGCTAAGAAAGCAGCAGTGTGTGTTGCTTGTATTTGGGTGGCGCTCACTGTGTGTGAGAGTCGCACAAAGAAGAAATGGTCCTTTCCTTGAAGAGCTTCCAATCGTCAGCCTTTTCTCAGCAGGGGCAAGCACAATCTGTTGCATTGCAAGCAAGTAGCGATTAAACTCCGCTGCCCATATGCTCCTCCAGAATTTATTGTGCTGCTCAGAAATCACAATCTTTTAAGCTTGATAGACATCAAGACTGTGAAAAAATAAGGTACTTAGGTGCACGTCAGCCTCATCTATGGGTTTTGACGACTTTGCTTTCAAAAGCATTAGACAGGAGGAGCCTATGAGGATGTGAAGTCGGTTGCAAATCCTTGACGGTGCTTGCTGACATTGTATCCTGACAGTCATCGCCTCCTTGGGACGCATGAACTTCTTTAATTTCATTAGTGGTGTTAGGTAAACGTATTCACAACAGTTGAGACTATTCTCTTTGCTACCAGTTCTACCTTCTGATTAGAAATATCTGCAGTAGATGAACAGATCTTAAATGGAGTTGTTAAGCACTGAATGTTTCATCAAATGTAAAGTAGTCCACATGGTTTTAAGTACTTTATTCTTACCTATGGGCCTGTGAAAGCGAGTCGAGTAGAGAGAAAAGCTTTTATAGCTCCGGGAGAAAGACATCCCTGAATTGGGACTGTGCAGTTTTCAAACAACGAGGAGGAGAGATGCCAGAATAAGTTCAGCCCTTTTCAAGGTGCTGTCACTAGCAGCTTTCATTGTTCTTCTAAACAACTCCTCTTCTAAAGGAAAAGTTTCTGTTTTTCAGAGATTAAAGCAATCCTGTCTTCATTCATTGCTTCATCACTTGACTGATTCTTCCCTAATGGGGAGATTACTTAGGGAGTTTTTGAGCTATCATTTCAACATGTAGACCAACATACTGACTATTTGCCGATAATATAGTTTTAAAAAATGACACACAGCATCAGCACAATTATCTCCTCGGGGTGGGGTTTTTTTTTCAAGCTGGGAGATGGAAGTGGGAAGGAAAGGCAGCAGCGTTTGACTTGAGCTTGTACCTCTGTTCTGAATGGCAAATTGGCCCTGTTTAAAATTCGCTTTTCTGTAATCTTCTGTCAGAAAGTTTATTGATAGCCAGAGTCTTACTAAATAGTTCTGCCACGTCCCAGTGTGTGCTTAGAACATAGCGCATTAAGCCAATATTTGTGTGTTGCATCTGCGGTGGCTGTCTGACATAATGGCTGCGCGATCGGGACAGAAGTAATGGGATGGTTTTTCTCAGCGGTCTATGTGAGAGTTTCCCTTGTGCATACCCTGGGGCACGTATCTGGGAGGCTGAGGATAATGCATCAAAACAACATTATTGCACAAATTGTAGAACATATTAACATGTGGAGTAAACAAATCATCTCTGTAAAATGTCCGGTGCCCTTCTGAGAGCATGAAAATGGTTTTGCTGCCTTAAGCACCAAATCAGCTAGTTAGCATCTTGCTTTCCAGGAATGAATAATTCACTGTACTACTAAGTGTCAACCAGACTTGGTTGCAATCAATCAAGGTATTTATTGCTTTCTCCTAAACTGAAGCTCTGTGTACATTTTTCTGACAAATCTGAATTACTGGCTCAATGTTATTCTTTGAAAGAAGGATCAATGAACACCAGCAGTTCTCTCTAGTTCAAGTTATTTACTCTTCAGCATCTCTACAATTTCCAGTTTTTAAAGTATTAGGAAAAATAGGGGTAAAGAGGGGCTGCTGCTGAGAAACTAGCAGTAATGTATCATCTTCACTCTCTGACACACTGGCCATGATGCTGATGAGCAGAATGACCTACCAAGTTATCTACTGAAAGAATGTGGGACAGGGTGGCTTTCCAACAAAGGGACTGTCTGTAGGTCATGTATTGATTGCATCCCCCAATTGTCTCACATTTCTATATAAAGGCACCATGAGCTTAAGTGGATTTGGTCGATTCTCACATTCAGACCAAGTTTCCAGACCTGAAGCACATTTTTCTGGCTTCTTGCAGAACCCAGGGATACGTTAACATTTTTTTGCAAGATGCTTTTTAACTCTGTTAAGCAATTCCTCCTTGCATGTGTTGGTTCGACACAGAAGCAGCATCTGGAGCTGCTCCCGGGCATTTGCTCGGGGAGTCCCAGCTCCTGTTCAAAGAGCGTGGCCATCTCTTCTGTAGCATGCCTTTCAAATGCCACTGTTTGGTCGTCCTTATCAGCAGCCCTAGATTAGAAATGATTTTCTAAATGGGCGAATCTGTTTTAGGTCTTCTCTTCCAGCACTTGAAACATCTTTTTCCAGGCTTCTGTTACAGAGCTGAAAGGACAGACAGAATTCTGATCAGTAAGACTAATTTGTGGGAGGAAGAACAGTTGACAGAGAAAAACCAGCAATTTACGTTTTTCAGAGCTAAAGGGATTTCAGGAGAAGGAGGTTTGCCTTCTTCAGTCCCTGGTTTCTTACTAGCATTAGGGTTTCATTTCCTTCAAATGCTAGTGGGATTTTAATGCTGCTTTGCTGTCTGTTATATTTAGCAGTTTCCAGCTATGACTCTTCCTAGAGCCAACCAAAGTCACTCCCAACCTTCAGAAATTTGGAAAAACACTCCAAATGGTTGAAGTTGTGATACTATTTTGGCTGTCTGGTTTTAGATACACGTGTGTCTGATCCCTTTCATCAGAAATTGGCTCTGGTCTGCACCGTTCCCTGCAAAAGCTTCCTGCGTTTATTTGAAAGTCCGTAGGATGTCAGTAAATTTCCTGGAGACTTAAATAATGCTCTGCTTGGTGTGAGTGTGTAAGGCAGCAGTACGGGCTGGTGGTGAGGAGAGTCATCTCTGAAGATATGTTTTCTTTTCATTTCTGCCACGGTGCTGCTAAGAAGTCTCGAACTGGAGACTGCATCTTTCCATACCTCTGCTCCCCTCACATGCTGCGTCTTCAGGCTTTGTTGTCTGATTTGGGGGTTTTAGGTGGTAATTTCTTGCGGGGTTTGTACAGGACCTAGCATGCTGGGATCCCGGTCTCACTTGGTTTCTTTTAGGCATTCCTGTAATACAAACCAGCAGCACTAATATTTTAGCTGTAGGGAGAAATGTACTGGTTTGATGTGTGCTGTGTAGAATAAAGAGAAAGCTACTGCCCCTAGCCCAAAAATGTGAGTAGCATAACAAATATGTTAGTGATCTCCCAGAAATGTTAAATGAGATGGATTCTGCCACAGCCTTCATATCACAGTGGGTTTTTAAGAGATTTGCCTGCACCAGTGTAGCTTCAGAATGACATGCTCAGGAGTGCTGGTGAGCCCCGAAAATAAGGCTGAGTCCTAGTGCTGACTTTTAGAGCATGATTTTTCAAGGGGTGTGTTATAAACGAAGAGGATAAATGGGCTGAAAGAGCTATAAGAGCCAAAGCACTGCAGCTTCATGGCAGGGCTTTACAGAGAGGCCAGAGAGATGTTTTAAAAGAGTAAATAACCTGCAAAATAAGCAGACGAGCACAGCGTGGGTTAAAGCGGCCCCGACAGGAAGGCAGCGGCAGTCTCCAGGTTTGCGTGGCTTTCCTCCACACTGAGATCCTTCTGCTGTCTCGTACCTTTGCGTGAGCGTCTGCAGCGATGGTGCAGTATGAAAGCGCAGGCGATCTCTGCGCCGTGCGCTGGAGCCAGCGTGGTGGTGGCAGCCGGGGCGAGGAGGCGAGGTGATCTCTGCCTGACCTTGGCGCTGCAGCCAGCCAGGGAGATGGGGCCAGAGCTGCCCTTCACGGCTTGTCAGAGGTACCGCGGTACCGGGCTGCGCAGGGAAAAGCGGGCTCCACAGCTCTGATTTTTAGAGCACCCTGTGGTCAGCCAGCATAAACCCCAGTGCAAACTTTGGGGTTGAATCTCTTCCCTTGCAAGGCAAACAGGAGAGTGGGGAGTGCCCTGACCTGTCTGGAAGAGTCCTAAAACGCAAATAGCACGAGAAGGTAGACAGCTGGGTGAGGAAACGGGTTTGTAAATGCCAGTGTGTTGCTGGGGTGAATATATCTAATAAGTTGGTGTTACAGCTGTCTTCATGCTCCCTCTGTTCGACATTTCCAAGCTGCTGCGTGGGGTCCTGGTCCTTCAATTCTCTCCTAAGTTTTTCCTGGCTGAGGCTGTCTGTGGGATTATTTCTTCTCTTGGTCCTACTGGCCTGTCTGCAGGTCCAGGCTGTTTGTCTCAACCTCTCTGTTGAAATGGGGTCACGAAGCACTGTTGCAGTGGGGCTGCAGGACAGCGCTGCCTTCCCAGATGCTCCCGTAGGTCTCCCGAGCACCGCAAGGGTTGGGCGGTAGGAGAACGTGCATCACCTCCCCAGTACATGGCCGAGGCTGTGAAGACCACAAACTCTGACTGCAGGGAATCCATGCAGCTAGGAAGGGTACCCAAGATCTCTGTGCTTTAAGTTTCTCTAGTTCTCTGGAGTCAGCTCCCTGGGCCAGAGCAGCCCTTTGGGGGTTCCCATGTCCTCCTGTGTTAGGGGGTTCCTCCCAGCCCCTCTTTGCCTGGGATATACAGATACAGATATGATCTTCCTTTGTTTTTAACTTGTCCTTATGCTGTGAAATAGTGACCCTGACTTCCACCCAGATGGACAAATGTGGTTAAGCTAGTTTCTCACGAGGAGCGCCATATTGGTTGCTCAGAGTACGAGTGTGAGGAACGACCATACCCCCTCTATTTTTTGGTCTGGAAAACACAACAGTGAGAGCATCTGTTGATTTCCAGGTGTGTTGATGCTTTCCATGCCAGTGGCACGGGGATTCAAGGTTTCCAGTTGTGCAGTTTCAAAGGATATTTTCAGCAGTAGAGTCGAGAAGGCAGTAACCTTGTATTCACCAGCACATGGACCCCATGCTCATGACCAAAAGTGCTTTTGGAGTTCATTCCACATCTTCTCCCAGCTCTAAATTGTGCTTCCCGTTTGCCTGCATAACTGCCAGCCTCCTGCCAGCGTCAGCTTTGGCTGCTTCTCCTCCATGGTGGGCCTGGTATGGCCCTGGGAGCCAGCTGGCAGAGGGGGAGCCAGCCTTGGGGACCTCAGGGGAGACGTGAGCACCACAGTGCCTGTGCATTGCTGGCTGTGCTGCTGGACCCAGAGCCCAGCGCTGCTCCCGGGCACCTGCGTCTCTGCAGGTGAGCACACCTCTTCCAGCTGCCTTCTGCCCAGCTAACATCTAGAAAGTGAGGTTTTAAAGGAGAATTTCAGTATGGTTCCTGCAAGAGGGCACTTGAATAGCTGTGAGATGTAGCAAACATTGCATGTGAGCACAAAAAGTGCCCAGCTGGCCCTTACTGTGGTCTGTCCAGCCCAGAAGAGCATCTCCGACCACAGTGATGGAAGATCCTTGTTTGGGAGAGCCCACAAACTTGGCCATGCTTCCTGGCACTCTCCCAGCACCCAGAGATGCTGGAGGATGCACCCCTGCCTTCCGCTGGCAGAGTTCACTTACAGAGCTGTTGTCCATGAGTTTGTCAAACCCATTTTTGAACCAGTGCTGCATCTGCTGCCAGGCTCTGGGGCGGCGAGTTTCAGCAGGTCACTCTCTGCTGCGGGCAGAGTTGCTTTACAGTATGTGGATGGAGTATTTTCAATAAAAGATGTTTGGGAATGGGATCTTCTGGGGTATCTAACCAGCAACGACCAGCAATTCAGGATGAAGTTGCTTAGTCTCTGCTCTAGTTTGTGTGAAAAAACCCCACATAAAGTTCTAGCACGTCTTTAATGAAAATGAAATGATGAAATTGGGATAATACCTACCTCATGCTGCTCTTGAGGGTTAATTAATGTTTACAAAATCACTTTAGGTCCTGAGATTTAATTGAAGGAAAAATATTACCATATAAAATGCCTTTTTATGTAGGCGCTGCTATAGGGTTTCAGCTGGGCAGAGTGCCGTGGAAGCCAGCATTAGCACATGCTTTACTACTTTTATGGTTGTGAGGCTTCCTGTAGTTTATGTGAAAATTGTCTCTCTGAAATCACAAATGTAACATCAGTGTTTTCCTCTCACTTTGAAAGAATATTAATTTGCTATCTCAGGACTTGACTGGCTATTTAAACCGCTATAAATACAACTCACCTCTGAGAAAAAGTATAAAATGAAATATCTGTTCACTTGCTTGGGATGAGCGGATACAATTTGCTAATGACTCCACCATTGGAGTCGTATGGACATTGCTGGCTCATACGAGTAGTAAATTAGGCTAGTACTGAGTGTCCTGCTGTAGTTAAAGGGTGTATCTGTGTGTTCATTATAATCTCCTGCTATCAAGAGATTTAAAATACAGCTATGGAACTTAATTTCTGGAGTTAAATTTAACTGTGGAGGTGTCAGCCGGGGAGCAAGCTCTGTTGAGTGTTGGGGTGTTTTTTTGTGGGGGTTTGGGGTTTTTTTATGAAGGAGAGAGTAGCAAGAAAAGGAGAAGCAATACTGGGTATGGCTGACTTCAGCTGTTGGAATAAAACATTATCACTGCAGTAGCGTCCCTTTTTCTGCTGTAACATTTTTTGCTTCATACAGAGAGTGGTACAGGTTGGGTGGACTTGGAGGTTAGATCAAGTTACTCAATCTGCTTCTGTTGTTTCTGCCATGCAGGGTGACTATGACCCCAGCAGAACCAAAGTGCTTCATTTCAGCATGAACCCAGCAAGCTTGGCCAAGCAGCAGCGCAAGGAGGAGCAGCAGCAGCTCCAGGAGGAGTGTGAAAGGCTGAGGGAGCTGGTGAGGGTGCTCGAAGGAGGCGGCTCTATCCCTGGGAATCTGGAAGGAGTTGGGAGTTTTCAGCCACCACAAGAAATTGCAGGTAGGCTGCTGGCTTCTGGTCATGAAAATGCACTTATTCATCCGTACTGCCAAAGGAACTGACTGCAGAAGCAGATGGAGACATTGCAAACAGTGTGCTTGATGGAACCATTGTAAGGAAAATGAAAAAAGCTGGGTTGATGCAGGAGAGAGTGAATGTGTGGTGGCAATCCCGTGGCAGTTTGGTACAGAGGGTGGGTGGTAAGGATAAATAATAATACGTATCATTTGTTCATGATAAATGAAATACCAATGCAACAGCCCTCATAGGCTGGCGCTGCTGATGGAGTAAAAGGAAATATTTCCTTCCTTTCAGAGCTAGTTTAGCCCTTGAGGTAGTACAGACAGCAGGAAATAACTTTCATAGCTGCAGGGAAGCAAGTGGTTGAAATCTTTTCAGACCTGGCTTAAAACAAATTAATATTGTTTATCAGTGTATATGTGCCCCATTGATCACAGCTACATTCAATACTCCATGAAAATAGAGCACATCCTTCACCTAGCTAAATACATTTCACAGAATCTGTGGCTCTCCTCCAGTACATTCTGTCTTCTCTTCACATACCTGAACGAGTCTTTTTAGTACAGTAACCCCAAAGTCGGCACCTCCAGACATGCTCTCAGACTCTGTAGATCAAGGTAAGGATATCAATAAAACATGACCCATCACCTCCAACACTGCGAGGGGACCAGGCAGAGTCGAGTCATGCTGCAGAGCCCAGGAGATCTTACTGCTGTAACTCTCTCGCATGTACCTTGCCCTCAAAACATTTTTGTTAGAGAAGAGAAAAATAAGAGAGAGCTGAAGGTCCGTGTGGAGCTAACCTGTTGTGTTCCAGCAGCACGTACGCAGTCAGTGCCTGGACGTCAGGATCCTCCCTCGGATGAGTCTGAGAGGGCAGAGCTTTCCTCAAAGGCCATGTGTGCTGAAGACTGGAGACCCACAAAACAGCAGAGCTCTGGTTTAAAGAAAATACATAGAAGAAAATACCTTTCACTTCTATGACACCAAAATGCTCTGAAAGTAGCTTACTTGTTTTCCTATTGCTCAAACAATAGTACTTTATTACTGCTAAGAATGTATTTGTTCTGGCATCTCGTAGTGGATTATGGTATTATATAGCCTTAAAAATATGATGGTGAGAAGTGTAGCTGGGGTGGTTTATAAAGTGAAGAGCTGACTGGATGTTAGAAGTGACAGTTTGTCACTGTTGTTAGTGGATGCTCTAACGAATGGATAAGCGTTAAACATTTCCTGAACGTTTAAGGAAGGCTGCCTTTGCCCGTAGGAGCTTCCAGTCTAAGACCCCAGTAAGACTCTAGCAGCTCTTGGGGATAGTTCTTGCATTGCAATTTGAATCTGAAATGCACAGGTTTTTAAATTACAGCAGATGCTGCTGCCCAATGCCCTTGTTATGCCCCTGAGTACCCGGCACATCTAATGCTGCAGATCCATGTGGCTGACAGTGCCCCTCGAGCCCAGGGGGGAGAGTGCCGGTCAGGGGCAGAGAGGATGAAGAGGTGAGGTCAGCTCTGTGTCTTTGCCGCTGATGAATGAACCTCTGGGGTATCATCTACAGTAATTAGACCCTTTCTTCTGGGGGAATGTGTTTCTCATGTATGCCTCCTGTGATTTGTTATTCATAATTCATAATTATTATTCTACTGCCTTTCACGCAGTTGCTTTTAGCTGTTTGTGAGGCACTTCTGTGCTGGGATGTTACCAGGTTTGTCTTTAGCTCATAAGGGATGCATTTTTAAAGCTGTTTTCTCTTTTGCCTTTGATTCTGACAGGAAAACAAACAGCTCACTGGGTTTCGGGGTGTTCCCAGCCTCTCACGTATGTGACGCTTTTTTTCCTTTTGCCCCAGTCCCATGCTATGTTATTCTGACTTCTGGTCACCAACTCAAATGGGAGAGAGCATCAGTTGCAGAGCGTAGCAGGGTGTGAAATACTTCAGTGTCATTTATCACAGTCATGGGAGGGCCCTTTGCGCTCTCAGAGTGCCTGTAAGTGCGTATGGAAGTGGTTCATATAAAGAAACTGGGGAAAACAGCTGTGAGTGAAGGATGGAGGAGCCCTGTAGATGACTGTCTTTGGGACCAGGGCGAACAAACCAGGATATATGGAAAGACCTTGGGTTTTTTCTTGTATTTTATACACTTGTGTGCATCTCTGTCATGCATGGGAAGCGTTGCCGTAAAGAATCCTAAACCTTCCTTTCTGCTGCGGGAGCGTTCGGCAGTGCGGTTGGAGGATGAAGGCTGTGTACATTAGGATGCGCAAGAGGTGCTGAGGATGCTACGGCACTGCCTGTAAGGTCAGCGGGCGTATCTGAGCTGGCTTGAAATTAGCCAGATGCACGCCAGGTTTGGCCTTCTTGCTGGGGCAGGGCAGAGCTGCTGGTGGGTGAGGGGACAACTCGTCCAGCGCACCATGCAAGCTGCATCCATTTTCTCATCGACTCTGTCCTGCTTAACTCACACAGCATCCGCAGGGTGGATGCAATAGCTGCTCCGTGTGCTTTAACAGCGTGGATTCATGTGGCCAGAAATCTTACACTGTCTCCCTCTGGATAAGAAATGGAAGATCCAGCTTTAACTGTTTTCTTAGGATCTCAACAGCTCTGCCCACAGGGATGGCTGCCATATGCCTTCGATTTTAGTATATTTTCAAGGTGTGAAATGGGGAGCATGTGGCAGTAACTCCCTCTGCTCTCTTTGTCATTGTGCAATTGGCTGCCTTGGGGAGGGAGGTTTATTGTGCATAATAAGGGAGCACGTTTCAGTGAGGTTTGTGGAGCTGTTTCTGTACAAAAATAACAAGAATTAGAATTTTTTTTGCACCCCTTTCTGTCAGCTGCAGTACCCATATGTCTGTTTATCCGTCTCGTTCGTATGACACATGCAAGAGGCAAATTGAGTTCTCTGAGCTTTTGAGGTGGGAGGTCTCTCATGTCAGAGTTGAATGGGATGAAGGGAATTCGAGGACAGAGTAGGAAAAGTGTGGATAAAAGCTGGGAAGACAGCAAAGGTCATATGTAGGTTTGCATTTTGCCTTTTGACAGATAGAGGTAAATTTAAGATTTTACTGTCCTATTTTGCTGTATAACCTGAATGGCTTATTGGCAGAGGTGAGGGATTTGGGTGGACTCTAGCCAGTCAGGTTTGCTGTGTTCAGCAAGCTTGTGTGATCTGCAACAATTACGCTTAAGGTTCAAAGAATTATAATTATACCAACCAAAAAAAAGGCATTAAGGACAATGATGTTGATGGTTTTGATAATAATGTATTGGCCATTATTAAACTCATTCATTGGACTGGAGTGCAGCACGTTTTTTCTGATCATGGTTCCGACTCCTGGATAGGTAATAAGGAAATTATTACTGTGGACGTTAAAGCTCATTAAATGTGACTCTATTAAAAATCAAGGTTATGCTGGACTTTAAATCTCTTTGAGCATAACCACTGGAGGCTGCAGCACAACCTGGCAACTTGCCATGTAGTTCAGTGGTCCTTTCCTCTCATTTATGCCGTAATAGTCTCTGTTAAAATGGGTACCAGCGCTATTGCAAAGGAGAGGTTTGAACAATGTGAGCTATAACAACATGCCGTCCTTTTTCAGAGAATAAGTTTGCACGCAGGTTTGTGCGGTATTAATGGGGCAGATCTGAGGGAGCCGCATTACGGGAATGGGCTGTAACTTACGGGTGTTTTGTTTCTGTCCCAGTGGCTGCTGGGGTCTGGGTTGTGTAAGAGGAGAGTGCACCAAGGTCAGGCTGCCATCTGGGGAGATGCTCTGAGTCCTCCTGTCTCTGAAACAGGGATGCAGATTGTAACAGCTTTGGAAAGGTGGCGCGGGGCATCACTGCCCAGATTTGGAATCTGTTCAGCTCTGCATCTCTCTTTCCCGTACTCTTCATACCTTCCCCCTGCTCCCCCCTCCCCCTTCTGGATTTCAGGCTGCATCTTCTGCTTTTTTTCTTCCAGCACCGTAGCTTTTCCTGTTTTTTTTTCAGTTTCTCTCCAGGCCTTTTCTGTTCAGATCATGGTTTTTTGTCTTATGTAGTCCTGGTGGACCTCTTGATTTTACTTTTCTGGCGCTGCTAGAGATGGAGTTCGGTCTTAGTTGCAAGCAAATAGGTAGGTGGCAGCTAACAGGGGGCTGACAAAAGTAATGACTTGAGTATTGTAGCAAAGCATAGGTAGAAATCAGAATGCTTTATGTGCTCATTATTTCCATTTGTGTTCTCATCTTAAAAGTAGTATATTTGAAGGTAGGAATGGATGACCCGTGGAAGCTGGTTCCTGACTAAAGAATGCAGTAGTGCGAATTTTGCATGCACTCTCATGATTTATTGCTATCCTGTTTTCACAGTGGAGCGTTCCCTTCTTTCATGCAGCCTCTCCCTGTGAGAAGGAGGAAGAGTGCTTTTAGTATTCTTTCTGCTGAGAGACAGGTTGGCACCTCTGCCAGGAAGGAGGATGGGGAAATCAACTCTGTTTTCAACCATCTGTGGAGAATTTTGGAAGTGAACTATTTTCCTGAACATAATCCCACAAAAAAAGGAAAGCTATTCATCCATCTTAGTGGTTTCAGTGTCCTTTTTCCCTTGTTAGGGAAAAGTAGGAAAAGGGAGTCCTTGATGTGGACTGGGGAATCTCACTCTAAGGCAGGTGTGTTTGGCCCCAACAGAGGTGCTACATCTGACGTTCAGCAGAGGCTGTCTCTGGCATTCACTGCCACGTCAGGGCCTTGTAAAAATGTAAGTAATTGGAATTAAATTGGGTAATGAATTAATATTAAAATAATCTAATCTTGTTGAAGTGACAAGCCGGAGATGGTAAAATTTGTCTCTGTCCCAGCATGCTTATGCTTCTGATGAATGCGCTTCTGAGTACAGAAGGCGACAAAAAAGGAGCAGATGGAACTTAGAAGTTGCCATTCTCCATCCACAGTTGGCTGAGCCGTTGGTGCTTGGAAGCCTTGGTGCTTCCTACCATCTGTGTGTAGGAAATCCACACATGGTGAGGGCTGCACCTGCAAATGAAACCCGAGTCCACCTGATGAAGGATTTTTCTGTGACCTTAGTTGTCGGTGGGTGCACAAGCGCAACATCCATATCTCACTTTGTGCCGGTGGCTCCCAGCATCTCGCTGGTCCAACAAGGTTGGGCCAGGTGAGTGCATCGAGAGCAGCTCTTCTTCAGTCCTGTAGTGCCTCTTCCTAAAGCAGAAGAAGGGTTTGTTAGGTGACACTTCTCTTCATGATGCTTAACGTGCCTGTTCCCATTGAGTTTGTACTGAAGGGATTGCCTTCCTTCTAAAGAGGTGCAAAGTGAAGGTCCAGGGCATTTGCTGTCTTCAAATGTTAAGGGACTTTTAGTAAGAGCAGGATCTTAGCCTTTGTGCCCTGCCTGTGTCTCAGTAAAGTAATTGCTTTATGCATATCCCAATTTTTCTGAAGTTTATAAAGAGCTTATCTTTGCCTCTGGTGTTTTGCTGTGCACTGATGAAGTTCTGTCCTCTTTCACGCCAGAGATGGCCACATGTTCTTGATGGGGGAAGAATTCATTCCCTACTGCTACCTGCATCAGAAACGTTGCATAGCTTTAATGTGCAAAACACAGATCATACAGAAAGCAGCACACAGGACTAGTGTTATTAGCAGCAGTCCGTGGGAGCTGCTTTGCCTGATGCACTCGGAGCCTGCCTGCCTTCCTGCGCTGACTCTGCAGCTGAAGAACAGTGCCTCTATGGGGCAATCCCCTCACCTCTCAGCTAGTTATTACCATTATTGTTTTTATGGTGCTAGTTTCTCTACTGCAAGACATTTAGACCAGTCTGGGACCTGAATAGTATATTAAGACTGGGAATAAGCTGGTAGTTTAAATAAAGCTTACTTTTATTTCCTTCCTTATCATCCATATCCCCTTGTCCCAGCCCAGCACTACAGGTAACGAGGTGGGGCTGCTAAATATACCTCTTTTCCTAAAAGTCTCTAGCCAAGTTGGGACCTCCTGTGGTTACAGTGGTTGTTGGGCAGAGTCTATAAAACCCTTTCACGTTACAATGGCGTCAATGGATTTGGGCAGCCCAGCCACAGGGGGAAGGTACCTTCAAGCCTTCCTGTGTTCTGATTCAGCGACAGTGTGGCCTTTGATGGTAAACACTCTGCACTACTGAAGTCAGCACAGATGCCTATTAAGAACCAGGTTTCTTGGCTTGACTGAAAGTATAGTACCTCAAGAGGGCTGAAAGAAACATTCCCTGGTTAAAAAAAAATTGCTTTTATCATATATAGCATTTTTCATCCAAGTTCTTTTGGAGATAACACAGATGTGAAGTCATGCAGCCCTGAATATATTCAAAACACTGTGCCCTGCCTATGGCAGCATGCCATGAGTCTGTTAAACAACCAGAGAGACTTGCCCCCGAGCACGACTTAATCTGTGTGCTGTGAACGGCCGGGACGTGAGCAGACAGGGGTTGCTGACCGAACAAACCCCCAAGGATGCCCGAAGCCTGCAGCTTCTTGTGAAACTGTGGTGGGAGGTGCCGGTGAGACGTTGCTTGGACTTTCAGACTCTGTCTGCTGTCCAGGGAGCCAGAGGTTGTAATAAATCCTGTAACGTAGTTCTGTTGTAGCTACTGAATGTGTAAAACTTGGTGTCAGTCAAAGGTTACTATCCAGACCGTACTTAGCCTTCACAGAGAGCGAAAGAGCTGCAGGAATTCTTCCTGGCCCCTCTTTTCCACCCAGTTCACGTGTGGAGTTCCTGGAGGCCTCAGTATTTCTGCTTATAAGAGGCGGCCTGTGAACCTGTATAACACCTCCAGTGATTCCTACATGGGCTTTTTTTTGAAGCTTCTTCTACCCTCTTACTAGGCACTGTGTAGAAGTTGATTACAAAATATTTAGTAGAAGCAGAAGCCTTGCTCCAGAGAAAATGAAGCCACTTCACCAAGGAATAAATAGTAAAACAAGTTGGGAGGGAGAAGGAAATGGTAAAGAAAATAAAAAAGTATGTGTGATGAGGGGGCCAAATTTAAACACTGAACTATGAGAATATCTACAACGGTTTCTGTAGCAATATGAGGAAGGAGGCTCCCCAGGGAAGGGTCTCTGGACTTAGAGATCCTGCCTTGGATGTGGATATAATGGAATTGAGTAGCACTGCAAGAAGATACTGCTGGGGAGAAGGTTGCTTGTTTCCTAGGCAGGTGTATTTTCCTTATTCAGTACTGATGCAGTAAAGTTGTGGTGTTACCTCTGAGATGGAAGAGGTCACCTTTGCTGAGGTAGATGGGAAGGGTAGAGGTAGCTAATATCATTACAGTTAGGCAGATAGCAAGGTTAGAGGTAACTTCTGGGACTAGATAAATCAAGAGAAAATGTGTGGAGAAACCTGAGCTGACAGGAGTATTCTCTCTCCTCTTGGCTTACTCTGTATGTGGCTTTGGAGGAGAACTGGTGATGGAAACAATTTTTTTAAGCCTGATGACTTGGGCTTCTATTTCTCGGTCCATCGATAGCTGAGTGAAACATGATGTGACCATGAGGAAGAATTATTTTGACTACTAGAAGTAGCCCCCAGAAGTATCTCTGCTCCTTCATTTGTAACATTTATAACAAGGGAAGTTCAGAGCCTGTGCAAGGAGAGAAGTCAATGAGCAGCAGCAGGAGACAAACCCTTTCTTTCCTGTGTATTAACTGCTTCCCACCCCCCAAATCCCTATAAAACACCATCGAACTTGTACCGTACAGAAACTGCCACTTTGCAGATAGCACCCTTTGTGGCCATAGTTCTTCTACATCCCTCTGGTCCCTCTGGTTCTTCTATATCCCTCCGTGCTGATGGTTTCTTTATCAACCGCAGACAAGCCAACAGGCTGTTGAGCTTTATGGGTCTTGGTAAACTTTGACAATTGTGTTTTTCTGCTTGCATATTTGAGTCGAGCTCTCGTTGTTTGTTTGTTGCCTTCTTGGTGGCTATGTAGCATTCAGGATGCTCCTGCTAGATCTCTACAGTCCAGCATTTCTCCTGAAGGGAAGGAAATGCAGTATTATCTGCAGCTGCCCTTTGGATCCTGCGGGGTTGTGATATGAGCTGCCTCTTACAGCACTTTGCATCAGAGAGCAGCTTTTGATTAGGACCGATGTGCCATAAGGCCTCTGGATGTACACAATTGAAAATGCTCTTTCATTCGTCAGCAGGATTGAGAAGAAAGGCTTGTGCTGATGTCTCGAATTCAGGCCGACACGATTTCCCTGACATTAGAAGAACCAGCCTGCCAGCATGGTGGAGTACTCTGGCAGGGGAGAGCCTCAGATCTCTGCTCTGCATCTTGTCAATGTATTGTTTCTCCTGGAAATTAAAGCTTGATGCCTTTATGTGCAGTACAGAGTAGTGGGAATCTAGTCGAGAAACTTTGCAGGGGGGGGTCGAGGTTATCAGGAACCTCTTGAAAAGCTTTGTGCTGGCAAGGTGAACATCCCCTTGGTTGGGGATGTTTATTAGATTCAGGAAAGACAACAGGAATGGGAAAATACTGAACTTATTTACACTTTCCCTCTAAATACTATACAAGATGGTGGTATTCTTGTTATGGCATGTTCATAACGGGAAAAAAATTACTGAATTTGCTGTTTTTCTCTGGCATCCTCATTTCAATTTCCAGGTAAGTATACGTGGCCGGGAGCTGAAATCTGACTGCCTTCACAGAATGAATAGGGACTCCTTAACACTGAATCCCAAATGAGGTGGGGTGAATGTGTAGAGACTAAGAAATAAAGTATGTCTACTCGTTCCACATTTTAAAGGGGGAACATACCACTAAAATTCAGGAGCTGAAGGGTAACGTTTTGTGCTTTTACCTGCCTGTCTCTGTGGGAAGCCATTTTTCCTGGGAAATACTGTTTTCCAGTTGTGTTCCCAATTTTTCTTTTCACTTACTCTGATTATTTAGGGGCTGTAAATGAAGCAAAATAGGGCTGTAAATAAATGAAGTAAAATATCCTAGAGCAGCGGCTGTATTTAAGAAGTTTATATTTGATGAGTAAGTTGATGACATTGCATTATGTGAATTTGATGTGCAAACTTGTCACTAAAGTGTAAACATAGTGACAGCAGGACCAGCAATTCCCAGCCTAATCAAGTAAGCAGAGTAACACATTCTTTGAGCTATAGAGTAATAGAGACTGATTTACATATTAAAATGAGAGAAGCTACACAGATCCAACAATTAAGTTGATATTTTAATTGCATAAAAGTCAGGAGATTCAAAGTTATGTTTCCTGCATCAGTTCATTTGTCACCCACATGTATTTGTAGTATTTTCAATTACTTTATTTGGTATGAAACTCATGTGGATTAAAGTACATGAAATGTTAGCCATGGAAGAAAGGAGAGCTTTGGATTTGCTGTGTTAGAAAGCAGACTAAGAGAATTGAGAATTTTTGGTCTGTTTAAAAATAGTACAGGCAAATTCCAGGTAATTTCTTTCTTAGTATTCTAGTAGACATGTTGGGAGGGAGGGAGAGGGAGCTGTGTTCAAATGCAATGGAAAAAATTCCCGTTGATCTCAATAGACCTTGAATTATATCCTTAACTTCTTGTTTTCTTTTTAAGGAATAAGCTTTATTGAATTGCAAATTCACACAAATGCACTAGTACCGCTAAGAATTACATCAATATATGGATTCTGTCCTTGGTGTTTATGCTGGTTTCACAGTACTGATCTTGCATTCAGATAAGCATGCAGGTATACAGCTACCCTTATCTCCCCATGCTGATGTTCTGATATAGGAATGCTTGTTCCCTGTGCTCACAAAAAGCTATTCACATGCCAAGTCTGATGATTTTTTTATAATCCTTTTTTGAATTAGACTACAAAAAGAATGTGTTTGAAAAGGTTAACTAATGGATACGCTTTTCTTCCTGATGAGGAAAGGAAAAATGGCCAAGTGCTGAAAAATGGTCAAGCAGAGTTTTGATCAGGCTTTTCTAATCGAATACATTCTAGGCGGTGAGCAAGTAGGAGAAATGTTAATCCATAGTGGATTTATTTGGAATGGAGAACATTTATTTGGAGAGCAATCAGCGTATAAAAGCAGACACTTGTAATTACTTTGCCATCTTAATCGTGGCACTGACATCAGTACCATGATGTGATAACGCTGTGATAGCCTTTCGGATGTGATTCTGACATATGAATGTCGATAGGAAGGGAGAGAAGCCTCTCGTAGTATCTTTGCAGTTATCGACCTGGTTTGCTAACATCCAGGTATTCTGGGCAGCTTGTCCAGGAGTTACTAATCACACTGTATCCTAAACAAAAAGGCGTAAGACCCTCTCAGCTTATTTGGAAAAACGTCAGCATCTTGCAGTCCCCTTGGGAATCCACCAGCGGACAGTAGAGCAGCTGGAGCGCTGCTATGATGAGCTCCTGGCATGGCTCAGAGCAGTAAGTAGATGGCAGCGTTCTGCATGTTGCTGGCTTTGGTGTGGTCACCTCATGCTTCTGGTGTGATTTTGTGCCAAGGAGGCAAAGGCGTGGGGTTAAATCATAGCAGGTGAAAGTCATGCCTGTCCATCAGGGATTTCTGAGCAATCCGTTATTTAGACTAAACCAAAGCTGCCTGGTGTGGTTTATGTAGTCACAGCAGCTGATATGCAGCCTCTACTCGCTATTTCAGTGTTTCCACATTTTCTCCATTTCAGTGCCAGGTTGTCTGGCATGATCTCTAGTTAGAGAGCAGTAAGTCAATCCAGCCACCATTAGGGAACAGCACATTCATTCTTATATACAACCAGCTCCAGCTTGATGGATGAAAATCAGACGGATGAAAAGCTGATTGAAATCAGATTCATGAATTGCCTTTTCACTCTCTGACTGTCTAAGTGTGTTTCTGTCTGTATTGAATAGAAGACTCTTGATGCATCCTGTTGGAGTGCTGTGGCATGGTGGGTTATTGGGTAGGTATGCAACTTTGTAAAGCTACCTTCTGCGTTGATCAGATGCCATCATAGGTGTGCAGCAGGAGTATTTAGGTTAAATAGATCAGAGACTTCCATAAGGAAGGGCCGGAGGCAGCAGCAGCATCCACCTTCGCTAGAGACTGCGGATGTGTCATCAAAAATCTCACAGCTAGTGGCATCAAAGGCGATGTGCAGATCTGAAAGATTCAGCAAAGGTTTTCTGAATAGGCTGATAATGACGACGGTGTGTGATTCCCCTTTTAGACTGCCATATTGCGTTGACTTCCCTGAAATGAGGCAGAATTTAGTCAAGGGGAAGTTTCCATCTTGTTTTACAAAAGTGGTAAAAATAAATCCCAGGTTAGAACTGGTGATGTTGCATCTGTATAACAGATGTGGGCTGTTTTCATCATTGGCCACCATTTGGAGCAACTTCTGGTCAGGTTGTTTCCGTGATAATGTCCCTTCCTCGGTACGTGGGCAGTGTGCTGAAGTGTTTGCGAGCTCCCCGCAGAATGTATTTGGACTCGGAGTAGCGGAGATTACTCTTCACTTCCATTTCAAAGCACTTCTTTCTACTATAAGATCCTTCACATTTTGCAACCTGAAAAACCCATGGAAAGAGGAGGAGACCATTACCCTGTGCTTGTGTTATGGAGTCCCTAGGAAGGTTTTGGTGAAATGAAAATTTCTAAACAGAACGTTCCCATGTACACGGAGTCTTCATCTGCAACGTGATGGCCTGAGCCAAACAGAGAGAATGCTCGCAGCACTTGGAAATGGATTTAAAGCTAATGGTATCTTAGTTACGCCTCAGGTAGCTCTGAGTCCTAGGCTGCTCACCCCAACAGTTAGAAATAAATAAGGATAAAAATTAGAACTACACATATCCCACTTATTGCAGCATGTTAAACGCTGCTGTTCTCCTCTGTCAAAGGTGGAGTGAGCCAGGCGGTTCCATAAAACCAGGGCAAATGAGCAATTAGACAGAGGTACAGAAATAGTGTTTGGGAAGGTGTAAAGTTGCTCTGAGAGCTATAAAATGTCTCTCCTTGTTTTGCACATGGTTTAGAGTGGGAATGTTTGACACTTAACAAAAGCTGACTAATTCTTTGTTTTTTCCCTTTAACGATCAGAATTCAGGGGAGGGCTGGCAGTGACAGGCGGGAGAAAGCGTTGCCATGAAAGTGAAGCTTTTTTTAATTACAAAGTCCCTTGGATGATTTACTTCCTAGTGATTTGAGCGCTGGCCGGTTTGAATGTGTCAGCAATACTGACCGGCACGATGCAGTCTTGTCAGCACAGGTTCTATTTTGCTCTTCAGACATCAAGAGGTGAAGCCTGCTCCAACAAGGAGAGTCTGAGATGAGGGAAATTATAACTGCAGCCAGCCATGCTAGTGACTTCACCATCTGCTGTGAAGTCTCTGCCTTGAATGCCAGCACTTGTGGTAGCAGGCATAATGATGGTAATATTTTCCACTTCTGTAGCACCCTCTGTCCAAAGGTCTCTGAGTATGCTAGAGATACTAATTAAGGCTTGCAGCACCCATGGGAGGTGGGCATGAGTCCCCACGCTGGCTCTTCTTGCTTGCAGAGTCCAAAGAGATTGTGGCACTAATCTTTGGGCAGCAATTCCTTCCATCAGGCAGCTCTGGAAGAACTAAAAACCTCTCGTACTGTTGTTACTTTAAATCAGAGCTGTATTAGAGAGGCAGTCCGACTCGTGTTAACCTGCTGGAGTGTAAAGCAGGGACTGAGCTTCGTGCTGCTTAAGTGGGCTTGTAGGGGGAGCAGCAGAAGCTGGGTCTGCTATAGCTGTTTCAGAGCTTCTTACAGTGGAAGTCTTGGAGTGGGTCTTATAACTCGAGTCCAGCCCTTAACATGTGGCCTTCTGAGGAAACTGGACTCTTAAGATCAGACTGCAAACACTCAGCACAGTGCTCTGCATGTAAAAAGTCACAGAACCATAGAATAGTTTGGGTTGGGAGGGACCTTTAAGGGTCGTCCAGTCCAAGCCCCCTGCAGTGAGCAGCGATGTCTTCAACTATATCAGGTTGCTCAGGGCCCCGTCCAACCTGACCTTGAATGTTTCCAGGGATGGGGCTTCTACCACCTCTCTGGGCAGCCTGTGCCAGTGTCTCACCACACTCATCATAAAAAATTTCTTCCTTTCATCTGATCTAAATCTACCCTCTTTTAGTTTAAAGCCATTAGCCCTTGTCCTATTACTACATGCCCTTGTAAAAAGTCCCTCTCCAGCTTTTCTGTGGGCCCCGTTTAACTACTGGAAGGCCGCAATAAAGTCTCCCCAGAACCTTCTCTTCTCCAGGCTGAACAACCCCAACTCTTTCAGCCTGTCCTCATAGGGAAAGTGCTTCAGCCCCCTCATCATTTTTGTGGCCTCCTCTGGACCTGCTCCAATAGTTCCATGTCTTTCTTGTGCTGAGGACTCCAGAGCTGAACACAGCACTGCAGGTGGGGTGTCAAGAGAGCGGAGTAGAGCGGGAGAATCCCCTCCCTCGACCTGCTGGCCACGCTTCTGTTGGTGCAGCCCAGGATACGGTTGGCTTTCTGGGCTGCGAGCGCACATTGCCAGCTCATGTCCAGCTCTTCATCCACCAGTGCCCCCAAGTCCTTCTCCACAGGGCTGCTCTCAATCCCTTCATCCCCCAGCCTGTATCGATACCAGGGCTTGCCCTGACCCATGTGCAGGACCTTGCACTTGACCTTGTTGAAGCTCATGAGGTTCACAGGCACCCACTTGTCAAGCTTACTGTAAATATAGCCAGGACTTAAGTCCCCAGCAGACGTGTCTCCTGATCAGACTTTTGTAAGTGAAATCATTGCTCCTTTCTTCCAAGCAGTGAGTTGAAGTGCCTGTGTATAGCAATCCACAGTGAGCCTCGCACCAGCAGCGTTGGAGACAGTGCCTGAAAATGCCTACAAATAACACCGATTCCCCCTGGCTGAATCCATGTTCTGTAGTGATGTCTAGAATGCTGAATGCTTTTTTTTTTGTCCAAAGGGCTTTTCTTTACTTCTCAGTTTTGCTTTATTTTATATATCTCAATCTTTCTTGTAGAGGACTAACAGGAAAGCTTTCCCATAATGTGCGTTTCCATAGTCTGCAGGAAATAGTTGAATAACATGGGGAAGGAGTAAGTGCCTGAGAAAGGGAGAAACTTGACCACAAATCTTTAATGCATGATCCCAACACTCACACTCCTGGATTCAAAAGTACGTTGCCATGAATATCCATTTCACATGCTGTTCAGTTGGGTAGAGGTGGGGCAGTGAAGCCCTTCCTTCCCCTGAGTGGAAGGTGTAAAACAAAACCTGCTGGTTAAGATCAAAGATATCCCTACTATCCGCGTTCTCTAAGAGGAAAAATACTGTTGTCAAGTATCATTATCTGGTGTGTAAGTGTATTTGAGCCTATTAAAGACAGTTATCCTCAGAGATTTATACATAACAGGTTAAAATGAGGAAGGGTGGGGGAACAAACCCTTGCTGTGTTTAATTATTGCTGGGTGCTGCGTGCACTTTTCTCCATTATTTACTTAATCTTAAATGCCAGATGCTAAAGGGCACCAGCATCAATTAACTGCTTAATTAGACTTGCAAAGAAATCATGTAATTTAGTTATGGGCAAATAAAAAAAAAGAAAAACGCACAGAACAGAAGCTCAGGGCTCTCTTTGCAATCATTTTTAAAGCTCCCTGCGTACATTGTTTGCTTTCATCGCTTGCTGGAAACTCTTTGGAGCACTCTGTGCCCCTTGCCCCGTAGGAAAGCAAATGGCTGGATGCAACATCACTTGTTCATTGCCATTCTGAGTGGGTTTGGCCACAGCTTGCTTTGTTGCTTTCCAAATTCTTTTACTAGAGGTTTGGATCAGATGCCCTTTGCGAGGACTTGTGGTGCCTCATCGTGATCCACAGGAGAACCTGGCCTTCACCCTGTCTTTGTGATCTGCGTTCCCTTTGGTGCTTGCTCTGGTGAAGACCTGTTTCTGCTGGGAAGCTTTTGTGGTGAACACACTTTTGTATTTTGCAGTGTATTTTAGTATTTTAGCGTGCAGCCAACAAAGCACCCTATCTTTAGCAAAAAGAGCCCTGCTTCCCTCACTACAAAATAATAGAAAGCAAGAGGCTTTTATTCCATTAGTTCCCACTCTCATGAATAAGAGTGTTCACAGGAGTGGAGTGCATTCATTTTGGTTTCATCAAGGCCTACAACTCTGTCTGATTCTTTATCTTGCAAATTGCCTTAACAGAGTAATAATCAATGCCTTGTGCTTGTGTATACGCGAAGTTTTTCTTCGCTGCTGCCTTTCTGACTCTGGTACCACTGTTCTCACTTCAGTATCGGCAACATTGTCATTTAAGTGCCTTTGTAGCATCCCATGTTTTACAACTTTTGTTTCTTTCTTAGTGCCTAGATGTTGTAAGCTGCTGACGTATTTTTTCTCAGATGTCCTGAAACCTTTCTGAAAACAAGGTGGTGTTCAGATTCTCAGAGCTTTGTTCTCCCTCTGTGCCTATGCTGTCTCAACACTGCTCTTTTCCTTTCTGAAAATACGACCTAGCCCTTAGAGTTCCTTATTTCTTCAAAGCACTGTATAAACATTATCTAATTAAGTATATATAACATGCCCTAAAGTATGTTAAGGGAAAACTGCAGCACAGCATTGAAGTTTCCAGTCACTTGATCCAGTGTAAAATCTGATTGAATCACTAATTATTTTTCAAAATGCTGTGCCTAATGACATGTATCAAGACAGGAAGATCAGAGCTGCAGCCAGAAGCATTGGGAGCTGCTGCCAAGGAGAGAGAGGCAGTCAGGTAAGTTCTGTGTTAGTTCTAGAGTTGGTTTGGATATGCACACTAAGATAATAAACAAAACAACAACAAAAAAAGAGGAGCTGCAGCATTTGGATCTTTCCTGTTTTGATATATATAATCAGCTCTGCATTTCCTGTTGAAATGTTCATTAAAATTGCAGCCCCTGTGATTATGCAGCTGCCTAATTCAAATCAATGGGGCTCCTGAAACAATTTCAGATATTTTTAAATACTGCTGTAGAACTTCCTTGTTTACAATGTTATGATTAAGTGACTTTTTTCTAAGTCATCTAAAGCATTAATAAAAATCTCTTTAGCTTTTCTCTAATGTTTTTTTTTTACTCTGAGCGGCTGCAAATAATACAAACCTAGCTTTATGGTTTTATCTTTTACTTCTTAGTGTAGTGTGTCTATTTGTATTGATAACTAAATCAGAAGCCAAATTACACAAGTTCTTTATAATTCCTAGTAAGCCATAATTGACTTCTTTTGTTTTGGAATCCTAATACAAATAAATAAAATTCCTAGAGCAGCAGAATAAATAGCACTGAGAGTACAACAGCCATGCCTTGCTTCCAGCTCACTAACTTTTCAGAAGCAACTGTTGATAATGTTTATTGGCTAAAATCTTTGATGTTATAATTGACACCTGACTGAAGATTATCGTGTCCAAAGGGTCAAGATACTTCAGCAGGTCTCATGCTGAAAGGGAGATCATTTTAGTTTTACTGGAAAGATGCTCTCAAGGTGATTTCAGCTCTTCTGCTCTGGAATGCTTCAGGGCGATGCTAGTGTTCTCTTAAATTTGTTTTAATGACTTTGGGTTTATTAACTTTTCACTTTTCTAATAACTTCAATCCCTTTTACTGTTTCAGAAGCCTTGGCACAATTCTGATGTGTTTAAGTTGCAAACATTACAGGAAAATATCTAAATCAAAACATTGTGTGAGAGACTGTGTGAACGAGCAGATGTTTACAGTCTCTGACTTCTGTGGCTGAGAAAAAACAAAAACATGTTTCTATAAAAACTTAATGTGGCAAAAGCATTTTAGTTGCCTGTAGTTTTGTGCTTCACCTGCCTGTGAAGGTATTTCTTTAGCCTTCCTTTGCTTGTATTACCCCACCTCAGCTGTACTTGCTACCTCCCTTGTTTAACTCCACTTGGTTATGGTCCCACCGGCATGTCCGGAGCAGGGGAAGAGGCAGATCTGGCACAGCTCAGAGCTGGCTCTTATGGTCGCTTAATCCCTTGCTGAGCACATCTGCTCGAGCTGGTGCTGCTAGGTCAAGCATCAGGGTGGCCAGATGTGAACGACTGCAGATGTTTTGGCCCTGTGGTGTGGTTGAGCCCAGACGCTCTGCTACCAACCTGGGGGTGCTGCTGTCGCTGTTACAGCAACATCCTGGTCCCAAAAGGGGGGGTTGAAATGGAAACTCTGCAGCTCGAAATTGGTCAATGCTGACTGGCGTTTGCGAACCGTACCGTTACTGGGTTTAGGAGGAGATGAAGATTTTAAATGAACTCTTGTTCTTTGGTGCTGAAGAAGTAAGATGCAGCCTGTGGGTCAAAGGAGTGCCTGTTGTTATTTTAGGTATCATCCTGTGTGTCCTCTTGATATTCAGGACTTGTGCAAGTTGGAGGAAAAATGCTTTGGATGTGGACATGGGAAGGGGATGAGATGGAAGAGGACAGAAAAGACCAAAGCTTTTTCTTATTTTAACAGAGAATAGATTGAATGTGATTTGTCCACCACACCTTAATGGGTAATCCCCACTCTGAGCCTCAGATGAAAAGAAAAAAGTCTATAAGACTAGGGATAATGCAAGAGGATTTTTGCAGACTTTTCTCAGCTGTAAAGTGAGCTACTGAAGAGCACAGCCTTTAATGATAACTTTTTCTTTGAGCACAGAGATAATGCATTGATTTAGCCTAGTTGGGTAAATCTGGTTTTCGTTGCTTGCACATCCCACGTGCAGAGATCGTTTGTGTGTGCCATTTTTCCCTTTACTCACTTGTCCCTCAACATATATTTTTCCTAAACCTCTGGCTGACCCGTCCCAGCAGTGCCGTTCACGCCAGCAGAACGGCCTCCATGGCACTTGGTGTCATTGAACCCAGGGGTAAGAGTTCACAGCAGCAGAGAGTGGAATCCTCTCTAAACCTAAAGCTGAAATGAATCCTTCTCGTGGAAGATGGCAGTGCAAGAGAGCAGGTTTCTCTGTGCGCTTGCTTCCTGGGCATGGATCATTGGAGACTAAGAGTCAAGGTTACCTATATGCTATGCTCTTTTTCTATACCAAAATATTCTCTTTGGTGACTAAGCACTGTGGATCTTGGTTTCTTGACTGATCTTATTTCAGCCAGGCTAGGTCCTGCACTGAGGCAGTGTTTGGTTCAGAGCTCTCAGGAGTTAGAGAGGTGAAAGAGCTCAAGCAGCGCCAAGAAGCAAGAGGATCTTCTTACAAACAAACAGGGCAGGAAGGAGGGATCTAGAGGCTGTGTAGAGGGAATGCAGACTGCAGCTGAAAAAGAAAAATAATGATATTCAGGGGTAGGCTATTCTTCAAGCCTGCTACAGCGGTTGGTGTAGGCAGGGCTTGCTGCAATAAGCCTGTCAGCCCCTCGGGATTCCCAAAGTGCTCTGTAAACTTCACAGCAATAGGAAGTATGCACAGGGATTGCTTCATCCATCGCTAAAATGCATCCGCGGCTCTCATGAAATATAGTAACCACTCAGTGCCACACAGGAGCCGTCCCGATGGCAGAAAGTGAGAAGTGTCTTTTCAACTCGTAAGCGGAGGAGGCAGAACCCAGTTACGCGAATGGCATTTGCGCAGGACATGAGGGCTGATACCACAGTCCTGGTTTGTGCCCTCGTCCCCAAATAAAAATGCTCTGCCAGGAAAATGCTTTGCCTCTTCTGTAACCGTTCAGGTCTAAGTTTCTTGTCTTTGAAAAATGGTATATCCACAGCACAGCGTGCTCCGTGCCATAACCTTTAGTTCATTACTGATTCGGAGAGTGAGTGCCAGCTATTGATTCAGGGAGTTGGGACCAAGCTAAAGGTCGGGATTGTGTCTACGTACATAAAAGCAAGCGTAACCTCTGCTTCTTTCTGAAAGCACTGATATGTGGAGATGTAAAAGTTTGTACCTGTGAATTCTGCAGCGCTTGCGTCAGGGTTGTGAAGCAAACAGACGGGTAGGAAAAGACAGTTTCCCAGTTGGGGAGAATCACATCAAGGGACCGATAGAGTTTAGGAGACAGTGGGTACAGGCATACAGCCGTTGTTATTCTCCAGGGTGGAAAAAAATGTGTTTCTGCCAGCAAGAGCAGACAATACCTGGGAGCAATTTGAAAAGCCAGGCTAACTCCTGTAGCTTGCTGGCCTCCAAGATAATGCTCCTACCTGTGTCCTGTATCCCACTGCAAAGATTTCCTGCTGCTGTTTTTTCTAGCTTGTACTTAGTTTCCACAGTCTCTGTGCCTCCAGCAGCTTTTGAGCTAACTTTGCACTCCTTTAAACTTTTTTTTGCCTTTTGTAGTTTGACTTGTGTGATAGAGGACTGAATGCCTACATCTGTAGGGAAGGACAGTCTTTCCTTCAAGACATGCATGGGCTTTCATACCTCTGCTGCATACTAAACTGAAGGATTTTGCCTCTGTTATTTGGGGTTTCTCAATTGTTAAAACATTTCAATGCCTGTCATTAGCAAAGGGGCATTAGGTTGGCAGGACCAGTCTCTCAGTCTCCTGTATTTACTCACCTGCATCACTTCTGCTGAGCTTAATTTTAATTCTAATCCACTGGGTCACCTGTGCTCCATCAGACTGTTTTCTCTAAGGTTTTGTTTCATTAGAACTTTATTACAGAGCTACTTTTGGTTTTTAAAGCCATTAAATTCAAGTCTGAGCTATGAATTTTCCTGTTAAACAGAAAGATATCCCAAGTCTGTGCTGTGATTCAGCAGATTCTGCGTTCTCGGCCCAGGCTGTCACCAGATCAGTGCTGTCGAATTAAGTAACATCCTTGATTTTCTTTTCCGTAGCTTCTCTATCTGTAAAATGGAGACGGTGCTAATCTCTCATTTGTGTAACTCTGAATGTTTGTCCAGCACTTCAAAGATGCCAGATACAATAAAACTGCCAAGCATCCTTTCACTAACACGATTGATGATTTACACCCAAAATGCTCATTTTTGTGCTGAAACAAGATCACCTGAAAGATACTGCGGTTGGAACCAAACCAAGGAAGGGGGGAGGAGGAAACCATCTGTTACACAACAGCAAAAATGTTTCAGGGCATTCGCCTGGGAAGCTCAGGGTTTGGAATATGAAGGCTTATTTATATGGATGGAGCTAATTTTCTCTAAGTTATTCATTTTTCACTTAGGGAATTACCTAATCTTACAAGAGACTCTAGGAGGAAAGATTCATTTATTCTTTGTCTCGTTCAGCCCCAGGCAAGCCTGAAGATGCTCTGCCTGTTCCAGGTCTGCTTTTTTAACCAATTCTATTAATGGAGCTTAAAGATTTTATTCTTCTGGATAAAAAGGGTTAATCTTTCTCATTCCCTCTCACCCTTCTCCTCCTCTTTTTCTGGAGAGTTCTTTTTTTGGCGTCTCTGGCTGTTTCTATCATCTTCTCCCCCTAATCTGCCACTATCTGAAGAATTCATTACATTTCAAATCAGAGGCCTTGCTGCATACATTAGCAGGTTTTAATAGACTTGCCACGACTCAAAAAGGAGGAAAAAAAGAGAGAAGATTTAAAACTCTTGTCTTGCCGAAAGCAGACAGATTGACTCAAAAATGACTCAGTCAATAAAAGATGAGTTTTGAAAAGGCTTCCCTCCGCTCAAAGGGAGCTCGTATTCCAGCGAATTAGGTTTTTCTAAGCCCACTGTCAGAAATTAATAATACATACAGCATGTAAAATGGATTTAGCCCTCTACAGCCTTATACAAACATATCTTTGACTTGCTAAATGTGACACGACTACCAGGATTTTCCAGCCTTTATCCCAGGAGTTTGTCATCTCTCCAGAATGGTGACCTCAGTGGAATTTTTAAGCACATTAAAAAAAAAATTGCTAAATGAGATTTTCATTAAGAATATGTTTCTACTTCCCTCACTCTTTTTCTCCACCCAAGCCCCCTGTCAGAGCATTTTATTATTATGATTTGCAGTCAAAATTATGCCAAAAGCTCTAGTTTAAACTCTCAAGCTAGTGAGTCCCTTTGCTGGACTCTTTCAGTGGCCTGGCTTCAAGAAAGAGCTGTTGAGCCTTCTGCATTGTAGCAGAAATCTGCCATTTGGTTGGAGTTTTTTTTTTTTCTACTGCTGCAAAAAAGCTTATAGGCCATTAAAATAGCTCTTAGAAAAAAGAAAGGGCTTCTGTCTTATTGTATCTATCCACAAGTATTCTTTTGTGATCTGGAGTCTTCCCAGGTGGTCTTGGTCGCTTTGCTTAAGGCGATTTGAACATGCAGGTGTGAAATCACTCACCACTCCCCTTTATTCCTCCACTAAAGTCCCTCAGCTGATAAGAATTAAACATGGTAGTGATTTTAACCTCCTTGGTGGTTTGGCTAGATCAGACTGCCCTTGTTCTGCATTTGGGCAGAGCTCTAAGAATCCGCAGAAGGTGTTGTCTTTAGTGGGTGGGTCCATACAGCCTTCTGGGTGGCTGTGGCTGCATTTGTGTCTCTCCTATTGTTTTCTCATTCTTCCAAATCCCACTATTTTTTTAATTATTTTTTTTTTTCCTCAGATTTTGGAGTGCTTGACTCAGTCCTGAAATCTTTTCTGCATTCTTTCTCTCTGGAAATCTTATTCCTACTCCTTTTTTTTAAAATGTTTATTCTCAAAGCTAACTCTACAAAGTCACTGTGTGTCCTCGCTGCCTCCTGGGTCTATTCTGTCCCCTGGCTGTATTATTCTACATATTGGCTTTCTTGTCCTATGGTATTGTGTGAATGTATGGCAGCAACATGATGTCTGACTCTGGACTATATCTCCTAGATGATGTAAAGAAGCTTTTTAAAACGTTGGTGAAGAAACAAACACACTGAAGTGCTCCGTTTTGGACCACTATGTGCTGTACAGATGTTTCTCAGACTTGAAATAGGCAGAGCTCTTAATTTTTTTAATATGTTTATAGGTTGTATGAAAAGGCTGAGCTTAGAGTTGTTGACAATACGCACCCAAAAAGCTTAGCGATAGTTCTTCCTTTCCCATCACTGCAAACAGGAAACCTGCCCAGATTTTCTTGTGCTTCTCTGGCTCCGAAGAGGAAATCTCTAAACGTGGATGTTGGTGTTTAGAAGAGCTTCCATCGAAGTAAGGAAAAGCATTTCTCGCAGAGGTGAAGGTAACGAGCTGGTTCAGCACTAGCAAAAGTGTTTTGCTTCGTAAAAAAAATTCTGCTTTTATCTCCAAGGGCAGACTGTTAGGTTGGGGTTTGGGTTTTTTTTTTAATACAATTTTGATGTGTAACTGGAAATGACCTGTCCTCAGAGGACAGCCAGTAGAACATCACCTTCTCCAGCACCATTTTCCCCACTGCTGAAGAAATTTGGGGGAATGGATCACTTGGTCCTTCTTGCACAGGCATGGACCCTACTTACTCATTTCTGTCCGAGAGCCATGAGTAATTGCTTACTTGAAATTAGGTAGTGCTTCTGCTCTTTGCCCTGTTTCACTCATGAACGTTAGCCAAGCAAATGTTGGTTCTTGGGTTGTGTTATAAGATACAACCAGGAATTATACAGCAACACCAGGAAGAGAACACTTGTCTGCCTTGCATATGTTTAGTCCTCAGTGCTTAGAAAGTGTTGGAAGAACCAAATGTACCAGACCTAGGAATCAGCTGGATTTTTGCAGCTGGAAGAGATGCTCGAGTCATTCTTCCTCAAGGTCTTTTATTTATAACATACCAAGCTTCTTCCCAGGATAAGTCTTCAAAGTTACTGTCCTGTCATCTGGAGTCGTAATCAGGAGCTTTTAGTTCACTTTTGAAGATGTGCTCCTGATGTTGGTATAGAGATGAAAAAAATTGAAGGGAACAAGCTTGACTGTTCCTCTAGTTTTGTTTTTGTTTCCAAATTAATTCATTTTTTAATCTGTTCCATGTTCTCTTGACTTGAAAAAGGAGTTTTCCCAGTGAATATTATGTCACTTTAGCTTCCAGCTGCTGTGCTGGGACATAGCCACCCAATAATCTCCTTAGGAATAATTGCTGGTGTCTTTTCGGATCATTTTTGTGAAAGGTGACAAACTGCTTGCCACAGTGAGATGTTAATAACACAGAGTTGCCCTTTGTTTGAAAGCTGGTGCAGAAATTACCCCATGCAGTTGTTGTAAAGTCAGAGTTGTAATGGTAAGAAGTGAGGAACAGATCCGTTCATTTGCATATAATTCCAGGGCTTATGTGTCATCTTTTGTGTAAACCGTACAATTTCTGGCACAGTAGGGAATGAGTGCTTGTAATACAGAGGGACAGGAACATGGGCTTGCTCTCAGCATGGATCAGGGTTAAAGAGTTGTCATCTACTAAAAAGGAAGGGGTAGAATAGAAGAAAACATGTTCTGCAGGAGCTACATGGAGAGAAACAGACATGGATATTTAATGAATCCAAGTTGTCAGACCAGCTCAGGGGAAACTGTACATCCTGGTGGCCCCTCTGAGTGGGCATCAGCAAAAGGGAAGAATCTGTCTCCTTCCAGGCATGCATCGAGCTGAACTTTCCCTGAATCTGCCCTGAATCGCGACTGAGACCTATTGTGTGTTTTTCTTGTTATCGGAGGCTGCTCAACTGTCCTTTTACCAATCAGATACACTACAGATGGACATCTTTCTCTATGACACTGAAATTAAACTCTTAAAAACTCTTTAAATGGCAGCTGAGGCTTTCTAGGATGTTCCCAGCATAGGTTTCTCAGCATTTTTTGTAAAGAGATGATTGAAAAAAAAAAACAACCCCAAAATGAATGGCACAGATATCTGTGTTGTCTTGTGAGTTAGAGAGGTCCATAAATACTTGTTTTGCCTTTTCTGTTCTTCATTCTCTCTCTTTAGGAAGCTGGAAAGTCTCTCTGAGTAGCCAGTCACTCCCAATGATGAACTTAACAATTAGAGCCTTAGTGTCCATCTTCCAAAATTTCTAATAAAATTGCATGAATATTTAATACCCAATTATTAAATATTTAAAAATTTAAAACTGAACTGGCTTGGAAGTTAGCACGTGATGAATAATTCAGAATCGGGAGAGGAGACTTGGTGCCTGGGCTGAGACAGATGTTAGCTTTCCTGTCTCCCAGCCCAGAGATGATTCTGGTGGTCCTCCAGTCTTGGGACAGTTTGTGGGCATTGCTTGGAGACTTCAAGCCTTTACCTCTTGCTCAAGAGCATCAGGACAAAGCTAAGGGATATAACCCTCCCTATCCATAATAACACTTCAGACTTCTACAATGGAAATAAAAGCTCGAGAGGCTGGAATAATGTGATTGAAAGCCTGGCTATCCAGGAGATGGCTCTGTTTCCAAACATCTTTCATGCTCCAGGGAAAAAAGATTGCTTGTCTTTATGTCTGTGTGACATTCCTGCAGTTTTGTTATTTGAAAGCCCCTTTTCCCCTCTTGCTGTTCTGCTGCTCCGTGCTGAACTGGTGTTTGATTCAGCTCCAGCACAGGAGCTGAATTTAAAGGATTGTTTTCATAAAGTGGACACCAGAAAATTAAGTAGAACATGAAAAATGCCAATAAAAATAGGGCAGAACCTGCTATCCTGTGAGAGGAGGTCCAGGGCACTTGGAAGAGCGCACAGGGAAACGTCTGGTGTGATTTTTTGAGTGGAGCAAGTGCCTTTGGGGCCTGCTGCAGGAGCACGAAGAGCAGAGAGGAGGGTCTGGGGAAGGTTTGACTAGTTGGCATCCAGAGTGCTTTCAGGCCAGGAGCAATATATTTTCAGTGCCAACACTTCGAAAGACTATTAAGGGGATAAACAGGGGGGCGGAGAAAGAAAAGGATTGAATAGAAGGAGTGAGTGGAGGCTTTTTAGAGTTTAATTTCCTTTGGAACAAAAGCCCTAAAACAAACTCCACACTCTTCTCCCATTAAAAACACAAATAAGGCGGTGTGCTGCAGAGTCTTGCCTTTATCTGTTGCAGTGCAATTGCACTTTCATCCCCGCTGGCTGGCTAAAGCAGTGTGCGTTTTTCCTCGCCGTCCTCTGCGACCCTCCGGCCTGCCTGCGTGCTGCGCACAGCGGAAGCGGTTCCATTAGCGCAGGCCATGCAAACAAACGAAATGGCAGGCTGACCTTTCAGCAAAGCCACCTTATCTAGGGAATGGGGGCACCGGGCTTTGTCTCCAAAAAGTGAGTTCTGGAGGCAGTAATGGTGTTACAACGTCTGTCGAGAAGAGAGGCAGTTCATGGGTAGGAAGGGATTTAGTTCAGTGCAGCGGCGTGTGCTTATTTACAACCATGCTCCAAACAGTCAGGGAGTCTGCAGGGTTTAGAGTTTGGTCTGTGCATCCCAAATAAGAACTAAGGATGCCTGTTTAGTGTCCTGTCCCAGCTCAGACTCTGTCTTACACCACATAGTTATTTCACAGAACAGTTTGGGTTGGAAGGGACCGTTAAAGGTCATCCAGTGCAAACCCTCTCCAGTGAGCAGGGACATATTTAGCTGGATCAGGCTGCTCAGAGCCCTGTCCCACCTGACCTTGAATGTTTCCAGGAATGGGGCTTCTCTGAGCAGCCTGTGCCAGTGTCTTACCACCCTCATTGTAAAAAATGTCTTCCTTATATCTAGTCTAAATCTACCCTCTTTTAGTTTAAATCCTTTATTCCTTGTCCTATCGCAACAGGCCCAGCTAAAAAGATTTTCCTCACCTTTCCTGTAGCCCCCCTTAACTACTGGAAGGCCGCTATAAGGTCTTCCTGGAGCCTTCTCTTCTCCAGGCTGAACAACCCCAACTCTTTCAGCCTGTTCTCACAGGGGAGGTGCTCCAGCCCCCTGGGCATCTTTGTGGCCTCCTCTGGACCCGCTCGAGCAGGTCCGTGTCTTTCTTATTCTGGGGCCTCCAGAGCTGAACACAGCACTGCAGGTGGGGTCTCACCAAAGCTGAGTAGAGGGGGAGAATCATCTCCCTCAACCTGCTGGCCATGCTTCTTTTGATGCAGCCCAGGATGTGGTTGGCTTTCTGGGCTGTGAGCACATGTAAAGCTACTTTAGAAATGGGAGGAATCTCTTTAGGTGTTTATTAATTCTATGTTTAGGTCCGTCTGCCTGCAAACCTATGATATCTTTGTGTTGTGAGCACAGACTTCATAGTGCAGGGAAGAGAGGGAGACAAGATACTGTAAGTAACATAATCTTGCACGCTATCACTGAGTCAAAGTAGCATTTCCATGAGTCTCAGCATCAGAATTTGAGCACAGAAAGTTCCTGGAGTAAGAGCAAAATGGCTGTGCTCCTGGGAAAGCTTGAAATCATCTCTTGCTGGTGGTGAAAAGCTCCTGTTCATAGCCTCGGTGAACATCATTAGATAATAAACTGTAAAGCAGTCACTAATGTGTGATCGAATATTGTCCACCCTGCATTGTAAATGACTATAACTCCTGCAAAAAATCTTCACTTTGAGAGGGAACAAACAAATATTTCTGGAGCAGTTTATCGGTGTTTGTTTTAATAGCAGATGTTGGATGCCGTTTCAGAGGTTTAAATAGCATCCAGTGTTTCGGGGTAGTAGTAATAGTAGTGATGTGCCAGTGGAAACAAAATAATGGGCAGAGTGCAGGGGAAGTGATCAGACAGGGGATAAATTTGTCTGTTAGATGCTTCTGCAGACCACTCCATGTAATTAACAATGTGTATTATATATGTTAGTTATATATTCCCTAGGATTAACTCTTACATTAGACACTTGAGTGGTTTCAGAACCACTCTTTTTCTTGGAAGCAGCCTAATGGAGAAGTGATTCTCCTTCCTCAGACAAGCGACACAGGTTATGCCCCTGTCCCTGCTACCAGACTTCCCTGAACTGCAGCACATGAAGAGTCCCAGTGACTTTTTTTTTTTTTTTATTTTGTAACTCCAAAATAAATTAGCTGGAAAACAGGTAGACTGGAAGACTTATACCTGATATCTGCTGGCTTGTTCTAGAAGCAGAAGGTAACTACTTTCCTGTAAACTTAAGTGACACAGCACATTTGTATTTTTAAGGTGGGGCTATTTTTTGCATCTGGAGTTAATGACTAGCTCCAGCTGCCATCACTTTGTTCTGGGAAGCACTGTTGGTCTACAGTTGCGATACAGAAGGGAAGTGTGGCTAGAGGACTAATCATCATTTGGGGTGTGGAGGGAGATGGCTTCGTGGTTGGTTCACAATTTATGACTGGTGTGACAATCCTAACTTCCCAACGGTTTGTGCCGTATCATACTAATTGGTGAACACCTTGGGCAATAAATAGCTCTCCTGAGGTAGATTTATCCTGCATCTGGGGTGAATGTTGCCATCCCTGCTGAGTTCTGTATTGCTGCAAGCAGGCTGTTCGCATCATTAAAGCCAGTGATTTTAAAGCTACCCAGGGTCTCTTTACACAACGCTGCACTGCCTTCACTGAGAGCAACGTGGACACGCAGCGGGGGGTCGCTGAGGAGCTGAGCTGGGCTTCCAAAAGCCCACTTGTTTCCTGCTTTCCTCCACTCCTAAACAGCTTTGCCAACAAGGAGAAGGGCAGAGAAAGCTCCAAGCAGTGCCCACGCTGGGATCCCCTGAGGGAGCCTTTCGCTCAGTGATGGTTCATCTGCCAGGGCTGAACCCTGTACATAGGCCACCTTCAAGTGTGCTTGTGAGTTTTGTGACCTTGGGTTGTAATCTCAGCATTATCAGAAGAAAAGAGAAGAACCCTTTACTTGGTCCTAATCTGTATTATGTGTGTGTGTAGGTGCTACAAGAGAAAGTTCCTCCTCTTCCATAGCTTCCTCTCTCTGGTCCTCAATGTCCTGCTTTTTTCACCCTAGCCTTCTGTTGTCCTCTGCCACTTCATGCAGGTTGTCTGAAGATAAAGGTTAATTATGGACTTTCTTCCAAGAAATGGTACCCTTGTCAAGATCCATGGGTTGTCTGAAATAGGGAGCTTCAGGCAACCATCTTCAGTGAAGAGGAACACATAGGAAATCTTCTTAGTGGAGGGCTCTTGGGCAGTGCAAGAGCTGTAGCTAGCCATGGTGGTGGAGACCTTTACTTGTAATGTGCTGCCTTTGAAAACTCTTCCTGGAGCTGCTGGAAGGGCAAGCTGGTGGCTGGAGGAGGGGGCTGGGAGGTGCACTGAACCATATGGTACATACACGGTTTAAAAATAAACCAATGTTGACTGATCAAATAAATACCACTTAGGTTTAAAATTGAGCAGCCAGTGCAGTCTGAATATAAAACTGTTTTTACCTTCAAGAAAAGTTATAATTCATGGTTGTAATGTCACAAATTGCAAGTTTTGCAAAGAGCAGTTTGAGTCTGCCAGACTGTAAGGTCAAGTAAGGGTGGCATGGGGCTGCCGCGCCAGTCGGGTTGCGTGGTCCCACTTCCCCGGGGCATAAAACACACCTATAAAATCTAGTAAAGCGAATTTTATTTCTCAAAAGCAATGGTCATAAACTTGCCTACATCAGAAAATGCTCAGCTCTTCTTCTGTTACCCTTTATTTAATATGATACAATTTATTTTTATGTTGTGTCCTTCACAGAATATAACAGAACTCTTTTCAGACACTGTTCCTCATAAACTACAGCTGGAAAACAAAATTTCAGCTTGAGGTTTGAACAGGGGAATGACTGGAAGGATTTCGGGTTTGGGAGGGTGGCGCTAGAGTTGCAGAGACTTGGGTGGGAAGAACAGACCTGCAATAAGAGAGTGTAATCAAATAACAGTTTGGGGGTACAAGTGGGGGTGATTGATGGGTGACATTGCATGGCAGGCCCAGTGTTATGGACATGGAGAGAGGCAGCTTGTGTAGGTGGGAAAGAATAAGGGTAATTGTGGCCCTGCTTCTTGTAATTGAGACAACAACATTTCCTCTTCCCGTTATGGACCTTTTGTGAACAAGAGGGTACTGGCATCTCTCCTATAGGCTGGAAACAAAATCTAAGCGGTCTGTTGTTTAAATAGAGCCAGGGTTGGTAAAAATACGGTATCCTCCATAGCAATGTTGGGTGGCATCCGTCTGAGGCATTCTGGCAGGGTCAGCAGGGAGGGGAATTCATGTGTAAATACTTTATTGTGTGTGTGTTGGAGTGACCGACCTCCAAACATGTTCCTAAGGGACAGTAACCTTTAATGGAGAGTTAGAAAGGACTTGAGGCCTTTCTGAGAAAGAGAGATATATTAGCTGGGATCACAACTGAATTAATGCAGCTGCATGGCTTGTGGCATCTTTGAGTATGGGCAGAACAAATTTGTGTTTTCCTGGAAAAGACTAGTGATACATTTAATTTCATGCTGCTTTTGGCATGCTGAGAGCCACATTGTTTCCTCCTCTTTCCCCGGGGAAAAGGTTAAGCATGGATTTGGTTTTCTTTGGTGTAGAGACTGCTATTGCTATTGATTGACCTAGCTGAACTCGAAGCAAGAGCCAAAGCTGTGGTATTTCCAGGCAGCTGTGAACATTTTCAGATGTAAGGAGTGTAAAAGCAATGGAATAAAAAGCAGTGACATTTTCAATATGAGACCAAAAAAGCCCAACTCATATTTTATTTATTTATCCAAAATAGTTTGAATTATTCATTAAAGTCGATAAAAGTGTTTGAAAATACAAGGTGTTTCGAGAAGCAGCATCATTAGGGGGAAGTTAATAATTTGGCAATATTAATTTTGTAGCAGATTAATGATTTTTTCAGTGAGGATTTTTTTTCCCCATTGAACTCTTCAGGACAGGCAACTTTTTGTACGTACTCTTGGCCTGAATACAAAGGAGACGGGGCAGTATGATTTCCATTTATTTTTCCTATTCCCTCTGTTGTCCTCCTTTTTTTTTTTTTTGCAGGCAAAGTAAACAGCCAGTCATTATCCCTGACCAAGGCATAGCCTGCCAAATCTCACGCTTATTTTCTCTGTTCTTATTTGTTTCATTAACGCTTCAGTGAGGGCCCTTTGACATCCCTTCTCTGGGGTGAAGGATGTTTATGGTGTGACTTTCCCCATCCGTGGCTTCTGCAGAGTACACCTGCAACTTTACTTGCCTGCTTTGTGCAAGTGTAACAGTCGAACGCAGGAACTCAAACAGGTACTCTGAATAGAGGGATTCTGATTTTCAAACACTGCCTTTTAAAGATATAATTGGACCTAATTCTCCAGATGTTGTGAAAGATCTTAAAGGATCAAGATGTTCAATGTTCTGTAGGTGGTAGATAAAACAGGTGGAAACAGTAATGCTCTCATCAGAAACCTGCTCTGTTAATGCACCTCGATCCATCCTGAAAATATATCCCTGTGTTCAGTGGCCTCTATGGCTGTGCCTTAAACGTTGCTCTGAAATACGCTGAATTGCACTCTGTGCAAATGATGACTTTTAAATCAATTTTTCCTGACTCTGCTAGAAATTTGGTGGGAATTAGTGGTATTAGGTGAGGCTTAAGAATTAGCGCCGTCACATCTTTGAATTCAGACACAGAGCAAACAATGAGCTGCCTCTTAGCTTAGTATCTTCACTTGGTGGGGGAAATATTAGAAAGATTAATTGCTGTCCTCAAGTCAGTGCATATGCTGCTTGTGCTGTTCTCTGGGTACAGGGAATCTTCAGGACCAGGGCTGTACGTGGACGGAGCCATGGTGCAGAGAGGCTCCATAGGTACCCAGTGCCTAAAAACAGGCTTCCTGTGCCACTTTAGACACCACAAAGTGTCTGAGACGTTGGCCTGGGGCTGGCTGGTGTGACACACAAGCTGCAGGAGATCACTTCCCTGCAGAAGTGTGGTGGGAAGCTGTGAGAAATACTAGGGCATTTCAAACGGCTTTGTTTCAGCAGGGGGATCCCATCCTACGTTCTCAAGTCGCAGGTTACCTTCCTATCAAGTTACTCTTCCGTGAATCCTCCTCACAAAGTGTCTTCTTGGTTGTGTCGGCAGAGCCCTCAGGGGGAGCAGTCGCAGTCCTGAGTGCTGTCCTCAGTTAATCTGGGAACAGCCCCTAGTTGAATTGTTTCCACGGGATAAATACTGCAGGAGGTGGGTAGGCATCAGCAGTTGCTGTAGCTGAACTATTGAGGACTGCGGTTTAATTGGGCGTAAAGGAAGAGCGATCTCTGTTTTACAGTCAGGGTTCAATGGACCTTTCACTGGGGGCAGTTGCAAACATAAGCATTCCTATCGTGTCCCTGTGCCTGCCTGTTGTGTTCTGCCCCGTCCCCAAGCTAAAGAAACACCGTTGGGGAATTGCTAACGGAGCCGTGGAGGGGATGACAAGGCTTTATCCCATCCCTGGTGCTGGCACATTCAGCTGCATCTACATTAGCAGTTACAGAGTTCAGCACCTTGTGCCAGTGGCTGACACAAGGCATCTCTAACAAGGAGATAAGGTTTTTCATGCAGATTAATTCCTTCAGCCAGGACGGCTGACGCGGTAATACACCAAAACTGCCGCAGGCGCTGGAAAAAGGGCCAGGAGGAACAGCGGGGAGGAGGCAAGGGCACGCTGTCGGGAGTGAAGGCTTGCTAGTCCTTCAGTTAAATCGAATAGCTCAAGATTTCTTGCATAAAAGACGGATTGTAGTCAGAGTTTTTCCTTTTTCACCCTGAGGCTAGTGGAGGAAAGCAGTTGCCATCACTTAGTTGCTATTCTAGATTCACGTGGTTGTAGTCTAACTAGGCCAGTGCTGTTGGGTGGGTGGTAAAGCTGCAACCCAACGGGTGTGTGGATGCTCGAGATGGCCATTAGCAATGCCGTGTCTGAGAGACAAAACAGTGGAAAAGGCGCTAACTCTTCATGAATAATGAAAGCTGTTCAAGGAGTTAATGAATTAGGGTGCCATCCACCTCCAAGGTTGTAAAAGTCGGGAAAGGCAGCCTCTGAGATGCAGTAGGAAAAAAGGCAGATTTACTTTTCCAAGGCTAGGCTGCATTTATTAGGAAAAAAAATATTGCTGTTGGACATGTGCGATATATTAAAGGCAGTGCTGTCTCTGACAGTGGTGAAATGTTATTTACCACTGCAAAGTGGTCACTAAATTTTTACTTTCATGTTTAGGATTTTGTCCTTAACAGTTGCATAGCTGAATGAAGACTGTGAGAATATTGAGGTCAGAGCTGCCAATTAACCTCCTGATTTCAGAGGCTGATTACTTGCTTAATCAAAGACCAGACCCAGTTGAGATGATGGGGAAAAGGTTGTAACAATCCAAGGAAGGGAAGGGTTGAGCTAATCACGCACAATGAGTTTGGTATGAATGGGAAGGTGGGTGGTCAGGAAAGACCCAGCTTTTTCAAGCTCATGAGAAGGGGCAGTGTGTAAGCCACAACCGTTTGGGCTTGTAAGCAGGGTTTGGATACTCTGCTTACCTGACATCCCCCAGCAATTGAGGGGTTCCCTGTATAGCAGTGTTTTATTGAACAAACTGGTGATGTTCCCCAAGACTGGCTTGCTCCCCTTGATAAAGCAAGATACAAGTGGGGGGAGACCGGGAGTAAAGGAAATACTTTGCTCGTACATCACCTCCACAAGCTGCTCGGGAAGGTGGAGCTGAATTAACGGAAGGTAAGGAGTAGGCCAGTGCTAACTCTCCCTGTGTGGATGCTCTCACTCAGAAGTAAAGGGACATGTAGTTCTCTTTAACCATTAAAGAGTTCTTGTCCTTGCCTGGGGATTAAGCTGAATTGGATTAAGGCCAAAGTACTTCTGAGCAGGGGCATCCTCAGTGGCATTTAAGGCACTTTAACTTAACACATTGAATTATTCTTTTGTCCCACCCGGAGCGCCTAACCAAAGCAGTGCAGAAGATAAGAGGAGACTCACATTCTCCTGGTGCATTTGCAGCTGCTCAGAGGTGAATCCCACGCCAGCCCGTGGCCTTGCAGTTACCACCCTACGTTCTCCCAGCACTACGCTTGGGAGGTCAATGGAAACACTTCCCAGCAAATACTCGAGCAAAAACTTTTCCAGCTCTCTTGGGAAACAGTAGTGCTTTAGCATGGCCTGCATAAGCCCAGCCAAAAAACCTTCCTTCATACAAGCAATCCCCTTGCACTGAAGTGTCTGCTGTCCTACTCCTGGACCCTGAACTAGCTAAGATAAAGACATACAGCCTGCACGTGCTGCAGTTATGTCTCTGAGCACAGCACAGACAAAGCCTTAAGCCTCAGAATGACAAAGAGGTATGCGAGTGAGGAAGTCTGTTTGTTTGCTGTTAGAAAGAGTCAGGGCTTTTTCTAACCCTGGACTGCAGTGTTGATAAAACAGGCTGACTTGGGAGACATCTCTGGTGTATATTAAAGTAAAGCCAATCTCTGTAATTAATGGGGGGATAAATCGAGGTTTAATTACTCAGAAGGCACCTTGGGTGAAAGATTCATGGTAATTGTTGTGTATCCTCTTGAAGGATTCACGGTACTGGCAGCTCCCTTTGTAGCAATAAAATACAGGGTGAGTGGCAGGCAGTCTCACAGGACCTCTCTTCTAGGGACTAGTCCAGTTCAGGTAGCAAATGCAAAGAGGCAGTGGTACTCTTCAAGCTTTTAATGACAATAAAAGACCCTTCCCGAATCTTGAGGGATTCCTAAGCAGTGTGTCAATTTGAGATCAAAGCACTTACAGTCAAATCAAGAGTACGTTGGAGGAGATTTCCCTTATAGGCAGCTTCCTCCTGATGCAACCATACAGAGGCGTATTTCTAACCATTTTTCCACTTTCTTGCTTCGTGTAGCGTAACACCCTTCTCTTGGGTTCCGTGTAGAAAATAAGATGCGTGCATGTGGGGAAATGGATGCTATAGCTTTGAATTCTGTCGTACGTTGTTAAAAGGCTGGCTGAGCAAAAGAAAAATCCATCCCACCAAGAAACGTCTGTTTTCATTATTCCCCAGTTTATTATCTTTTGGTCTGCTGGGGCCAGGAGGAGAGGAATCTAGCTTGCCTGTTTCTTTACTCAGCCTGCTTACTTCACTTTTTAAAAATTTAATTAACCTTTTCAATTCACTTAGTTTGGCTAGCACTGTAAGTACGGCGCAAGGGTTCTGTGCTGATGACGTATAACAAAGCACCCGTTTTCTTCCCCTACATAGAGCTGAAGAAGCAAGTGGAAAGTGCAGAACTAAAAAACCAGCGTCTGAAAGAAGTTTTCCAGACCAAGATTCAGGAGTTTCGCAAGGTGTGCTACACGCTAACGGGATACCAGATCGACATCACGACTGAGAACCAGTATCGGCTCACGTCCATTTACGCCGAGCACCAAGGAGACTGCCTGCTTTTTAAGGTAGGTCTGTGCACCCCTCGCTGCACCTGCATCTTTGGGTTCATGGTTTTCAGCATGCCAGAATGTATTTACCCTTTCTCAGTGATCAGAAAATAACTGTCCCCTGCTGTACGACAGGGTGTTCCTTATGAGGGAACTAAAGATTCTTGATTCTTTTAGAAAATTACCTTAGAAGATTTGACATCTGGTCTCCCACTTATATATCAAAGTCAGGAGTAAAGAGAAGAGACTGTATATGCGTAATACCTAAGGCATCTGGCCTTGCACTTCACCTTTTTATATTATCAGTTATATATGCCACGGCAATAAAACCTTATGTAACCATCAAGATTGCATCCTTACTTCACTACGAGATAAATGTCCTTACTGTCTTTGCTATTCTCTAGCTTGTCTGCGTGTCATCATCTTGTCTTTATGTAAATTGGAATCCCTTTTGAGCAGCAACTCATCCTTGTGTGTGTGAAGTGCCATTTATGCGAACAGCACAGATGAGGAGCAATAACAGTCTGTCTTCTGTCAGTCTGATACCTTTATTGGTCTAGCTAGGTGGTCTGAGGTTGGGTTGTGGCTTGATAGGCGCTGTTTTTCTTCTGCGTTACCTTCCAGCCAGCACAGTTGGGCTGGTACATTAGAGAGCTGAGGTGTGACATTAGAGTCACCAGGATGATAAATTCCATCTTTACGTTGGTTCAAGTGTCAACAGCGCAAGTTTACGGGTCAATGGGAGAACTCTCTGCTTCTTGGTGGCAAACAAAACTGGCAGTTAAAATCATACCTGCCTCGCACTGATCCTCCCGGGGTGACTTCTCATTTATGAGAAGGATGAGGGTTTTGGAGGTGTTCAGTACAGGAGGAAACTCTGCAAGCAGGAACTGGGGAGGTTCTCTTTCTACAGACCTACAACTGTGTGCCGCATGTGGATTGCTGCAGTATCGTTTCTTTACGTAACAGGACAAAAGTTTTCCTGTTCTGCAACTTTAGAGCCTCAGAAAAAAAAACCAAACAACAAAACACTACAACAACAAATAAAGTGAGTTAGGGTAAGTATAAGACAGCACCTAGGATCCTTAGTAAGACTAGGAAAATATCCCCAAAACAATTGTATTACTTGGCATTATGAGGGTTCTGGACTAACTGAGACAAGTGGCAGCAAGAAAAGAAAGCTCAGTGTCCAGGGAGGAGAATAACTCTGTTGCTTTTAAGGTACTTGAATCCTGAAAACAGCTCTCTGTTGAGAGGGTGCAATGCTGTTAGCTCTAACATCTCCGGAGGCCTGTGCTTACACTTGTAGTGTTAAATGTTTAGTGAATGAAACTTCAGCAAACTCCTGGAGATGTCTGTTGTATGCCATGGCCAGATAGTACAACTAGCAGTTCTTCCTGCATCGTAGGAGAGGTGGCATGCTTGGAGTAAGTTAAGAAAATGTGAGAAAATTGCATACTGGCCACATGAACAAGAACTGACTGGTGTCTCGGTAGTTTGTCTCCGGTAGGATCAAATTCTCCTTCTTGTCATGGCAATAGAAAGAATTTACATGTAGGAGAGTGAATAATAAAGTACATATTCCTTTCCCTAAACACTCTTCTTGCTTTCTCTTCTTAACTCAAGTCTTTATTCCCAAGTATGTCCAGAGGATGGAGATGAATGTCACCAGGTAGAGCAGATCTGACATTTCCCAAAGCCAAGGGTTAGGTTGCTTATTGATTCATGGAATTCCTCAGCCTCTCCTCCCTCACACACCTCTTTAGATAGGAGAAGCATATTTGCCAATTAGAGCCTGAACAACAGAATCTCTGAGTCTTTCTCCCTGTTCAGTAAATTGCAGACAGTTCCCACTGTCTGCAGCTTAGAATAGCAATAGAATATAAACAACAAGTTATTTCCTCGCTGAGTCCAGGCTGCTGGTTCTCATGTATGTACCAAGGCTTGAATCCTGATTGCGGCTTCCAGCGAGGTTGTGTGTTTATGCTGTGGAATCTGAGCTATAGCAGACTGTGGGTGTTTGTGTGCATTTCATTAACCCAAAGAAGTCACAAAGCAGGGAATGCTATTTGTATTTATTCCATTCAAGCAATTTATGGAACAAGGTCTATATAATTAAACCAGAGAAGTCCCATGGCACCTTACAGGCTTCTGTAGTTTGCCTGTAAACTTTAGAGCATATTTCAGTAGCACTGCTGGTGGCATTTAATTTTCCGTGAGGCTTCAATAGCAGGGATGCAATAGGAGCTACTGTAATGTAACCCCTTCAAAGCTAAATGAAGATGAAAGACGTGCTTGGTTTTCCCAACCAAGGTATGCTGTTACTGTAGTAGAGCTTATTATTTACATGCTGTATGTGTCCAGCCAGTTTGCATTAATTGGAATTACAGCTTCAATGAAAGGGTTAATCACCGTGCCATGCTGTGAATATAAATGACTGCATCTATAAGTGAGCACTGAATTCCAGTGAAACCGTATCAGTATTTATTGGAGATCTCTATCAATGCAACAGATGAGCTCATCAGCTTGAAGGATGTTCCAGTGATTTTCAAACCCTCTGTGTGAGTGCATAGGCAGCGAGGTGCATCTCAGACTTCCCAGCTTGCTCTTGCTTGTTTGCTCTTTTTTATTCTTTTAATTAAATGCTGTGGAAAGCAGTGTTACAGATTCCTTACCAGAGGTTTAGTTTCTGATGCTTTTTATGTGGGGGATGTAATGCATTATACTTACTGGGGCACTTGCCAGTTTCGTATTCTGTTCCCGTTGCTGGTACATTAGATGTGTTAGGCTGTGACACAGACTTTGTGTTCTGTGTAATGCTTGACTGCTGCGTCTAGGCCAGCCCACCCATGAGATGACCCCCTTTGTAACAGTCCGTTAAAGATACTGTTAAACAAACTAATGTTGCTGGGGAGCCTCAAAGTCAGCTTAGCCACCTTCGAATTAAGCGCTGGCAAATCAGGATGTCATTGCTTGGCTGTGTGTACATCGTGCTGTTTACCCTTGTCTCTGGCTAGATCCTGGGTGAGAATAAGGAAATGAGGCCTTTGGAAAGGCAATGACAATTGTTTCAGACAAAGAAAGTCTTTTGGTAAACAGAAAGACTGGTCAAATTTGAAGAGGAGATGATTTGGAGACACTTGTATAAATGAACAAACAGTGCAAAGAAATTAAATTGTTGGCTTTTTCTGTGCCTAAAGACACAGTCCCAGCCAAAGTGTTTGAAGCCGATCGATTTAAAATGAAAAGAGTGCAAATCCTTTTATTTGATAGACCCTATGGCTTCAAGGTGCTGCTGAGAGCAGGAGCTCAGTACATTTTCTCAAATTATAAGATATCGTTGTGAGTAAATACCAATACCTAGTTTTACAGTACAAGTTTACGTTTACCTTAAGTAGGGACATGCAGAGCTCTCTGCTTTGAGGTTTAAAGGCAACCTCTTACTACAGAAGTTAGGAAGAAAATTCCCATGCATGTTGCTTATCTTTTGGGTTGTGTCTACGTATGGTTTTGGTGCTGCTGTACCTGGCAACATTCAACTCCATCCTCTGAAAATACTTGGAAATGAGGACTTGACTGAAGAAGAGAGAGCAAGAAGAGTGCTCAGAGAGTGCAGTCTGTGCTTGATTACTTACTGTGCTTCAGGTAAACTGTTTCCACTGTTGTGGCATGAATGTGGTGCTGGTCACCTTCTTGATAGGATCCTGGACTGGAAAGGCAATCGATCTGATCCTGTGTAACAGCTACATCAAATCTGGCAGCATTTGAGATCTTTCTGGTTTCAGATTCCTCTACTTTCTCAGAAAGGTGTGCTCAGATTTCATAGTAATTCATGTATAAATTATTTGGGTCTAAGTTGGTTGGTAAGGAAGTTAAACCAGACAAACTCATGCCAGTATTACACCACTGTTATGTGTGTGAGCTCATAAATAGTCCTGGCCAAAAGGCTGCCTTCAGATACTTTCTGTACCCTCAGAGCCCAGCCTTGCAGATTACAGATTTCTCTCTGCTTCCAGGTCTTGCCCGTATTGTTATTTGCTGTTAAAATTATCACATAGAAACCTGGACACCAGCAATAGCTCATTGAAGAGTATCCTCAAGTTGCTAAGCTTTATGCCTTGAAAGAGAATAACCAAGACATCAGACAGCAAACAAAATCAGAAGCATCTTGACACAGCTTGAGAATGTTGCCAGCTGCAGGGCTGGCACTTCTTGCTGCAAAATAAAACCTTTATTGGTGTCCCGTTGGATTGGTAATGTGGTAATAAAATCAACAGCTTTTCTGCAACCTGTTAAATTAACAGCCACTGTGCACGCAGTCTTTGATGCACACCTCTTTAAGGTGTTACGTAGAGTTGGTTTGCAGATCTGTAAGGGGAACTGTCGCTATCAAACTTCAAGGCAATCTGAAAAGTGAACACTTGCTTCTGATGCGGTTCACTGTGGGTGCAGAGGCAGAACATAGCAGGGTGAAAAGGATAAAGGCTTTTAGGGAGGAAGGGTACGGTGGAAGGACAGATGCCTTCTTTAACTTCCCAGCGTTCCTTTGCTTGCCCCTTCACTTGTGTACCCTGCCTCTGTATTGACAAGGTGTGTAAGGTGCGAGAGGGCAGCTATGCACGCAAGCAGTAATAGCTTAGTTCTCTTTTCTTGAGGAGGGAAATGAGGCTGGATTGAATAAGGAGGAACTCAGAGGCTATTTTTCTAACACAAAGTGATGCTGACAAACTGCTGGCTGAAAGGTCTGGTTAAACGTGCAGAGAGTCCAGTCTGCTGAGATTCCAGCGCGGCCTTAGCATCAGTTTGGCCAGGGCGCACCAGTGAACAACCTACGTCTCAGAATAAGCAGGATGGTTAACACAGGGATTGCTTTTACTTGCCTGAGTGCTCTTGTTTCATCTTAAAGCTGACAGCACTGTTGGGAGCTCTGAATCTGAGTCCACATACTTGTCATACCTGCAGTTTCAGTTATTTCCTCCTTGAACCTGGCAGAGTATCTCTGAGAAGATGTTCTAGCTGTTTGTTTCTTTTTTGCATCTCTATCTTCTCCCCTCTTTTCCTCCTCACCCTTGATGAGTCTTGAGGGGAGAAAGAAATCACAATTTTGATGGAGTGCTATTCTTCCAGCAGCCATCTCGCACTCTTGCACACACAATCAAAAATAACAATGGGGCTCATCGGTGGAGCAGGCCAGGCAGCAAGAGACTGATTAGAGATTGTAGGCCTCTGTTAACTCCTCGTTCTTGTTAATTACAAGTTATTTTATTTTTATATTTTGTTTTCACTTTGCCCATGTGGCTGTTGGAGACTTGATTTCTGCTCAGCTCCAGGAGTGCCTGCCGTCGCTGTGCCTGCCAGGTGATTGCCCTGAGATTCCTGGAAGGGTCAGCAAGGACCCCCCCTTGGGTTGCACTAATCAGCAGCTCTAAAACGGAAGCTGTTGAGCAATCTGTGGTGTTAAAGCATCAGATTCTGTATTTAAACTTCCTACGTGTCATTTTCTTTCAGATATTATAGCAGCCTGTTTCATCTTAGGACCTAACTAATTCTTGCTACTGTCTTCATCTTATTCTGCTCTTTCTCATGTTTTGTTTTTTGGTTTTTTGTTTTTTTTTTTTTTTCTCCTGACACAGTTTCTCTCTTTCTCATGTGCTTCCCTAAACAACTGCCTATCCCCTAGGGCAGGGTAGGGTTTTTTCCTTTTTGGTTTTTTTTTTTTTGGTTTTTTTTTTTGGTTGGTTGGTTTTGTATTTCAAATGAAACCAGTAACCTCAAGGATAGTGGAGAGATTTAACAGAAGGTTTTCTTTTTACTGCAGAGCTTCTGAGTGAAAAGATGCTGTTCCAAGACTTCAGGGGGCTGGGCTGAAGCCTCGTTCCAACTGAGCAAAGTTAATGCTCTTTCTCTGCCTCTGTTTCCCATCTGTATGAGGTGGATGATGCTTCTGCCAATGTCACTACACTGTTGTGAGGATAAACAGACTGTGCTGATGGGCGACATAGAGCAGCTTTGGGCTGGGGAATACACTCCCCTGTTACCTGTCAGTCTGGCGCAATACCCATTTCCAGCATGTTGGCACCACTTGCTCCCCTTCCCTGCCATGCCTGTGAGTCTGCCAGGGTAGACCCAGCCATGCAGGTAATTAATGCTGATGATGTTGGAGAATTATTCCAGTGACTGAGTCTTTCCTGACTGGTGGGAGGATGGTACGTGTGAGGTGCTCTGAAAGGTCAGAGATTTGTCTTGCTGATGGGTGCATCCTCTCTGATGGAGTGAGTGATGTGTTACACTGGGAGGCAGATGCATAACCCGTCACTTCAAAAAAGCAGGCCTGGGTTTGGGCAGGAAACGTGAGGTTGGCTCACAGATGCCATCTGAGATTCAGATGCCTCTGCAATTCCCTTTTTGCTTTGTAATCATCAGATGTTGGCCACCAAGTTGCTGTTGCGGTTCCCCTTCCCTTTGCTCCTTCATGCCCCAAGGGCATGGCAGTGCCAGTGCTCTATCTCCAGGTTTCACTCCCCGCGGGACTCTGCTTGTGGTGGCATGAGCTCTCCTCTCCATCTGCACTTCCCCTCTCTCAGCAAAGGAGGAGGGCATTGAAAAAAGGCACCTTTCAAGTTATTCCCACAAACTCTGCACCTGAGTTCAGCCACCGTCACTGTCAGTACTGCTGACGGCCTTATCCAGGCAACAGGACACATCAGCGATCCCAGCTGAAAGGACCTCAGCATCTGTTTCTGCAGCTTCTGGTAGTCTTGGCAGCGTTAGGTTCATGGTTGGACTTGATGTTGCTAAAGGTCTTTTCCAACCTTAATGATTTCATGACTCTGCAGTAACAATAAGTAACCAAATTACTGGAATATGCCTTTTTTTTTTTAGTAAGTTTACAATTCACCTCCCTCCAAATCCCCTTTTCCTTCATTAAAGTATCTCTTATTTAATGAAACGGGAAAGACAGCCCCTGTGTTCTAGGGAGAGACATGTGCACTAACATGGAACACAGGTCACTGATGAGAATTTAATTAAACCAGAGCATCCAGGCTGGTGCAGCAACTTGCGTGGCCCCGGAGGGGTGTGTGGTGTGGGACAACGCCCGGGGCAGGTCGTGCCCTAGCTCTGCGTGTGCCCCAAACCAGGCAGCCGCTGACTCCATCCTCGTGCCGCACGGCAGAGCCAGGCAGCCCGGCACACCACAGCACGACCCTGCACCCCAGACAACACAAAAGCTGCTGCTGTGTCAGTGTAAGTTAGCAGGAGGCAGAGCAGATCCTGGCTGACTTACCTGCTACAATAAAAGCTTCTTCTTCCTTCCCCCCGGCCCCAATCACGGCACCCGCACGATTGCCATTTGCTGAGGAAGGGTTGTTCTTGTCGCTGGCTGTGCCCGGTCTCCCCGTGGGAGGTCTCAGGAGAGGAGGATGTCTGCATCTGCCCGCTGATGTATTTGAACAGCTTACAAAGGACTGTGTGGGCTGACAGGGCTGTGTTTACACACTGTGAGACAAAGACGATGTTAAATAAGGGATAAAGCAGAGGGGACATAAGCAAAACCCCTCCCAGATTCTCGTTCCCATCTCTGCCACTAACTCGCCGGGTGGCTTTGCACTAGGTCACTCGACCTTCTGGTTTTCTCTATCCTCCTCGCCTGGGTGCAGGATTATTACCATTCATGGACTTCCACAGGGGTCTGAGAAGCTTTTCAAAATGTTCTGTGGTGGGGAAGCTGCGTGTGAATGGGTTGGAGATGTAACTGGTGCAGCCAGCTTTTGTTATACACGAATGGACACAGCTAATTGTCCCTTGGAGTGTGGTGCAGCTGGCATGGGCCCGGGGGCCACTGTCTTCCTTTTCTGTGGGTACCCACCACCTTCAACTGGCATTAAATCTCTTCATTTAATGTGTTTATGTATATGAGTCTCTGGTAGTTTCAAAAGATGTTCTACTTAGAGCCTGTGTGGTCGACGCTCTTGAAGGAAAAGGTGGTGCCTTTGAGTCCGAGTGCTGGAGGAATACCAAGGCCTCGCTGCAGTTCACATGAAACGGGTGTTTTGCAAAGCAGCTTTTGATGCACGCTTTCTGTTGCTTTCCCTGGCTGCTCTGTTGTGAATTAGCAGAACATGCAGAGCCGTGTCAGCAAACCGTAGCCCCGCTGGTTGCTTGCATGTGGTTATGTTCAAAGATGCGCATGAAAAGGAGTGGAAATGGCTGGAGTTTTTTTTATCCTTTCGTGGGGGAAAAGTCTTGAGTTTCTGGGTACCCCGCATCTCAGCCATCTTCCCTGGCTGCTTCAGAGTCTCAACTATTCATCTGTCTTTGGACATGAGGAGGAAGGGACGGGCCATCTCTCCTGCCTTGGTTCAGTTCAGGGCCTCTGTGCTGGTGTTGGTCTGCTCCAAGGCCAGCATATTCAGCCACAGCGAGACTGTCACAGCATCGTCTTCTATGCCATCCCTGTGTGGCAAATGGTGTCAGGGGCGTTAGCAATCCCTCTGGCCCTTTCCTCTGCTTGTGATTCCACACCGACATCCCTGAAGCCTCTTTTTAGCTGGCTGTGAGGAGCAGGTGGTGGTGCAGAGGGCATGCAGTCGGAGCATTGCTGAGGGACTTCAGGATGACTTTTGTGCTACTCCTTCACCTTTTCCCTATGTGTTCCAGGAGCAGGTTTGTGAGAAGACCTTTAGGAAAAGCAGTTAGCTCCAGGAAACAACTCTGAGGAGAGCTGCAGCTGGTAACATCCAGCAAAGCACCCAGCGGCGTGTGAGTGCCCCAGGTCATAGCAGCACGGCTCAGCCTGCACAAAGCCACCAGCGGAAGGGAGTGGCAGCCGCTGCCCTCTCTTCTTTCTCGAGTAAGCAGCATGTTGTTTAAATACAAATATAATTAGGACTTATCTCTTGCTTTGGGAGTTATAGCTACTACCCATGCTTGACTGGGGCATAAGATTTTCTGATGGCCAGTGAGGGAAGAGGGTATGTGTGTGTAAAAAACAAACAAACAAACAAAAAACCCCCCAAAAAAAAACCCACCAAAACAAACCTGTTCACAAATATGGAAACACAGCAAAAGATTCCCCTGCTGGTATGGTCTTGGGACAGCTATTGTCTCCAACTGAAGAGTGGATCAGAGCTCACATAAAGGTCATCTCCTTTATTTGTTGTGAATATAAACACTTGTGTTGTGCCCACATCTAGGATTTCAGAGTTAAAAGGTTTCAGCCTAAATTTGATTTGGATAACAAGGTGGTTGGCCCTTTCCCACAAGGCTTGGCAGGTGAGTAGGGAGGGATGTAGTAGGGTAATAGTGAAGAGCAGAGAATGGTATGTTGTGGTCAGAGGTCTGCTTTGGCAGCCAAAGGGCCACCATCAAGGGTGAGACGGGACCTGGTATCTCGCAGCCATACATTCCTCTCATCCTCTTATTGCTTCCACACTTCAAAGTCTGAATGCTCAATTACTACATGGCTCTTAACCATGGAGTTAGTGTTGCATAAACCAGTTAATACGCTTTCTCTCCAACTGGCTTGCCAGTTTAAGATAAGAGCCCATATTTCAAAGCTTGTTAGGTAGCTCTTCTTCGTGGGATCCCCGTCTCTGCTGTGTTTGGGTATTCCCCGAGACCTTTACCTAAGCAGAAGTCTCTTACATTTTCTTTTTGAGAAACCACTTGTAGGAAAGAGAAAATAATGACCACTGTGAGCATACCTTCTGCTTTGCTCCAAGGCATCCCTCCTCTGTTTGGAGGCAGTTATTGCTCGAGAGGGTTGGAAGCACATCAGGCATTCAGTCGTGGCATTTCTTGAAGATTTGATGCACTTCACAGCATCAGGGAGTCTTAAGCACAACGTGCCATGCAGGCTTTCTGGATCATAACATGTCTTGTCAGTGGTGCAACATGAATCTATTAATGCTGGTGTCCTTGCCACAGAGCTGTATCTGTGGAGCAATGACAGAATGCAGCATTATGCTGAAAATCCTTCTGGCGAGCTTTGTTATGGGGACTGGCTGCTGTGATTCTGGTGGACTCCTACCCTACACTACAGAACAACAGTTTTTGCAGCTTAGCTCTTTACAGTGTGTATACTTAAGGAATTAGTACTTAACATGGATACAGATTAAAGTTAGGCTTTAATAATGTATCAACTGTTTATTCATATACATGGAAATGGTGAAAAACTTATCCTGTTCTCACATTTGCTTCAAACAAACAACTATATGAATCATCCTAACTCCACACGCAAAAACCATTTCATTCTGCCCCATGTGAATGTTAACAGTAAGAGCAGGTAACTCAGTACTATTTTAGGACTTTGGATTTAATGTATTTTCTTTTTTGCGAATGGCATGAGAACATCCTTTGAGGAATAGGCACAGAAAGGTATTTTATGTCAAATCTGTCTTATAAGGATTCGTAGCTAAATGACATTGCTGCTTTCTCCTCCATGGGGGAAGCAGGGCATTCGAGAGCTGAGGATGACCTCCAGCTTTGCTAACTCCAGAGATTATCTTTTGATGGCATCTTTACCTTCTGGAAGAAGACAAGCCTGCCTGTCTGTGTCTTGGAGGGAATATATCAAACTGAGGCTTGAAAATTTTAATTGTCCCTATCTATGTTCGGTTTCAGCTAAAGCAGGTAGCTGGTAACAGTGGATCTGTCTCAACTGTGTTCTGGGGGAGCTGACATAAATTTCAGCCTTAAACTGAAGGGTTTGTCCATCTTAATGGAAGGCTCCGGAGAGCATTTCATGTGCTAGCTGTCACTTTGCATTTCTGGGATGTATCCGACTCTGGAGAGGGGACTGTCTGCAGATGATTTTTATATGAAGCAGATAGTGGAAGAGGTGCATGGAGCACGAGGCAGGGATTTATAATCATGTCGGTGCATTGGGTGACTAGTTCTCGTGCCATGTGCAATGTAGCTATGATGAATCTGCAACAAGAGCTACCAGTCAGCTGTCGGTTTGCCGGTCCCTGTGAAAGCTCTTGTGTTTCTGGGTGTTGCAAGGGCCCAGCTGCCTGTTGCAGGGAGGCCCAGAGGTTTTGGACATGTGTGTAAACAGCTGCCCGTCGCTGTGTTTCCCGGGAGGTTGTCAGACGTCTGTGCATGTCTCTGTCAGGCAAGAATCTCACCGTGTTGTCCTGGAGAAGCACAGGAGACGTCCTTGGCTTTTTGGCAGAGTCACTGCAGCCCAAAGTTGTTTTTCTTCATATAATTCCATTAGAGTGATGACAGTTTCAAGTTGGAACAGAAAAAGACCTGATGAAAGGACCACTCTGTAAGTAGGGAAGATAGACAGAGTGGAAGCAGTAACTAGCAAGGTAATAGACGGTGATGGATCTATAATCTCTGAGGCTGCTGTAAGCAGTAAATTCCTAAATAGTGTCCTTTCAGCCTTAACCTATTTATTTGAAAAGTGCTAAATTTAATTTTCCTTAGTCTGCAGGAAAGCAGCATCCCAGGAATAAACCTTTAGCCCAGCCAAGAAGCTGTGCCAAAGTGCTTGTTCCAGCATTTCCATTTCCTCTTTGCTCTGTGCAGAGCGTCAGGGCTGTGTGCCCCAGCACGTCATCTCTCAGGTGTGCTGGTGTCACGAGGCTGGAGTCAACGCTGCTGGAAGGTGGGATGTGTCCTGCTCTGGAGCCTTTTCAGAAGGGGATATCTAATAGGCTCAGGTTCAGTAAAACCACCTGGACTCTGTAAGAGCAGGATGAATGAACCTGACCCGAGGTGGGAAGGCTGACACGTGACAGCATGCGAGGCAGCTAATATTGCATGTACTGATGCTCTGTCTGTCCTGCAGACCACAGGCTAAAGGCTCTCAGCTCAGAATAACTTCGAGAGTTGAACAGCACGTAAAAGCTTACATATTCCGAAACCTCCACAAAGCCATATCTCGAGGAAGAAAAGCAGGGAGCTTTCCAAGCAACCAACATGCTGCACATTCACCCTGCAAAGTTTCAGCAAATGTGGTAAAAAGTAAGTGTTCCACACATTGCTTTTTGTTCCTGGTAGGACTGTGCTGGTGATATACACAGCGTGTGTTGTTCTGGAGCTAGTAAAGAGGTTTTTCCCCAAAACTCATGATTTAGTAGAGTTTTTAGAAACTTTGATAAAATATTTCAGGAGCAGACGCACAGCATCTGAATCCAGGAGTTGGCTTTGAGCGAGCATTCAGCATTCCTGTAGTTGTCACGACCCCACGAACTGCAACGTGGGCTGTCACTAATCCTGTTGCTTCAGAGAAAATCAGTTCTCAGTTTCAGAGCTTTGCTACTTTCCTGCCTGCAGAGGATTTCGGCAGTTACTTACAGCACTTCCCATTCCTCTTTGTCCCTTTCTTATCCCCACGACGGCAGCACAAGCAGCACTGCATTGGCTGATGGGGAATATCCAGCCAGGGCTGCTCTGAGTTCCCACCATGTTCTCAGCCTGTTGCTGGTATGTGAGTGGGAAGATGTGGCTTCCCAAGGATGGAGGAGTTTGCCATCTTTATTCTGCTTCAAAGATTTAGATGGGTTTTTACTCAGTAAAGTGCCATGGAAAAGGCAGTCTTATTTTTTTTTTGGTTTTGTTCTATTTTGCCATTTTTTAGCACCTCAAGAATGAAATTGGTATCTGTAAGTTTAAATACAGCCCTTCCTCCTCCTCCTTTTATCTAAATCTGGAGAAGGATTCTGAGCTCCTCAGCTCGGTGTGCTGCTCAGAGCTCTGACTTCCCTCTCACGTTTGTTTTAAAATAAGTAAAAATAACAATGCCAGGAATTGAGGGTGGAGAATTACATAGGCTTTTTGCCTTCTTTTTCCTTTGATGTGGAGCTAATGAGAAGGGTAGCTCCGCTGCAGCCCAGGAAAGGACCTTCCTCAGCTGATACTGAATTTGCAGTGGGGGTCCCTACTTTTCTGGAAGGGGGCAAAATTGCCTCCCAGGCGTGGGCGCTGTGCGATCTGGCACCATTTCCTCAGCAGTTCACAGGTTCCTCGGGTCTTGCTCTTCTCACTGGTAGGCGTGGGTGCAGATGAGAAGATAGATATATTTTTGTGACTTGAGAAGATGTCTTTCTCTGAGGGCCTTTCTCTGCTATTCTTTCATTTTAAGCACAGTGTCATAGAAAATTTCATTAGCCACGCCAAAAATCTCTCAGCCAACAGTCAGCTTGCCAAAGAGTGATAGATGTACAGTGCTGATTAATATTTACATGCATTTGGAGATTTTCACTTACCCAGGGGGTTGTGTAGAAAGCTGTGAGTACCTGAGCCTTGGAAGAACCTGGGTTTTGCTCTCTGCACTGCATCGAGCATTGATAGGATATTAAACTGAAATGGCTTTTCCACAAAAGCAGAACTTGATCCATTTAAAAACACATTTTCCTACCAGATTTTCCCCCTTGAGCTAGGTCTACAGGGAGGCTTCTCATGCAGGGGGTAAGCGGGCAGGATACCAAAGGCTTTCAGACTGCAAAGGGGCATCTCCAGCTTGCCTGAGCTGCTTCCATCACTCAGGGACTGAAATTTTAATCATTGAATTAATTTTTCAGAAACCAAAGTGCAAATCTGTACCCCCAGTGGCATTAATAATGAATGCAGGGAAGAGAGACATTAGAAGAAGAAAGAAGGGCTAGGAAATTTGGGGTTGGGGATTGAACTTTTGGGGGGGTTATTATTTTGAAGAGATAATGTATGGGTTGGATCTCCTTGTCCCTGGGCCTTTCTGTTTGTCTTGCCCATGCTTTGTCCAAGAGTCTGCTTTGTTTCTGTCCAAGGCATCTTTCAAATACTTTCCCCCTCGCTTATCTTCACCTGGATTTTCTTTTCCAGGGTAAATAGCCAACTCTGTACACACACGGTCCCAGTCCTCATCTCCAAAGCAGCCCCCTGAAGTGCTGCTGGGGCTTCGGTCATATGGCAGGGCACGGAGCAGCAGGCTGTGGGGTTCACCTGCTCCGGAAGATTTAAGAAGCACAAGGCCTGAGCTGCAGCCAAGATGCCAGAGCTTTTGCCTCACTTTTGGCTCCTTCCTTCCTCTCTCAAAGCGCATGCAGATATATATTTTTTTTTTCTAATTAAAAGTATTATATACCAGAAGATTAATTAGAAATGAAAGTGATTTTTTTTTCCCTCCCTTTGTGTCAGTGGAAAAGGCCTGTGCCAGGCAACTGCCAGAGGGAGCTGGGATTTCTCCCTTTAATGGATTCCAGGCAATTTGCCTCTGGACAGCTATCTTATAAATAATGAATGTTTGTGCGGATTTTCCCAATTCTCAGGCAGCACAGGTGGTCTTCATTTCAACCATCCCAAACAACTCTGGGAACAGCAGGGTGTTCCCACCCTCGGTCACCACACGAAAGGGGCAATTCCTCAGGTTCCCCTTCCCCTCCTCATTGCACGCATCATGAAAACCACCCACGGTTATGGATTTGTATCTTTATTTATTTGAAATCCCGTTGAGCAAGCACAACGGCGCTCTGCCCTTCCTCCTCCTCGTCGCACAGGGCTGCCAGCAAAGCCAGCGCAGGCATTTGCTGTGGACGGGCACGTTGGCATAAGCAGGAGGCCTCCTCGTGGTCAGCTGGGCTGACGTTCTCAGAAGCGTGTAGAATTGTTGCCAGCCGACGAGACTCAAGCCCGGCTGTGCATGTGTGCGATTGCAGGACATTTCCAAGGCCTTTGTGCTCCCCTCCAAGGCTCACAGTAAGAGGATGATTCTTTGAATTGTTATATTAATCTTGAGAAATGAGGATTTGGTTCAATGGGTGCTCCACAGAGACTGGTCTAGAGGAGAAATCCTCTCCCAGAAGGAAAGCTATTCTTGAGTTAAAAGCACCCGAGAGTGATTTATGCGGTGCAGGGACTTTAAAGTGGCCCTGGTGCAGGGATGAATTTCAGCCCAGAGGAGGACGACATAGCCTGAGGGTTTCTCTTCATATCGTGCCACTTGGCCCTTTTAATTCCTTTAAATAAAAATTGAAGTGGTGACTGCAGGAAGATGAAGGTGAAGGTCCCCAGCTGCAGAGACCTCCCGTGGTCATCAGCCACCTGGTTCAGAGGGAAGCTGGGGATTGCTCCAAGAACCTTTTCTGTGGCTCTAAATACAGCAGCTAATGACACCTTCCACTCAGCGGGAAGAAAACAGAATTACTAAACTTGCAATTTGGCACAGTGGGAGTGTGAGTTTGTCCTGCCAGTTTCTTGTTGCTATATATTTCCAAGATTTTTATTTTTATTTTTTTTCTCCCAAGCAGGTGGAATCCAGATCAGGGGATTCATTTTAAGGACTCAAATTATGTGTATGGAAGGTACAGCCCCAAAAGGAAAAGACTGATTGCTGCTTATAAGTCATCTGGCATAAAAAGGAGAATGTGCAGGTTCTCTGGGAAATGCCACATGTCTTGGCCTTATGAGTAATGTGTAGTGATGTCCCATTAGGAGCCACATTCCCAGTACAGTGTTGAAGGAGATGTATGTATTTCCATAGAATTTTAATCATTTTGACTTATGGTTTAACTTTGTGCTAGGCAGGCTGCGCAGAGGTTCCAGGAGAATACTCTTTTAGATGGCTTTGGGGGCAAAAGAAAGAAGATGACTGAAGGCAAGGTTAGAAATAGCTGAACGTTTCCAGTTGAGCAAGTTTTACGGTCATGTGCTGTGATAATTGAAGGTTTGCTGTTAAATGCTACGAGTCTGTGCTGGAGGAGAAAACATGTCCCCAGTTAGAGATTGCTGCAGTCTTTTGCTGCCGATGTGAGGAGGGAGAGCGCTCTTAGGGCAAGAGGTGCTGTTTGAAAGAAAACGTGAGGAGCAATAATGACAGCTCAGCAAGGCCCAGTTCTTTTTGGGGTAGGGTGTGTTTTGTAGAGGAGCCGTTCATCTCCAGAGGTTCTGAGGACTCATCCTGAAGATGCTTGAAAAATTCAGATTAATTTCTCCAGCAATGCCTGGAATGGACCTGTTGAGCTGAGCTTGCCCTGGTGCTGTTAGGGGACTGTGAGGTAAAACAAGTGAATTCTGTGGAGGTAATCTATCTGCCTTTCTGGTTTCCCTTCTACACCACTGTGTGCTGTTGCTCCGAATCTGTGTTATAGCACTGAGGGACAGACAACTATCACCAGCTCAGACTAGCGAGATGTACTCAAAAGCAAATTTCTGCAACCAGCACCAGAGTGCTTAGAGCAAGTGAATGAGTGGTTTCTGGAGCAGTGACTTGCTTTAATGTTCTTATCAACAATTTTGCAGTCTTCGTTAAAAGAGGTCAAAGCTCATCCCCCTGGGTGGAGACTTCTTGAGCACAGTACTTCTTATTAGGGCAGTACCATATCTTGTAATTAGGGATGTAATTCCCAACTCTGCAGAGAGCCAGCCTATAGCCTGGGTACCATTTAAGAGTTTCATGAGATGAATTAAGCAATGATGGATTGAGTAATACAAAGAATTTCAACAGAGATTCACTTGCCTGAAGTCCTGCAGGTGTTTCAGACGAGATATGAAAAGTAAGTACCTGCCCTCATCTTCCCTCTCTTTCTTTTCCATAGCAGGCAAGACGAATCACATTGTTCTGGGTGCCATGCAGTTGTGATGGTCTGATGACTTGGGGCCTGGTTGTTTGAAAGATTGCCTCGTCCTCTGCTCCCACCTGTAGCAGCTGGGAAATTCTGTATTTCTTTTCCTGCCCAACACTAAAGATTTTTGCCTGCAAAGGACCTGTGCCTTAGAAAATTGCTGTTGCAGTACGTCTGAAGAGTCAGATTTTGGCAAGCTTCAAAGTATGATGTAAGAGATTCTTACTTAATTTAGCACTTCGTTAACTTCACTGTTTTCCTTCTTACCTACGCGGGTGGCAGTGCTTGTGGTATTCTGTAGGGAGTTCTATAGTTGATAGGCTTTGTATAAAATCATTTACGTAAGTGCAGAATAAATCAATCAAACTTGAAAAAAAAAAGGCAAAGCAATCAACTTTGGGCTTGAAACAAGGAATAGGTGAAAGACTGAAAGAAAAGAAGGACAGAGAAGGCGAATTGTGAAGAAAAGTAGAAGCAAAACTGCCATACAAAAAAGGAAGGAGAAAAGAAGGAAAGATCAGCGGTAAGACAGAAAAAGCAAGGGAAGGCCAGACATACAAGTTAATGCAATGTGTTTTCATCTGTAATTATATTCATTTGATGTAGATTTGTGCCAGGCACTTTGCAGCAGTGTTAATGAGAAGAAGGAAGCAAGAGTTGATATCCGTAGCGGTTTAAAAGATAGAACTCAAATCAAATTGCTGCTGTTCCTGGTGGGCAGGGATATATTTAGCATCACAGCGTACTGTATATAGTATGACGTTCAGTCTTACACAAAGTCTTTTGAATGAAGATCTCAAAGCACATTGCATTAGTTCCAACACAGTATTTCCCAAATTCTTGTGTGGTCTAAGGTGTTGAGAGCTACATTTGCCAGTTGTTGCTGAATTTGAATTTTTATACAGCACATGTCAACATGGAAGCTGTGTCAGATGTCCACTGAGGAGAGTAGTCCTGCCATCTTCATGTAATTCTTGTCCTGCAGCCTTCTTTGGAAAGGGTTTTACTACCACCAGGTTATCTTCAGGTGTGAAGCTCTTCACAGTCTGCTTCAGAGGAAGGAAACCTCACAAATGGAGCATATTTCCTCTGCAAACTTGCATTTGCCTTCCTTGCTTTCACACATCATCCTCCAGACAGATGACAGCCTCGTTGCCCTCAGCCCCCTCCATAGTCCTGTTAATAACCTCGCTCTAATGATGCACAAAGTGCTGAGGAGTCATGTACTGATTTCTCAGCGATGCAGCTTGCACCCCTTCCTCCTTAAAAACCATAGCATAATTTTTACTGGGAAGAGGGGAAAGGAAAGGATATTCCCAGGGATTACAGAAAATTTACCTTCCCGTATGTATGGCTCAAAAAAGTGGAAAGCTTGTGTGCCCATGGACTGCTATATTACCAACAGGTAGGGAAAATGCTCTGGAATTACTCACACTGGCTCCTGGTAGGAGCTCAGAGTCTTGTGGATTATCCGCCGAGGCAGAGAAAAGGTGAACAATAGGGGTTTAATTTAAGGAATGTTTTCCCTGCCTTCAGCACGTCTCTCCAGCTCACATCTCCGTTCCCTGATTGCAGTGTAATCTCGCTCATTACTCCATGGCCGAAACCTCCTCTCCCCATTTCAGTAGTGGAGAACCAGCAGCCAATTTGTGTCCAGAATTAAGGTTGTGACCCTCTCCGCTTCCCTCTGTGCTTGGCAGCTGCTGAAGGAGGTATGCAAAGGCTTTCTGCTAATTGTTAGAAAAGAAAAATTTCTGACCCTGAATTGTGTGCTGAGATACTCTGTAGTTTATTTTCCTCTGTGCAGCAACAAGTTTTCAGCAAGAGCAGAGGATTGATTGCTTCTGGAGTTTATTAGAAGTGCCTGGTTTTAAAGGAGTCTGAAATATTATGGATGTCAGACAGGAGATAGCTGGTCACTCTCCTGATGAGGAGATCTGGTTGTCCTCAGTGCATTTCACCTGCCTTTTGGGAAATGACAGTCGTACCTAGGAGCTGTGAATGACACTGCATTTGCTCTTACTAGTTTAACTGCTAATGCTTCAGGTGAATTGCTTGTTAGGGAAGGCAAAATTGTAGATTTCTTTTCGGAAAGAAGGATGGGATTATTCTCTCACCTAAATAAAACTGCAAGTTTTGGGCACAATTGACCCATTTGTACTCACGAATGTACAACAGCTTTGTAGGTGGTAATGACTTCTGTCAAATTCTTTTATTTTATTTGTCACTTTGAACTATCGGCTTATAGAGGAACCACAAAAACTCCTTGTTGGTAGAAAGATGGCTTTAAGTTGCTGAATCATTACAAGCAACTTAATGCAGAAGCAACTAATCTTTTTATCCAGAGCTAGCTTTGGGCTCTGCTTTCCCTCAGGACCTGGATGTTGTAGAGGAACAAGAAAATTAGTGCTAAAAAGATTACTTTGCTATATGTGAAGCAATACTCCATTCTCCCCACATTTCTGAAGGCTGCCGCTTGCAGTGCTGAAATGTTGCAGTATGGAAAATATAGGTGAGATCTGGAGGAACACCCAAGATGTCCACAAGGACACAGAGGGCACTCCTTGTTGGTTTACATTTACGAGAATATGTTGTATGTAGTGTTCAAAACTGTGGGTAATTATATTTTGCAATGAAATCTATGAACATCTGCTCCTCTTCCCTTCTGTGCCAAGTCCCAACCTCAGGAGTCCATGTTGTCTCCACAACAGTCACATAGCACATTTGCCCCCTAAACTAAGTAGAGGTTGCAAGGAAGGAAAAGTCTCTCAGGAAAAGGATTTTTCTTTTAAAAACTTCCAGTGGCATCTGTTCAGGGAAGAGAACAGGAATGCAGAGTGTGGTGGCAACAGCAGGGAAAGCGTGGTCCACCATGATGCCCACACTGAGCAATGTCCAGTTCTGCCATGACCAGTTGAGCTGGGAGCAAGCCCCGTGCTGTGCTGTTCCCATGTCCCCTGCCTGCCCGGCAGCCACAACTGCAACACCCACTGCTGTCTAGCACAGCAAACTGCCATGTCTTTGTCTTTGATCGTTAATGAAGAGGATTGGTTCAGCCTCTGGGCAGGAGCCTGGGAGGCAGAGCGCTGGAAGGAGTACAAGCAGAAGTTCACCAGATGAAAGAGCCTACCTCCTCCTGTTTGTTTGGCAAAAACCTCACCTGCACCGCGAAGATGGCCCAGTTGAACTACCGTTGAGTGATGAATGATATTCGTGGATTAGCAACTTTATTGGAGTTGGGTGTACGCTTGGCTGTGGGGTTCGGAAGTGCTGTGTCTTAATCAAAAAAAAAGATGTTTTTAGTGCCTCCTGTTCTAGCAGAAGTTTGAAAGTCTGGTGGAATCCTCTGCTATAAATATTTATCTTCTGGCTCCCTTTTTTCCCCCCATTGGGAGAGCTCTTGGGTGATGGCAGAGATCCCATAGCAACTGCAGCTTTTCTTCTCTGCAATCACAGAGAAACAGTAATGATGGCTAGCATGTTGCAGGGAAGAAGAATGTACTCCATCTAGGCTAGACTTGCAAAGAGTAAATTGGAGTGAAAATAGATTAAATCTTCCCATAGTTCAATGGCAAAAGAAAATCACCCATCATTTGCCTTCTATCTCCCAGATGCATTAAAATGTGGGAAATGCTCAATCTCCAAAACCCTTCATTTCTTGACAGACTTTATTCACTCTCTTTTCTCTGCTGTTTTTATTAATTTATTCTTTAAGGCAGTTCCTGCTGTGCCAGCTCCTTTTACTGCGTGGCATAGGGAGATGTTGTTCATAGCGAGAGCTCTCACACAAGGCATGCAGGATCCTGAACTGAGGGTTTGATGGATACTCTCAAACTCTTCCATGTTTCTTTTCTGCCTTTTGCTCTAGGCTTTTGCAACATCCTTTGAAACGGAACAGTAGAAACAAAAAATCAAGGGTTCGAAGAGTTACCAATCTTTTCTGTGCCTTTTGTCACACATTATAGAAGTCCCAACTAGCACAGATAAAAAGGAAAAAAGGAATTATCTCTGAACCTGACTGTACTGTGAAAGACTTAGAGTGCTGATGATTAGTGATACAACAGGATGTTCAGAACGGGGGAAGTCCCGACCTCTTTGAGGATGCTCCCAGCTTGGACCTGAGGGTTAAGCAGTTTTATAGACACATTCTTTGTAGGCCATGACCTTGTCCTTCTCCTTCCATTTTCAGGCTTCAGGTTTATTGCTCTCCCAAGGAACTCAGAACAGTTGATTAACTCGTAACTCACTAGTTCTTGACACATTAAGCAGCAAATTTGACTCTAATTAACAGCTTTTATTAACCTGGGTTCCCCCTTGCCTCCTCCTGTTTCACTCTAGAGACTCCTCAAGCCATTACAGGTTTTAGAGTTCATTTCTGATTTTTTTTTTTTTTTTAAATCGTAAAAGCAAACGTGTGCAGACATTGGTTTGCGCACCTCAGTGGGAGGACGTGTGTCCGACAGAAGAACATTTAGAAAGCAAATATGGTCACTTGGAGGGAAGCGAGGGGTTGGATTGTGGAGAGGGCTGTTGGCTGGCCACAGGGTTGGCTTGACACAGAAGAGGAAACCATGAAGGTCAGGCTTTCCTCAGCTGTCCGTATACTGCTTTGAACAGTTGCTTCCTAGCTGACAGTAGACAGGCTCAACCTCGAAGATCCTCTTATGTGCACAACCTGGCATAAAAAGTGAGAAGGGGCATTGCTGGAGCTCATGGCCAAATTGGATGACAACTCTTCTGCTCCTCCTGAGCCTGCCAGCCTTCTGCTGCCTGTAAATATCTGCATGGAAATCACAGTCTTTAGGGAATCGAGGGAACAGATAGAATTGGTTTTGGAAAGTTATCCTGTACGTGGTGTTTGTAGTTATCCTATGCATATCCCAAAGGGGTATGTGCTTCCAGCAAATGCTGTTGAAGCACACAGCTCCCTGGGGAATCCTCCACTGCAGTGCAAAGCTGCCCAGATTCAGGATGTGGATGGGATGGGTGAGGGACTGAGAACAGCTGAGGGTGCTCCTTTTCTTCACCGTTGACATTTGCTCTGCTGCTGTGCTTGTTTGTTGGTGGTCAGCAGATACAGGAGCTTGTTGGGAAGCACAGAGCCAAAAAACCCAGGAATCCCCTGACGGCAATCCAGCTCTGCTGCTCACTGTTTCACTATGTCATTCCCCATCTGTGAAATGGGAGCAGTAATGACTCTGCTAGTTTGTCAAGATGTTCCAATTCTGGTGTGCAAGTTGCTATTGAAGTGTTAATTTTTATTGCTTGCAAGTTAGAGGGAGGTTTTTGAGGCTTGTTCAAACATGGAAAGATGGTTTATTTTAATTTTTCAAAACAAATTGTGGTGTAACCCTGCCTAAGAAACTACCATAGTATCTTTATGAAAGATGTTTTTCATAAGCTTTGGTAAATGTGTTTCACCGCTAGCTCGCTATCAATGTATCTAATCCAGTTTTGGAGTTTTCCAAACTCTTGATCTGAGAGACAACCTGTGACAGTGAGCTCCAGAGGTCAGTTCAGGGCCTGAGGAAAGAGTTTTTTATATCTATTTAAAATTGCCACTCAGTTCCTCTGGGTATCATTTCCCTTGCATCTTGCAAGAAGAGAGTAAATATCTGCGTTATTCTGTGCTTTCTCTTAGGTTTCTCCTTAACTGCTAAACAGCTGTGTTTTTATATTTTCTGTAACTAAAGCAAGTGAACCTCTCCCAAGATAACCCGCAGTGAAGACAAAGCGTTTTAGTGCTCCTAAGAGGCAAACTAGCCAAGGTCAGCTCAATGCCCCCCGAACCAATAATGTCTCACCACATCACAGCTCACTCTCCTATGCAAATAGCAGAAGAATATGTTAGACAGAACCAGTCCTCGGGGAACGCCAGTGTAATCTTTTGCTATGTTGAATATTGATCATGTGTTATAGGTCCTTTTTTAATTTCATTCAGTTTGTTTCTAGATTTGTAATAGCACTCTATCCCTTGCCCTGTTGCTCAGACAGTTTTCTGGTAGCCTTCCTGGCAGTACTTTGTCACAGAGGCTTTGAAAATCCAAATAATTAAACCTAATGCTCATGGATTCTTTTTTTTTTTTTTTCTTCTCAAGAATTGTAGGGAATTCTACTAGATAAGAGAGGAATGGTTTGCTTTATTTATAAGTATTATTTTCACCTGGGGGTTTATTGTTTCTTGTTTAGTTTTATTTGGTATAGAAATAAGTTTAACAGGCCTCGTATTCTCTGGACCACTCCTGGAAACCTTCTGGAGTCAGGCTACAATATTGCTCCTTTCTTGCCCGCTGGTATACACATCCAATTTTAAGGCTGATTTATTTTTTAACAACTTCAGTACTTTTGGGTCCTCAAATATTATCCTGCCTTAGTGATTTATGATCCTCTGAGGATAAGAGATGTGGTACGGGAGCTTGCAGATGATTTTGAGAAGTGGGTGAAGTTGCCAAGTTACAGGGAGAGCTATATGGTGAAATGACACCTAGGATGGCTTTGACAGCAAGGAGGTAAGTAGGTGTCCCCATCACAGGGGGCCACTGGAATCCACCTCCTCTCGGGGGGGGAAGGCTGAACTCCTCTCAGCATATCCCTTTGCTGACTTCAAAAAGGAGGATGAAACTAGGCTTCGTTTTCATGTTTCTATTTATTGTGTTGGCAAGATTTAGTTTTAGTGGAGTCAGAGCAGAGGTCTGCGTAGAAAAATAAATCAGGTGTGATCCTTGTATTGTGGCTGAGTGATGTTCATGAAGAGCAGTGACGGATAGTTGTCACTTCTCTGCCAAAAGGAATAAGAAAAATAAGACTTCCCTTTTGCAGTCCTAACAAGTCTATGCGTTAAGCGGGAGGCGAGACTAGGCAGCAAGTTACCTCGAGGGGTTCCCTCCAGATCTGAGATACCAGGTAGGAGGAAACTCATTAGAGATACTTTGGTGAGTGGGTGTAGTGAGCACACATCTTCCAGGATGTGTTTTTAAAGGGTCTGTCTGAGGTTAATGCTGCATTAGATCTCCTCTTTTGTGCTAAATTAGGCTAATATTTGAACAGCCTTCTTATTAATTTCTTTGTTAATTCCAGTGTTTATCGTCTACCAGTGATGTGTCTAAATCTCTGTGTCTTTTATTCTTGGAGTTTCTCTGGTGCAGGGGCTGGAAGTGGCCCTATACCATCACATGTCAGCATAACCTCTGTGCATGTTGTTGAATACTAGAGATGGGCGTAAGCATGAAGGGGCGTAAGCATGAAGCTGTACAGATGTAGAACAGAATAGCTAACTCTCTGTTCCCTCTTCTCTTATCCTCAGTTCATTTTTCAAGCCACTTGTGAGATTAAGTTCTCCTGTTGAGGGTTTTGGTGGTTCTGCTTTGGTTGGACTGCCGTCTGGTTTTCTAGACTGTCTCATTTTGTTGTCTCCTCTGTATTTCCCATCTCTTCAGGACCTTTTTGGTTTTCTGTCTCTCTTTCCTCAAGGCCACAGCTCCACACAGGTTAGAAGCAGCTGTATTGCTCCTGCATCGGAAGAGTATTTTAAAACTGTGCTTAACAGTGGTGCTGCCAGTATTCATTTTGATCCTTGCATCCAGGGACATTTGTTATTTTTATGGTGTTCTCATCATGACTTAAATTTAAAATAACCATTTGCAGGGCAGTAGTGGATGCCTTGCTCCACTGTTCTACTTGGGGTAGAAGATATGCCTACAAAGTGGGAGTGTGCCAGACTATACTGTTTTATTCTCTTAAGGTACCATATTAGCTTCCAAAGTTAGGTAATTTCTAAGGGCTTGTAATATTTTTTTTATGAACAGCTTTAAATAGAAGTCATTAGACACTGTTGTTCAAACTTAATTAACTGTTCTCCTTACTGAATTACAGCACAGCAAAGAGTGACGGCACTGTGGGAAGGAGAAACGTCTTACTAGATTTAAAAAAACCCACAACTAGATTTAACACTTAATTAAAACACAGGACCTTTGGCAGCCCAAGTATCAGGTTGCCTTCTGGGAGATCAGGCTTTGGGGAAGTGATGTCTCACTTCCCAGATTACTGCAGTTAAACCGCAGGTGGTTCAGGCATGGTCGGAGCACTTGCCCTTGCTTCATTCGTAGGGGTGCGTTGCTGCTTACAGATGCGTCTCCCCAGCAAAGGCAAAACGTGATTGCGACGTGCAAACAGATTTTTCACAGGCTTAGTCTAGCAGGTACCTGTAACAAGAAACAGTGCTCAGAGTTTCAGCCTGTGCTGACAACCACAGTGCGTGCTGTGGTCGCCAGAGAGCCCGTGCTGTGTTTGCCAGTACGTGTTGCCATCGTCCTGTCCCATCGCCACCACCAGTGTCACCAGCAAGGGAAGGCAGCGCAGGATCCTGTTCTCAGCCACGGGGGCAGACGTCTTTCCTGTGGCTCAGCAGAGATTTGCAGTCGTGTGTGCGCAAGGAGGTGGAATAAAACTGTGTGTGTTTTTAACAGGAGAGGCAGAAAATGTTGATTTCCTTATAGAATGTACTTATGTTGAAGGGAAACAGAGTTACACCAACATTATGATTTGAAGGTCTTGGAGAAAATAACATAATCAGAAAATGGATTTAGAGGGTGTTGACGTACAGTTACCCAGAAGTGGGTTTTAAACAAAATGAAGCTGCCTGGAAGCCTTTGCAGGATTAAATCAGGCGTATACTGTATTGACTTTGATATTTAGAACAAAAGTTCTGGAAACAGCTAAGCTTTCCCATCACATTTGAAAGTCTGGTGATGTTTTGACACTTACTGCCTCGTTGTACTGTGTGAGGTCTCACTGAAGTGTGGAGAAGCAACTTGGGGAGACTATATGACCAGGTCCCACTGGGAAAAGGGTTTCTTTTAAAAGAGCTTCCTTTTGTCTGCTGTGTATCTGTCCTGCTGGGAATGGGTGGGAGCACACTGGAGGCTGAAGGAGACACAGCAGGCTGAGCAACTCTGCAGAAAACAGGATTCGTTGACTTGTATTAAAGTAACCCCGACTGTCGGTAGCGCCAGTTAACACTTGCTTTTGCCAGATGCTGGATCCATCTCTCCTTCATCCTGTGCCTTTGTCTGACCATCACAAACCAATTTGGTTTCTATAACTTGGCTTTGGAGCCAGAGCAAGAGCTTACTCGAGCTCTTTGGAGTAAATTTTACATCCATTCCAGCCGACTAGATTAGCCTGCAGATAATGCTAGGAGTGAATAAGAGCCTCAGCTCCGAGGGAGCTGGAGCGTAATTACACTAGATGAAGGGTACTCTCCGCAGCTCCTCCAAGAGTGCTGAGATTAGACTGTAATCATTGTTTGTAAGCAGACAGGAATGAGGGGTAATCAGCCAGGCAGCCCTGACACGTTACTCCAGGAATTAATATTAGCTTCCTGAAGTAGCTCATCAATTCGCACTTACGCGAAACTGCAGAAATCAACAGATCCCGACTTCCCACCATGGGAGCTGCCGAACGGGCTGGAGGGAATTGTCTGTGGGACACGAGCTTGGGGATCGCTGGGTCAAGCCGTCGTGTGCAGAGCATCTGCTGTGGCCGTGCAAGAGGGAATCGGTCTTCTTAAGAAGTCTTGCGGGTCCCTTAGCTCTGTGGGGAGAGAGGCTGCTGCAGTCCCTGGTTGTCTACAAAGAGATTGGTTAATGCAGCGCCAGGAAAGAGCTCTGAAGCTTGCAGCCTGGAACTGCAGCCTTGGCTGGTGGGTTGCTGCCCATGGAGAGCGAGCTGGGTTTGCTGTGCTGGGGAGGGGCAGGCGATTGCTTTTTTCTTCAGCTGTCATCTTTAGCCTGCAGAGCTGCGGCAGGAGGGAGGGCCTGCGCTGGGGAGGAGTGGGGAACTTTCCTTTTGGTTTTGAAGAAGATCTTTGCAAGTGTGCTTGGTGCTGCTTGAATCCTGGCCCTAATTATAAAGCCTGCAGGTCCCAGTGAGCACAGCGAGAACATCGTGTACAGATACAAAGCTAACACTAGGCAGCGAAAGTCTTGACGTTCCTCTGATGTGAAACAAGAAGAGAAGGAATAAAAGAGCTTGCAAATCCAGGCAGAAATCATTAGGAGAGTGAGTGAGGGTACTCATAAAAGCAATGATCTTAGTAAAAAGCTGAAGGAAGTATTAGGGATAATAGAGGAGAAGCCCTGGTGTGAGTGATGGGATAATGAAGTGGACAGTAGTATGCCGGTGAAAGTCCACAGACCGTGGGGGTCATTTGGGTTTCAAAAAACATGTGTATTGCTTTTACCAGAACTCGCTGTTGCAGACTGGGTGGCAGGACCGTTACGGTGTGCAAGCGTTAACCTGCCTTGCTTCCCTGCTTTCGGCAGTTCTTGCTGCTGAGCCCTTTGCTTCCATCAGTTTCGGAATAAATCACCAACCAACCTATTGACTGTATTTCTTGCAGTGTTTTACGTACATTAGTTATTTGCTTGTGCTTTTTAATGATGCTACTGCTCTGACAGCTCACTAAATATGACACAGCTTTATGGGTGCCATTCCTAATACTTTAGCAGTCAAAGGTTAGCTGCTATTATTAACCACATTAGTACTGGCTCTTGTATGAAAAATAAGTGGAGATAGATGCTTTACCCAAAACCTCAAGTCTAAAAGCAAAACCTAAAGGAGTATCGAAGGAAGGAACAGCACATGAGCAAATGGACTAGGTGGTGGTTGGCAGAGTGTCATGAGTTTACACTTGTGGTTGTTGGTTCATTTGGTTTGTTAATTGGCGGTACAGGTAGGTCGAAGGGCACAGCAGGCACCTGGCAGCCAGCAAGAGGAAGAGGGACAGAGCCGGCTCGTCACCTGCCCGTCTTGATCGACTGCCAGAGTTTTGTAGCTCTCTCTGCAGGAGAGTGTCTGGAAAGATTTGAAAGAAGTATGTGTTAATGTCTGCATGGACTGCTCCCAAAAGTCTCTTCAGGCCGGAAGGACAGCGTGGGGAAAAGCATGGGAGGGCTCAAGAGAGAGCTTCAAAGCTACAAACCTTCCTTAGCAGAGCAAGGTGTGATGGTGGCTGCTGAGGAGGACCTGCGTTAAGGAAGGGCCATGTAATGGAAAACCTTGACAGTAAAGAGGAACGAGTGAATTTTTGGACACCTGGAAAGATGGGTGAAAGGAGAGAGAAACAGCTGGAAGAGGTTTTTTGAAGTTAGTGGGCAAAATGAGCTATGCTGAGGATGCATTCACATGTCATGAATTCACATGACATGGACATAATTATTATAGTCAAGATCAGAGAGGAGGAGCTGTCTAAACTCATTTCTTTTTGCTGCATTTCTCATTTAGATATATTTTTTTATCTAATGGATCTTTGTGCAGTCAAGCTTGGGAATGAGAATAGTCCTGTTTGCTGTGGTAGGAGCAGCGAAGAGGGCAAAGAGTGATGAATATCAGCTTCTAGAAACGAATTGTTTTTCTTGCTCCTACTGCTGCTTTGCTAAGGGACTGGGGCATATATCTCATTTTAGAAATCTCACTGTGTGACTGTCATGTTTCTTAGAAAGGACAGTAGGGAGAATAAATTCGTGGGATGAAGGGAGATTATGTCTGTGGGTGACACTCTATCTCATCTGGCTATGCATTCGTCCTGTGCTCATCACCATCCACGTCACACAGAGATGTTCTGCCCAGAGTACCTGGAGATTGGTGTCAGTGCCTCTTCTGATGGACTCTTAATACTTCCCAAAGCCCTAGTAGCCTATCTAATAAAAGTAATAAGTGCCTTGGTGCTTTGCTGCATGACTGGAAGATTTATTGCTACAAGCAGCAGAAAAGCAACTGGGGAAGTAGAGGAATTAAAGAAATTTTAATATCACAGGTCCCAACATTCCAGCTCATCTTTACCAAAGGAGTTATCAAATTAGAAGGTCCAGTGGGAACAGAGAGAAGGTGTTATCAACTGTTAGAGTGAAGTCTGTGCCAGCACTTTTCATAAAAACCTTCTGTTTTCAAATGGCTATAAATAGTTGGTTAAATGCACATAAATAGATCCTACCTAGGGGTAAATACTTGACTTTGAAGTGAGCAGACAGCTGCTTCTCACTTTTAACCTACATAAAATGAGGGACAGCAGTATTGCCAAATATGAGTGTTGAAAATTGTAAATGCAATGTAAAAATAACAATATGCTTTGAGATAATTTTATTTGCCATCTGGTTTTAAGCTGTCGGTTATACTTGCATCATGTTTTCTCTGCAACTGTGAAGTTTCTTTATTTTGAAACAAAAACAAAGATTGCCTTCTAGTACCTTGACTTCAGGATATGGAAATTTAAGAAAAGTTTTTAATCAAATCAAGCCTTGCAAAGCTTGTCAGAAAGGGAAGAATGCTGGCAATGCTGGGGCAGTTCGGAGAAGTTTATGAATCTATTTTAGTTTTGTGTAAAAGCAGATTAACCAAACAGACTTAATGAATGCATAAGACCTCTCCATGCATTCACAATGAACTTTTGCAGGTAGGCACTTTGAAATTAGAAAGTGTTAAGTTAAAGCACGTATTTTCCCTCTTCAGTTGTACCCTAGAGAATTAACTTGCTACACCCTTATAGACATTTGCTACACTCCTATAGCCACATGTAGCCCAAACAATCTGTGGGTTTGTGATTAAAGCTTTTTTAATATCTGTTTTCCTTGGGTTTTTAATATTTAATACTCTTGTCCCAGTCTTGTTTTTATGGAAAAAAAAAACAACCAACCAGCAAACAGAAGCTGACACGTACAAGAATTCAGCCACAGTGAATTGGCAGAAAGACCAAAGCTCGCTTTTTTTGCTTCAGCTTGTGGGCAGGCAGTTCGAGTGGAAGTAGGTTTGTGCAGTTTTTGGAGGGTGGAAACAGCTTGTAACGAGCTGTATGAACCACTTTAAGATGGGACAAAATGGTTTCCTTACTGTGTAAAAATGAACCAAGTGTTGGTCATATTCCCAAGTAGATGGCTGAAGCTGAGTCCCATCACGGAAGAAAGGGAGATATTTAGAGCTGTACCTCTTTGGAAATTGTTTCCCAAATGAGGAAGGAGTTGTTGTTCTTGAATGACTGCAGGGTATTACTGTGCAGACTGAAGGGAGATGGAACAAAATTGTCTTTTTTCACTGGGCTGAGTTAGCCTGCTCCTCTGGTTTGCATTTAAAATAAACTTGGTCAAGTGGTATTTCAGGAAGAGTTGGTGGCGCTTGTCCTGGGCTGGCAAAGGGACAACATCCACCTCCCCAGCCTTCCGTGGTACAGATCCCAGCTCACTCAGCGATGGCAGGCAGGGATTTAGGAGGGACTTGCAGACCATGGGGGCTTAGCTCTATTGTGCAAGAAGGCTGCAGACCTTGGCTGCGACCAAGACGTGGGCTTGGCAGGCTGCAGAGACGCTGTGGCCTGGAACGGGTGTCTTTTCCCCCGCACCCCAACCGAGGCAGACCCCCTGTCTCCAGCTTTGCCAGGCAGCCGGAGCCCAAGCAGCCGATCTGTACGCGGAGCTCATGCCCACGCAGTGACTGCTTTGGGTTATTCATCTACTGTAACAGGCTCTGCTGCCTCCTCCCACCCCACTAATCACTTTGCAAAGCTTCCAAGGTACACCAACTTTGTGTGGCAGCTAACAAGCTTAGCTGATGAGTTCTGCCATCATCCTTCTCCAGAGCTAATCAGCTTACCCTTGCTCCAGAGCTAATGGTGCTGTGGGTCACAGCAGCACCGTGAACTGCTTGCACACGAGTTTACCACATCCATCTTTAATTGCGTGGCTAGCACTCTAATGGAGTTTCCTCTTGCATATGCTTCGCTTATTTTTCCAATGGTTATCACTTGTTATTTTGCAGCCAATTCTTTTTTGCTCAGACGAACAGTTCATTAAAGACTATTTTCATGCTATGGTTGAGATTTCAAATATCAGCTGCTTCCCAGTCATCCCACCCAGACTGGGTGGTGGCCAAAATTTATTTACAAAAGCAAAATTACACTTGGGATAGCACATCTCATGAGCACTCTGTGCTTTTACCAGTGCCTCCCTGAAATATATCCATTCCAGCAGACAGAAGGATTGAGTGATGTCGGCTCTCAAAAGTCAGGATTTCACAAAGTTGAGAGTGGAGGAAAGTTGTAGGGCTAAGAGCTGCTGCAATAGAGGTTCTGCAGCCAAAGAGTGACACTGCCAGCTTGCAACCCTGTCACCTTCAAGTGCATCAGCTGAGAGCTGCACCTGCGCCTGCATCCCTCCACTAATTTGAAGTGGCTTTACAATCATTTTGCTCAAAAAAAAAAGTATTTTATCCTTTATACTCGCTACATGAAAGCAGGTGGAGAAAAGTGACTGACAAAGAAACGCTGATTGTACATATCAAAAATGCTGACTCTGCATTTGGCGAGCAACCCGACAATAAATAGAATCTTTTTCCCTTGTATTTTTCAGGTTTTGTAATGGCAGGGGATGGGAGCAGGTAACAAGCCTGCCTGAAACGTTGTGTCAAGTTGCAGCATGTCTCTGGCTTGGCAGTGTCCCAGTCTCTAGGTGCAGTATGACGGGAGGGGTTTTATGAAGTTCGTTGATGAATGCATTTGCACATTTCCCCACTCTGCTCCGTGCTCACCTACAGCAGCACTTTGTGCGTGGCGGTGGGGAAGGCAGGGACGGGACAGCCATCCTGGTCCTGACCTGCCCTTAGGGCAGAGCGGAGGCAGAGCAGGCAAGACCTTGCCCAGAAAGAGTCACTCAGCAGCGTTTCTCCATCTGAGCTACAAGCTGCAAGTGCTGCCGCAGAAGTTACTCTTGACTTAGAAAACATAGTGAAATGCTGATCAGTTACTACATTGTTAATAATGTGATTAAAAGGAGGTTTCTTTTGACCATATCCTGTTACCAACAGCAACATGGAAGTGGCAGAAATGCCATTTAGAAAATGGGATGTTGTTGTCGGTTCTAATCTTCTTTGAATTCTCTGCTTCTGCTCCCCTACAGCAGTGGTTGCAGAGGTTAATTAACATGTATGTTGCATGAAAATTAAAGTCCTTAAATTTTGGTTTTTTCAGTTGAGTTCTGTTCTCCTTTTCCAGAACAAATAGCAGTGCTCTTTCATCCTTTTATTATAATCTCAGTATTTTATAGACCTCTTTTATGAGCCTCTTGTTTCTGTCCCTTCATACAGTTTTCTCAGAATTTCTGGGGGTTTTTATGAAACTCTTTCTTTCCTTTCTCTAGTGCTTTTCAGTACTCTCCTGAAATAAAGTGCACAATATTTCAGATAAATATAAGCTACCAATTAAAAAAGTTGCGTTATTGGATATTCCAGACTGTTCCCTATTTTCTGTTCACTACTGCCCAGTACTTTATCTGATGGTTTTGTTAACTCTTGGAAAGAGCACTACCAGATCACAGAGGTGCGATTGTCCTCTGCCCTGAGCCACGTCGAATTATTTCCCTTACCATATTATACTGCCACAGAGGATTTACACATGTATTTAATAACTTTTCCTTGCTCATTTTGCTGGCACAGGAGTATGGCTTGGCAGTCCACATTGATAAGCTCCTTTTCGAGCCTTTATTTAAAAAAGAGGTTTGCCAAAACCCAGCATTTTGCCTTGCCCAGGAATCATTTGATTTGAAGGCAAATTCTGCATGTGTAGGAAGGAGTCCTTCATGATGAAACCTGCAACGTTAATTGGAAAAAAGCACTTTGGGGCACTTTTTGTCAGTTCACATGGAGTTGCTGTGAAGCCTCAGTGCATATGTTTGAGGAGGGGAGAGTCCAAGTTTAGGACACTGACGCAGACTGCAGGAACCTAGGGTTTGATTTTTCTCTTCTTTTAAAGATCTGACCTGCTTCTGCCTCCCCATAGGAATGTACCAGAACTGGGGTGTCCTGGGGGAGGGGAGCGGGGATAGCTGTTCCTCCTGCTTACGCTGAGATCTGGAAACCCAAATGTTCTTTGGAGTGGAGACCGATGTCCAGTCTCCTAGAGGAGACACATAGGGCTTGCTTTCCTTTGGCCCTGTGTGTAAGAGCTGTTGCATTTTGTTGGTCTCCATGAGGTATTCTGTATAAAAGTTGAGCAGCTCTTTGGAGCAGTTCAATTCAAAAGCAGGGTGGCCTGGCCACCAGAAGTGGGAAGCATAACACAGTGTCCGTGGTGGAGTCTGTATATTCTGCATGAAGATACCAAGGAGATGGGTTGGCTCTCAGCCACATCAACAGATTGCTCCAATTTTGCAGACTGAAGTCATGTCTGAAATAAATACATGCACTTGCTGCTGCGCATCCTGCACGGAGCAGCGAAGGAGCTGACTGGAGACAAACATTTTTGGCTGGCAATTTCTGATACTGTCTTGTAGAGATGGATTTAAAGCTCTGGGGCAAATTATTCTCCTTCCATTAGAACATCGTTAGTGACTGCAGCCTATCGTGTGCCTATAGCTTCACTGTGACTATACAGCCATCACCAATTGAGCGTGTTTTAATAAATCAGATCCTTTAGTTGGGTTACTTCTGGACTTACAATATGCCCATTTACTCATGTTGAGTGTCTGGCTGTACCTTAACGTCTGCATTGAATGTTCACAAGTGGTGAGAATGAGAAGTAAGCAGCACAGTTTCTATCTTGACTTTGTATTTCTTTCTCTGCTTCAGCTCTGAGCTGTTTGCTTAGAGTTTGACACCTCCTCCATCAAAGGTCCTGTTTTGCAGACCTGGTAGTCGCTGGTTGCTGGTGGACAGTACACTCGGAGACGTTTGCCAGGCTTGGCATGGGGGCGTCTCTGGTGCTTGTGTTCTGTTATCTATAAAACCAGCAGTGAAAGGTTGGGGCTGGGGGTGGCTTGTGTAGTGTGCGAGTGTAACTAAGAAGATCAACTATGCCAGTTTTCCGACTCCCCTCTGCTCGTGTTAGGAACAATAGCGCTAAATGATGATTGTAATTCATTACAAATGCACCCTAATTAAATTACCCATCAGTGGCTGCGAGATTAATGATACCAACCTGGGTTAGAACATGATTAAAGTTAGGCTCGTCACATTTTTCAGTTATTATATGGAAGTTCACAGCGGGAGGGGATGGGGCAGCGTGCGAGGTGTGAATAGATGATGCTCCGGAAGACAGCTGGGGCAGCCGAAGGCTGCTGCTAACAGCGCTTCTTCGGACTTTGCTGGTGAAAAACCCTCTCGGGGTTTTTCTTGGGTCTGTTATTGGGTGTGCATGGCTGTACCCCTGTCAGGAAAGGTTGTTAATCCCTTTGTAAAATGAGCAGGGAAGTCATGCAGGGAGTCTGGCACAGCAAGGAACTGAGCCTAGGTCTCCCAAACCTAGGCATAACTCACTGAGTTTAGCTTGCTGAGTTGTCTTGCCTTTCTTCTTTTTTATCTTTCTATTTCTGCTTGCAGAATAGCATCCTATCTTTCTTAAAAGTGCCTATTAAAATAGTAGGGAAAGACCATGGATGACACAAGAAAAAGTATCAAATACAGCAGAGCTTCAGCCTCTTTCCCCTTCCTTAGAGAAGTTTTACACCGCAAATGGTTTTCAACAGCAAATATTTACAAGGGGAGACAACTCAATAATATATCCTTGCCTCCAGTGAGAAAGAAGTGCAAAATTCAGGGTATTTTATAATGAGAAACAAAAACAAGGCACCAACTTACCTGATGGTGCAGCATTGGGAATTTTGCTGCCTTTGCACTGCTGGAGAAGGAGCCTCTGGAGGTGTTCCTTGGGCCCAGGTGAGGGTGGGGACCAGTGGGTGGGCTGTGTTTAAGCGGATGAGAGAGAAAAAAAGGGGTGCCTCGGCATACAGACTGTCTCTCTGAATACCCTAGGATGGATTGGCTATGCTTGGTATTGGCTCTTCTGTCATTATTTGGCAAATAAGCAAGAAGGATTTTTTTCCAAAAAATTTCATTTTCCAATATTGTACATCCTGTCCTTACATGCCTTCGCTGGTTGGATTGCCGGGGCCAGTCCAGGGATGGACGTTGTTTACCAATCAGGGCTGGACTCTTAATAGATCTTCTCAGACTCTTTGAGAAGCAGATCTTGGATGCTCCAAGCAGCAATAAATGGAGCAGTGTGGTCGATGTGCCCTTTCTGTCAGTGGAATGGACCTGATTCAAACATTGTACAAAAAAGCTTAGGGCTGGAACAGCAGAAACAAATGGAGTTCCTGGAAATGAGAATAAACCAGGGCTCGAATAAGATAGTTGTATGTGTCAGAAAGGAGGCATCTTTGTCTTCGCCGTCGTGCCCTGGCGAATTGTTCCCTTTGCCAGATGCTGGGTCAGACTGGGCTTGTGAAACACAGGAGGATGCAGGAGCGGGTGCTGGTGCAGCAGGTGCTGTGAGGTGTGACAGCCCATCCTCTCCCATTCCGTGGAGTCTCCGGCAGTGTTGTGGCAGGCAGATGGCACTTACTAGCTGTGCAAACGTAATTAATTCACATCAAAGTTACTGGAAGACATTTCTCTGGGGAATGGATGGTTACCGAGAGGTTCAAACCCTGCTTGGAGAAAGGGAGATATTAATATTGAATGTAGTAATTTCCGGGTTTGGTTGACCTTGCTTCTGTTGATAAAATGATGCATTTTCCAGGTTTTTGCATGTTCTCTTCAGCAATGCTGTTACTCATAATATTGAAACGATTTCCCTTGAGAAGGGTAGGGACGAATAACCTCAAAGAGTTCTCCTCCATAAAATTGTCTGCCAAAGTTGTCTCTTACTACACTGGAGCTGTAGCGCGCGTGTTTTAGAGGCACAGATAAATAGGCCGGCAGCAAGCCCTTGTACTGCGGGCATCAGTGGATCCAAGAGAGAGCAGAATATGGATTGCTGTTCTCCAGATTTCCAGATTCTGCACAAATTAGCGCAGGGATCCTCTCCGGGCCGGCAGCCTGATGCTGGCTGTCAGATCAATCGGCGCCTCTCACGCAGACCCAGCACAGTCTGTCGACTCCAGGAAGGTAGAGGCGTCGCCTGCAGCGCTCAGTGTCCTGGTCACATCTTGTCTTTCGGAGAGTTCAGAGCTGCTTCCCACAGCCCATCAACATGTAAATACCTGTGTGAAGGAGAGCAACCAGCCAGCTCAGCTATCAGAGGGGCCTTACCCACAAATTTCGGATAATGCAGGCAGATTGTAGCAGCTAATATCAGAGTTTTGTGGCCTAGTTCTTTCTCTCTGGAGGGTTTTCTGACCTGGCTGTGTAGCCTTGAAGCTGCATATTGCTGTGCTTCTTATTGTCTTACAAAGCTAAATGTGGTTTTCCTCTTTTTTTTTTTTTTTTCTTTTTCTTTTTTTTTGGTGTGTTTAGACATGTTTTTTATTTAGGACACAACCCTTTTTCTCTTTCTGGTTTTGCCTTTCCCAGCCAGCTCCTGCAGACAAGGTGGTTAGGATTCAGGAGAATAGCTGACTCACATGGGCAGGTGCTGAGATTTTCTTGTCATTGAGCCTATGAAAGGGGAATTTTCCTTTAGGCATTGCAGAGAAATAGCTTTGCTGGTTCTGACACAGTCACTAGGGGGTGTCCATGGGAAGGAGACATCCTTTAACTGAGGAGATGGGGTGAAACTGGGGAGTTTCAATGGTGCTATAGATCAGTGGTTTGGATCCGGCCTGTACAGATAGAGATGAGAAGTCATTACGTCCTGCTCTCTTGGTCAACGACCCACGTGAAATGAGTTTGGGTTTAATCCAGTTCTCTGCGGATAAACTGTTTGCAGAAAGCAATCAACGTATCTGGCATGGACAGGCACCCTACCAGCTGTCTCAGCACAGGGCAAGGATGCGAAGATGTCATGGAGATCAAGCTGCAGTTACCCAAAGTCTAGGTCAGGGCTTTTGCTGCAATCTGCTACCTTTGTGCATTTTGCACCTTATCCATGGTGGATCTCTGCCTTCTGAACTCCAGGCTTCTGGCTGGTGCTTTGATGCACCCACAAGTTGGAGGGGACAAAAGCTGAAGAGTCTTGAGCCCGTGATGTGGTGCTGAGCCTGCCTTTGGAGCGAAATGAAGTGCATGTTAACAGGGATTGTGTCTCTTGAAGTCGTGTCCCTGTTCCTCTCCAGGGCTGGCTCCTTTCATGCAGTAGCACGCCACCGGAATGGCTCTGGGATCAGCTCCTCTTGGCCACCTTTCTCAAAAGCAGAAGCTGAGGCAGAGCAAAGCCTGCTCCATCACCTGGAGCTGTCATTGACCTCTGCTCAGCCAGATGTCCAGTGGTCCCTCAGAGCTGAGCAGCACCTTGTGAGGACTGAGTCTTTCAAAGTCTCTTCAATGTGGAGATGTTTCTTTTAGAAAAAATAAGCACATTTCTGATTCAATTGATGCATATTCCAGGCTGATTAGTAATCTGAGGTAGCAGCAACACATGGCATTGCCTCGCTGTTTCCAGAAACTGATCTCTCTTAGGAGAGAGCTGAAGCAGTTTCCTTCAGCACAGCGTTGAAGGGACCGAGGAGCAGGTGAGCATGTAGATGCTGCTCCCCCACCTGCCCCCCGTACGTGCCCATAGTCCTGCCAGCTCATGGGTGAAGTTTCTTGGTTACATAGGCTGTGACCGGAGTGGTCAGCAGATGGGCCTCAAGTTCAGCCTGATTAGTCCTGTTCAGTCAGCAAGGCTAAGGCAAAGTTGCTTCATGTCTCATCCCATATGGTGGCTCCTACTGTCACTGTTCTTGTGGGAAAAGCTCTGAGCAGCCTCCCGGTCTCAGGTCCAGCTCCTGTTTTACTGAGTAAAAGAGAGCACTGGAAACACTGGTGTTTCTGTCAAGTGCGTGGTTGCACCCAAGGAGTGACACTTGACACCCAGTACTACCGACAGGTGGGAGCTGGCACTGCTTCGTCCCAATGGGTGCTCCCTTGTCACTTGGCAGGGACAGGCTCCTGGTGGGAGTGACCTGGTCCAATGCCCTGCAGATGTCCAGGGGCCAGGCACTGCCTCGGGTCTGTGAGCAGAAAGGCGAAACAGATTAATGAAAGTGAATTCTGAACAGATGCCTGAATAGTCATTCAGTGGTTGAGGAAGGAGCAGAGGGACTGAACTGAGGCAACTTGGGTAAATGCAACTTGTTCTTCATGTTTTCTGTTGGAAACTGTCACTTGGGATTAATCCTCTCTGTGTAATGTAGATTTTTACATTTTGCTCAACTACAGCAACAGGCTGAGGAACTTGCTTGCTAAAATTGTATGGTGTAGGTTGCCAGCAACACAACCGGCTCTTGGGGAAGGTCCAAAAAGTGCCTGGAGTTGTGGATCCTTCCCTATGGGGTTATGGGGAGAGGGGATTCAAAACTGGAGGGCTCTAGATTCAGGATTTTTGTAATGGTTGTCTGTGATCCACACAGATGATGCACATGAAACTTCTGGCCATCATCCCTGCGACACCTTTTGTCCCAAGAACATCATAAACACATCTCTGATATGGCTAGCCCTGGTGGTGTGTGCCAGCCTTGCAGTCTTCACTATTGCTGGCTTGTTTTCTCCAGCTCCCCATACTGGTTGTCTCCCCATGTCCTCTTACGGTGCTGTAGCACATTGAAATGGAGGAGGTCCTCTTGTGTTGCTTGAACGCTCCAATTAGTCACCTGTGGCAGTTTGTGCCTCTTATTAGTTTGGAAATGCGGAACAATGCCGTGGGGTTGGCACAGTCTGTTGAGGTGGAGCATGTCCGAGTCTCCTGAAGAGGAACTGGCTCAACTGTAGCTGGTTTTGTTTGTCTTCACAGTTGTTACCACACGTTCTTCGTGATCACATCAATGAGATCTGAGTAGATCCAATTTCTGGTTTTTCCCTCCTCTATGATTCTGGGCTTACTAGCCCTGACAGTTATTTATTTGTCCTTAGTTGTAGGCTGAGGCAGCTTTATGGAGAATGTGGGAAGCATGTCTTTTCTAATTAGACCACAGTCTGTTGTCTGTCTGCCTTATGGGCAGGACACAGCATGCTGCTTTGCAGAGTTTATAATAGTAGGAAGCCCTGGATGCAGGAGGTCACACTGGATTTGTTTCTGGGAGGTTTTACAACAACCACTCACAACATCAGCGTTCCTTACACTAAGTGGGATGCAAAACCTGTGGACTTTGTTCTCCACTTACTTCCCACAGTGAACTATTTAAATTATATTGGGGCACGGTGAGGTACAATAGGAACTGAGAGCAACCCACCATGCCCAGGCAGACCTCAAGCTGGTTTTGCAGGAACTTGTTCCAACGTATTTCCCGTGTCTCCTAGCAAGGAGCCAGCACACGTGTAGCATCCCAGCTCTGGCAGAAGTTGTTCTCAGACGTATTGCAGCAACTAATGAGGAAGGAGCATTGGCTTCACGGAAGCTCACACCTTTTCTTTTCCTGGCATGATCCTGTGTAGAATATGTGTTATGTCACAATTATGAGACTGGTAGCTTTATATAGCCTCATAGTTTGTATAAGAAATGAAAGCCGATGTGTCTTGCTCTTTGAATTCGGTGGAATAATCTTCTTGCATCTTCCTTGACAGCAACAGACAGGAAAGGCAAGTTGTGCAGAGCAGCTCCCGGTTCTTTGCTGGCAGTGAAGGAGTGGAGTTTGTTCTCATGCCACCAGGGAAACTGAGATGGAGAGGCAGTTGTCAGAAGCATATCCAGTCTTCCTCCTCTGGTTGACTGAGGACAGAGTGCTCGGCAGAGCACTCATCCTTGCCTTTTTCATTTGTCCCTGATTTTCACAAAGGGGGCTGTAACAAGTCATGTTCATTACTGAACCTTGCAATTCAAGATAACTCTTTAAATAGCAACTTTCCTCGTTCTTCAGTCGTTGGCTTAATGCCCAGGGAAAATAGTGGGTTGAGAATATGAGGCAACAACTTTTCTTTTTCCTGTAATAGTGCTTTCAAACTGCATGTCTGTTTAGAAACATTAATCATTGTAACTACCGGGTAAAAATCTCCTGCCTGTCTTTAATCTTACCTGTGCAACGAGATGGCAAGAGTGAGCTGTTGCTTTCTGTGGATATTTAAGAAGAGCTAAGCGTCAAATAGTTGACAATATCTTTTTCTCCATTTGCTTTTCTATCACTTTAGGTTAGCAGTGGTCTTAGTTGTTCTGTTGCAAATTCTCCTTGTCCTGTGATCTTTTCTGCTGTTGCAAACTATGCACGGCTAAGCTGGGTTGGCTCTGTCTTGGAAAACCTGAAGTAAAGGCTTGTCAGAAGGTTTTGAATTAAAAAGCACCCTTGTCTGAGGCAGCCATGGGTGTAGCACGCTGTGAAGAGATGTTGCATTGCCTAAGGGTCTGCCCTGCAGGAAGAGGCTGCTTGTAGGTTTTGATTTCTTGTGGCATTTTTATGAGAGTAAGGGTAATTCTTGACAAATATTAATGTAATTACATTGTACCTATTGGAAGTTCCCCACTCCCACAAGTTTAACACAATGTGGTTGGTATTTATATCTCCTTTCCAGCCTGTGCTAGTGTTAGTAGGTGGTGTTAAACAGGGGCTGCATGATTAGTAGTGTAAGTGATACTTCAAAGTGTTTTCCAGACAATAACTAATCCAGTTTGGTGCTTATGAGGGGAGGGAGATCCCACGGTATTATTTGTAGCATTTTAAGTTTGTAAATCCCTCCAGAATCTCTGAGAGGCAAAAGAAATCCTATATGCATGATAATTACATTATAAAATGGCACAAGATGCCAGCCAACCTTCCTACATGTCTTGGATGCCTATTGCATGTGTTGATACCACAGCTGCCTCCTGCGTGCCAGATGTTCTCGTTACAGGTGATGAGAGGTGTGGGCATGCAGGGGCGGAGGCGTCTCGTGTTGTGCAAAGAGCGTACGAGGCAGCTCATGGGCCGTTTTGTTGGCCAGACAGGTGAAGGCCACTGAAGGCGGTGGATTACCTGGGGCACTGAGGAGCACCTGGTCCTGACTTCAGAAGGAGGGTTACATGGATGATTGGGCTAACACAAATGGTTTTGACTGGTACAATAACTTACTCCTGGATGAGCATTCACATGAACTAGATACATGGGAGATTAAATCCCTGGCCATGGGTTGTACTTGTGCTGTTCTCTGGTGCACTTGGGGACATGGTGGTTTTCGTCTGCCCAAATTCCTAGCGAAGAGACAATACAGCTGAGCAGTGTGTGTTGTCTGCATTAAACTTTACTTCTTATGTCCATATCTGCAGTATCTACTTCCATATACGTTCCCTTAGAAACCTGTATTACTGCTGGGGCAGGTTTCTGAGGGGCAGGAGTAAATGCAGGTGTAGATATCAGCCCTTTCTATTGCATATCCTGAGGCCATGTCCCATTTCACAGAACAGCTGTCTGGGACAACCTCTATTTTCTGCAAGCTCCCTTTTGCTGTCTGCCATTTGTATTGCAGGTCCCCCCCAGACGTGACCATGTCTCTCTTCACCTTTGTCACTTCAGCTCATGGCCGCTCTGTATCTCACCGTCTCCTGATAGCCCAGGAGTGACTTTCTTTGGCTTTTCTTTCTTGCTTTGTTGTTAGGAAAGGGATTAAACACAGCAGGTTGTTGTCCTTTATTGCTGGCTCTGTTTAAAGAATCTGCAGGTGCTGTGGAAGAACACCGCAAGCACTGCTGCCCCTCTCTCCATCTCCTCCGAGTGTTTTTAGCACTCAATAAGCTTTGGATAAAACCACAATGGTAAATGACAGCCACCGAGCCAATGCAGAAAGTCAGGGGTTGGAAAGGAAACCCACTGAATAAAGAAAATGGTTTTCAGGGAAGCAGAGGAGAGGGCAGAGCGAGCACGTAGAGGAGGAAAAGAACACAAAGCCGGTGGCAGGACCTGGGCAAAATAGCCAGGGTGAATAAATAGCCAGACGGCGTGTTTCGTGAGTGCGTCTGATTTGTTCCTCTCTTCCGAACGGTTTAGCTGAAGCCCTCAATTTGAAATAAACTTTCCTTTTGTTTTTTTTTAAACAGTTCAGTGCCCAGGAGAGCATCAAATAGCTTTAGTTTCAAATCAAAATGAGATTGCAGTGGTTGTGTTGTCATCGTACCCGTTCCGCTGCTGTGGTCTTTGGGAGGAGGAGGCGTCTTTGGGGAGCGGGTCCAGCTAGGCTCGTTGCTATGGCAAAGTCTCTGCTGATGCCTGCTCTCTGCCTGTAATTGCTATTCAGCAGCTGTTTCCAGTGGTCGTCTGGAGGAACTTGCACAAGTTATGGATGTGAAAATCCCTCCCTGTATGCTGGCCTTTGCTGGAACTGAGCTTTGACAAGAGAGATGCATTAGCTTCTAAACTCACCAGTAATTAGGTTGGTTTGAGCGTACTTTGCTAAAAGTTAAGGCTTTAGGGCTGGGAAAGGAGGGTGGAGGGGGGAAGTGGCAACTTTAAAATCAATATTGCAAATGCAATGCAAAAGAGTGTAATTAGCATGTTTTGCAGGGCCTATTAATTCCTCTGAAACGCTGTTTATTAGGCAGAAGAACTTGGGAGCCCATCAGTGGATTAAACAGGTTCTGTAATGAAATGTAAATGGTGTAATTGGGCTTGTTCTGAAAGTATTTATTCTTCACCTGTGACCCGCTTGATTGCGGTTTGACAACACGAAGGAGTGTGCATCTCTTCGTTAATGACAGCTAATTCCCTGGAGCTAATGGAGTGGGACGCCCAGGCGAATGGCGCTGGGAACGGCAGGTCGTGCCTGGAGCTCTGCAGTGATTGGCACCAATCCGAGCACAATGTAACTTTAATTACAGTAATTCCAAATCTAAAGCAAGCATTTAGCTGCTGGAGAGAGGCTCTTAATTTTGCAAATAGATGCCATCTAATGGGCTGACCTTTTATTAGACAAATATTGGGATGGGTGGGAATGCTGTCCTCCAAGATACAGGTAACGTTATTGGCTCCCATTAGCTCAGTGAAAATCAGAGAGGCACGTTCTGCCTGCCAGGTTAACCATATGGATTTCTTTCCACGAGCAACATAGTGGAGCCAGGAGGGAAATGTGGTGCTGTATGTTATTTAAATGTAGTCTTTGCATCAAGGCATGAAATTCATCTGCTGCTCCTCTGCCTTATGTGTGTGCTTTTGTCAGTGTAGACCACTGGGATTGTTGTTGTTGTTGTTGTTGTTTTGCCTTTCTACAAACCCTCTTTATCCAAACTGTGCAGTGCTAAATATCTCTAGGCACATGGGAAAGGTCACACTGCTGTCTTGGAGCAAGAGAGCTAAATACTCAGTTTTGTCTGGCATTATGCTATCCTACATTAAGTGCCACCACTGGTGCTTGTTGTGCTCTCTCTTCCATAGGGTTGAGATGTATGTGCACAGCCACAGCCTCCTTTCACTCACACTGGAGAGGATCTCCCATGCAGAGGCTGGCTGTCCGCTGGGAGCAGAGGATGGTGTGCTGGGAGGGAGGCCTGCAGAGCACGCACCAGCAGGGACTAGCAGTCCAGCTCTTCCCAAATCCATTAAACCCTGCAGCCTCTGGCCTTGCCTTCTGTTCGCTCAATCTCTCCCTTAAGTAGTGGTCATGTTAGAGTTGAAACGAACCCAGGCAGGGAAGCTTTTATCCAGGAAATGTCCAGGTCTGTGTGTATGGATTTGGAATAAGTCCCCAGGGGAGTGCTGTGGGCTGTCGTCTCTAGTGTTTGGAGCAGAAGCAATACGTCTTCTGCAAGCAATGCCTTTTTTTCTGTTTTATTATTCTTCCTCCTCTGCCTCTTTCTGTCTACAAGCTGAGAGGCAGAGAGGTAGGAGTGACAGCGTGGTCACAGATCTCTTTGCATCACTGATCTTGGGCTTGTCCCCTCAGTCAGGACATGCTGCTCACCGTGACCGTGGAGAGGGCTGGGTGGGAGGCAGCTGTACAGAGGGTAGAGGACAGCACGATCAGTAGACGTTTGGCTACCTGAACGAATGAATGAGAATCAGTGGGCAGGGAATACATAAAGGATGTTAGAGAGAACTAGAAACGATAGTTTTGATGCTGCTGTGGAGCAGCGGCCAATGCGAGGCAGTTGTCTGAAACCAGTCCAGCAGAGAGATGAGAACAGTGGCAAACAGGAGGGAACATCCTCGCGAGGCCAGGCACATTGCTCCTTCCCAGCAGATGGCTTTCCATGCACACTGCCTAATCTCAGCAGAAATAACACCTCTGGATGAGCTCACGCTCCTGTTGATGTACAGCAGCCTCTTTTTTGTGCTGGATTTGTGCTTTGTGGAGAGTCAGTCCACTGGCACACACCCAGAGCAGAGGCAGAGCAGCCTCTGGCTGCAGCGTGGCTGCGTTGAGCCTGTTCTCCTGGTGTCAAAGGCGTCCTACTCCCTGGCTTTTCATCTGGAGGATGCAGCTCTGATGGGAATCTAGCTGGGAAGTGATGTATGGGGAGACCATGTTAACATGACAAAGAGGAGACTTCCCTGGCAAAAAAAAAGCAATAATAACTGGTCATTGTTAGAAAAGTCAAAAACCTTCAGGTTTACCCACTCTTTCTCCTAGCCTTTGCTAGTGTGCCAGTCTGCATCCTAATGATGTTTCCTCTTGCTCCTAAACCTTCAAGGCTGGGTGGCCTCTCTCAGCCCTTTCCACTGGGTCTGCTCTCAGCCGGCAGTGACCAAAGCCTTCAGTGCGCAACGTATTATGTGAAACAGTTTTTAACAGACATCCCTAGACCACAGGCAAAACCAGGGCAAATTGCATGTGGCCTGTAATGCTGACAATAAACCCAAAATAGAAATATTGTCCATCTCTGCTATAGAAGCCAAATATTTGGAGTTATTTAATTTTGTGGCTTCCAGATGCGTGCTTCTGGCTGCTGGTAAAGCCCAATCTGGCTTTCTAAATTCAGATCCTTTTCTTTTTAGCACATACAGAGATTGTGGTTACCTGAACTATCCATATGAATGTTGGAAGTGTTCTGATATAGATGATAGAGTTGCCTAAGAGGCAATCCTAAATGTTGATTCTCTTAGTGATAGCGTAACCTTCCTGAGCACTGCTGGGGTGCAGACCACGTGCAGGCAGCCCGGGAGTGGTACTGCCATGTCTTATTGCAGAGCAAAGCAGGGCTGCCCAAAGGCACCACCTCCCTTCCATTTGTGGCTTTTCTCTGAACATGGAAGTCTCATGCTGTAACCTGTGGAAGCTGTTTTCAGTTCATAGATATCTAAATGTTTCCTGGTGGAGATATGAACGCTGTCTAGTGGATGTAAACCTACAGAGACAACAAGCTTGATTTTCTTAGCTTACACTTACCTTAAATCTTTGTACATTGTCTGTTGAGCTACTGATTGAAGACCACTGCCCCATGTAAAATAGAGAAAGATACTCTTGAGTTTCGTCTGAAGCACTTTGCAGCACATAAGTTAAAAAAATGCTTGAGAGCTTCAAACTAAGTCCTTGTTTTTTGTGAAGTTGAAAAGTATGGATTGCTCTCTGGAGAAGACTGTGCCAGTTCAATCATTGTGTAGTTGGTTTTCCCTGGTTTTTTTTATCTTTGGGGGACATGGGAAAGAGGAGAGATAACACATCTCCTAAGCGGTGGATGGATGAGAACTGGAAAAAAATCAGCCAGTCCAACGTGAAGTGCAGCAGGTAGGATGGGCAGGAACCTTGGATCCATGGAGGAAAATTTGACATTAACATGGCCAAGTGCCTCAAGGAGAGCTTGGAAAAGGCTTCAGTCTCCATATCCTTCCCACCTCTCCACCTGTTTGTTCACTGTGGAGTCCATACAGCCACTTCCACCTTTTTTCCCTTCAATCTCCCATTTTACATCCAAATAAAGGAACCATCTCATTGCATGTGTCACATGCAGTGAGGAGCAACTGAGTGCTTTATCTCTGCAAGCTCATCCTGCTTGTCCATTCAGTCCCATGCATCTCCTTTTAGGGTTTTTTTTTCTATTATCAGCCTGGAGGCTTTTCAAGGAAGGGACTTTGCCTCTGTCATGTCTCCACAAATGCCTGTTGTGTTTTGGGCACTAAATAAATATTAAATAATGACTGTACCGAAAAGCCGTCGACCAGATTAATGCTGCTGCTATAAACAAATAAGTCTTTTGCCTGGGAAAGGCAGCAGGTTTCTTGGGCGATCTGTGCTTGGGGTGAGTGGCAGCTCCCAGTCATTAATACAGGACTTTGATCTCTGAAGTAAGAGATTATTCCCCTGTGGCCCTTTGGTGTGAGGAATCAGTGATAGACTGACAGCAGTAAAACACGGCCATTTGAGAGGCTCTCCAGCATTTTACTGAGATTAGATCTCCGAGAGGGACTGTTGGAAAGGAAGAAATGATGGAACAGTGGGTTATGTGACCGCTGTGACTCATTAATATAAGAAAATTTATGTCTGAAGTACTCTCACAACTGGTCCAAACCAACTCTTAGGAGCTGATTTCTTTCTTCGCCCGGTGCTGCTATTGCCTAAAGGCCTCTGTGGGAGACGGCACTGACTCTTTTAACAACCTCTTGCATTTACTCTGACTCTCTGCGCTCCGCTCGTGGAGGCTTGGCTGTGCCACCAGCATGGACTTCAGGTTCGTTCTGCACCTGGGATGGTCTCTGTCTCCGCAGCCTCCTTTGCGAGTGGCGGCTTTGTGGCACAGCAGCCTGTAACAAAATGCGGTTACACAGACATATGTATCTGACAGCCTCTAATCAGGCTGGGGCTGGGCTTTGGGTTTTTTCCCAGATTGTCTTTGTGAAATTATCAGAGCATCAGGACAGTTGCTGAGAGGTGATGATGGAGAGGCTCATTTTACTGAATTTCAACCCCAGTACCAATAAATCATAACCCAAACTAATGGGGAAAATTGTCTTTTGCCAGTGTTGGCACTGCCAGAATACAAGTCAATAGAGATGTGACTTTTCACCCAGAGGTCCCCAGGCCAGGTCTGGGTCTTGGCCAGAAGTGACAGGAGTCATTGACACTGAGCAGTAGTTTTTCTCTCTGGGAAGGGTTTTTGCCCTTTATCTAGTTCCTATTAAACAGCAGATTTGTGAACAAAACAGAAACCAGGCTTGTGTCCTGCTGTCTTTGGCCCAGGATCCACCATGTTAATCTTTGTGATCTGAAGAGGAGGGGACTTGAGCTTGCCTTGTCCACAGGACACTGGGGCATGTCACCAGCTCTCATGTCATGGCTGAGCCCCGCTCTCCTCTCTGTCTTGCCATGCTTCTTCTGGGGATAGCTCATTTCATTCTTGCTGCTTGCCATTAGTTCCTTCCCATCAGCACTAAATTTGCTTTAATTAAACCACTCGAATAGACCAGGAGGAAAGCGGTGTGTGTGCTGAGCGTTAGGGTTGTTGCTGCTAGCGGGGAGAGAAAGCTCTGTGAGTAATTTCTGGGGAGAAAGCCGTGGAGAGCAGCCTTTGGATCCTGCCCTGTAGATGAACCAAGCACTGTTTGAAACCCACCATTTCCCGAGCACTGCTGAGAGTGGTGCATGAAGCATGGGTTACTGTTTGCAGAAGAAGGTACCAAAAGATGGTACAGAAAAGAAACAAATGGCAGGATTTTCGTTTCCTAAATTCATCCTCTGATGTCTGCTGGCAAGTTTTTTTCCTACTGCTTTTCTTACACTAAGATGACCCCAGCCTTTTCTCCCAGGTTTGCCTCGTTCCCCAAAATCAGGTCAGGATAAGAGGGAAACTGTGAGTTCTTCCCAGCCCCTTCAGCCTGATTGCTGTCTCCCAGCTGTTTTCTCCTTCAGTGTGGCGACGTGGATCTACCTTCTCTCCACCTAGAAGTCATTCATCAGGGCATGGTGCCATTAAATGGCCTAGCACCTCTTGGTTTGTAGTTCTAGCTTTGCATTTGCCAGTTAGTGGATTTCTCTCACTGCTTCTCCCCCAGACATCTACCGTGATGCTCACTGTTCCTCCCACCAAATCTCTACCATGGCATCATGCTTGCTTACAACTGGAACGCCGCCACTGTTCAGCACTAACACAAGCGTAACGAAACCACCATTACCACTCAATTTAAAGCAAATCAAAATGCATCTGCAGCAGCACTCCCGTTCACAGAGAGGAGGGGATCAGTGATGAATGAAGTCAACCAGTGGTTAATACAAGTCAGAATGAGATACTTCTTGAGAAGGAACACATCTGTGACTGTGAAGCAGTGTGGGTATGGAGGAATTGGTCTCGAGGCGACAGCACAGCTGTTCCCACCTTACTTTCCCAGCAAGTGACTCACAGAAGGATGATACTGCTTGGAAATCCCACTAGTAGCAAAGCGGTTTTGCCCTGGAGTTGTGCTGCTTCGTGTTTGTGCTTACAGCAATGCTTGGGGAACAGATCCATTCACCTCTAAACCAGCGAGATGCGCGGCAGGGCTGAGCAGTTGGACGGGAGGGTTGCAAAGGGCTGAAACGAGAAGAGGACGTGCTGGTTCTGGGTTTGGAGTGTTTCACATAGGAGTGCGTTCATGAAACCTCACAGCGCTGAGAACCAAAAAAGCTTCATTGACAGAGCAGAGAACCAGCTCTTATTCAGAGCAGGGTTTGAGAAGAAGTATCTTACGGTATGCAGAGTAAAGCACCAGCCCTGTAAGTCCTCCCACAGAGAAAATGTGAAGCAAGAAGAGGAAGGGAGGGGAGAAAGCACTCTTTAAGGCGATTTGGCAAAGAAGAGAGTGAAGAGAAGGCACGTGTGCGAGAGAAGTGGGAGGAGAGGGGAGAAGTGATCCAAGAGCTCCCATCAGCATTAGGGGAAGAGATGATATAGGTAATTTGCCATGCAGGCAGGAGAGAGCCAAGCAGCCTTAGGAGGGGAGAACAGCTGGCAAAGGGCCTTCAGAGAAGACGACAAGCGTAGACTTAGAAAGCAACCTCTTGACAAAAAGTAGAATGCCTCTTTCTGGGTCTTCCAGCAGAATCTTTCCTAGCATGTCAGTCTTTGCCTCCCTCCTTTTCTGTCTCCATTGAGGTAGGGTCTGTTACCTTTGAGAAAATGTGCAAATTCAGCTTGAAACCAACTTCCAGTGTCACCTGCTGCATCAGCCTATACCGGGACAAAAGGAGGCAGGAAGGGTAACATCAAGATGTGATGGACAGCATGTGGGATATGCACCTATATTTTATCACAACATTATTTTAACCTGTGTTTCTCTGAAAAGTGGGGAAGTTCTTGCTGGGCAGTCTCTGTTTCTCCTGCCTCACCTCAAGATCTAAAACCAGTGAAAGGCTGGAGAATTTCCTTCTAATTAACTTTAAAAAAGAGTAGGTTAATAAGTAGCTTGATCATAGTCTGAGTTCCTATATGGAAAGGAGATTTTGGCTAGTGAAGAGCTCTTTAATCTATCGGACAAAAGCGTAACAAGATCAAATACTGGAAGTAGAAACCAGGAAAGATTAGAAATAAGGAAATGCTTTTGTTACAACAGGGGTAATTAGCCACTGGAACTATTTATCTCAGTACATGGGGGATTCGCCATCACTTTGAAGTGTCTAAATGAAGATAGGATATTCTCGTACAAGAAATGTTCTATGTCAGCTAGCAATTATGAGCCTGATGCAGGAACTGCTCTGCTTAATTCACCAGCTTGTGCTTTTCATCAGTTTAGATTGGCTGATTCTTACGGTTCTTTTGAGCTCCGCAATTTGTGAACCTATGAGAAATCAGGGATACTGCTGATGAGCAGAGCAGCTGATAGTGCAAATACTGGTACCGGGAAGTGGTGGAAGAGTGCAAAGGGCTCTTTTGAAGTAGGAAAGAAATCTGTGGCAGCCTTTACTAACAACTTGGTAATACTGCTGAAAAGAAAATAGCTTTCCTGTGCTTCAGTAGGGATAGGGCTGCAAACCCACCTTATGTCAGAGGCAGCTGGAGGTACTGTCATCTCTTCAGACTCATCATACTGTGTGTGTACTGTCACAGGACTGAAAATGCAATGGCTTCGTTTGTCCAAGCTCGTAGCAGTCATCATCCAAGCAATTCCCAAACATAATTAATCCACTCACTGGCATACCTTACTGGCTTCTTGTTATCATCGCTCGTTTTATGGGTAAGGACAGTTGGGGTGGTGTGGAGACTTTGTTCAGGCAATTACGGAAAGAAGTTGTCAGAGCTGGGATTAATACTCAGGGCTCCAGAACACCATCTCATTTTAAAATCGCTAATGGAGAGCTAGGAAACGTATGTCTGCTGTTGGCCTGAATTTGATCTTCTTTTCTTAAATAAGAATAATAAAAGAGGGAAGGGGTCTGGAGGAATGCAGAAGAACAGAGTGGGCTCCGCTGGGAGGCCTCGTGGGGAGCGCCAGAGGCTTCAGCGCTCATTTGTGTCTCTGGCAGCCAGACCCTGCGGTGAGGATAATCAAGTTGAAAATTAAATCAAATTTCAAATGTTAAACCAGCCAATTAAAGAAGCAATCGCATCCAAACATGCATTTTTTAAAAGTTTTTGTTTACTCTGTCATAATTAATTTATTTAGCAAGAAAACTTTTGTTTGTACAAAATACTTGTTAAATTGATCATGAGCAATTGAGGGAGTGAAGGTGAAGCTACACAGAGGCATAGCAGAGCAACAGTTAACCAAAATGTCACCTGAAGTTCCCTAAAGATCTGACTGAATAAGTTTTACGAGGAAGGTCTTTTCCTACCACTAACCAAACATGATGTATCTTTTTTTTCAGCCTGCATGACTGGAGGCATGATTGCTGTTTGTGGCCTGTCCATTAACCTTGAAAGTGTCTTTGAGCAAATAACTTACCATCTCTTTGCTTTGATTTCCCTTGATGCCTCCCTTTAGAAGACTGAATAGCTGCTGAGTTGGGTACTTGGCTCCTTGGAAGTTGCCACTTACCTGTGTGCTCTTAGCATCAGTTGATAGCACGGGAATGATATTCTCAGGTTTTGTGCAGCTCGGCATCCCTGCATTTCAGGATCTTTCCTGTATGTTTAGGCAGATTGCCGTTTATTTTGCCTGTGGCCTGTTGCATAGGCTGGCATATTTAGGAAGAATTGGGGTTTTTTTCTTTCGAGATTCCTCTTGGAATGTCATTATTCAAACCTTTGCAAAGACCTTTCAGTAATGGAAGAAGGCGAATCACAGGTGTGTCTTTCCTTTCACCTTTTACCATGCAAGATGAAGGTTGCAAGATTCAGTGTATCAGGAAGTTCCTGAAAACTTGTTGCTTCCTACTGTTACCACCTATTGGTTGGACATTGGTTGTTCTGCTGGTCTTGAGGCTCCATTTGAGGAATGACAAGTGCAAATCTCTAAAATTAAAGCAATGAGGAGGGAGGAGGGAGTAGCTGCTGAAGAAGCCTCACAAAAATATGAATCTTACAATATGGGAGGACGTGGAGAGGAGTGTGGGCACCAGTGGATCAACAGCTGATAGAGAAAAGGCAGAGCCAGAGTCCCCAACCCAAGCCCAAGGTGGATGACCTGCTGCTTTGCTTCGACGCCTGGTTTATAGATCTCCTGAATGGCAGTAGCCAGGGGACAGTGACACTGTTCTCCTCCATGGGGCTGGGGATGACACAGTGATGCTGACCTGGAGAATCACTTGTTCACAGTTTGTGATTCATGGGGTAGGTCGATCCAGTCTAAGATGAAATCAGTTGGAAAGTGCTGAGGGGAGTGTCTTAAGAGATAGAGTTTGCTTTTCATCAACCAGCAGTGGTTAGTTTGTGAGGAAAAGAGGAAATTTGACGTTCCAAGACTTGAATTCCTGATGCTTTTTCCCTCCCCCAGCCTCCTTTTTGTTCAGGAATAGACAGGGACTGGAAGCAGCCGCAGCAAGTTTGCAGTTGCCTGAACTTTTCGTGATTAATTAATCCCATCTTTATTCACACAGCACTCTCTTTGCCTCAGACCGTGGGTAATAAACACTGATCAAGCAGGCAGCTATAATAAATTATCTATTTAATAATTAACAAATTAGTCCTAACAGATGGAACCAAAACAAAATTGTCTGTATGTGCACACAGCACACGGCTTGCCTCCCCCTGTTTGTCACACTGAGTTACCACTAGAGATTTCAACAAGTCTCCACTGGTCTCAGAGTAGTCTCCCTCACATGCCACACGTGCTGGTCGTGAGTTTATCTCTGGGTCTGTTACAGCTCTTTCTAGATCTGACGTTCTCCATGTGCCAGCAATGAAAATGAATGAGGCCAAGTAAGAAGATGTCATGAAGAAGAGCATGATGGAGAAGAGAGGGGGATCTTGGCTTTTTAGCGTTAGTTAGGATGCAGAAGCAACCCAGCAGAAGGATCAGTGGACCATTGTGATCCGTTATGTTGAATTAATAGAGAGTATAGTCCCTGTAATTCTTTCTGCTATTATCTAGCAAAGAATAAAAAGTCAGTGCACCGCCGAGTTAAATAAACATGAGGCACTACAGTCATATGAGCATAGTATCCTGTGAGCTAACTGTGCATATATTATTCAATTCCACTTATTATTCATGACCTTTCCCTCACACTGTCATGGCTCCATCACTTGTGAATTTATAAGTTCATTAATAATGAGAGAAAATTAATAATGTATTTTCATTATATCCATTGGGTATATTTACAGCATTCATAATGCATTCAAATAACTGATTTGAGGTGTAAAAATAAAACCAGAGCTCTTCCATGGGCCCTCACCTTTTTGATTTTGAAGAGTTACTATTTTTGTTAATAATCCTTCCTGCTTCCATTGCCATGCGGCCATGCTGTCTAATAGCCTGCCATCTGCCACCATCATGCTTAAAAAGGCTTGAATCAAAGCAGGAAATATCGTTATTGTGTGAGATTAGAAGAAGATGATCCACAAATTAATCATTATTGAAAGCGACACAAAAATTATGAGAGCGTGGGAAAGGTTTGAAGTTCAGCTGTTTCCTTTTCTTCTCCCCCACCAGTTGCATTTGGTCGATATTGAAGAGCACAGTCAGGTGGAAAGAGGCACATCTGATCCATCCGGGCTCCGGGAAGCGCCGTGATACTCTTAGGAGCACAGAGATTTACTCAGGGTGTTGCTGTGATGTGTACCTAGGACAAACATGCCGTAGCAGGTCACACAGTTATGCTTTATTTTAATTGGAAGACGCCTACCTTTCTCATCTGCAGCAGTTTAATCCTCTGGTTTTTAAGAACCTGAAAGTTTTCACAAGCTCTTCTTTCCTGTTTTCATTTTTTTCTCAAGAAGAAAACTCCAAATCCCTTTCGTTTTTCAGAAGACATCTTTCCCCTGGCTCTGTCTAGGAAAACGCTGGGCACTGGCATGCAGATCGTTAGCTGGCTTTAACACCGGAGTCTAAAAGTTGGAGACACAGCGATAGATAAGCAGTTAATATAACTAATCCTGTTTCAGTTCCACTTCTTTCCTTTTCAAGTATTCTGATTATTTTTGTTTTATTCTGTCAGCAGTACTTTGACTTGCATTTCTCTGGTTTTATTTTGGTGTTCATAGCCCCGTGGTAACACTCAACTGTAAATAAAATTCACCTTTCATCTGTTCCCCATTATAAGCATAGGCTGCCTGCTTTTAAAGAGCTGCAAGAATATTGAGTGTAATGAAGGTACCACCTTCAAAGCACATACTTGATATTCAGACAGGACAGGAAAGGCTGCCTCTAGCCCCACGGAACTGGAAACACTTAATATAAGAGTCAGTTGGATATCAGTAGGAATGTATATTATTTTCCCTTCCAACTAATAGGATTTTTAAATAAAGCTAAAGCTGATAAGTCTGGCTGAGTGCCTGCCCTTTGTGAGAGTTGCAGCTTCACCGAATGGCATAGGATTGAACAATGTGAATTCTGGGTATACTATGGGCTTGCTTGAAATGGCTGCAAAGAGATGTAAAGAGGGAGGCAGAAGAAGAAAGCCACGAGCAAGGGACAGTGAGTGAGCTTTTTTGTATTGGCTTTAATCAAAACATAATGACGAGAGTTAAAGCATAAAGCAAAGGAGGGATTTTGCTTGTGTCAGCCGGGAGGAGGGAGCCATTCATTTCACTCCATCATTTTGAATTGCTTTCTAGAGCGTTTACTCATCCATCTTCTCCAGCCAAACACTTCACTCTGCCTATCGCCGTTCTTTCCTGGATTTAAATTATGAGTCTGTATTAAATTAGGTATCTCTCTCTGCTTCTTGTTTTTGTGTTTGCTTATTGAACCCATTTTGGACCCCCAGAACAGTTTCATGCTCTGCTTAAGTGGCCCAAGTTAGCTGGGAGCCTGTGCAGACACTTTTTCCTTTGGACAGCATTGTCAGAACAAGCCAGCCAGTGACTGATGGGATCTGGAGTCAGCGAGTGTGTACAGTGGATAAATGTGCCTGACGCTTTGTGATAGAGCTGGTAATTACATTTCACAGTGAGTGGTATTAATAGTGAAAGGAGGCTCCGGCATGCTGTATGAGAATTGGTAATAGGAGAGGCTGTAGGGAGAAGAGGGAGTCATTTATTAACCTGACAAATTATGGAAGAATGGACCTTTCCTTTGAATGCAGAGGAGCTCTCCCAGATGCGATGCCTTTTGAGATATCTCAGGGCCTTCGGTGAGCAGTGGATGATACTGAAACCTCTTGTCTTTTTACCCCTTTCTGCCGCCTCGACTCTTATGACTTCCATCTCTCTGCTTTTCCTCAAATACTATGTCACTTGGTTTTACGTTGTGTAGAGAGGGCGCTTGGCTAGGGATTCACAAATCTTGAAATCTGAAGATCAAAAGTTTTAAACGATTTTTGAACCTGTAGAAGAAAAGGTGGTGAACCTCTGAAAAGGAAGAGAGGCTGCTGTTGGTGTCAGATGATTATCAGGCATGTGAGACAAATGTCCTGCAAAACAGGGTTCTCCATCAATGTGGTATTGGGGACAGATCTTGTGCCTATGAAGAAGACATTCTGTGAGACTTAACAAAAAGCAACAAGCTTTTGTACTTCAGTCTTGCCTAGGCAATTTCTTCTCATTGCCTATTCCATAAAAAATGCCTTTGAGGGAGAAAAATAATCTCTCCTAAACTTTCCTTTCTATGAAAGGTCTTTTCCTCTGTATCCTTCTGCTCCTCCCTACTCACATCTCTTCTACATTCCAGCCACTCTCTTGATTTTCCTAAGGTTTGTCAGCGTTCGCTGCATACCCAACACCGTGTCTCACCTCAGGGCTGTTTTCCTTCCAACCCAGCAGCAGTGTGGAAGGGATGGTGCCGGTCCAGCCGGTCCAGTAGTGCTCAGAAGGGACCTAATGTGCCTTCCAGCAAAGGTGTAGCTGTTGATACAGCCGATGCTTAAAGCCCCTGGGCTGCTGTACACACTGCTGGGTTGTGCAGCTCTCTCACGGGGTTCTTAAAAGGAAAAACCTGCCAGCTCTGGGAAGGAGGGCAGCACAACGATGGGAATGAGCCTGAGCTGAAGAGAATTGCCAAGATTTGAAGGTATTAGAAGTGCTCCAGAACCAGAATGATTTAACAGTGTGGTTGCTTCTTAATTCAACGCTCACAAGGATTTTTATTAGGTTTCCCCCCGCCCCATTCTTTCCTTCTAAATGCTGTAGAAACAGGCCAGCTTGAAATAAACACCTGGGGCTGTTATGCTGTATCACTCAGTTTAATTAACTTTTAAATCATATAATGTCACCTGCATACCTTTATAAATTCTACAAGCTTCAGAGACAGCGATAGCTATAGCTCATTTCAGTTACCGCCTGTGATAAAATCACCTTCTGGAGGCTACAGGGTTCTCCTCTGCCCTTTCCTCCCTACCAGACGTGCTCTCCTTCAATGAGAATAGGCTGTAACCAAGTGACTAGGTTTAAGGGCTTAAGGGCTTGATATGGTCTTGTTGAGTTGATGTTGGGTGGTATCCTTGTGACTTTGGGTCAGTGAAGCAGCTCTCTGGTGTCCAGAATAACTTTATTCTGTCTGTTTCATAGGCTTTCTATCCATATGGAAACTTTATGCTCTTGCCCATGAGATGGTCATGCCCAGAGAGCGGCAGACAGAGGGTACTGTGCATTAGGAAGGGAGGAAATGTGTCCCATGGTAGTAAAGCTGCTTGGCAGGGAAGTCTCTAATATTAATTTGTGCTCTTCTCTGGTACAAGTTGCCTATGTACTGCTCTTTCTCTGACCCTAAGAAAGCACCAGCTGTGCATTTTCCCTGTGTGGGGGCTTTCAGAGCCAGTAAATGCATGTGGTAGCATCCATCCATGTGGCATTTTGTAGCTGTTTAGAGCACAATAACAGGGGAAAGAGCTAAAACATGAGATTGTCTGGTCCCTTCCTCAGCCCCAAGGAGGGAGCAATCCAAGTGGTCTGTCTCACAGCCGAGCTGTTTGCACTGAGCCGAGTCCACCCTGTGCACAGGAAGCTGAATTTCAGAGGAGTCACACATTAACTGTTAGGGCTAATCTTTTAGGATATTCATTATTCAAAAAAAAAAAAAGAAAAAAGAGTAAAGTTGTTAGTACTGATGGAGAAGAGGAGCACAGAAGGATTAGAAGGCAAATAGATGAAGGTGCTGGGATTTGCTAAGCACTTCTGAGTTCAGAGTGCCCCAAAAGCACTAAGTAGAGTGCAGATTCAAGCAAGTGGTTGAGAGATGCCTTTGGGATGTCTAAGCAGAGAGCCAAGAGAAAAAACAGAGGAGATGGGAGCTAAACCTGGAAATTATTGGCATAGAAATGGTGTCTGAGTGAGGGAGAGGAAAAATTCACTGGAGAGCGTAGTGTTACAGAAGAGGGGACCGAGGACTGCCCCCAGCATGGACGTGATGAAGAGGGTTCATGGAGCAAGAAACAGAGAGGTCAATATTGGATTAAAGGAGTGCATGGACACAACAAACGGGAGGAGAGAAGTGGGAAGAGTTAATATTTGAGGGTTAATAGTCCAGATATGAGTATGAAAAGGCCTGCTGGTGAGAAATGGAGGGGCTGGGAAAGGCCACTGAAAAGGTCTTGCTTCTGGTAACGTCTGAGGTGGAGACTGAATTGATTGGCCATGCAACAATGTCTCTGCATCTGCTTCATCTTTATTTAAAGTTCTTCCTTTTGTGCATGATCTCTTTGCACAGCCTCAGCTGTCGCTCTGTACCGTCCTGCTGTGCTTCTGGTCCCTGCTTTGATGGTTCATCTCACCGTCCAGGATGTAACCCTCCAATTCGGCTGATTTGCAGAAACCCAAGTGATTCTTAAGCTTTTCTCTTTTTTTTTTCTTCCCTATGCTTTGCTCTGAATGCATTAGAAACAGGAAACCCACATAAATGCAAGTCTAACCAAAAGATTCCTGAGACCATTAGTGTGTAGTGCCAATGTTATCCTTGCAAGACTATGTGGGATGGTTGTTACAAGGCCCTTGGCAGCTCAAGTGATGATGAATTTGCAAGATGTCATTAAGCTCCCAGGATTTCTCTCTGCCAGTCAACATGCAAGTTAAAGAGCTCCACCATTTCCATAAAATAGGGAAGGAAGGGTTGGGGCATGGCAAATATTTGGAGCGAGCCACACTTCAGTAACGCCAGGGCACGCAGTCGGTTCTGAGCAAGGGAGGAGATGATCAGGTAGGATGCTGTATTGTATTTTGATCTCTTTCCTTGGCAGCTTTTCTGACCAAGTTTTCCATCTTTTTCCCTCTGTCTGTGAAATGGGAGTGAGCTGAAGTGGCCGTTTCACACTGCTGCGTTGCTGAGAGTTGCCTGACATTGGTGCTTTGTTTCATCCCGGGGAAGGTCAAACGTGGTGCTGGGGGAGCAGCCGGCGGGAGCTCCCTGGAAATAATCAATAGATAGAACGTGGGGACGAGCAAGCAGGACTGAAAGATAGCATCTAGCCCATGTTTAATAAGAAGGGGAGAGAGGCGCAGGGCTGGGAAGGGGGGGATGGTGGTAAGAAAGCCAAGACCTGGCGAGAAACTGCATGATAATGAGGCATAGGTGATAGCAAAACGATAAGTCAGCAGAGCTGGACGAGGTGGTAATGTCCAGCTTTTCAATTCCAGGCAGGTACTGCTGCGTTTGCAGCTGTGGCTCCTCAGGAGCAGGAGGCATGTGCCTGTGAATGTGAAACCGAGAGCAAGGGGACAGGGAGCTGGGGACCAGTGTGCGCTGAGCACAGGGGGTGCACGGAGGGAGCGGGACGCCCGGACCCAGAGGCGGAGGGAGAGAGTGGAAGGAGCATTTGCTGCTTCGGCTGTGTTAGGCTCATGGACCAGGGGTCTGTTGGAGTGGTGCTGCTGCCCCCCTGGACAGTGTCGTGCCATACTGTGGTGGTGCAAAGTGAACTCGGAGAGCTTGGTGTGATTACCCTTAGTTTCCAAGTACACGGCTTGGCAATGTTACAAGTGCTCTGCAGGCTGGTTGTGAATGGGCCTGTAATAGACCTGTACACACAGCGCCAGAAATTAATAGCCTGCTGAGAAAGAGCTGAGTTGGATAAGTGCACCTACTGTAAGGCCACTGGAGCAAGAGAGGGACGGAGAAGTCTGTATATTTTTATTTGAAGTTCAGGAGACTCCAGCCCCTGAAGCTGTAATCTGCTGATAAAGGCCTAGTTAAGTTCAGGGTTTCCTGTAAATACCAGTAGCACGAAATGCTGTTTCACCAGGAGCCATGTCTCTGCCCTTAACACAGGCTGTCAGGGAGTCTAGTGATGGTCTCTGGGTCTTCTGGTTTTCCAGCAGCAGCCCTGTAGCCCAGCTGCCCTGAACCTAGGACCATCTCTCCATGTTTCTGTCTCATGTCAGCACGGCTCGAGTGGGCTCCCGTGAGTTGAGACCCTCCCTGAACGATTCAGCTGGCAGACGCTTGCAGCAGCCTGTGCCCTGCAAAGCAGCCGGTGTTACTCGGTGGGGCTGCAGGCAGGAGTGCCCGTGCACACCAGCAGCCTTGGCCTCAGCTTCACGCTTCCCTGGAGCCCATCCTGGCCACCTCTGCAGTTTTTGCAGACTCTGCTTCGGTGTCCCCACCTCTCTGGTATTCATTGTGCTTACACTGTTGTATCACACTCATTAGAAGGTAATACCCAAGAGTTAGCCTTCTGCACCCTTTCCACGGAGGCTGTTCTCATGTGTTGGCAGGTTTTGATGGTTCATTCCTACCGACCCAGGTATGCATAGATACCAAGAAGAATTAACCCCACTGGTGCTGTAGGTAACCATTGAAAAGGCAGGGAATGAAACCATCTCTGTGGTTGCTAGTTGTGTCTGCTCTGCACAGTACAGTGGGAACTGTGCGCGTGGTTGTGTTTACCCCCATGCTACAGTCATGCTGATCTGAAGGTAAATAGGTAGAAATACCTGAGTTTGCCAGAGATAGCTGGAACATGCGTAAACATCCATGGGGATGTAGGAATGAGAGTGTTTTGTCTGTTGAGCCATACAGCGACTCTCCTTGATAATCCCCCTCAGGGACTCGTGCTAATGTTCCAACTGCTCCAGCCATGGCACCCAGATGCCACTTTAAAAAGAAAATTTGCTCTGCTTAATGTATTTTGCTTCATCTATTCCTCCAGCCTCCCTCCCTTAAAATAATTTTGGCTACTCAAGTCTCAGAATAGACAAGCTTGCTGTTTCAGACTGATTTAAAATCTTCCCTTTAGTGTCATGCAGTCAGGAAACAGACATTCATCCTGTTGGGAAAGGAAGACGCGTTGCTTTCCAGTGGCCCCAGAACTTGCACCTAGCCTGGAAAGTCGTAAATTTAATACACCATAGTTTAGTGACGTGTTTATCTACAGAAACTCACTTGCTGTTGGTTTTAAAGGTCTCTTGACTTAAGCTAGGAAAGGAAACTTGGTGTGACAAGATGGAGGTTCTATATATATATATACATGGAATAAAAATTGTCCAATCTTAAGAGTATTTATAAGCTCAGCTTTAGAATATCCAGTCTCTTACAACTCTCATTTCCCTATTTCTTTTTAACTTGATGCCACCTTTCACACTGAGGACAGGAGGGAGCCCAGCTTGAGGTGGACGGGCTGTGCAAGCAGGTTGCACTACAAGCCGATGCTGGCGTCGGTCAGCAAGCCCTTTGCTTCCCACCTGGTAAATCCTCCCCATACAGAGCTGAGACGCTGCAGGACAAGGAGACAGGTAGAGCTGGCATGACCCTCATTTCTTGCTATTTTATTATCACGGTCAACACAGCTAGATATGTGGATTCAGGAACAAGCAAAATGTTCCATTTTTTAGTCCAAGGTTTTCTGACTGTCTCTTGATGCTGGAAGGCAGAATCTCTTGGATTGTCTTTTTTTTTTTTTTTTTTTTTCCCAGAACAAGCTGTTTAATATTAACGCTGATTACCCAATTGCTCATTTCAAGGAGAGCAATAGCATCTTTCAGAGCTTTGGGGACTTAATTTTCTTCTGGATTTATGGGCAGCCACCCAGATCTCTCCAGCATGGTTTCTTTTCTCCCTCATCTGTATTTTTCCAGAGAATACTTTAAAGATATTCAAGTGTAAGCTTTTTCACATCGATCCTTGGCTTTTCCCATCTTTTCTGTCTCCTTATTAAATTTAACAGTGTATTTATGATATTTTTAACATTTTTACAGAAGATCAAGCCAGTCAGGAAACAGTTACTAATACACTGGAAAGGCAGACGTATTTGACATACTTGTCTGTGAACCATCAGCATCTAGGGGGTGATAGTGGATAAGGTAAGGAAGAGTTGCCTGAAGAACACTTAGGGAGAGAGAATGAGAGAAAGCTTTGTTCTTCCGAGACATTACCTGAGAAGGGTCTACTGCGAATTACCAACAGACAGTATTTTACCAGCTCTGAACTACCTGTGTGTGGAGCTTACAGTGCTGAAGTCCCTCCACCATGTAGTGCAGCCGTTCCCCTGGTACTGCGAGCTCTGTGCAAGAATCGAGTCTGCATTTTGAGCAGGTGTCGTGGTGTCTCATTAAAGGATTAATGCTTGGAGAAAGTGCTAAATCCTGATGGGTTTTCAACAAGCATCCGCCTGGGAAGAGGGAGAAGTGTCACAAAGTGCTCTGTCAACACTGGCCGCGTAGCTTGCACTTCTCACGCTGTACATCATTTCTTACCGGTACATACCCACTCTCCTGATAGGATGAGAAACGTATGAATCAATCATACTCCCTGCTCTGTGTCCTGTAAATTAGAGGAAGATGCAGCTGGTTTGCCTTTTGGTTTTCTGTGGTCTTTAATTGCCTCTCCATTATATCATCTAGTGTTCCCCTCTCCAGCCTATTTCATATCCATCTTTGAGAATGATGAGCAGTTGAGTGTGATGTGCCCCAAAGGTGACTGTCAAAACACAATGAATTATATAGTGGTCCGGTATTCCCTTTCTTCTCTCTCCTTCTCCTTTGAGTATTGCTGGAATAGTCACAGTGTTCGATTGGAAGGCCAGGATTGCCTTTTAGATTAGGTGGCAGACTGGATTTTGTGTAATTTAAAATGTAAACCTTGACTAGTCTTTCTATGCATTGAGGCTTTACATACTGTTGATATAATCCTGTGGCTCTGGATTACTCCGCTTATCCCACTGTGAGCAATAGCTTGTTCCCTGCATGGTGTTCCCAAGTTTTTTGGTTAGTTTCAAATGAGTGACTTTAGCCTTTTGATGGCCAAATATTCTTGTATAATGACATTTTCCCAGGGATTAATCTGATTTTTTCCTACTTAAGATCCCTGGAACTAGTATTGTGCTGGCCTATGCAGTTCCCATCTCTCCCTGTCTATCACTACCATACAACTGTGGTTAAAGAAACCTTCTCTTCCTTAAGGCGAAACACCAAGAGATGCATGTAGGCTGTGCTGACATTATCTTTGATAGCTGTGCTCGAGTTTGGCGGCAGCTCGCAGAGCCAGGTGGCTTCGTCCAGCTGTCTCCGTCCCCAGCAGAGGCAGAGCTCAGCGGAGCCAACGCTCCCTTATGTCGGAGCACCCCTGCCTGGGGAGCCAGTTGGCGTGCTGTGGGCTAGAGGCAGGGTGCGAGCCGTCTTGCCGACGACACGGAGAGGAAAGCTGGCCATGCAGATGGACCCCGAGCCGGTGGTGGCCTCTGTCTGGTCCCAGGCTGGGAACTGAACCGCTGTGGGATCCATCCAACCAGACCCGGACAGCAGGGCTGCTCTCGGGGGGCGTTTATCTGGGGACGTGCGTTTTTAAAGCATATTGCAGTCACAACATTTAATTGACACATTTCACAGTCTTAAACCTGAAGTATAGCCTGGGGGAGAGGGACTGCTTTTTAGGCTTGTTTAAAGTAATCCAGGATTTTATATAATAACAATAATAACAATAAGATTAATAATAACAATAATAACATTAACAATAATAACAATAACAATAACAATAATAATAATACTTATCTGGGACCTACACAAAATCATTGATGTTTGCCTTTGCCATCCGCCTAATGTGCATTTTGCTGATGTACAACTTCTGGTTGATACTGTTGCATAAATAAAATAAGCCCTGTTAATTTCAAAATCCTTGAGAAACATATATATGCAAAAATGTAAAGCTTACTCACAGAAAAAGGGCAAAATCAGCAGGAGAAGAGAGAGATTATTTTCAACAGTGTCCTTTTAATTAGAGCAATAATTAATTCTTTTCCCTGACATGCACATACAGATTACTCTTTCAAAATATTCCTGCTTGAAATAAAATGACTTAAAGCTACATACCAGAGGAGCAGATTGTAAATCTAAAGGAGAAAATTCAGGACTGCATATATTTTGAGCACTCCTTTTGAATCCAAAATGGTCACTGGAAAGCACGCCATAAAATCCCAACTGCAAGGTGAACAAATACTCCTCAAGACCTGAGTGCTGAGAACAGGCAGAGGCTCCGTGCAGGCACAGGGGGCTGCTGAAGTGGAAAATGGAGTTAATACATTTTGCACATACGCAAATTACAAATTACACTGTACTCTTTCCCAGGGGACAAAATGCTTCCTACTGTCTAGATGCCTTGTACTGGTATAACTTTTTCTGGCATTATGGATGTTGGAGGTTGCTCAGGGAGGGATCTTGTTTGGAAAATGGATGTGGAAGCAAGATACTACTTCTGAAAGGGTGGGAGAAAGCCAGAAGCAGGCTCAGGTCAGAGGATGAGGTGGCAGAAAGGCCCGTGACAGTGCAGGCACCAGAGTTGGGCTGGACATGGGATGGCCCAATGCAGACCAGCTCTCCTCAGCTGGAGGGTAGGTGGCAGCAAGTCTCTGGTGAGACCATTTCTTTTGATGGGGCTTGGCTGGCTGTGGAACAGAAAGGGTAATTCTGGGGGGATATGGGCTTGATGCGAGGGTCTGAGCGTCAATCATAGTGATGGAGAAATGACAGAGAATGAAGGAGAAAAAAGAGGGCAAGAAATCAAGGACTGGCACAGAGGCCGTAGATGGAGAGAGGGGAGAAAAAAGATGTGGTTCTGGAGGAATCCAGGCATCCATAGCTTTTGCCATTTTTTATTAAATTATCACACAATTCCCTTTATAAGTCCCACAGCTGCGCTGGAGGAAGCCTCAGTGTGTGGCTGCATGCCAAACCCCAGCTTGCAGCCATTTGCTCCCAACTAACATCACCACAAGCCGGCACCAGCACCTGGAGCTCAATCTCTCAGTGCCATGGAAAGCCCATGAAACGTGTTCGGCACGGCAGGGAAGCATCTCACTGGTTCCATGTAATTACACTTGTGAAAATGCCTCCATGGAAAAAACAAGCCTGGAGGACCTGCTCCTAGGTGGGAGATTTCTTCTGAGGGCTGATCCTGCACGCAGGTATTGCCAGCCCTGCTTGGAGAATCACGTCATTGAGTTGTGCTGCCCAGCCAGGGTTTGATTTCTTATGGCAGTGATTAAGACTACTCATTTAGGGACATAAAAGGAGTTGGCTCTCTAATTGCACATACAGATGTTTCCAGACATAAAGCAAAATGATGCAGGGAGGCTATAGCATCTCGCTCGCTGTTCTGTACAGAGAGGCCAGTGCCAAAATGAGGAATTAAAGGGACAGAAGGAAAAATAAACCTAAGGAGCTGTTATTCTCCTGTAAGAGATAATCCTGGAATGGTCGTGAAAGGAGAGATGGAGAGAAAATGTCGGTGTGGGAAGATGGAGTTCATATTGTCTGTTCTAGGTTATTTTGCTGCATCCAGGGCAGGGTCCAGGCCACAGAGCCATGGTGAGCAATGCAGCCATGAAGACATCACCAGCCCAATCTCCAGTGGCAGTAATTAAGATAAAAGAGTTTCTTCCTTTTCCTTTTTGACAGAAGGATTTCCATGCATCACTTTATTCGGTTACATTTCTCCAGCAAGCCAGGGAAATACTGTTTCCTTCTTCATTGCTATTAATTGGGCTAGGTCTGAAGCACTTTGCTGAACCTCAGGTGCATTTCAATTTGCAGAGGGCTTTGCAGCACTGAGACGAGCTGCAGGGCTGGAGATGTGTTTCATTGTGTGACCCCAGAGGTCCACAAACCCCTTGATTAGAGGAAAGAAGTCTCGTTCATCCAAGCTCTGCGTACAGCTCCAAAGGAGACATCATCATGTACTTCTGCCTGCTAGAGTGGTCTAAAAATGACAAAAGCAGCAGTTTCTTTGCCTACCCGTCTTCTCTGTAAGTTGGGCGTATGATCTGAGGGGGAGTGGTGTGGGCACGCAGCAGATTTCCCTGGATCATTGGGAGTTGCCCTTCACATCTGTCCAGGCAGGTGTATCCCGTCCTCGTTCAGTGCCACGTTTCAGCCATAAGTTCCGGTGCTTCTCCAGGTACCAGAGGCTGCAGTTTTCTGTGGTGGGACCCACCCCTCTGTAACTGCTTTCTTCTTTTGCTTAACAGCTTCCCGTTTCATTTCTTGCTTGCCCTTGTTCAGCACTTGGCACTGAGTCTGGTCTAGAGAGGTTGTGTAAGTAAAGGCAGTCACAACGCATGTCATGTTGGGGAGATAAATGGTTAAATGTCTCAGCTTCAGCTCAAAGCACTGATTTTTTGGGTCTTTCTTTTTTGTTTGTTTCAGGGCATATCCAAGTTTCCAAGACAGCTAAAGGTGATAGAGATGTCACCTTAATTGAAAGGGGTCAGAGCATTGCATGTTTCTCTTGCATTAACATTCTGTGCATATTCCTTTTTAAACCCAAAGGCTCTGTCCACTGTTCATTGCTGGCCTTCAGAAGGTGAACTCCTGGTATAGGGCTTAAAAGGCAATATTAAAAGGGGAGAGAAAGAACTGAAAAGGGGATTACAAATCCAATAAAAATTGCTCTCAAGAGTAGACAGTATCTGCTGGACAGGAAATATATTTGAGTTTGTGACTAGCTGCAAAATACCTCAGCTATAGAAAGTCTTGAGCGGAGAGCAAGCCTTTTGCTCAGTTAATCATCAAAGACAAGCAGAGGACACTCAGCTTGCACAAGGATCAAGTCCGAAGCCACCTCATGCATATTGCAGCATCTCTGTCCGTCCGGGGGTTGGGGTGCTGATGGCGCAGCAGCCACAGGGGGAAAATTTGCTGATGCCTCTTAGCGTGTGCAGCCTGCGGTTGTGGAAATGAATAGCTTGGTTTTGGCAGGTGACAGCCAGCCTGCTTTGCACTTAGTTCATCTGATGCTCAGTGTGCGTGGTGGGCACATGGAGATCTGGGGGTTGAAGAGCTCTGAAAATGGGAGGTTCTGCACTTCTGTCCAGTGCTTAGGTGGTAGCATTGGTCCCAGCTTTCCTCTGGAGTGGGGGCAAATTATCTGAGCGTCTCCAGAAGGTGTCAAGAGCACATGCTGCTTTTAACCTCCCGCTGGTTTGCAAGGGATCATTCGCTGTTGCATTCGTCCCGTGCAGATTATCACACAGAGAATTTAAGATTTTTCATCAGCATTTAGCCATTCACGATCTGACCACAAAGGCGAAAATACTCTTAATCCCATCAGCAGACAGCGGAGGAGGCAGCGGCTCTGACACTGTGCTTCTGCCTGCGCTTCGTTCCCTGAACGCTTTGTGTTACAGGCTGAAAATTCTTAGTTTGGGCCCATTCTTTTTGTGGATGCTCTTTATGCCTGTGCCTTTCATCCGAGCAGCAGAGCGAGCGGGGGTGGGAAAGGCAGGATGCTGGCGCACCCCCTCTCTGTGCACCGTGTATGAAGTGCCTTGTGTAGACTTTGTTGGAGTCTTTCTAAGAGCATCTGCCTCCAGTTGGGGTAATTAGTACTCTCAAGCTGTAGTAGTGAGTATCTCGTTGATGGAATATGAAAGTGAGCAAAATGTCAGTTCAGCACTGTGTGGAGGCCTCACTGACACACAGGCTGCTTCTGAAATTGCTGGCATTTTTTTCAGTTAATTGCCTTTTTAATCATAGTGAAATTGCTCCTATTTGCATGAATATTCCAACAGCAGGATCGGTTTGCTGTTGTCACAGATACTCACTACACATCACATTCAGTTTTGCTTAATGTGCCTCCTATTTAGAGGATCAAACTTCTTTTCCTCTTGGTTCCCTCTGCCTGCTGCAGGATGGGCAAATATTCTTTTATTTATTTCGAGAAATATTCTCCCTTGTCCCTTACCTGCTGCCCACCTTCCTGCAAGAACCTGCAGAATTAGAAAACAAAATTGTCTTAAAACAAAAGCCCAGGTGACTCGTCTTAATAATTAAAAAGGAAGGAAACCCCCTGCCCACATACACCTGCCAAGGCTGAGCTTTGCAGTCAGCAAACGGCACGTGGGAGAAGTGCCCGTGACAGCGGAGGATGTCACACGCGTGCCCTGCTGCGTTGTCCTGGGAAGGTGAGGTGTGAGGGACTCCTGGTTGCGGTGCTGCTGTTCACTCCGCCAGCATCCGTGTGAAGTGCTCCTAATGTAGCGTAAAACAGCGTCGCTTGCACCTGAATAGTCATTATTACCACCAGAATCGCACAATATTGGTATAACTGTTGTGCGTGGGAATCACTGCCATAGATCAGAAGGTGGCTTGTACAAACCACACAGCAAATCGCTGTGACAGCCTGTTTCTAGGGCAAGAGGCAACAGATGGGGACAGGCAGCTAAGGGACAGCGAGGAGCAATGAGGCATTGACTGGGGTTGTGACCCCACGTGCAGACCTTGCCTGGGCTGCTGGCACAGCCGGGGATGCCCGTGCCCAGCTTCTTCCCCTGAGCTCTCCCTGCCAGGGCAGAAGGGAGGGTAACGCTCTGACCTGCACTGGAGACCTGGCTCCATTGCTACCCTTGGCTTGTTAGCAGAAGGAGGGTCCACATCCCCAGGAGATGTTGGAAACAGCAGCCTGTGATGTTGGAAACATACGTTGTGCCACCACGGGTGTCCCAGCTGCCTAGGATGGATGTGCTCAAGTGTCGGTAAGGTGCAATGAAAACGTTGCTCACAGGTAGTGGCACACCAGGACGGACTCATCCACCCACGAGGCAGTAAAGCAATCGGAAACAGGCTAGACCATCAGTTATCTCAGACTGTCAAGTTTGAAGCAGAAAACATTGATTTTAATAGCAATTTCTGCATAAAAATTAATGGCACAATAAAATCTTAATTTGGAGTTTCAGAAGAAATAATGTGATGGTAAAAGGCAGCATCCTGGAGTAATTTTAAAATGAATTAGGCCAGTGGAATCAAACTCTCTCCACTGAGATGCCTTTAATTGATCATCGCCGTAACATCTAGTTTACAAACATATCGTGCTTGCTGCCCTGGCACCTTCCAGACAACATGGCCAGCATTGGTATGGAAACCAGTACATCCCTTCACATTCTTTCTGGGCCCCGGTGAGGAGATGATGGGGAGGAAATAAATCAAGCGCAGTCATGTGGTTGGTACAACACGAGTCTTTGAGGTATGAACAGGGGAAAAACACTCTCCTGCAAGAAGCAGAAACTGTGAGTCTAAAATTAGCCGAGCCCTTCAGATTGGCAATAGGCAAGTGGTGAATCCCTGCGGATCCTCTGTGCTGTCAGCACTATTAATACATCAGCCGACTGCTTGGGTGAGGGTGGGGAGAGTTGTGTGTGTGTCGGGAGTAATATGTATTTGACGTCTGGTCTCGTTCGTCGGAGTGATACCAGGGGCTGAGCTGTGATACGGGGCAGGAATGCTAGAGACTTTTCCTGAAATGTAAAAAAAATTTGCTGCTTCTTACTTAATTACAGACATGGCAGTTGCTATGTTGAAATGCTGCTTTAAAAGCCTTTGTGAGTAATTAGTGTCAAAAATATAAGATCTACAAAGCCATAAACTCACAGCTTGGTAATATTACCAAGTACTAATTAAAAAAAGAAAAAAGAAAAGTCTCTTTCATGATAAGATTTCCAGCATAGCGAAAGATAAAAACGATGCAATTTGCAGATGATAGGAGGGAAAAAAAAGGAAACCTGAGAGAAGTATTGAGGAGAGAAGAAAGTCAATATCAGCAAGGCTGTAGATCTCTGGATGATTTGGTAATGGTAAGGGAAGTGAGATACTGAAGTCCAAAAACAGAAATATAGACATAAATATATCCTGGGAGCATCCTCTGCTACAAAACAGAGGTAAGGTTGAAGATCAGGCGTTATGGACAAGAGGTATAAAAATACTGCTGTATTTGGGACTAAATAACCTGGCACAGATCTGAGGAGCAGTAAAATACTTCAGGAATGTCCTAACTGGCAGAAGTAGAGCTATCACATGCAAATCTGCAAGCGTGCTATGGCATCTTGTGAAGGATATGCGAGATCCCATCCGTATTCCTCCTGACCAGTCTGGACCCCTTACTGGACTGGTGTTATGGAAGCAGACCCAGTCCAGCAGGGGGAAATCAGGCTCACACGTAGCAGCTCAAAGAATTTGGTTATACTGAGATGAGGTGTTTATCCTTTGGAAAAAAGATTAAGAAGAGACCTCATTAAGGTATAAAGAAAACCCTGCTGGGAATAAAAGATCAAGGCTATTTGGGTTATTGTCAAATACATGTGTCAAGGGACATAAAGCTAGTCTGAAGAAGGACCTGAATTCTATGAAACATAAGCTGATTTTTTTTTTTTACAGCACTTAATAATGCAATTATAATAACAACTTGTGCTTTCTCATGCCTTCCAATTTAAGATCTGAAAGCACTTCACAAACATGAATTAAGCCTTCCAGGACTGTTGCGAGGTACAGCAAATATTCCTCTATTTTACAAACTGAAAAACTGGGGAACAGCATGTGTACAAGGCAGCACAGCACATGGAGGAATATGTCTTTATTTTAATCAAGTCAGGCATCGCCTCTGGGCTTTGCCTGCTCAGCAGGTACAGTCCTGCAGCTGGTGCAGAAGCTGTCTCCTGATCGCCTCTGCGTAGTTCTTCGTACCACACCTTCCTACTCTCTGATACCTTGACCTTTATGGAAACGGTAAGTCATTTATGAATAGGAAAGAGAGAGCGGGAGAAGGTGGCCAGGCAGCCATGTGCTGCCTTCTTGACAGCTTACGCTGGTCCACGATCCTGAGTGACCCTCAGCACCAGCGGGTTGAGTTTTCCTGTCCTCAGCCTCACTAGTGTTGCGGTGTGTTCCAGCAGCGTCACATGATCTGGGGCAAAGGGGGACTTCTAGGCCATTTACATCTAATGTGGCTTGCAAATAACTGTATTTAGAGTGCCATTGTGCTGTCGAGGGAAGTCCCTTCCCCTGGTGCCCTGCACCATTCCAGATACACGGCTGAAGAGCAGAGGAACCAGAGGCTCATCTTTTGAAGAGCTTCTCAAAGGTTTCTGTTCTCATTTCCAACATAACAGAAGCACGTGCAGGCAGGTGGCCATTTGGGACTGGGAGCTGTGCTGTTATGGCTGTATCAGCCATGAGAGTGAAGCTGCAGATGGTTTCGTTGCACGTCAGAGGCTGTTTTGAGTCTGGAGTTGTGTTCTGCTCTTTTCACCTTGACAGCGCTCTTGTGGAGGGACCATTAGTATGGGTGGCAAGTCAGCAGGAAGTAAAATTGTCCTGCCCTTAACAAGCTGGCCCCACCTGACCTTGAAGACATTATTTTGTTTCCTGGATGTTTTAAATTAAGTGGTATTTCGACTAAGGTGGTTACATATAAATGGGTTGAGATAGTGCTTGTGCGAGCTGAACATGCCCAGCTGGTGCCTGTTAACCTCCCTGGTGCCACGTCCTGTGTCTACCTCTTTCCTTTGTTCACCAACACAGGTTTCCTCTAGACAGTACATTATCTCCTTGTTTTTCCTCACTCTGCCGCTCTCTGTAGCATGAGAATACAGCCTGCTTTGAGAGGCATGCCATGCACAAAGCTTGGGGTCTTGGGTTTAGTTTGTTTTGGTGGCACATGGGTAAGCAGGACCCAGGGCAAGAGTCTGCAGGAGGGAGCTATACTTGGGAAGAAATGTTTGCACAAATGCTCCGTAGCACGTGCTGCCTACTGTATTTGTTTTGGAACCTTGGGGTCCACAAGACCACATATGGGAACGTTTCTACAGGTTGCAGAAAGAACTAATTTGCCGTTTCTTCTTCGTCACCTGGAAGACCAAATATTGCTCGGATGTTACTGGCATTTTTCTAAAGGCTGCTTTACAGGAAAGCATTCCTAGAAAAATTATCTACTTCATTGTTATTCGAGCCAAAATGTTGGGGCAATCTTACTTTTCTTCCACCGTGCAGCTAATCACTGCATGGGGCTCTTCTTGCAGCTTTAGCAGCTCACTATTGTTAGAGATCAAAAAATAACAATTAGTGGGGTCATCAAATCAGTCCAGCTAGTGAAATCAAAGTCTCAAACACAATCAGAGGTCTACATGTCTCATGAAGGAAAAAGCCACAAGAGCAATGGCATAGCCATGCTCCCATTGCTGCTCTGATCCCATCGGTGATGTTGGTGGGGAAGATTGGATTGCTGCATTCCTCCAGTCTGTCTTCTACACTGAGAGATACTGAACACGTCAATATACAATAGAAACAAGGAGGGCGTGTGTTCAGAAGCACTTCAAGCTCTGGACTAAGTGTTGCTAGAGAGTTTGCTATGAACAAAAATCTAACTGAAATCAATGGCAGGGTATCTGCTATTTAATAGCAAGCCAATACAGCGCAGCACTGAAGGACAGCTTGTTCTCACCTGCCTCTGTGCTGACTGGACAAACTGCTGTAGGCTGATCCAGCTGAGAAGTGTGCACGTGAATTATACCCTCCCGAAGAGAGGCTGAGATCCCACTAGTTAAGCCTACGTCAGAGTGAAAAGGCTGCAACCTCCTGGCTGGTCTGAACCGGGGGAGAGGTGTTTGCAGCCACTTCTGGTGCGTATCAGTTAACAGCGGTGTGGGCAGAAGGGAATAAGGGCTATTCATCTCCCAGATAGATATGGCACTTCAGTGGAAATGGGGTTGAATTTTCTGGCAGATCCTCTCGCTGCCGGCAGCACCTCTGCAACGTCCAGACTGAGCTGGAGCCAGCTCTTTTTCATCCAAGCACTTACCTCACCCAGGCGTTCAGCCGTGTGAGTGATGGCTGTGCTCATCTTTAACGTAGATGTAGGGCTGGGTGTCGAGTACTGTTGAGAGTGAGTTGTGGGCATCTCCCAGACTCCCTTGGTCTGATATTATTGCTGTATTAGGAGAGAAAAAGGATAAAAATCTGCAGCAGCCTTGGAAGAAGGAACAATTGTCCATCGCAACCTGGTTGTTATTGGTCTGAGCATGGAGTCAGCTTAATGCCATCTGGATGACTGCTGCCAGGTCTTTGGGCCAGCCAAGGATGGAGGCCACAGAGACAGGCTGGGTGAGGTGGTGTCCTGGCATCGGTGGCTGCACAGTCCCAACACCATCTCTGTGTGATACCCTGACTTAGAGGGAAGGTGGAGGGTGACAGCAGAGGTGAGGTGGTGCTGCAGCGCTTTGAAGGACACTCCTCTGTAAAGAAAGATTAGAAACAGGCTGGTGACCAGACTGTGTGCGGTGAGATATGACTGCTTCTGCACCAGCAAGTCCATTTTATGGTTGAGGGTCAGTATTCAGTATTGAGGACACATGGAGAAGGTTCAGGTGTCTGAGTTCGCATCCAAGTTAGCTTCAGGTGCAGGCGATGCTTTCAGGACATCTGTTTGCACAGCTGAGCCAATTTCTGGTAAGATGGGCATCGTATTTGCCACCAACCTAGGCAGCCCCTGCTTTGGACCTTGAAAAATTGTCAAGGTTTTGGGTTTTTGCTTCTGTAATGTGTGCTGGCAAGCTGTGGCAGGAGAAGGTGCTTGAATCCAGGCTGAACTAAACTGAATGAATTGATGAGTTGATTTGCTATCCTGTCTCGTACCAGCCATTGAGGTTTTGCAGATCCCACAGCCAAATGAAGGGTCATTGCAATGATGGTAAGGGATAAGCCAGGACACCGTGCTGCCATGGTTAGTATTCAACTGGAGTTGTGCAAGATCAGAACTCTAATCTCTTGTTCACGAGATTCAGCCATTGTAGGTTATCAGCAAATCAAGGTGACCTCTAAAGCAGGGAGGCCATGAGGGACTCTCTGCAGCTCTAAAGACAGAGACCAGCTGCGTTGCACAGTGGAGCTGGTTGTCAGTGTACTTGTCCTGCGACTGGGCATCAGCATATTTGGGAGGTCCAGTAAGTCCATGAGTCTTCAGAGAGGAGAAAGAGGGGAAGTTCTGAGCTCTTTGTAATATAAGTAAAAGTCCTGCTCCTGTTTGTGCTCTGCTGGCTGCTTTCCCCCCTGAGCTGTCCTACCTGGCCCTCTGATGGAGCAGCTACTCTTTCCTTATGAGTAGGAGCTCCTTTTTGACATCTCCCCTTGCAGCCTGGCTGTCATGGCTCTCAGTCTTCTCATCCTGAAATGCCCTTACAATGGTCCTGGATTTTCCTGGGAGAAATTTCCCGTATTTCTCCCCACACTCAACAGGAGTGTCAGCATCCACATGATTTCTTACGGCTCTGAGACTGCCTTCCACTGGGAACCTGCCTGCACCAAAGTCCCTGGCACAGTTTGAGCTGCAGTTTTGTCTGATCCTTTTAAGAGTTGGGAATGGCTGTTTTGATGTCTGATATCTATGAACATGAAAGGCTCCTTTCCCTCTAACTGTACATTGGGCAGGGCAATGCCTGTCTCTCCTAATCAAAAATGTAATCAAAGATCTCACTTCTCGTAAAAAATGTATTAAAAAGAAGAAACGATGCAGCATATTTCTATTGGCTTCGCTGCTGGTTTGCTCCGGTTTGTACTTCTGTGCTGCACCCTTCTGCCTATCACAAAAGAACCCCTACCTCAACTTTACCCATGTCTTGAGAGGTTTAATTGCAAAATGTTGAGCTTTGAGGAAAAAAAAATCATTGTATTTGATTCAAGCAAAATATCGATTGTCCTTGAGTTCATGCACCGCAGATATTGGCAGTGATTTGTCAGCGCAAGCAGTGAGAAGAAAGATCACAGCAAGGAAATAAATATTCCAACTGGAAGGAAAAGAAGCTGAGCCAGGAAAATAGCTGTGCCCCATTGCTCCCTCTCCCACAGCTGCTTCTTAATAAATGGTCTGTTGACCTGATGTTAATGTTTCCAGTTTACAGTAAGCAGCATTTCCCTTAAACAAGATACTGATAAAGTGAAATGAGGGAATAGTGGGGGTGGAGAGCAGATTTGCAAAACATGCCGGAGTGAGAAAGTCGGAACATACCGTGTGTGTCTCAGGAGTGGGAACATGCCTCAGTGTGTGAATAAATATATAATGTATAGACATATGCTCTCTCTTCTCAGAAACGGAGTTTTTTGAGTAGTCCCAGATTGTGCTGCTTTCAGTAGCACAGCAAAGTAAAATTCAGGGCGCTTGCGTGGAGAAAGTCGGAGTTGGTGATTGAGGGGTTGGAGGATGGTGGTTCGGATGGAGCATCCTTGCTCCCCGAAAGGGAGACCGGTCATGGAGAGAAGTCTCAGGCGTTGCTCAAGCCAACATGCAAAGAGCGAGTGATCTGTCTGGAGAGACACAATGCGCTCGGGTTTGCTCATTTTCATCTCGCAGACAAGGGCTAATACTTTGCTAATGGAGATCAGATTTTCACACAAATTCAGTTGAGAAGAAAGAGCCCGGGAAGAGGAATCAGATAAGTGTTAGCACAAAGTTATTTGTTAAATGGATTTTTTATTGTTTTCCAAGAAGCCTGCACAGAGCTGTTGTCCTCTTTTTAATTCCTCTTCTGGCATTTGTTCCCTTTTTCACTGCCTCCACAATTCTCCCATTCAAGTCGAAAAAGCCACCTCAGAACGACCAGTGTAACATTAGCAGAAATTATTAGCAGCAGTGATTTCAATATTCAAATGGACATAATATTTAGTAATAGACTGGGAGTTGTATAAATAGAGTATGAATGCCTGGTAATGAATCATATCAATAATTTTCACATACAGTCTGTGCCTTACATTTCTCAAAGGCCTTTACAAATACCAATTGATTCTCACAGCATGCCTGCTTGGTGGAGGAGTTATTAGTTCTAGTGGAGGGTGAGGATATTGAGATGCAGAGAAATGATGCTGCTTGTGTAGTTCATGCTGGGACCCAAAGTGAGGAATAAAGTCAGCAGCTCCTGACTCCCAGGTCTTAATCGTGGGACTACGCAGCTCTGTATGATTTCTTTGGCAAGGCTGGAAGTGGTGGTCCTCATGGACCCATTGTCTTTGTCAGGCCCCAAAGTCTGGGACTGATGGGATGTGGGTAAAGGCAGCAGTAAATACACAGTGAATGGCAGAACCGGCCTTGATGGTGCTTTAAGCTTATAGTCAGGAGTAGCACCCATGTCCCAAGCAGGTGGGGGCTTGGAAGTTTTTTTGACCTATGGAAACACGGTTTTCCATGCAGAAACGTGGCAGCTAATGCAGACAAACTCCAGAAAGACAAAGGAGGCATCCTGAATCCAGCTGTGCTTTGTAACTCTCACCCACCTTAGTTAAGGAAGGTAATAGCTGAACAGTACCTGAAGTACTGGAAGTCTCTTCAGCGCAGCACCCTGCTCAGCATTCACCACATTACCCATCTCTATTTTACTGTTGCCCTTCTTAATTCTGCAGTAAATTGTTCCAGCCTTCAGTGTCTCTCCTGGTGACCCAGAGATGCAGTCAGTGATGGAGATCTTTTTCAGAGGCAAGAGGCAGGTTACATAGCACATGCCTCAAACAAGGGAAACCTAATTTATCTTTTGCCCTCGTGTTGTTCTGAATTCACCAAGGCTGACTCACTGCCCAGGAGAAGAGGGCACACTCTCAACTTGTATAAAATCATGACATGGTACATCTAGCCTTTTTTTTTTTTTATAAACACATCTTATTTTGACATCTTACTTGCTGTTTTGAGTGACACTGTATACTGAGAAGTTGTCTTTAATCTCGCCACAGTGGCACTTGCCTTTTTATTCTGAGAGGTTACATCATTTCCAAAACCATCAGCGTGTTAAGAGTCCTTTAAAATGGCAGAACAACATGCTCTGCACTGCACTTGTCTGTATTGAATTTCTTCTGCCATAGCATTGCCCAGTGACCCAAATTTCACAGATCCTCCTGGTGCCTCACAGTTCTCCCCATCCCTGACCAGCTTAAGTAATTTTTCAATCTTGTAGTTTTTTCTGTATCCCAAGTTATCAATCATTCGGCTGAAACTATTGATTCTTGTCATCATGTTGATGCTTTCCTCCCCAGACCTCCATGGAGGTTGGCGGGAAACCAAGGATGGAAGGGTCGTCCAAGTTCCTCTGGAGCTGAGAGGCAAAGGAGGGATGGGCAACCCAAAGCAACATCTTTCCAGAGCTTAATTGCTGAGCCCCAACCCCGGTTAAGCAAACTCCCACTGATCTTCATACAAGGACTAGAGGCAGAAGGTAGCAACCCAGGGCCCACAGCACAGTGTCAAATTTTGCACCTTGGACCTGTGGCCTTTGGAAAGAGTGTGTGCATTTCTCAGGAACATCCCACAGAGCCAAATTTTAGCTGTCAAGCTTTAAGGACTGTTTTGACAAGCGTATTGAGCAGCTTCATTGTTTTATCTTCCAGATGAGACTTGGCCACATCTTTTCAATCTTTTTTTTCCCCCTACCTCTTTACCAGCCTGTAGTTCATCATAGAGTTTTACTTTTCATTGCCCAGTTTCTAAGACACATTAATAGTCCTTTTTAATGACCTTTACATGAAGCATTATGGTAGTCTATCTAAATAATATTTGTAGTTTCATTAATTCTTTCAGGGAAGAATGTGTGTTTTAGTGTCAAGAGGACTTTCTTCTACACATAACCTATGCTCTTCCAGCCAGATTATGTTATATTCCTCTAGGCTCTAGCCCAGGTATTTTGTTCCATGAACTGAGTCTAGCATGGTTAGGGAATAGATTCCCCCCCCACCTTCTTAAGAAAAAGAAAGAAAAAGGAAAACATAGCAACGACAGCATGGCAACAGCAGCTGCTGCACAAAAGAAAAATAGGCAAACAGACTTCCGAAACATGCATTCACTGTTAAGCTATTTTTACTGGTTGGTGAGTATGTGGGAGTATTATAACAAAATAAGTGAGAAAATAGCTTACAAATAATTCATAAGAAACTTTAGATGCAAACATATCTTAATGACTTCAGCCTCCTAGCTAGCCCTCATGCTGTATGAATCTCCGCTTGCACAAACATAAAGGTCATCTCTGATCCGCGCTATTTATGTATTGTAAATTTGTCCATCGACATGTATATAAAATTCCATACAAAAAATAATGTCAGTAGAGCATTAAGGTTAAATAACTGGGCACTAAAAAGTAAAGAATTGTACATCTCTGCATAGCGACTCAAGAATAAATCCATCTTATTACGTCCGCCTCTGCCTTTGCACATAAGCAGTAGAGGTTTCCTGGCCGTGTGGATGTGGAAGGGCCCCACAGCCTGGGTGTTTCTGGAGGACTTGCAGGAGCTGTACGTGGCTCCTGGCTCCTCTGCTGACCTGCTGTGTCACCCAGGGCACTTTGCATCACTTCTCTGGGGACATGTTTCCACATTTACCTTTTGTCTGTTTGGAGCACACGGGCAGGAACCTCCAGCACAGAAACACTCACATTTGCATCTTTGGGCAGAGTTCAGCCACGTATGTGCTGAAAAGTGACAAAATAATAAAGAACAGCATATTCTTTGACCAGCCTGAGAAATGTTATGCATCACTATCCCCTCCCCAAGATGCCCTGCTCTCACTGCAGACCAGTGAACTGTGGGAAGTCTTTAACTAAATTCAAAATAATTAATTGAGAACTTGAGAGAAACAGCCTCAAAAGTGTTGAACTTCTTTACAGTTGCAGCCTGATCTGTTGTGCTGTGTGAGCTCTTTTTCTGTTCAGATACGATCCGTGGGAGACTGAAGGCAAACACAGCCTCTTAAGTCTCCTCCACAATCCCGATCTTTTACTGCCGCTGGGAGAAACACAGTTTGGCCCTCTGCAGCCAAAGCTAGATTTATTTGCCTTTAGAAACAACACAAATCTGTTTTCCTGGTTAAATAAAGTCATTTGCAGGGTCCTGTTGTGGGAACGACGTGTGAGCTTGCCCTGAATGGAGCAGTCATGAGGATGAATAGGTTGGTTGTTGGGCTCGAACAGCCCTCTGCACACTGAAGTGTCCTTCCCCAGAGAGGCTGAGCCCTCGCTGGGGCCTGCGCCTGCAGCCGGCGTGGGATGGCTGCAGGTGCCTCTGCATCACTGCAGGTGTTATTGCGAGCGTCCCCTTTGTCCACCATTCCGTGGAGTTTATGATTGGTTTATTGCAAAACGTTACTAGTCCCACATCTTGCAGGTTCCCATCCAGCCCCTTGGTTTGAGATAGTTCTGGTTTCTGCAGCAATGGAGGCAAACAGGACTCGAGCGCCGAGTCCTTTGCGTGGTTCTGCGTTGCCTTGCAGATGTAGGAAGCCCGTTTCTTCTTGTCTCTCAGTCTCAGGTAACACTAGTGCTTCCCTACCCTTCAGAGGTGTGATGAGCAATGACTAGCTAGTGTTTTTAATTCTCCTCATGCTGTAGACTTACTTGTTCTGGAAAGTTTGGCGTGTAACTGCTAGGGAAGAAGGTTGGTGAAGTTCTCCAGAGGACGTCAGGAATGAGAAAGCAGCAGCTAAAGTGATTTGATTCCCTCTGAGGCTTTTTTTTTTTTCAAATTTAGTTGAAAACAAGCAAGTGAAATGCGACGCTTAGAAGCACTTTGTTTGTAAGATTCTTTCTGGTTTTAAATTACTTCGTTTAAACATCTTTGCCTGTGAAACCTCCAAGGAAACTCATCCACTTGTATTCTCATTTGCATCTTCTGTTTTCTGTGTGGTTTTTTACACAAGAAAGAATACAAGTATCTCATGCACATTTGTATATACACAAGTGTAACTTGAATTGTAAAATACAGGCTGGTTAAGCAGGACAGAGGTCAGTGATCTAAAATAAACCTGACAGCTTAGTTAGGACGTGCTTTGTATTGAGGCACTCGTTTGCTGAGGTCTTTTCCTATGGCCTCCTGTAACATCTGAATATAGATTAACACTGTTAATCTACAGCGTATCTACAACGTATTTAAAGCACAAATAGCCTAAATTCGAAGCGTTTGAAGAAATACTTCTTGACTCTTGCTATTTTGTTTGTATTTTTTGCTTGTGAAAACAATTCTCAAGAGCATTGTTAGGTGTATCATAGCAGGAACACCTCTGGGCACGCTGGGGAATTGTGAAAGCAGGTTTCGAGAGCTTTTATTTTCACACCATGTGTCAGTTCTGTAGTGATAAGTGTTTTCTGGAGTACAAACCTGGAGCCCCTTCCCTTGCAGGTCTCACTCCTTGAAATGTAAAAAGTTTTTTTTTCATTTCAGGGGTTTGCTTGCAGTCGGGTTGTGTCACTCTTAGCCAGTGACAGGACTGATCAGCTGCGTGGCAAGCAGCACAAAGGGGAAACTGCTGTTGATCTTAGCAGCTGATGGCATTAAACATGTAGGACCTGTCCAGGACCTATGGCAGAGAGAAAAGCTAATGGCATAGCATGGGAAAAAATGAGGGAGGAACAGATCTTCTGGGCAAATCTGCTTTGGCAGTTGACCTACAATTCAAGACAAGCCCGATATTCTCTACCAGAATTTTTCACCGTACCCTCTGGGCTCTGTGCTGCGTAATTCCCATGTCCTTCAGCAGGTAGGATGAATGCCCCTTGCATGCAGCATCCTGGATCTGCAGGTAAAATCTGCGCACACACACAAGTAGCTTTAAAAGCCCCATTTCATTAGATGCCCTACTAGTGTGTGCTCCTTTCAGCTGGACACAGAGCATCCTGCAGGGCGAGTGAATGTTAGATGACAACTTTATTGCAGCAGTGTCGTAACCACAGAGAGCCCAATTATTTCAAATGGGCCTCAGCCAGCGTGTTCAGATTTGATTAAGAAGTTTTTGAAAGATAAAAAGCATTTAGAGCTAAGGGCTGGCTCCAGCCTCAGTTATTTACATCGAGATGGGGGGGATAAAATCTTTTATTAGTGTCACTGTTTAAATATTTTGGCTCTCTATTCCAATATTGTGGCAAGAAGGAACCATATGTGTTCCTAGAAAGCGAGCCTAGTACAGCCGTTAATCAGGAGAGGATCTATTAATGTAGTAACATTCAGAATAATGAGCAAAACCAGCATGCACTGGAGAAACCACCACATATCTTTAGTCTGTGGTTTTCAAATGTTTGGAAAATGTTATATTCCTCTGTCTTTCTAAAGCTGTTTTTTTGCCAAAGAAGTTTTCTTCTGCTGTTAATTTTAGAAAGGTTAAATCTATTTACAAAAGCAAACATAAGCATGGAGTGATGAAAACCAGGAGGATGCAGGGAGTAACAGGCTCCCAGGTTGCAGAATTCACTGCAAGAGCTGATCTGGCAGGGAAACTTGTAGGCACGTCCTTTCCCTTCCTTAATGTTATGTGGAGTGGGGGACATGGTTGGAGACAATATGAAGCCCAAGCTCTTTGAGTTGGCCTTTGCTGTGCAACTCCCCACCACCACCTTTCTCCAGAAGGCCACGGACAGCATATGTGTATGTCTGTAGATCGCTGTTGGGCTTTGGGGAAGATTGCCCAAAGACTTGGCACCGGAAAAGGGCAAATTTTAAAGAGCTTCAGAGTGGGAGAGATTGCTGGTTGAGCAGCTTGGTTGCCTCAAGGTCATTGCTAATTAGCGGCATCTTGCCTAAAGAAGTGAACATTACATTTTCATTCTGCAATGAATGAAAACGAATCATGCTGTCTCCCCTTTGCATCCCATGCTACTGCCTGCTTTGCTGTGGCATCTGGAGCAAGCTGCACAAGGGAAGGGAAGAAAGCGCTCTTAAAGGATGTGGAAGGATGCTGAAGTGGTAGCGGAGCTCAGATGAGAGAGGCTGGAGCATGACAGCTGTTACTGGATCATGCAAAAAGCCTGCCAGCAAAAATGCATCAATTTGTGTGATATCCGGGTGTCTTGTCTTCTGTTTTCATAATTGCATACATGGTGTCTGCATAAATCTTTTCCCCCCCATGCACCTCCAGCGAAAGGAGCTGACTGGCGGATGGCAGCACATCAGTGGGAGAACACCAGCAGGAAGAGACAACCAGTCAGATGTGTGTCAGATGGGGAGGGCCAGGGCCTGAGGCAGATTCCTCGGAGGTTGCTCGAACATGGTGCATTCACTAAATAGAAAACCTCTCCTTTTCCCTACGGGAAGAGGAGCATGTTCATCCAGACATGAGAACCAGCAGTGCTGTCTTGCCATGTTCTTCGGGAGGTTAGTGCCAAATGACAGCACAGGCAGCAACAGCAGAAGCTTTCAGCAAATGCGTCATAGCCCAAAGGTCTGAGTGTCCCCTCAAGGGACAGTGGAATTCCTTTTCCTTTTTCACTGAATACTGAAATTTGCCTATTTATTCAGTCCTTAGCTGCAACCTTTTTCTCTTCAGCTGTGGGCTTCCTTCTTAAGGTGAGATCAGATCTACTCAAGGAGAGAGGGGTCTTGGGACTCTCTGTTTCACACTGGGTTTACCATTAAAAGCCCATTTCGTGAAAGCAGAATATACCCAACCAGCACAGGCCAGTTGACTGTTTTCCTTACTATCTTGGTCTTCAGGTTTTCCTGCCCGTGGACTACCAGTCTGGTTGAGTAACTCCACAAATAACAGCTACTAGTAACCACCAGCTCCATGCACTCAAAAGTCTTCAAGCTGAGAAATAAATGGTGAAATTTTTTTAAGTAATGACATCATTTCTCCCAGTATAAATCTTGACTTGTGGCTATAGATGCAGCCTGAGAAATATGATTCCCCACAGGGAGTTCCTGAGATTTAAGGGTTAAAACTCACTCCTGAAGACAGAAGGAAAACATTTTGCATGTTCAAAATCAGCTTTCCTTCTTTGACTTTCTGGGTAGTGACAACTCATGCTCACTTTGGTCCTGTTGACAGTCGTGCTGATGACAGCGATTTCAAATGAAGAAAAACGAAGAAAATGTGAGCCAGCAAAAAAGTAAGGGCAATAAAAAATGCCTTCCTCAACTCACGCAAAGATTGTGAAATTTGGTTATTGATGTTGCAACAGCAACTAATGTCAGTTCCAAAGCCAGCACTTAAATTCCGCTTTGGTAGATCATAACATAAGCGAGTCACCCAGTCCCATAGGAAGAGGTAATTATTGACCAGTTCTTCTCGCACCTAGTTGGGCGGTGGCTTTGGTCTCCGTAGCACTGACTGTAATGCAGAGCACTGGCTCTGTGCAGAGGTGACTAATATGTGTCACCAATTTCCTTGATGTAAGGCTTACACCTGCAGTTTAGCCCAGGGTGCCAGACTATGACAAACAAGAGCTAGAAGAGGGTAATGAATAAACATAGTGAGAATTTCAGCTGTAATCTGCCATCAGGTCCATCTGTTTCTCCTTCCTCCACAAGCCTTGCAAACTCAATGAGCCAGGAACGGGCATGCTCCATATACCGTCCCATCCTTCAGCCACGTATTGAAGGTCTAATTGTCTGCTTGTCATTAAGTTTATCACTTACGGTCTCTTGAGCCATTATTGGTCACAGGATCTTCTTGTTCAGTTCTTTAGCTTTCTGTCCGCCCTGCTTATGACAAGACTTCCAGAAGGATACCAAAAAGATGAGGAGGATAAACATATTAATCACACGCTGGTGTCTGCTGTATCACAGAGTAGCAGTCTCTCCAGTGAGACCTGCCTCGCAGGCATGTGTAATCTGCTCATTTAACCATTCCCAGCCTTCTGCACTCACCCTCCATGTCTTGCAAAACTAGATGCCCAGCTCCCAAACGAGGGGGTTCTTTTCCAGTTGGCAGCTGATGAGTCCTGAAATCTGCAGGACCTATTTGCACCCTGTGTCACATGCAGGCCGTTGGGGTGAGTCTTGGGGTTTCCTGCTTATTTGCTCTAATCCAGAGAAGGGAAAGCAGAGGCCCCTGGCAGGAGCATGATGCAGAAGCAGCTAGGCAGAGGAACAGCGAGTGCCTGGTGTGACTCAGTGGGTGGTGAAGGCTCCAGCAAGTTCTGCCTGTTGTGAGCGGTGGTTTGCTCTGGGGAGCAGATGCCTATCTCCCAGGCAACGCGGCAGCTTGCAAAAAGTTGCCATCCAAATTCACCGTGGTTCCAGCCATCTCTCATCCAGGCAGGGTTTTGCAAACTTAGCTGCTCATGTTCTCTTACAGACCTCATGCTCACAGCTGTAGTTCACAAGTGGAGTATCTCCCCGCTTTGGGAATGAGGCCATCTTAACTAAAGCCCACACAGATGATTTTTTTTTGCATTTCTCCCATAGGTGCTTCCTTCTCATGTTCCAGAAAGTCCATGTTCTTGGTTCTCTGCTCCTCTGTTGCTTCCAGCTCTCCTCCCAGCAAGGGAGATAGAGCAGAATGCAATAAACAACTAGTCTGGTTAATGAGATTAGTTCCCTGTCTAAATGAGGGATTCTTGCGTGCCAGGTTCGTTTGCCAGTCCCTGCTATCTCCCTCAAGTTGTCTGTCTGCTTCTGGCTCTCCTGGGAGAGAGGTTTGGGACCTGGTTTGAGTTGCACCTACTTTTCTCTTTGTGCCAAGCCACCATGTTCTTTGGGGCCAGGTGCAGAGCAGAAACTGCTTCTGGATGGCAGGGCTGGAGAGCTATGTGAGGCTGCGATTTGGCTGGGAAAACAGAACTTAAATAACACCCGGTCCCTAGCATTGTAAGCTACAACTGCAGAGTCATTTCAGAAAAAGTAACAGGAGATTTTTCTCTCCCTAATTTATGTCTCTCCTGCATATGGCTTCTATGGAGTCGCTAATGTTACAGACAGATGGGTTGGCATTTTACTAGACAGAACACATGGGCTAGATGTTGTTAATGCTTGTTAGCTACTCACTCTGCAGCTTGACCAGTCCAATACGGTCACCTCGCAGATGGTTGGAAAGCTGCAGCCTGGGTGCTGGAGCGGTCCAGCTCTGCAGCACGTGGTTGTGACAGCAGTTGGGATAATATGTGTTTGGCTGCTTTTTCTGAAGGGCTTCGTTGGAGGTCAGAGATATCTGTGGCTGAGGGATCAGCACAGCTTCCGTGTATGTCCAGGAAAGATACTGATTTGTAAAGATCCTGAGCCTTTTATTGAGGTATTGGCTTTAAAGGCTTAATTTCATAGTGTGGATTTTTGTAGGATAAGGTTGGGAAAATTCTGTGAACCCTGTGCTTTGCTGTCATCTACACTCCTTCATCATTGATGTTTCTAAACCTATTTGGCCGATGAACACTATTTAGCGTCCTGAGGCCTGTTAAAAAGTTATAATATAAGATCTCAAGCTCTGACTTACAACCTACTGCCAGTGATAGTTTAGAGTGGACATCCCATGCAATTTTCCTTCTTCTCTGTGAGTCAAATAGTTGGCTGTGATTTACTCTGACCAGTCTTGTATTCAGCTGCACCATTTCTAAGTACCACCTCAACAAACCTCCACAGGGTGAATCTCCTTGGTAGTTGGTTTGGAGAACCCCATCAGAACCTGTGGATGCAAAAGTAGATGCTGCGGGTGAATCATTTATGTTACCATCTTCCCTCTCTGACAATACTGATGTTCAATTTACAGCGTAATGGTGGGAGACTGTATGCATTCTATAGATGAGACAGGGAGTTTTAGTTTCAATACTTGTCCTTTAAAACTCTCAAAGCACTTTTGGAAAATGCATGAGTATTAATCCACACTGAGCAGTAGTTCTTCAAACCTATGATTTAAATTGGATATATTTGTCTCTGTCTGTCCTGAACTGTTGAGTAACATTAGTGCACCCTGATAATAGCTGTCACATTTTACCCTGGGGGTTGCTCCTCAGTGATAGGTGAAATCACAGCAGTTCAAAGACTTGTCTTCCAGGATGAAAAGCTCTATAGGAATATTCAGATATAAAATAGTAATAGTATGAATCAAAAACTATGCTTCCTTTATTTTAAAGCCTTTGATCTTATTTTTATGGCATCACATTTGACAGTCTAAAGGGCATTAACCTGTAGGAGAAACCTTTTGAGAGAAGATGCTGACTTGCCCTCCACTGCGCCGAGCACCGTCCCCCAGGATTAGCACCACCTGGTTTTCCCCATCGAGAGGGGTGCAGCCACTTCAACGCATGTCCCTGCTCTTTTCCACGTGTTTCATTTTTCACATCAGGCGCAGGAGAGCTCGCACAGATCAAAACATGTAGCTGTAGGGAGAAACTCACTGCTATGCGGTACGCCCCGCTCTGTTTCTTTGCTGCTGTGCTGGTGCAGCATCCAGGACCCAACACTTCTGTCACTCATGTGCATCGTGCCGGGGTCGTGTTGCTGATTAAGATGGAAGTATACGAGCTGACCTCTTGCACAGAAGACATTCTGGGGTTGTGGTTCATCTCAATGTTGAATAATAAGAAAGAGAAAGGAAATGTTTGCTATAAATCTCAGTGCACACAGAGCTGTTTCTCACTTATCCCACCCCAGCTTTCAATTTTCTTCTTGGCATTGCCAGGCACTTGCTTTTCTTTGCTCAGCAGCTAAAAGCAGCTTTTTCATTACATTTCCTGGAAGGCCTTTTACAGGCATCCATCTCTCTCTGCCTCATAAATTCACTTTATATAGCAAGCTGGTGACACGGAGGTCAGAGGTCTTGGCAAGAAGCAATTATTATAAAGAAGTACTCTTCCTCTTTTGGGTTACAAAGAGGATATTGAAGGGGGGAAAACTTGACTGCAGACAAGGAATGGTCATTTATGAAAAGTAGGTGACTTGATTGATGAAGAGCTGCACATCCTGTGAGAGCTACCTTGGGCAGGCATCCTGTCAGGCCAGCTGAAACCTGCCTGTTACCACGAAAAAAAGAAGGAGGAAACGAGTAAACAGTTTGCTAAATAACCTCATAAATATTTCCAGCCGTAAGCACATCTTGTGGTACAATTTGGGGTTTTTTGGTTTTTTTTTTAATATTTCTCTAATTTTAAATGAACAGCTCTAATTAAAGTGATTTAGTGGCTACCTGGGGACCTGGTATTTGAGCAGTGCATGATGCTTAGGAGAGATTGATTGGTGAGGCGTAACTCAATTGGGGGATTTTGATAATGATATCATCACCCGAGAGAGCCAAGTTTGAGCAATTAAATCTCAAAACCTCATGTTTGGGTTGTTATAACTTCAGCAGGCAGTTTCCACATGTGCATACACACACACTCACACATGCTTTACCTGGGTATTTGCTGGGCACTCCAGGCTTTTGACTCAGTCTGTGCTTGGTGGGCTCCCCCTCTGTGTGTATGCACCTGTCCAGAGTGACCCATAGTGGTGATTTATCAGCTTTGCAGACCCAGGGAGAGGGTGCCAGCCCGCTCGGCATCAGTGCTTCCCACCACAACATCTGCACGTGGACAACGCGGCCTTTGACATTTAGAAAAATCTTGGCATCCAAAGCAAGAGGCAGAAACAAAAGGATTTTCTCATTTAAAGGTCACAGATGGCAGCTTCTTAAAAGATGTTTTCAAATAGGTTTGTTGGGCTGTGACAGAGTTTATGTGTATTAATGGGTCCCGAGGTAGGCAGTGGGCGCTGCGGGGAAGGCGTCAGAGAGAGGCGATGGGCCATCAAGACCACCAATGTGCCCAAGGCGCTTGGGGCAGAGGTTCTGTGGCACACACGGTGATAGTGCTGCGGAGGTTTTGGGGGGTGATCAGATGGCACGGCTGATCCCGGGAACCTCTGCTGATGGGGGAAGGCATTGGAAGGGGGAGTGACTGTGCCATGTGAGGAGGAGGTCTGAGGGATTCAAATGGTGACGGCGAATTGCCAAAGGGATCGATCTGGTGGGGAGATGTGCATCACCCACATTGGAGCAGGCAGCACAGGGGGGTAGGGAACACCACAAGGACAAGGGCAATGGCAGTAAGAACTGGGGCAGAGGGAGGAGAATGCGACCACAATATGGCCCATAAAGCCAGAGGAGCCTGTGGACGTGAACGGAGCAGGGAGAAGTTCTGTGTGGAGTCTCAGATGTGAAGCCGTGGTGCCCCTTCCCTCAGCACGCACGGGGCTGTTTGCCATGTATATTCAGAGCAGTTGTGCGTAGGGACGCAGCACAGGCAGTGATTTATGGCAGGAGCGTAGCAGATGAGATGGTGCCTCCATGATACATTCACTGGGTAAATGTCACTGGGCAATGATTCACTTGCTCGTTTTGACCCCTAATACATCTTAGCCTTGAAAAGTACCGTCTACCATAGAGCATGGCCAAGCAGCATCTGCAAAGCAGAGGCTTGTGACTGTGCCAAGGGGTGGAAAGCCGCTCTGGCAGCCCTGCCAAAGTCCTAGACTTCATCCTTCCTCACACTGCGGAGGTGTTTGAACTGGGGTTCCCAAGCTGAGACACAACTCTCTTGCCTGCTGTGCCTGGCACAAAGCTCCACCATCGCTGTTGTCAGCTCGCCAAAACCCATTCAGGAACTGTACCTCTGGCACTTGGGGGGGTGTGTTTGAAGATGCAGGAGCACGTGTACTGCATGGATCGCATCCCCAGAGGCAGTTGTGCTTTCTCACTGTGGAAATTGGAGGTAGAATATCCACACTTTATGCTGAAATCTCAAGTTGTATTGAATGCTGAAGCCCTTTTCTCCCTTTTCCTGCATTTCTACCCCATGTTTTCTCATGATACCACATCCCCGTGTTAGCCTTCTCCTTGGGGATGCAACCACCCTCTTTTCAATCTTATTCCAGAATCCAAAGGTCTACAGGACATTGGGTCTTACACTCAAGCAGTATTTTTCAAGAACTATCCTTTGCGTGATTAAAGTCACACTGCATGCTGGTTTATAGCTGATGGCACTTTTGGAACCAGAGTGGGGGCATCCGTTGTTTTTAGCTACCGAAGTATGTCAGAGAGAAAAGGAAAAGGGCATACAAGAAACAAAAAACTGGTGTATCTGCACTTTGGTCACAACAACCCCACGCAGCACTACAGGCTTGGGGATGAGTGGCTGGAAAGCTGCCCAGCAGAAAAGGACCTGGGGGTGCTGGTCGACAGCCAGCTGAACATGAGCCAGCAGTGTGCCCAGGTGGCCAAGGTGGCCAACAGCATCCTGGCCTGTATCAGCAATGGTGTGGCCAGCAGGAGCAGGGAGGTGATTGTGCCCCTGTACTTGGCACTGGTGAGGCCGCCCCTCGAATCCTGTGGGCAGTTTTGGGCCCCTCACTGCAAGAAGGACATTGAGGTGCTGGAGCGTGTCCAGAGAAGGGCAGTGAAGCTGGTGAAGGGTTTGGAGAACAGGTCTGATGGGGAGCAGCTGAGGGAACTGGGGCTGTTTAGCCTGGAGAAGAGGAGGCTGAGGGGAGACCTTATCGCTCTCTACAGCTGCCTGAAAGGAGGTTGTAGTGAGGTGGGGGCCGGTCTCTTCTCGCAAGTAACAAGGGATCGGACAAGAGGAAATGGCCTCGGGTTGCACCAGGGAAGGTTTAGATTGGACATGAGGAAAAATTTCTTCACTGAAAGAGTGGTCAAACATTGGAACAGGCTGCCCAGGGAGATAGTGGAGGCACCATCCCTGGAGGTGTTAAAAAAAACTTTGGGACATGGTTTAGTGGGCATGGTGGTATTAGGTCAACGGTTGGACTAGATGATCTCAGAGGTCTGTTCCAAGCTGATGATTCCATGATTCTATGATTCTGAACCACATGTTAGCTCGTGTAAATGACCACAATGACCAGAGGAGACACTGTCACACTTCTGACATAGCTACCTCTGAGCTGGTGGAACAAGCAGAGAAGTAAATGCTGGGACTTGGCTTTCAGGGAGGGTTTCTGTGCAACAGCAGCTCGGGGAAAAGAGCCATCTGAGTAGAATCAGTGCAGTCAGATACCCTGTATATGTTACGTTGAAGCGACAATTGAGAGCGCCTCCTTTATGGTCCTTATTTGTGGCATTACCAGCCCAGTTCGGCCAGCTGCAGGTCCACCCCCAGCAGGGACATTTGGGAGTGCCTATTGCTCTTCCACATTTTCTGTGTTGTCTGCTGCTTGCTGAGATGGTCCCTGTTGGAGAGGAGAACTCACCTTTCTACCATGCTGGTCATTATTTGTGAGACTTTTATATGTATATCTAAACTATAAAGCCTTGAATAATTTACCAATTTCCAGGGTTAAGAGGAAGATTTACGATGTTTCCTTCTGGCAGGCGGCAGCTGATCTTGATTCTCATGGAAAAACAATTGTACTAATGGCTCCTTTCTCCAAGCAGATCCAGGAGCAGCTACTGCAAGTTTATGTCGCCATGTGGTAAACAGACCCGTCGTCTTGCGTTTTACAATATAGTGAAATCTGCTGCTGATCTGATTGCTCTATGGGGTAGTACAGCCTGCGAGGAGAAAAACAGGGTGTCGCCCTTCAAATCCATGCTGGGAGTTGCATCCCCCCCACCAGCAGAACCGAGCATGCAGGAACATGGGGCAAAGATTGATTTCCACTGCTTTTCTAGAAAAGGTCCCCATAGGCCTTAAATCAGACTGAACCGGCAACGGAGCTCTGCGAAAGCTGGAATCTTTCCTTTTGCAAGTATTTGAGATCTGAATAAAACATAACCTAGACCTGAATCTCAGTAGTTTAGTGAGCCAGGCAGATTTTTTCTATGAATTAGAAGAAACCAGTATAGGTCTGTGCACAGGGTACCTGTGAGATGATATTCTCATAGTACTTAGCTTTAGCATCCTGGGCTGCTCTGCGCTCAGGGAAGCTGGGGGCACGGGAGGAATATTTATTTCTCTAGTGAAGCTCTGCACTTGGCTGGCTCAGTCAGCACAGTGGGGAAAGGGGGCGTGAAGCGTGATGGTGGTCCCCAAAGTCTCCTCTTGCACTGACTCCTCTATGCATTGACTGCAGGGCGGATGGGAGTACTCACAGGCTCAGCTTTTCCTTTGATCCCATGTATTCAGTTTGACTCTAAATTTTGATGCTTTTTCTTTCACACTGCTCTTTAAAAGCAACAACACACTGTAGTGATGTAGCTCTGAGTCAGACGTGTCAATAACGTTGGGCGCAGAGCAGTTAGGGCTGGGTCTGAATATGCTCTGGTCTCTCTTGCCCTGTTCCCACCCACAGACTGTCCCCGTGGATCAGTAACACTTGTTCAGGTTCCTCAGCTTCACATTTTCTTCCGAGATGGGCTTGGGTGCCTTTTGGCTTCCTCTAAACTTAGAATGCCCGGGGATGCATCACCGGAGTGAACGGCGATTGTGTTACATGGACTGTGTCATGTGAATAGTGCTGGCACCTGCAAGTTCTCATTAGCAGGGGTTGTGTCCAGGAGGTTTTCTTTGAGGGTTGAAACTTTTTTTTAATTTAAAAAAAAGATTAAAAATTAGTGGAGGGAGTCCTAGCTATGAACTGTGAAGAGTAGGACTCGAGCGCCCTTACAGCTTTGAACCGCTGTAAATTTCATCTTTGAATCTTTCCTAAATCCAGTTCTCACAGCTGGAGTCGCAGGTATGCTCCGCATTGATCCAAAGCAGTGTGAAACAACCAGAGCCTGCAGTGTTCATTCAGCAGAGCATCCCCTCCTGTGTCCTCCTCCTCCTCGCTCCCGCACAGCCCTGCGCATCCCCCTCCCTTCTCGTGATCTCCCGCTCGCTCCTGCTCCCACGCCACCCACCTCAGCGCTTCCCACTCTGCCTGCGCCTCGCTGGGTGCACCAGGCAGGGTGCAGACTGGTGTTTGAAAAGAAATCCTGTGAATTAGTGGGAACATATTGCTATTATTTCGTATAATCACTTTATTTGTAAAGCACATGCTGCAAAGGTACTCCTGCTGTTGAAATCAAAGCAACAAATCTATCTGTATATCCCAGTCTATACTACGTTATGAACAGATAGGAGAAGAAAAAAAAAGCAATAAAAATAAATAATAAGAAAGGTAAAAATTTTAAAACACTGGCAGAAAAAAAAAAGTTTCTCAATTTTTTTAAAAGCAGTGTGAGCTTGTGAACTGAACTGCAAGTGCATCCGTCCTCAAAGTTATAGGGTGTAAACATCTCCTGGCAGAGGAAGAATTGCCTTTTTTCCAAGTGGCTGCCTTCTAGCCTTGCTCCTGTTACAGAAGAGATCGTAAGAAACCTGGATGAGATGTCTGGGGTTTGAGAGCTTTTGGGGGTTTTTGGATTTTTTTGAGGTTTTGGGGAGATGGAGGCTCTGGGGGGAAGGATGGTGCCTCCCTTGACCATCCGACAACCGAGAATAACCACAGTCCCGTTGAACTCAATGGGAAATAACAGCCTTCTCAGAAGCATGTATTTGTTCACATAACTTTCTCTGAACATTATTCTTCTGCCTCTGGTGATGGAGGAAACTTCAGTTATGAAGAATAGTAGAGAGAAATTACCATTAATCTCACAAAAAAAAAAATTATTCAAATGTAGCCTTCACCCACGACACCAGTGAGCTCAAAGTAGAGGGGAAATTTAAAACATTTATGTTACTCCATTTCCAAGATCATAAAACACAAGCAAATGGTCTGGCACTGGATGCTAAATTTCTTAAGGAACTTGCTTTAATTAATTAAACTAGTAAACCAATTAATGGATTTACTTGTAAATTCTTAGAAAATGAATTCTGTGCCCAAAGAGTGTTTTAAATCTGCGAAGGAGGCAGTGTGTATTTCACACAGAGCTTGAATTCCTATTTTAGATGAACTCAGTTCCACACTGACTTTGGAGACACAAGCGATGCGTTCATAATACTCGGACCTTCCTCCAAAACCCGTGCTTCCCATCAGCCAAATCCGGGGGGGATTTGCAAAGCAAAGCCTGTGCTGCTTTCCCAGCACCCAGCCCCTGTACCAGCTCCTAGCTGTGCTGCAGCCTCGCATCGCGCCTCCGGCTTTACATGGATTGCGGGTACGTGTCCCTCCCTGTGCCTCCAACTGGCTTCTTCACCTGCCATCTCGGCCCCCTTCCTACTCTGCCTCTTTAGCCTGAGCCAGTAGTACAGCAGATGCGCAGAAAGCAAGTCAGGTAGCTCCAGTAAGCAGCGGATTAAAGCACTGAATACCCTTTGGAGTACAGACCGAAGTGGAGGAGATTTAAACGAAAGCTAATTTACTTTTTCCACGGTGAAACCTTGTTTAGATTCCCTGCCTGGCTCGGGGGTGATGGGGGCACCCTCGGTAGCTTGTGCTCCTCGCAATCCAAAGTGACACGTACACAGAAAGTTCATAATCGAATGTGTCCAGGCTCCTGAGAACACGAAATCAGAAACAAGCAGGTTCCCCGGGGCTCTTGATGGTTATCGCTTCCCTTCTGTCCTAGCAGGTAAAGCCGTGCTTTTCCCTTCACGGGGCAGTCCGCTCTGGCTCTGGGCATCCTTTGATTTGGGAGGGGGGGTCTGCCCCGCTCCTGCACACCCCAGGAGGATGCCGGCTTCGCCCGGCACCGCCCGCGCTGCCCCGCCTCGGCTCCAAGGGGAAGCAGAGCTGCAGAGCAATTAGGAATGGGAGCATTTTGAAGAGGAAAATGGCAGGGGAAAAAAATTAGCATTTGCGCTGTGATGTTTTTGCTGTTTATTAATAAACAAGCCACTCCAGGGGCAGGAGAGGCTTCAAGCATTCCTTATTTCTCTCGCATTTAGCTTTTTTTTTTTGCTTGTTTTATAGGTTACAGGAGATTTGTAATGTCTTCCCACATGTTGAGTTTCCTTATTTTCATGAGAGCATCTATGGAATAATTCCTCTGGAGCTCTCGGCGATGCGCTGCCGGGCTGATTTAAACATCCAGAAACACTTTAGGGATGCGGGGTGGATCAGCAGCTCCTTGTGAAAGAGTCGTGTTAATTAGGAACAGGTCTGCTTCCTCCTACAGAAGGAGAATGACTTCAGGGATAAGTGATTTCACAGAGAGAAAGCCCTTGCACGTAGCTCCTGCCAGCTGAGACCTGGTTGGTGATGGTGACATTGACCCTGACGTGGGCACCCCGGTTCTGTACCAGCAGCACAGCTTGGCCCCTGTGGAGCCTCCTTCCAGGATGGTCGAAGCCCTCGTCTCCCCACCGCCCCATTTGTCACTGGGGGAGGCTCACGCAGGGGTCCTGTGTGGGGACGCTGGAACGGCACAACTCAATAACAGCCCGATGGCCCCCTGTGTCGCAGGAGATAACGTGTCCTTGATTGCAGGCAGATCCGTGCCGAAGGAGGCTTCAGGGCCACGCCGCTGGCTCTCCCCTGCCTCGCAGGAGGTGAATTAAAACCCTGCTGTATTAATGGGCTTGTTCTTCTTTCCCCTCAGGCCTCCAGCTCCTCCGGTGGAAAAATGCAGCTTCTGGAAACGGAGTTCTCGCGAACCATCCGGGAGCTCATCGAACTCCACCTGCTCCGCCAGGACAGCATCCCAGCCTTCCTCAGCGCCCTCACCCTCGACCTCTTCAGTCGCCAGACCATCGCTTAGCATCCCCCTGCCAGCCACCAGCCAGGTGTGGAGCACTCCTGGGCGGGACACTTGAGGTAGCGAGGACAAATTCTCCCCTCCCACCCTTAATTTGTGGCACTGGGTTCCATCTGTTTTGCAGGGAATTCCCTCTTCCCCCTTCTTTCATGCTGATTCCCAAACCGCACCAGTTCCTCTGAAAAGCATCATTTCCCTCCTGTGGGAGGGGAAGTGTAGCTCCATCCCAGGTCTCTCCTGTGCCAAGGCCCAAGCCCTGCCTTTGAACTGGGAAATGTGTTCGTCACTGCCCAGGCTGTCTCAGCATCTCTCTGGGAATATGGTAGGAACTGCTGGTTTGAGGAGCTACAGCATCACCGTTCGCAGCTTTTCCCAAAAGGATCCCCCATATCTGGGCCCCAGCAGAGAGATGAGCCTTGCAGGAGGCTGGTGCTTCCTGCCCCTGTTGTTGTCCTCTCCTAGTGGGAGCCCAAGGCTTGGGCTCTGAGGACAGGGACCTGCGGAAGGATCAGTCATGAGTTGCAGGTTCTTCGTGGATACCTCCTGCTCTTGCAAACAGCTCACCACTCAACAGGGTGGAAGTTCTTTTTGAGATAGCCGGTAACCTGAGTCTGCCATCGCTCAGCAGACAAGCACAAGCAGAAATGGCCATTTGGAGACCCTGTAACTGTGTTGACACCTCCGTGTTGTGTGGTGTGCTCAGATGTCACTGGTGTGCTTTTTGTTCCTTTACCGAGACTCTTGGGCTCTTTGTTATCTCGGGACTGTGGAAGGTGGGAAGGAGCTCTTTGGGGTGTGCCCACCGCTGCTGGCTTTAGCCTGCTGCCTGCCACCAGGCTGTGGGTACCTGCTCACTTTGCTGGGGGTCTCCATCCTCCTCTCCTCCATGACATTTTGTGGATGTAGCTCTTCTGTCATAAGAATAAAGTGTCACTTCCCAAACTGGGTGTATGACTCCTTTATTTGGGACATACACTGTGCTCTGCCTCTGCTCTCCCACATGTAAAGCATGATATCGAGTCATCCATCAATGGTCTGATGCTGGTACTGCTTTGAGAAGGGAGGACATCATTATCTCAGTTTTTCCAGGCAAGTCTCATTCATGCTGTAAATGAGATTAGTTTGTTACGAACTTCTGTGTGTATTGATTTCCTCTTGATATCAGCAGGAACATACTTCCTAAGCTTGGAGAGAAGGTAGCAGTAAGCAAGCTAGAAAGTTAGCTTAGATGCACACAGTGGCTGCAGGGTTGGCCATGCTTGCTGGAGTCACTCTGGGACCTCTCAGTGTGCCTACGGGCACAGAAAATAGCTGCTGTAGACCCAGCTGATCAGAGGTGGAGGGACAAGCTTGTGTTCAGGGGTAGCTGCGGCCCCCATCTCCCCAAACCCTCCTCTCCGCAGGGTTTGCAGGGAAGTGCAGTAGCAGAAGTTTGGCGTTTTCTCTTCTGCTTGAAGAAGTCCTGGTGGAAGATGAATTGCCTGACATGCCGTGCCAGGGGAACGCTGCCTGATTCATATGCGCGACGTGGCACTGAAAGTCGCCTTCCTCAGTCATGGGGAAAATGAATCATGACGTCAGCCGCATTCGGCTCCTCCGCCAACACAATAGCATATCCTGGCTGCCTCTGAAAATTTTTCTCCTGGCTCCTCGCAGGAGAAATGAAGTAATTAATAAGTTTACAATAAACCCTCTATCTTAGCAAAACACGGGTGAGGCGAGAAGCGATGCTGCAGAGTGACAAGGGAAAACACGTTCTGCTCGTTGGAAAGTTGCCTCCCAAGAGTGAAAGGATAATAAGTTGGGGTAGAAAACACAGAAGTCTTCTGAGACACCTTCTGTGGGGAGGAGAGGCTGATGAATTACTGCTCTGCACCCCGTTCTCCCATCAAGACTGATTTGTTCAGCTGAAGTTTAATACGGCAGCGCAGCCGGGAGAGGTGTGTTGTGTGGATGGGTGCTTGGCTGGATGTGCTGGCGTGGTGCAGAGCCTGGTCCTGCTCAAGGCTTGGGAAGCTGCTGGGGTAACGGTCCTGCTTTGGCCAGCAGCATCCCTGCGCTGCTCACGGCGTTACGCTGTTACACAGCGAGCAGGCTTGGGCGCTATGTGAAAGTGGGACTTCTGGGAAGCTTGGCTGCTCCTGGGCTCACTGATGAAGGCCTGGGAGTATTCATGTGGAAGTGTGGCCATTGCAAAGCCACCTGGGCCACCTGTGGGACACGGGTTTGCGGTTGGGCACAGAGGAGAGGAGCTGAGACTCCCCAGTTTCTAGCTCCAACACCGAATTCAGGACGAAGCCCCAAACACATGGCTGTACCCTGCTGCCACAGCAGCTCCCAGCCCTGCTGCCATCATTATACTGCTCATCTCAGCCATGGTGGAGCTGCAAGGAATAACTGTGATGCTGAATTTCACTGTGATTGCTCCTCCCGTGCCGAGCTACATGGGGCTCAGCAGCCCATCACAGGGCCTTGCACCGTGTTCACTACCCTCCACAACCCCCCTCCATGGTGCAGCCCCCCAGGGCAGCACAAACAGAGACCCTGGTTGCCACCAATGGTCCAGCAGGTTTCAACCAGCCTGGGTGGTGGGGGCCCAGGTCCCATCTGGTTTTGGCTCATCACTTGTCAATCTCCAGCCCCATTCATGGAAAATTCTTTTAGAAAATCTTGGGAGATCAGTAATAAATTTGCAGTTGATTGGAGGGGAGAGGCGAGAGTGTTAACAAGTGTGCATATGCTCGCTGGGTCTCCGTGTACGCTCGCTGGGTTTATGTGCTATAGGCTGTAAAATATGATTTATTAATGCACGGCTGGGGGACTGTGTGTGTCAGAGCACTGTCTTGTTTGCAGTGTTGCCTGAAGCTTCTCTTCCCTCAAACGGCTTGCGAGCCCGCGCTCCTCTGCTGATCAACCCTTTTCATCTGCGTGCATATCTAAACACCCAACAGGGGCAAAGAGCTGTCAAGTGCTGCCATACGGTCCTCGAAAGCAGCAGAGCTCTTGGCTAAGGCAGGTGTTGCAAACTTGATGCCTCTCCGAAGGCTGCACCTCTGAACCCAGAGCATTTTGCTCTGGCTTGTGTCTCCTGGCGCTTGGCATTGTTGAGTGTTGTTTGCGTGAGCCTGAGAGCTGTCCTGGAAGTGTGTGATGCCTGAAAAGGGACTAGCAAAACCGTTTTGGGATGAGCCGTGAGAAGCCTGGGGTTCGTAGACATTAGTTATGGATCTTCTCCATGTAGTGCTATAGGAGGAAGGGAAAGAGAAGGAGCAAGAGCATGAAGCTGCGATGGAGATGAGTGCCTAGGGAGCAAAGGGCAGGAGCAGAGCTGGGGATGGATGGAGAGGAAGAAACAGGGCACTGGACAGAAAGGGAAGACACAGTTTCTATACTAAAGGAAGAAAAGCCATCTTCTGCTGGCCAACTGCTGCCATCTCCAGAGGCTGTGTGGCAGCCTGGGCCCAGGCTCTCCCCACCTTCAGGGGCTGGAAAGTCGTTGGGTTTCCCCTCACACCCCTGGCCACAGCAGGGCTCCGGCTGGAGGCCCCCTCCTCTCCCCTTCCCCGCTGTGTGGAGCAACAGCCGCTGCCTCCAGGCCCGGGCCATAACCCTCCTGGGGGGCACAGCGGTGTTGTACAGAGCCTGTTGCCTTGCGCTCTCCCACAAGCCCCCAGAGTTCTCCTGACTCCCTAAGGGCAGAGAGACCTTTCCTTCCCCACAGCTCCTCGCAAAGTGCCTTTTTCCTTTCTGCCTCTCCCAGCACCGACGGGGTTGGTCATTGGTCGTGGCCGATGCAGCCGCTGTCTGGGCAGCCCCGGGCTCCAGGTGGGCAGGAGAGCTATGGTGGAGGGGTATGAGCATCCCCAAATACCTCCTTCCACTGCTGCTGGGTTGGGTGGAGAGCTGCAATGGCTTGGGGACGGTGCAGAGAGGATTGGGGTATGGAGAGCGATGGGGCAGGAGCGATCCCACTTCTGGCTCCAGGATTTTCTGCCTGTCCTGGGACAAGCCAGTGAGGCCCTTCTGCACTGTGGGCTCTGTAAAACGGGAATATCGCTTCCCGGTCATGGGCTCCCAGCACCGACCAGTGGTGAAGGTTATTTGACCCCCAAGTGCAGCCCTTCGGGGAGCCCAGATGGGTGGCAGCATCCCACCAGGGCTCCTGATCAGCGGGGGGCGGACACAGTATCCCGCAGCCGCGGCACCAGTATTGCTGTCGGTTCTCCGTCACTCCCCTCCACTAGCTCCAAGGCGCTAAAGAAACACGGAGCAGCACTTGCCCTTTTCATTTCCCGGCCCCAGCAGCGGGCTGAGACAGCTGAGAATGGTGTGAGTTGGGCTGGCGGGCGGACATGCCAAAATAAGCCTCAGGGGAGAGAGGCCAAAGCCTTCTTAGGACATCACCAAGGTAATGCCGGACCCTGGCAGCCAACGCTGCTCAGTGTGGGATGCGACGCAGCCGGGCCAGGTTTGGCTCTGTTATAGATTTCAGCTGTTCCAAGATGTTGGGAGAACGATGGCGGTGTCAGATGCCAGGTGACCACAGCTAATGACAGCACATTCTTGATGAGGCAAGTGTAGTAGCTGGGGAGGACAGAACAGGCTCTCCGTGCTGGTGTAAATCACATTCGTGCTGCCTGCTGTGACAGGAGATTCGGATTTAATAGCAGCGATGCTAAAAGTTGCATGATATTTAAAAGCTACAAAACGCGCCCACTCTGATCAGGGGAGGGATATTAAATAAATAAATAAATAAATAAAAAATCAGCAAAGCTTTTTCATGAAGTCTTTTTTAAATATTAAAATCCCATCCTTCCCAACAGGAAAGCTTTTTTCAGGCTAAGAGGAGCGACTGAACGGCATCTGATGATATCGCATTGACACAAGTGTCTAGAAAAATAGGGTAGGAATGTGTGATCTGTTCTGTAAAAGGAACCCTAGCTAATAGGAAATATGCTGATGCTACTTTTAATTTCATGACTCAGGTTTGCTGCAAAATTGATGGGAATCTGTGTTGGAGCTTGGTTACATTAAAACAGTTCTCTGCTGCTTGGGGCTTTTCCATTTCTTGTTTCTCTTCGGACGGATTACTGTTGTAAAATTTTTTGGTACTCTGGGGGCTCGTCGATGTTATTTGAAAGGACAGGGGAGCGGTCTGGCATCTGAAGGAAACAGAAGATTTTTACTTCAGAAACGTTCTATGTAGAAATCACTGGCCAAAGCCTTCACTAAGGGACTGTTGCACACCCTAGCCCTGGGCAGCCGTCCCAGCGTCTGTACCTTCCACCCATGGTGGCTGTGTCTCCAGCCTTCCTCGTGTGCATGTTTTCCCTCAAAAGAGATAAAACAGAAGGAGAATACACTTTAAAGAAAACGCTGCCATGTAAGTTAGGGAGCACAAAGGCAGCTCCTTGATGCTGGAAGGCTCAGGAGCAACCCATGTCTTTGGTCTCCACCCAAACCATGTTCCTCCACCAAAGCACGTTCGTTCAGGTTGTGTCAGTTCTCTCTCCTGCTTCCCCAACATAGGATCAAGCATCTCCCAGCCCCTTCGTCTTCCCTGTGCTGTTTCCTGGCTGGGGCTCCAGTGCTGATGAGTTTATTAGTGTTGCTAATTTTACCTGATGATGCTTCCTTCTCTTCGTGACAGGTTGTGTTTTTTTGAACTCTCCAGCTGACTGATTGAGCTCTCTTTAATATTCCTTGTTTTACTTTGAATTCTCTTTGTTGGCTGTTGCTTATTGTGGTTTTGGTTGTTTTCCTTTAATCCACCCACTGCCTCTTTTTCCTCCCTGGTCCTTCTGATGCCTCTTCAATCTGGAACAAAGCCAGAGACCATCAGGAGGTCATTGAAACACAGACGGCTGTTGGATTTAAATAAGGACTAGATAATTTTATGACCATTAACAAGACTCGCTGCTATGCAAGCTAAAATAATAAGGGCAATCATATCTTATGGTTCGGGGAGCAAGTTGATTGCCTGTAGGGACTGAGAAGGTAATTCTGCATCCCTGACTCCCCCCGATACAGTTGACAAGATGCACCAGACACCTCGAAGGGCAGGAGGGTGCACATGCAGGAGGACGCACAAGGCACAGGGCTTGGCTAGAGGGCGAGAGCATCTCCCTTATCGCCTCTATCATCACACTCCTTTTGTCTGGTGCTCAGAAACTTCTGGTATCAACAGGATGGAAAATGTTCTCCAGGCAGGTGAAAGGCTCTGGAGTTTGGCAGATGAACCTTTCCTTTCTCATGAGCATCTACTGGGTTACATTTGTGCCATGCGATGGCAGGCACTTCGCTTCGCTGTTGATAGTGGCTGGTTCATCTGGCAGGCTGTCCCTGTAACCACTACCAAGAAGCCCTCTCCCTGAAGAGAAGTTAAGAGCATGAACCTCACTTAGGTCCTTCAGTTTGGAGGTGCCTCCCACTCCGCATTGACCATGGAGTGCGTGGGCAAGACCAGCCTTATGTGTAACAGGGTGATGGCAAATCACACTGTCCCTCTTTCACCCCTTCTCCCTGCTGCAGCTCTCCCGGCTCCTCTGCGTGCACGTGTCTTTCGCAGCTTGTTTTGGGAGTCACGCTCCAGCCCTTGGGGATGTACACAATCAGCTCCAGCTCCGATCCCGCTGTTAGGAGGCAGAGCCGCCCTTGAGTGGCGTGCTCTGAAGTGACAGCTCCTCTCGCCGTGAGTCTTGGGAGAGGAAGGAGCAACCCCGGAGAGGAGGCAATGGTGGGGAATGAACCAGACCCACAGGGAACCGAGCCGCTCATGCCAGCAGCCATGCTGAGATGAGAAGCAAGAAAAGCCCCCAGATAGCACCAATCTCGGGTCGATCCATCCTGCCGATGACAGATACCTTTGGGTAAGTCTATAGGTGACACCAGCACTTTATTTCAATGCTTCAGTCTTCTCCCAGTGCACCAGTATCCTGGACACGAGGCCTTGGCCTCCTGCAGGCAGAGCATCACCTGTGTGCTTCCACCCAGGCCGTGGGACTCCTCACCCTGTACAGAGACAGAGACGGCAGGAGCCCACCATGGCGTGCTGGCATTCCTGAGCTGCCAGCCCCGAGGTGAGGATTATAGCTCTGACAAATCACTCCTTAACTTTGCTAACTCATTAGAAAACACCAAGTGCAGAATAGATCCTAGGCATGCTAATGACTGATTTTAAGGGATCACTGTGGTGGTAAACCATAATTAACAGTCTATAGCAGCACTTCTTATTTAATTACACGCAGGCAGAGCTGGGAGGCACGGGAAGGATGATGGGCGAGTTGGGAGCCACCAGCACTGACTGCGCAGGTCTAATGCATGACCCCAAGGGATGTTTGGGCGGTGTAGGCTGTTGGTTTCGTTGACATCTCCCAACATATGCTGGCCACGGTCATGAGCTATAGGGGGTCACATCCTGTACCTCCACGTGCCACCTCAGTATGGGTGTAGGTGCCTCTGCAGAGTCTTGTCATGGGTCTTCCCTGGTGGCTTTGCTTCTGCAAAGGGAGTTGTCAGCTTTTGGGAGGTCACTGCTCTTCATTGGCGAGGACAGGATCACAGCTCCTGTGGGAGAGCGGGACATGCAGCCCACGTCTGTGGGACCTGTCTCTTCCCACGTGCTTCCAGTTCAGCTAACCGCCCCTCTGCACCCCGCACGTGTATTTTTAATCCAGAGAAAGTGCTCAGGCAGAATGGAAATCCCACCTGCAGGGGATGCTCAACCCCAGTCACGCTGGCAGGTAGGGTGGTTCTACAGGTTGCCCTGAAACCCCAACCCCAAGCATGTTCCTGCCCTGTGCAGAGACCCCACGATGCCTGCAACACCTATCCAGCCCGGCTGCACCTCCTCTTCCTCACATCTCTCATTAGAAGGAGGAGGAGTATGGCTCATGGGGCTGAAACAGCGATGTTCCCAAGGTGAGGAAGGCACCAGGTCCTCCAAAAGCCACAGCCTCCCCGCATGCACCCTGTTTCTGTCGCTGCTGTTTCCTGGCATCACAGTTAACTCTGGCCTTGTACAGTCCCCAAGTCCTGTAACCGGTGTTAAATGTAATGAATGATCTTGTCCTCCTTGTTTGTCTCCTTTTTAGTGTAACACTGTAATTAGCTTAATTACCAACAGATTCATATTTTTTTTTGGTAACTTAAAATGGAAATTAAATTTTGCACCAGGTTTTACAGGCTGTTAACGGGAATCGAATAATCAAGCCTGACTCCAAGTCCTTGAAAATGAGTATTAAAAAAGGTCTGAATTTGCATATTCATGTTTTTAATAGGGTTCAGAAGGTATATTTGCAACTGATGAAAAGGATTAATTAAGCCTAATTTGCATAGGAAGAACAGTTTAACCCCTTGCATCCTAGCAAGGCGAAGACTGAGAGTTGGAGTACCATGGCTTGGTACTGGAGAGACACATGGGCAATGCTGCACGGGGGTGAGAGCAGCGCCCTGCGAAGCATCTTCCTTCCACTTGAGGAGGACAGGATTCCCCCAGGATCCCAGCATCACCCTGGCGTGGTCGGTCCCCCTGTGCCCACAGCCACCTCTGGGTTTGGCCTCTGTGCCTCAGCCATGGTGGTTTGTGACCTGGGTCTCCCATGGCAATGCCACCACGTCAGGCCACGAGTCAAACATGCTGCTCCTCCCGGCATGAGCTGGGCTGGGCAGCTCTTACACAGTTTTAGGAAGTAATTTGGGTAAAGCCAGCGCAGTTCCCTGAGCTGTTCACAGCAGGGCTGCCTGTGGCTGGCACGGGGTGGGAGCACCCATGGCTGGTAGGGGCACCAAAACCTTCATCTCCTGATCTCATCTCAAATTGCTTTTTTTCTCAGTGAGGCTGATGCTAATCAGGGGTTAAAGGCTCTACAGAAAGTCAGACCAGGGTGAGACTCCCTGTGTCCTGTCCTGCTCCCAGCCATCAGCCTGAGGCTCTGCTCAGGAGGTGACAGCATCCCAAAAGCCTGGGACTCGTGCAACTTCAGGGGAAGGGACATAGAGCTGCCTGGCACCCCCGGCACGGAGAAATCAGCAGGGTCTTGCACAGCTCTGTCCAGTCATGATCTAAGAAAAACACTATCGCCCCCCCAGATCAATCATACCCCTAGCCTGGAAAGCAGAGCGGGAATGTGACACTTCCCAAGGCCCTACAAAGCTGAGAGCAGAGCACAGCTTTGAGTCAGCGCCTCAATGTTGCTAAAAAGTGGGAAAAAATAAATAAATCAGGCATTCATTTTGCTTCAGCAGGTGGTGTGCTGCGTTCCCCTTGTAATGCTTTGGTGGCGTGTGTTGCTAATTATTTTTCGGGTGGAATTTGCTGTGCACAGCGCATGGTGTTCATTAGACGGAGATGGCTTTGAAGTGGCGTTCAGAATTAATGCTGGCATATGTAAATGTTTCTTGTGCCATGGAGAAGCTGGCTATAAATGATGCATGAGGTCCAGCAAGAGAGATGCTTGCTTTGTTTATACACACCCACTGGGCTTCGTTATGCCAAATCCAGGCAGAGGAAAATGGGCAGTGTCTTTCACAGTCCATATATCTGCTACCTGGCTGTACGTGAGCGTTGAGCAAAAGTTAGCGTGGCATCCTTGGCACGCTGCATCCCGAGTTTCCTCCAGTCAGAAACACACGTTAGCGACCCAGCAAGGCTGCTGCTGTATTTGCACGCAGCATCTTCCCCACGTCCCCCAGACGATGAGGAGGACTCATCCTGCACTGTAAATCATCGAGGTCCTGACCCATACGCCTCACTCAAGCAAAACCTGCCTCAGGGGAGAGGTGCTTAGTGGTTAACACTGGTTTAAGGAGTCCCTGCTCACCTCCTCCTGCTCTCACGTGACTCATCCTCCCAGCACAGGGTCCATACGTCTGTGTGAACAGCAGAGGTGGGGAACATTTCACTTAAGAAGAAGAAAAACTGAAGAAAGAGAAAGAAAACACAAAGCCCACGAGCACAGCTGAGAGAGCAGGCAGTGCCTGGGGCAAAAAGCCAGGGGAATGTAAGATCCCTCGAGCCCTGTCTCCACCAAAGCTTTTTGATGATGGCACTGCTGCTGCTGGACATGTCCCAGAAAAACTGAGTTCAGCCCTGGGTTCTGGTCTGCTCTCGGGGGGTGTATTTTAGCCCAGCAAATGCTTTCAGAGTTGAATACTTGTGCATCTCTTCTATAAAGCAGCAGGATCCCTCTTGGATCACCCAACAGTGAGGTGGGGAAATAGCTCCCCAGCATCCTCTAGGAGCTCTTCTCTGCTGCTGAGGTTGGGCAGGTCATGGGTGAACCACAGCCCTCTCCTGCCTGCTGCCCTGGAAGTTCACGGGTGAGCTGGAGACCTTGCAGGGTCCAGGGATGGCTGGGGGGACCCAGCTGTGTAGCCCTACAGAGACATCCCTGCAGCACAGCGCTGGGACACCTGGAGCAGGGTCTCTGGGAGACCCATGTCCTGGCAAAGCGGGGTCTGAAGCATCACTGTGCCAAAAATAGGGCACCTTTTTGCGGGCAGCTGAGCATCTGTGCCGTTCCCTTTCTCTGAAGTGACGAGGCCAATGGCTGAATGGCTCCATCCTCATGAGAATTTCCTCTTCCTGACTGTTGCCCTTTGGGCCTGACCAGGAGAAGCCCCCAGGCCCTCAGCCACCCCCAGACAACTGGGGAGTGTGTGTGGGGCAGCCACTCCAAGTGCTTATCCGCTCCTCCGCTGCCGCTGCCAAGAAAACAGGCTGGAAATCACCGAGGTGCAACTGTGTCATGTTTTCTCTGCAGTGTTTACAAAATCGCTTGCTCATCAAACACAAAAGGAACTGTTTACTTTTTAAGCAAAACAAACATAAAATACCTCCATCTTTATTGCTGTTCAACAAGCTGCTTCAGTCCCTCCAGCCTCTGCGCTTGCCAAGGCAATAGGGCTGCGCAGTCGGGGTCTCTCTGAGCCCAAATCACCCGCCCCATCCACCCACGGACAAGTGCCCACACTCTTGCCCTGCGGATGCCCCATCCATGCTCATGTAGACACTGGCACGGGGGCAGTTCCCAGGCAGGAGGCACCAAGTTTTGGAACTGTTGGAGACCTGGACCCATCCGTGGCAGGCTCCCCAGCCAGACCTCTAGAAGAGCTGCTTGTCACGGGTCTGGTCTGGACAAGCTGAAGGTGAGGAAGGAAGGAGCTGAGCGAGAAGCTCTGACCGAGTGCTGAAATGTTGTTGTATTTTCTTGCTTCCAACTGTTTATTTACCAGCATGTTGGAGAGCAGCGATCTCTTCCTCGTGCCTTATTGAGAAGCTCAGCTGTGAAATAACTAAATGAACCATCCCTTTTTATTAGCCTTTGGACTTAGCAGAGGAGTGATCAGTTAATGGCTGACCAGTTTTTGAAGATGCTAAGCACATTACAAGTGCTAAGTATTATTATTTTCCCTGCAATGCTTTATTTTTCCCTCTGAATATTCAGTTTAAATAACCCTTTCAATTACATTATCCGGTTTCATGCATTCTGCTCAGATTAAATGCGGTGCCGCTTACAATTCACTCACCTCTGTCATTTCCAGGTCTCTGCAAGCCCCATCCTAACCTTTGCCTCTCAATCCTGGGCTGAAACAGCCGTCATTCTGGGTCCAGCATCTGCCCCAGCTCTGCTTTGGCTTCTTAAAATCAAATGCGTCCGCATCACTTCCCCACAGACACGTCAATCTCTGGCTCCTTGCTCTTGCATATTTATTTTTCTTTCTTAATAGGGGAACATCTTGCAACCTTTCCCTTTCCTTCCAGCTAAATTAGCTCCCTGGATAAACTGTCTCCTCCCACTTCCTGGCATCTTCCTACAATTCCTTGTGCTGTTTCAGTTTCTCCATCTTTGTGAGAGGGCTAAAGATTAGCTGTCCAAAGGAGGGCTTTGTACCCTGGTGCCAGCCAATCTACTTTGTCTCACCTGGAAATCTCCAGCCACGTACGTCTATGACTTTGCAGAAGAATGGAACTGGCTCAGACTTCACACCCACCGGGTGTCACATCCGCCCCTTCTCCTGACAGTAGTGATCGGTGGCAGAGTCCTTCACAGTCATGGACGAGCTCTTCTGGTTGTGCTGTCCTCCAAAACCATCCTGGGGCAGGGACTTCTCAGTCCCCACAGTCAGAGGAGCCTCCCAGCTGCATCAGAAAGGCTTTGACTATCTCTGGTTTTGAGGGGCAGCTCCCAGCTCTGCTTCCCCCTCTGCTCCATCTCTGCTTCCCCACTCTCCTGACAGCTGTGCTGGGACCCATCTGGTCTCCAGGATGGAACTGTGAGATGGGTGGGAGATCAGAAACCAGCCCACCTCTCAGATCATCTTCCTTCCTGTCTGCGAGCTCCACCGTGGAATTAGGTTTGGGGTGGCCATGCCAGGCACCTGCTCTCCCCAGCCTCTGCTGCCAGTCTCCTGGCACATGTCTAACCCTGAGCCCTGGTGTCTGCATTTGACTGTCTTTTAGGAGCTGTGATCACCCTGCAAGGTGGGATGAGGCTGTGGAGCAGCTCAGGGGCTGTCAGCTGTCAGCACTTGAAGGGTTTATCATGCATGGGGCTGTCACGTTTCTGCCCGGGATTTCCCAGGCAGAGACATATGTGTGTGAACTCTGGAGTAGGTGGTAGTGTTGTTACAGCCAGAATGATCTAAGGATATAATTGAGATAAGGTTTGTATGGAGAGGTTAATAGCTCTTATTGCAACACCTGAGATGGCTGGGGGGAAAAAAAAACCCAAAACCCAGGTGATTTTGTGCAAGCAAGCTCTTTGTCAGCCTTAACTGAGCGGAATGCATCAGGGGTGTTTTGGACAGACAGTGGTGGATGGTTTGTGCCCAGGTACTCCGTGGCCACTTGGCCAGGAGCTTGCTGGCTCTGCCAGCCCCTTGGAGCGACTCCCAGCAACTGCTCTGCTCCCGCTCTTCAAACCTCACTGCAACACAACTCCCAGGTGGGGCAGGAGGGCACGTTTGGGAGAAGCAGGCTTTAAGCCCCAAGTGCAGGGAATGGGAACCTTTGTGTCTTGGCTACAAACATCGTGGGACAAGATTAATTAATTTAGCTGCATCCCGTGAAGTGTGCCAGTGTTTACTTATGAGACCACAGACGAGCTTTTGCAGTACCCAGAGAGGCCTCCTGCTGCTCGGATGGGCTGGGTAGCTCTTGATTGCAGGGCGGGAGATGCCCAAGGAGAGCTCTGCTGTGTAGAAGCAATGCTGAAAGAGAGGAAAAAATTTAAGAAGCCCCCAGCAGAGACAAGCTGGAGGCACCACGTACAAACTTTGAGGTATTCCATCACACCCCTGCAGATCAGGGCAAGCCAGCCAGGGGCTTGTGCAAGGATGGAGGAGGCCGTCAAGGCTGGATGCTGTGATGGGATGAACCAGACCGGAGGACTGGAGAGCTGCAAGGAAGGCGAGTGGGGTGGGAGGAAAGCGCGGATGTTGTATGTGGGGCCGATCGCTTCCTTTCACTGCTGGAAACACTAAAGAATATGACAGACCCAGAACAGAGCCCAGGAGATGAGCAAGACAACGCAGGGGACAGCACTTGCAAAGCTTAATGGAGAAGAGGGACCAGGAGAGAGCTCATTAGAAAAGGGCATTGCACAGTGAAGAGAGGAGAGGATATAAACCATGAGAAAGCTGATAAAAGACAGAAATGGAAATCTTTTAGTCCCAAAGAAAGCAGGGATGGAGTACATTAATGAGCTCTTTAATGGTGAGGCAAGTAAAGGTGAGCAGCAAATGGCTATATTTCCAGACAGCTGAGCTGAGTATGAAAAAACATGTTTGTGGGATGTGAGAAGCGATCGGCACATACAGGCACAACAGTGCGCCCCGTGTCATTAATGTTTCCTTTGAATTATTAAAAAGGCATGCACATGCAAACTCAGAGACTTGGCAGGCTCTTTTGGTTACTCTGCAGAGACAGAGAGGTTGCAGAAGGAGGGAAACAGGCACGGTCACATCCAATTTGGACCAAAAGAAAGGGCAGCAAAACTAGAGCAAAAACTAGCATCCTGCTTGGCTATTGCCTGAGTGCTGAAAATCCACATCCCTGACACTTCTGTGTCTTCTCAGCCCTTGCACAGGGGAAATGTAGTCCAGAAAACTGTCTTCACTCTGGATCAGAGGGTTTCCCTTCGTTAAGTACTGGGCAGGGCGGCAGGGCAGGGGGGAAGGCGGGAATGAGCAAAACTCTCAAGGTGGCATTTGGATAATCTCTACCTGCCTTCTAGTGGTGCTGGTGAGCTGGCTGAGAGGGGTAAAACAGAGGATATGACACAAAGGAGATGTGAAAAATTTAAGTAAATTCAAGTGAAGACAAAGTCACTGCTACAAGCCAAGCAGTACCTGTTGGGTTGGCTGCTCCAGCACCACCAACTATGCCCACCAGCAGCTTCGCTGCCTTCAGCACCTCGGGGCATCAGCTGACAGCAGCGGTTTGGAATGGAAATGGAAATGGAAATGGAAATGGAAATGGGAAGGAATGGAAATGTGCTGTACATCTCTCTCTAAAGAACAATTTCGTCTCCAGACGCCCACCCAGGAAAACCAACTTAGGGCTCCACAATGGAAAGTCTGTGGTGATTAAATGTGGAGTGAGGAGCTGCTGGAGAGGGCTGGGGCACCTCTGAGGTCCACCCCTGCCTGGCACTGCTCCATGGAGCCAGGCAGTGTTGCAGCCATGCTGCTACAGGACAAGACCTATGCACACCCCCTGCACATTTAAGGCAGGATCGGGCTTTTCCCAAATAACCTCTTCTTCCCCTGAAGTCCATCCCCTCTCCTGTGCTCTGTCCCTGTCCTGTGTCCAGGTGCCTCCACGTGCTCACAGCTCCAAGCCTTGGGGTGGTGCCACTGTCCCCACGGGGCGCTGTGGAGGAGAGGGACGTGGTGTGCACCGAAGGGGTGCTGAAGCCAAGGTGAGCTGGTCCCAAAACGGGCAGGGAGGGTGCTGCTGCACCCGGGCAGCGCATTGTTGGTCCTCCCCCTGGCGAACACTCACTGATGCAAATAAATTCTGACTTGGGCTCCCAAATTCCTGCTCTGCTGGCTGCGCTAAAAATAGCCCAACGCAGTGCGTGCTGGCTTCAATCACCCTCATCGATCCACTGCCTTTGGGTCCAGGCCAGCAGCGCCGCAGCACACCCCTCTGCAGCCTGCGGTCTCCCTCGCACCCCTCCTAGCCCAAACGGTTTCTATGATCAGGCCAACTCCAGCACTGCCCCCCATGCTTGCTAACCCCCTTCTCCTGCAAACGAGGTGATTTATTGCTCTGCCAGGCTGCAGCAAGCGTGTGACCGGGGGCTTTGTGTTGCAGCTCCTGATTTCTGCAGAGCCACATCCACCACGGTGATGAGTTTGAGGGGTCTCAGGCAACGGAGCTCTTGGTTCACCCAGACGCAGCCCTGATTCAGGGAAGAGCTGGTCTAGAAGCAGGGCAGAGGGGAGCATTTGGAGGGGGGTTAGCTGGGGTGGCTGGGAGTGAGGGAGCATGCAGGTGTAGGAGCTGGCTGGGCTGCTGGAGCTTGTGCCCAGGGCCCTGCTCTGCCACCAGCTATCCAGTGGCCATGGGCATCACCTGGGTGTGGATGCATGGGCTGACCTGTAAGTGTCAATGGAGCTGGGAGAGAGACAGTTCCAGTGGTGCTTGCAGGCCTAGGAAAGGTCCCACTGCCCAGCAAGCACCACAGGTCACTGGTTTGATTTGAGCAGAGCCAGTACAGTCTGGCTGTTGTCATGGTCTGGGTGGTGAACAGGGAGCACCTTCCTGCCTCAGGGCCCCCACGCATCCTTGCAGATGCCCTCCCATGGGATCTGCACCTGCTTTCACGGCAGACTCAGCTGAAGCCAGCAGGAGGCTCAAATGCCAGACTGGGGGCAGGTTCCAACATGCACCAGCTTCAAGGAAGGAGGCAGCCACCAGCTCCAGGGCTGCCGCATCCCTTCTCAAGTGCTTTACTGCTTCGGGGAGGAATCTGGCCAGGCAGTGCCTGCCACCCTTTTTTGCCCCACATGTCTACCTGTGGACATTGCACTTCCCGCAGGCCACGTTTGGAAACACATGGAGGCAACTGGTGTGTGCACCAGGGCAGGGGGGTGCTCTGAGGAACACCGGGCTTAAATGGTGTGTGTCTGTATGGAAAGATGCTTCCGTCCTAACTTACAGGCTTTAAATAATATCCAGGCTCTAGATGTCACACAGACTTTGCAACACATGGCAGAGTCCTTTGCTGACTCTGGACCAAAGCAAGGATTGAGCTGTGGGTAACGTGGGCTTGGATTTACGCTCCAACAAGAAGATGTCTTTGCTGAGATGCTGGGGGTGGGATCAGAGGGGAGATTTTTAGTCCTGCCTGGGTTTTGCCCTTGAAGACAGGTGGTTTAAACAACAGCAGTTTTGTGGACAGAGAAAGGGCATCAGCAGAATGCATTTACCTATGGCCCCAGGGCTATCATCGTCCTGCAGGGAACAGCAGAGCCCTCCAGGAGAAGGATTCCCATACAGCAGCTATAGGGGTGGGTAAGCTCACGGGAGTGGGGCTGGGAGGGAGGAATAAGGTGGGGGGTTTCAAGCGCTGCTGGTGACAGCCCAGCAGCGGGGAGTGGAGAGCAGGCGCAGGGGTACACAAGCACCCAAAGAGTGCTGGGGGAGCAGAGGCTGGGATGCAGTGCTGGGAACCTGAAATCCATGTCAGAAGGCACCGTCCTGTCACACATCGGCTGTGTTGGTGTCCCTTCAATGCCACAGCTGGTGCTTGTGCCAGAGGAAGGTCTGAGCCGTGCTTTCCAAGGTGGGTTTGTGTCTGCATCCCCTGCCCTGCCCCACACACCGCCTGGGGACCCTGCAGTGCAGGAGTGCTCGTTCCCTTGGGGCTCATCGGGGGTGTCCTGGAGAGGTGACAATGGTGATGGGGCAGCTGCCTTCAAAGCTCTCTAGGAGCATTCCCCAGGAGCAGACACAGCTCCCTCCGACCTCAGCCAGTGAGGAAATATCTCAGAGCAGCACGGGGCAATAGCAGCAACGGGTCCCTCTGCTCCTTTTCTCTGTTTCATCGCCGCAGGGAAACAACTGCTCTCTCTTAAAAAAAAAAATCTCTCGGAGCAGCTCTGCTCAATGCTTTCACTGGCCGGTCTGGGGACTGCTGCCTGTCCCGTGCCAAGCACAGCTGCTCCCGCTGCCTCTGCTTTCCCCTGCCTCTGCATCCCACGCCTCTCCCTGCCTTTCATCCCTCTCCCTCCCTTTCTTTTCCCTTCCTTTTGTTCACGCCTTCCAGTGGCAGATCCCAGGCTGCTGCAGGAGGGGGATATGGGGACCTCCAGGTCCTCAGCGCTGGCAAAGGCTCTCTGTGCTGTCTTCCAGTTCACTGGTCCCCATTGCCACTTGAGGTGGGCCAAAATGAAGGAGACACCTTTCCCCTGGCCTCCCCTCCTCTTCACTCACACATGTCTTTCCCATGCCCCCTCCTTTCTGCTTGGTGGGGAGCCCTCTTGCTTTGGATGGGTTTGGGGCAATAGGAACAGCCTGGCTGGACAAGGTATCATTTCTCTTTGCAGAAGCAGCTTGAGAGCTTTGGTGGTTGAACAGGAGACAAAATAAAGAAGAAAAACACCCAACATGTTGCAGGTGGTGAAATTCTCCCTCTGCCCTTTGATGGGTCTGTAAAGCAGCTGCCTTGTGGAGATAGAGGATGCTGTGGACAGAGCTCACCAGGCCCTGTGCAGAGGCGCTCCAGGAGGTCCATACATGGGGTGGTGGCTTTGGGGACAGTGGGACTTCTGCCCTTTTCTTGCCTGGCTTTTTTTCTCAGCTCATCTTGTGGCATCTCATGCCAAGGGATGTGGACCATGGCTGCTAGGACTGCACCCTATCTTGGAGGGAGGGCAAGGTGGCTGGAAGGTGCTCAGCAGCATGGCCATTGCTTCACCACCCAAGGAGCCATCTGGAGCTCTCTGAGCCACATGGCAAGGCCCCACCAACTATGGGGCATGGGGTGCTGCATGTGCAGGTACCTCCCTTGGAGGTACTTTGGAGACAGAGGGGCCTAGACCTTTTCTAACCCTGCTTTTCTCCAATTGTAGTGTTTGCATCTGGGAAGTGTTTAATTTAGAAAGGCCAGCGCTGCTGTATCACATTTCCTGTGTCGGTCTCTGTTGGTTTATGACCAGTGAAATCCTGGTGTGAAAACAGAATCAGGCTTTGATTTCATCTGCCCCTGCTGTTTTATGCTACTAACAACTTTGCATTTCTATAGCGGCTTTTATTCTAGGAGCTAAATGGGCTTCACAGACAGGCAATTAATTAATTGAGCCTCCCCAACCAGCCTACGCCTTCAACACCACAAGGAAGCATTCTGCAGAGGAGGAAACAGAGGCAGAGAGAAGCAAAATGACTCCCCCCAGGTAAAGAGATGAGCTCGTTGCTGGCATGCTGCTGCCTCCACAGCGAGGTGTTATGCTCTGCTGGTTGTGCCATTGCTCCTGGCTGCTGTGGAGATGGTCACAAAGTCATTTCCAAACTGGTGTGGAAACTGGTCTTAATGGGGGAGTGACTGAGGAAGGTCTTTGGGTATCTATCAGTGACTGCCATCACTGGAGCATCTAAGCCCAAATTAACTCATGAACTGCCACCACCTTTGACCATCCCAGCTTCTTGCTAAGGAATCCCCTGAGACCATGACACAGTGCCAGGAGGCCCCACTACTGTTTCCTCTCCAGGAGGCACTCAGGGTTTGCAAGGGAAAGTGGTTTCAGCTGAAGGGTTTGCTTTGGTCCAGGTGCTACAGCTGAGATTTGGGGAGGGACCCGCCATGATGTCATGAAACAAGAGAGGGTTGATCCTCAGCTCACAGCCCTGGGAAGCTGCATGCTGCAAGCAGGATCTAGGGCACCTGGAGGAGGTGGAGGAATGTGCCTTTGCTCATGCAGAGTGAATATGTTCCTGGGGAAATTGCCTGCCTTTTATTATGAAACCCTGCTAATGGTTTGTTGTCTACACAAATAACCACGGAGAATGAACTCATGCACTTCCCAGCCTGCTCGATGTCTTCCTGGCTCAGCTCCTTTCTGAACAAACATAACCTTTTGCAAGAATACCTGTCAAAATTGCTTTGAAATATTGAAATAACAGGATGGGATATGGTTTGCTCCTGGGCCCTAGTGCTCATCCATCAGGACTCAGGATGCCCATCCAAAGAGACTTGTGAGCAGGATGCAGTGGAAAAACTCTGGCAAGCAGCAGGGCCCCAAAGGGCTGCATTTGGGGAGCTTATCACCTCGCTGTGCTGGTTCGCTGGGCTCCCACATGTTCACCGTGGGAGCAGAGCAGCTCCTTGACCCTCGTGTGGCCCTCACTTTGTAAGTCACGGGGTAAGACATGGGGGCTTGTGACTCAGCTGGAGCTAATCGGGGCAAAATGGTGTCCTTTGTGCACCAGCATGGCCAGGATTGCCTTCATGGCCTCAACGCCTCCCTCCTCCTCCTCACCCCATAAGTAGGGCATCATCTGTGAGTATTTTAGAGATGGGGCAAAGAACTATTGAGTCTTGGACAGTCATTGGAGAGCTATGGTTGAGGGGCGTGTGGCTGCTTGGGTGGACACAAGACATGAACACAGGGCCATCCTGTTCCCTTGGAGTCCCAAGGGCTGTTCAGGGGCTCCCCAGGGTGTCCATCTCCAAAGTCACTCATGTGAAACGGGAGTCAAACTGACCCGTGGGCAGCACTAGGGCTGCAGGCAGGAGGTGCTGCACTCCCTTACCTGAGGCTGTGGCTGCTTTTGGGATTAGCCATGGGGGACCTGCCAGAGGTGCAGTGGTGGGAATCCCAGGAATGAGGGGCAGGATCCCTCGGCCAGGGCCTGTGCTTACTGTAATAGCTCTCAATATGGGCAAGCTGTAAATTCTTAGTGTCTTCTCCCTCAGCAACAATCACCCTTTAGTGATGTCCTTCTCTGGAGGGCGACAAAAGGCGTTCTGCTCTAGCTCATCGTCGGCTCCCCATCTTGAAAGGTACGGCGATAATCCATCCCTCAGCAGCTAGCCCCAAGGGCCACCGCTTTCCAGACATGTATGTTTAGGGGGTGAGACTGATACCTTTTAATTTGCAGCAGCAAACCCATTGCATGGAGGCACCTGGTCAACCAAGAGCCATTCGCTTCTCATCCCCTTCCCTGTTCCTGGTGGTGATGGTCTCTCACCTGAAATAAGGTGGGGGGTTCTGCTTCTCTGGGTATGTGCCTTTTTTCTTAATGTACTTGGAAGTGATGAGAACTTCAACAGAGATAATTGTTGGAAGAAATCAAAACCAAACACTTAGAAATCCAAACACACACAGCCCACCCCCGCCCCCCCCCCCCCCGCCCCTCCAAAAAATATCCCATCAACCAACCAACTACCAAACAACCAACAAAAAAGTCCTTCAAACCAAACTCCATCTCTTTCTCTAAAATCCATGATTAAAACCTGGTACAAACAGGTGAATATAGATATATATATATATATATATTTTTTTTTTTTTTAGTAGATGTAATATTGTTTTTTTTTTTTCTCCTCTCTCTTTCTCATTATACAGCAAACATTGCAAATATAGAAATTTTCTCTGTACAATTAACGACTTCGGTTTACAATGCAATGTGTGGTAAAACCTCTCAGTGAGTGAAAATGTGAACGGGCCTTCAACCGGGTAAAAGTCTAAACTGGAAGACTCCGTTTGCAAAAACAGCCCAAAGGATGGATCTCCTTCTGGTGTCTTTTTGGTTTTTGTTGCTGTTTTTGTTGCTGTTGATTTTGGAAGGGAAGGAAGGAAGAACACAAACTGTTCACAAAGAATCCACAAAATCACGGAATAGGGACTCATGCAATGCAATATTGGAAAACGCCAGACCTCAGCTCTCTGCCCACTCTTTCACTTTCTTTTTATATTCAATTTTTTCTTTTTTCTTATTTTTTTTTAAAAAAATCAAAATGAAACAAAACTCTTTCTTTCACTCCACAGTTTGTTTGTTCTGTAAAGTTTGTGTTCAAATTTGGTGCATGTCTCACCAATGTGAGGACATTTCAATATCTCACTTTATATATTATATAGGATATTTATAGATTTTTATAATTTGTTCTCTCTTTTATTTTTATTGATTCATTTTTTTTAATTATTTTATTTTCTTTCAAAGATAGTCTGAATAAAAATAGCTGCTGCAGATTTCTTTTGGTCCAGTTAGTGTGTTAAGTCACGAGTTGTGTGAGGACTCAGGACTTTTGCTGGGCAGAGACGCCCTTCCAGTAGTCTAAGATGTCATGAAGATCCTCGTCTTTGGCAAACTGGACCTTTTTGCGTAGGGCATGGCCGGCTGCCATATACTCCTCCTCGTCTTTGTGCCGCTTGCGGTTGAGTTTGAAGCGCTCCCAGATGCTGTGCGATGGTTTGCAGGTGTACTCTGGGCTGGAGGTGTAGCTCAGGTTGTGGTATTGAGGCGAGAGCTGGGAGTAGGCCAGGTCTCTGGGGCGAGGACGGGTCAGGGGCTCCAGGATGGAGGGCTTTCGCCCCGCCATGCTGTCGTGCTGCTCTCCTTGGTGTGAGCTGGGGTACGAGTGCCGGTGTTCGCTGTACTGACGGATCTTCTCCGCCTCTGCCCGCAGGATGGCTGCGGCCGGTGTCACAGTGAGGATGGTGTCAGTGGTGGGGGATGTCTTCTCAATGTATTTGGCTTCTGATTTGTGGCCTGATCCCTCGGAGCGGTAGGACCTGGGGCTCCGTATGGAGCCGCTGGAAGAGGTGCTAGAGCGTTTGGGGGCAGCCTCCATGCTGTGGTGTCGCTGGAGAGGGTGGTTGTAGCTTTCCTTGTAGACTGGGGAGAGGAATCCATGCTTGCTGGGGATCTGCTCTGATAAAAGCACCAGCTGAGGCTCCACTGTGGAGACTGCCCCCGATTTCACCCCTTGGAAGGAGGTGGACTCAGATTTCAAGGCATCAATGCAGTTATTGATGATCTGGTTCACCTTGTCCACCTCCTTAGCAATGGTGGAGATCTCAGCCACAGAGCTCTGGGTGTCTGGCGGCAGGGACAGCTCGCAGTCTCGCCTCTCAGGCTGCTCACCTGTCCTCACCTCCATATAGTTGCCCTTGGTAGTCTTGGGGGTCTCGCTGCTGTCAATCAGCTTGTATTGCTCGACCTCGCCAGCCGAAGGCAGGTAGGGGATGCGGGTCACTGTCTCCCCACCCAACATCTGTCCCTGGGACAGCTGGGTGATGCTGGTGGTCTCCATTTCTGGCCCATATTTCAGCTCGATGATGGTCTTCTTCATGCTGCCAGCAGCCTTTTTGTGCTTCTCCTCCTGCTGGCGCCTCTTCCGGAGACAGTAATACACAACACCCAGGACAATCACCATGCCAAAGAGACAGCCCAGGATTGTCATGATATAATGAGTGGCAGTGGAAGGGGTGGGCACCGGCTCCTTGCGGTTGGGTCTGGTGGGTGTGATGGTGACACAGGTGTGGTTGTACTTGGAGTACTGGTGGACAGAGACTACACAGTAGGTGTAATCTCTTTGTGCTACTAGGTTGCTCACGGTGATGTTCTCCTCCTTCTTCCTGAGCTTGGTGATCATGGAGGAGAAGCCGTTTTCAAACTGGGAGAGGATGTACATCTTGCTGAAGGGGTAGGGAATCTGCACGGTGAGGACGGCTGAGTTGTGGTTGAGGTGCTTCACCTGGATGTTGGGGCGCACCTCTGTTTCGCCAATGGGCGTGAAGAGGGAGAACTGCGGGGTAGTGCCATCGCCGGAGGAGCACTCCTCCTCAGAGCAGGGACTTTCGGAGGGCACTGTGGTCACCTGGTACCTGGGAGGGAAAAAACGAGGGATCACAGTGTAGGAGCCACCGGTGCAAAGGGAAGAGAGCATGCTCAGAGCATTGCGGTAGCCAGTCCGGCCTTGGCCTAACAAGTAGTAGCCCATGTAGTCGGGTGGGGAGTCGCACTGCATCCGGTCATACGTGCGTGTCATGTTGGTGAAAGCCTCCAGCCATTGCAGGAAGCCAAGGAGCTCACAGGAGCAGTAGAAGGGGTTACTGTAGAGTTCACAGACAGAGAGCTTGTTTAGGCCCCGGAAAGTGTTGCTGTCAAGTCTCTGGATCCTGTTCATGGACAGGTCAATGTTCACTATGTTGGGGCATTCCCAGAAGGCATTGGGGGTGACGGACTCGATGAGGTTGGCCTGGAGATAGAGGTACTCCAGCTTCCCCAGGCCCCGGAGGATGCCCTCGGTGAGGTTCCTCAGTCGGTTGTAACCCAGCTGCAGCACCTGGAGGTTGAACTGTCCTGAAAAGGCACCGTCCTCGATGTAGGAGATCTCGTTCTTCGTCAGGTTGAGGTATGTCAGGTTGCCGAAGCGGCTGAGCGAGGCGTACTGCACGCTCTTGATCTTGTTGTCATTCAGCCGCAAGTCCACAATGGTGCTGTTGATTTGCTGGGGGATGGACTCATAGGGAGGCTGGTTTTGGCTGCAGATGGCCAACCAGACGAAGCCCTTGTCCCCCTCAATGAGCCAGCAGTCTGCCCGCACCCCGCCGGTGTGCAGGAGAGAGACGGCTGCCACACACACACAGAGGGCTGACGTCGCGGCCCACCGGCGACCTGCCATCTGGAAGGGCGGCACAGAGAAGGGGTTCCTGGTCTGCTGGAAGTGGGGACTGGGATAGGGGCCGGGAAGACGTGGGCTAGTGCTTCTTCGGCAGCTTCGCTCGCCTCTCCCTTCTCCTCATGGCTTGGAGACAGGGGGGAAGCGTCCGTGGAGAAAGCGGACCTCGGTGCCCACGGTACTCGGCAGCCACTGGCCAGGGACTACTACCAAGGCCTGGGTGGCTGAGGCTGGTCCCACATCACCAGGTCTCTGGCATCTCAGGGAGGGAATCATGAAGTTAGATGCCTGTGTGGAGGAGACCCTCTGGCTTAGAGACAAGCCTTCCTCTCACTTTTTATAGTACATCTCCTCGTTTTCTTTTTGCTGCCCATTGCGATGCTGGTCCCCATCTCTATGTGCCTCCGTACGTCTCGCTGTCCTTGGTCAGTCCCTCAGCTCACCTGCCCAAAACAAAGCACAAGCACAAACTAAACACAAGGGAAAGACAGTTAGCATTTAGAGGTGTTGGAGAGGCATCCAACTACCCTCTTAATATTAGGCATTTGCCTTCTAACTCTGTCTACCACCTTTCAAGGAGCCTTTGGGTGCTGCCACCAGTGGTATTTGGCAGCACCAGGGAAGGAGGTCACTGACCATGGAGGTCATCCTCCAAGCCCATTGTCCAGCATCACATTATAGGCAGTTGAGAGACCAACACACATCGAGGGCACCATTTGTCTGACCTATTTAGGTGTCTACCTTAGGAGGAAAGGAGTGATGCCCCAGAAGTGTCTGTTCCTCTCCACTGAGAGCAGATGAAGTCTAGACAACTCGCTCTGATGTAGATTTGATGCTGCAGCATTTTGCTGAGGGGAATCCTAACTGTCTCGCGTGCTGGTTTGTGCAGCAGCAGTGCCCACAGAAGGGGATGCTGACTGAGGACACGGTCTCTCTCTGACTGCATTGCTGCGTGGCATCTAGGATAAAGCCCAGCATCAAGCACCTGTCCTGTTTCTGGGAACCTGAGCAGCAGTTTCAGGGTACTCTTTGACTGCAAAACACGCTAGCGTGATTGTCCATCATCTGATGTCCTTGTCTGTGGTTAGGGCTTGCTGCCTGTCTCCAAGCTTTCTCTCTCCCTCCCAGGTGAAATGATGCAGAGGTGGCAAAGACCCTCAGCCGTTCAGTGACATAACAACAGTATTTGCAGAAGATGGGATAAGACCTTCCCTCTCCAGCCAGAAACAGCTGTTTGAAGACCAGAACAGTCTTCACTAGACACAAACCTATGGTGCTGCTAGTAGTGTCACTTCCCACCAAAAAACTCTCATTCCTGGCTCACATTTTCCATTATTTTTTCCTGCATTTTTGGCTAAACATAAATATCCATGGACAGCCCTTCTACTTCCTTTTGTAGTTTTGTAGGGAAACAGGAAGGCAAAAGTGGAAAGGATGGAACTGCATGAGCATCAGCATCTCCTGGGTATTGTGACAGAGATGGAATTTCCCACAAATGGGGAGAAAACATCATGGCCTAGCTAAAAAAAAATCCTTTGGGCTTTTGTTGGGAGCAGGAGCTCTGGTTGTCTCCCAGGGCAGACTGTAGGAGACAGGAAAAACACCACCCGCACTCTTTGAAAACACAGCTGGTAGGAACTGGAGGTTTCTTGGGCATCCATGAAGCAGACAGGGGCACATCTTAAATCTAAATTGTCTTTCACTGGATCTGCAAAACAGTATAAATTCAGGAATTGGTTTCCAAACCATTTCCCAGTGCCTGGGCAGTGAAGGGACTGTGCTTGGTGCTGTAAGGCTGAAAATCATGTAAGCCTGACTGTTGAGGGGCGTTTAGAGGCAGATGCCATACCCTTGCCCTTGTCCTGAAGAAACCAAGTTCTTTTCCACCCATGATACCAGGCAATGAAGCAGACCATGTTTCGCTGCAGAGATTCCTGTTAACCATTCACAGTTTATACCTCAGTAAACAGGCCAGTAATAATAAGCAGTAAAACAGTTTATTTGTTCTTTCTGGGTTGTGAACAATGAGTCTGTTCCCTGGTGGCACAGTTGGGGTTTCCATTACATGAATAACAAGATCTGCTCTCGCATCAGCTGTCTGCATATGAGACTCTCCAGCCAGTTTGTCCTCCAGCAGACACCCCACCAGCTGCTAGGGGAGGTGAGCCCATGGGGGAAAACTAGAGCCAGACACTCAGTGCCCCCCATGGAGGGCAGGGTGTGCGGTACACCCTTCTTGCAGACTGTACTGTCTGCAGCGGTTGTGCAGTCATGTGTGGGTAAGATGTATTGGCCCTAAGATGATGCTTCTGTGGGGCCCTGCCTGAATACTTGCAGGTCTCTGCCACCCCAGTGCTTGCTGCTGTCCTATCCCAGTTACACTCGGCAAGAAAGCTCAACAAAACCAGGTTTTCAAAAGTTTACTAGAAATGGGACTTGGGTGGAAGGGGTGCAGAGGGCAAGGCAGCAGAGTCTCAGGTCTCCTCCTTCCTGGGGGTAGAAACCTGGACTTTAGCGTGCTTTTACATTGCTATTCCAGCTGCGGCCCTTATATCACCACAGTGATACCGGTATTGCAGGTAACCCCATTTTGAGGAACAGTACCTGCTGCACTGGCAGGAGCACATCTGCAAGGACGTGCTGTCCCTGCCCTGGGATGCTTTGCCAGGACATGGCAGCCCATTTTGGCATAGCTGAGTCCTTGGAGCCAGGGAGGAAGGGAAGAGGGACTGTGGTCCCTGGGGCACTGCGAGTGACCATCCCCCCTTACCACCTCCCCAGCTGACAGGGAGGCACAGGCTGCGGTGTGAGGCTGAAAGACGTCTGCTGCTACATCCCCCCCGGCACTGGGCAACTCAATTAACCTCTCTGTACTCCAGTCTCCTCTCCTCTGGTACTGTGAGATAATGATGTGGGAGACTGAAGGAAAGTGACTCGAGCTCCTCTTGTTGGGATGAAAATCCCAGCACATGCATTGTGCTGCAGGTGGAGACTTTCTCTCCCTCCAGCTGCAAGCTGGGCTCTAGATGTGCCCACTGTCCTCTGCCACAGGGCCCAAACTGGTCTCCAGCTCCTCAGACTGCCTCCTATGGGGATGTACATTGCCCCTAACGGTGTGGGAGATGGGTAGTCCTGGCCTGCAGAGCCATAAGCAATGGCTTGCCCCAGTTGTCCCTTTGGGATGGCACAGAGGGTGCTTTCCTCACCTGCTGACCTGCAGTGCTTGCTCTTGGTGTGAGCACCTCCCTGCCCTCCTCCATGGGCTTGTGCATTACAGGGACATCCCACAGGCTGAGGAAGCCCTGCTGAACTGAGGCAGCTCAGGCAGCAGGGAGTGATGCATCTTGGCATAGTCTCTTTAGCAAGCACTTACTCTGTCTCCTCTAACTCCCATTTTGACCCAACCATCCTCTCTGGGCAAGTTTGTGTTTAGGATTGCTCTGAAGAGACAAAGCAGCATTTTTCTTGCAGAGGAAGGTTTCTTGTCACTCCTCACTGGGGAGGCTGTGGGCTGCAGCCCATATCAGAGAGCATTAGCTAGTGGAATGGGACCATCCCATGAGCAAAGAGAAGAGACAGACCCTCCATGGACCTTGCCAAGCTGATCCCCTAGCCTCCTCATCACCCATGTGCCTACCTCATCTAATTGGAGGTGTCAGGGATGAAGAAGAGCAATGGTAAATGACTCAAACACGTTCAATAAGGCTCCTGCTGTGTGTTTTCGTTTCTTTCCTGTACGTTGCCTATCAGATGAGTCCTTCCCAAAAACAGAAAGGAGAAAAGGCATTTTATCAGCAGCCTGAGTTTAATTTCAGCTCATTAAAGCAAGCAATTTGCTGGTTTATTTGCTTTGCAAAGTGTGAATAAAATGACAGCATTAAGGAGATGTAAGAGAGGAAAGAGGGGCTAATCTCCCTTTTTATTAGATTGCCGGGACATGACTGGGGAGTGGAGAAGTGGGTCTTGTTGCTTTGCACAGAAGGCATAATTGTTCATCTTGTTGGCTTCTGAAAGCCTCCTTCCCATCATCACGCCAACACGGGTGCGTGTGGGTGTGTGTCTGCGTGTGTGTGCTGTGACATCAGCCAAGCGCCGAGCATCCCGCAAGGCAGGGCGGGAGCAGGGGCACTCGCAGTGGCTTCCGACTCATCTCTCTGTAACAACAAATAACAGACATCAAGGAGGTCTCTCCTTCTTCCTTTTTCTACCTTTTCCCTACCTCTGACCCCCCCTTTTCTGTTTGTTTCTGCTTCTGAAATCCCAGGCTCGATTCTTGGAAGTTAGAAATAGAGCAACTGCTTGGCTGAGGAGCCTTTGCTGTCCCTGACCTCCTGCAGCTGGGACCCGGCTCTGGAGAGCAGGGGAGAGATCCCCCTGCCTCTTCCCCACAGACTGGATAAAATTCAGTAAGAAAAGCTACTGGTTTAACCCTCTGCCTGACTGGTTTGTCTTTGCCCAGCTGTCCTGGTTTTATTCTCCTGGTAACCCAATTGCACACCACTTTTCCCAGTCCTCTGACCCTCCCCAAAGCTGCCTGGGAAAACCTGGGAACAAACTACCTACAACTCTAATGTGAAAAACAACCAAGGAATCGGAGATTTGGGGTTCTCCTTTACTGACTGAGGAAGAAGCAAAAGAGATGAATGAAGATGGTGTGGAATAACAATAGCAGTTATTTGAAATGATGAATTTAATCTCAGTCAAGGATATCTTGAACAGTGGCACCATGCTGATGATAACAGGCCACATCCATGGGGAGGCCATGATACCCACCCAGTACCTTGCAGGAAATATCATTCCACCATGGAGTTACCTGTGCACTGCAGACACTGCTGTAGTTCCCTTTCCTTCTGCTTTCATAAGGCAGCATAGTTTGACCAGCTGAGAAGATGTTGGGCTTATACGGCTTACAGAAGCCAGCAGAGGGGCAATAACAACTCCCTCACTCCTTGCTGCTCCTATGTGTCGCCTCTGATCTCCAGTATCCCTGCTGGAACCCAGATCCGTGCTTTGCCCTGCTAATTCTCAGCCCTGACCTGCGATGTCCTCCCCTTCTACCTGTCCCTGCTTCTCCAGCCCTGGTCCCCATCAACAGCCCAGTGGCAAAGAGGGACTGCTGTGATTTTGTGATGTCCACGAGGCTGAAGCCTGCACTGGATGAGCAGCAGCAACCTCGTCCTGGCTGAACCCCACAGCAAAGGAGGTGAAAAGGCAAAGGCAAAGCTGGGGCTCCAAAACCAGTGCAGGCAGGCTCGTAAGTTTTTGCTTCGTCTCCCAACTAATGGCATCTCAGTAAATTAAACCAGAGCAGCAGCTGCAAGGAAGCAAACAAAGCAGCCGTGGGGGCTGGGTAGGTGGAGGGAGAGCGAGCTGGGCAGAACATATAATAATATGCTGTCCTGGCACTCAATTCCTAACTTTGTTATTCTACTGAATGAGTTATTTCAAACTGTGGATTAGATTTACTGAGTGGAGGCAAGGAGCCAGATTAACATGCGTGTGTGTGTGTGTGCGTGCGTATACACGCATACACACAACAGTGCTCCTCTCCGTGGCATTTCTGCATCTCCGTAACTTCATTCTCCCTAGTTGCTCCATCCCCAGCTGGCCGTGTGTCAGCTTCTCTTAGACCCCTTTTCACAGCCGCTCAGGCCACTTTACCAATAAATGAAGGAGCCCCACTACAAAGAGAGCCATAGCACAATGGGAGTGATACCTTACAAACGATAAATGTTTAGTCGCCCAAAGAGGTGGGGAGGGAAAATTCGGCTAACAGGCACCAAATTTTAAAACGAACCTTGGCTCTTCATTATGCATAAAATAATCTGAGGAGGCAGCCCCAAGATGGCAGAGGAAACATTTATTAGTGATGAAGTCTCCCCTAAATGGCTTGACTTCCATCCCATTTATGTCAGGTGGGAAAAGGAGGCTTCCAGGCAGGTTTTTCTGCTCATTTGTATTCTTGGTGTTCGCTACATCCCTCCTGCTGGGTGATGTTGGTCAGAATCACAACCATGCTGAATAATAAAGATGCCCAGGTCTGTAAAATTCAAGTTCATTTTATATCCAGTGGTCCCAATACTAATATTGCCTCCACAGACAGGGTTTAGGCAGCATTTTGTGCATCCCAACCTTATTCCCAAATGCCTCACAGTGTTAGATAATAGAGTTCTCCAGTCAATTCTACTCTCTCTCCTGCTATTATTTGTTATTTAAGAAAAATAGGTGAGGGAGAAGAGTTATATTTTCCACGGAGGTTTGAAGAGAGATGAAGAAGGAATGAAGCAGAGCGGTAAAGGGGGGTTAAGAGAGGAGTGACCAGCATTGCATACAGGATAGCTTTTGCTGACACCTTGGTAGGTCACAGACTAGATGACAAGTAGCCAGGCAGAAGGAATGGGGGAAATATCATTTTTTCTGGGGTAGGCTGGGAGAAACAAACAGAAATTACACACTTGGTCTCTATACAGGCGCATTCCTATAACCAGTGCATCGACACTCATGGGCTCTATATGGTGGTAGGACCAATGTTTCTCTCCTTGGGTTATTCCTATCAAGAGGAATACAAGTCAACAGAGATCAAGACACTGATGGCTCTTCTGTGTCCACAGACCCTCTGGCTGCTGGATCATTTTGCAGTCTTTTTTGTAGGAAGCATGGGACACTTTCTGCAGACCAGTGGCTGAATGAATGTCAATCTGAGGAGCCTGAAATGCATCTGTTTGTGAAGGCCCTGAAGACACTAATGACCCTGATGAGCCTCACCTGGGTCCTCCACCCACACCCTCACCACAAGCTCAGGAGCTCCATATAAGCTCAGCCCTGGGCTTCTAGTCCCTATTCTGAGCTCTGCTAGTGGTGTATCTGCTTCCAGGATAGACTTCAGGCCTGTGTGGCAGGTGGCTTATCTCCTGGATGGACCCCTCAGATACGCACTGTAACTTGTGTCCAGTGCTGCCCCTGGCCCCATCTCCTTTTGTTCATGACTGGACGCCTTAGATGGACTCTGGATGTGGTTCATCTCTTGCCTTGCCTGGACTTAGCTGCTGTGCTCATGTGCTGGGAGACACCACCCTGCGTTGGGAGGGACCCCCCTGTGCTGGGTCACCTCTGGCTCCTGCCTTGCCTTGCCTTGCCTTCGCTTTCAATAGCCATCCCTTGATGCTGCCTGACATGGATTTCCATAGGTAAGGTGGCCAGAGAGTCTCACATGCTTACTCTGAAGCTGATGGCATGGGGAATTCTCCAGTAAAATGGTTTTCTGGTTTAAAATGCACTTTCTGCAAAATTAAAATTTTGGTTGGAAAGATATAATCTTTCTTGGAAGGCGAGATTCATGCCAATTTAGGTGTAAACTTGCGGGTGCTGTAGTGTCTGATGGGAGCCATAGCTCAAAGCCGCTGTGCCTCCACCACCTAGTCTGAGGCCAGTGCTGCAATCTGGTAATGGCCAAAACAAACCTGTTTGACATGCTGCTTAGTTTCCAGGGTCTATCGAAACAACAACCCTATTGCCCACTGCTGTGGGCCACTGAGCAAAATTCTCCACTGAGATTAAGTAAATGCATAAATGACCTTCCTTGTGAACAACATCTTAAGCCCAGCTGGGTTACCAGTGCATTAAAACAGCCTTCTGAAATATCAGCATGGGAAGATATGAAATAGCAGCTCCAGCCCGTGATGTGCAGTTGAGCCCTCAAAGAGCCAAGGAGTGCAATTGGAGGGGCAGGATTAGAGGAAGGTAAAGAGGAAAAAAGATTTTAGGGAATGTAGAGAACTAACAGCTCTGATCAGGTACAACAGTAGTAATAAGAACAGTGTGTTTCCATGGGAGAAAGTCTCTCTAGTATTTACTTGATGGAGTTCTTCCTTAGAAGTAATCAGCCTGAATCACAGCTCCATTATGGGATGGTTGTGCTGACGTTAGGCTAGGGGAAAGCAGAGGTCTGGTGTGGAAGGAGGACTTCAGTTTCCCTCCCCCATAAATAGTGCTGAAGATCAAAGCATGTTTTTCCAGCATGGATACAATGGAGGGAGCCAGCCCCATGCTGGGAAGTGAAGCTGCTGGTGTTCCTCAGCACTGACAATCTGAACTGTGCCTTGTCTCTGCTTCATTGTCATCCTCGCTCAGATCTTTGCTGCTATTTGGAAAAGGGTTTTACTGCTTTCATTCATTAATTTATTTTTGCAGGAAGCCTGCATAACCCTTTGCATCCCAAAGGAAAATCCACTTTTATACAGGGTGAAATCCGGTGGTGGGTCCATGAAATGGTTAGCTGTTAGAAATTACTTTCAGAGGTGCAAGGGTTTTGTTTGCCCTGACTTTTAATTTTTTTTATGGCCATATTTTCAAAAGGACTCTTTCCTCTGTCCGATGCTTCCCCCGTGGAAGGGGTCTCAAGCCAGAAAGTGTGGGTCTTTGGCCAGTGCCTACCTTGGTTGCAGTTTCTAGGTGGACTGTACTGCTGAGTGTTGGCAGATGAACAAGAAAATATACAGCACACGTAGGACTTCATGGTAGTGGTGTGCTGTGTTCTCCAGGTAGTCAAAAAGGAATTCACCTCTTCATCAGCAAGCATCCTGCACACAGGAATTGCTATGGCTGTACACAGCCAAACACCTCTGCTAACCTCTTACTGACTTGTTCACCTTTCAAGTTGGTCCTGCTTCTCTGGTTGGAGAAGACTGCCAGATGTCTCTTCCAGTCTCAATTATTTTGTGATTTTAATGATCTAGCTCCTCTGTAGCTGAGAGGCCCAGCTTAAGGCTGAACCCTCTGGCTGCCCACTTTTTGAAGGGGGTTTCTGCCCAGACATAGCAATATCTGGCAAGCCCCAGTGCCCTACAGGCCTAATTTTAGCTCAGTGCTGCAGGCTGTCTTCCTGTCATGGGCCAGGAGAAGGTTAATGATCATCTGGGCAGCTCTCCAAAACCAATTTAATGTTTATTCAGGATAACAGCATTGCAGAGGAAACCAAGCATGACCACCTTCCATGCACAGCTTACCCAGCACGGCCCTGCTCCTGCACATGGCTCTGCTGGAGGAGCTCAGGTTTGTCAGCTCTACGAGGGACCCTCTTCTTCCCTAGGTCAAGACAGATCCTCTGCAACATTTCCAACCCTGCCTATGTCCTGACCTCTTAACCCAAACAGATGCTGGGTTGCTGCACAAAAACTTAGCTTTAACAGGCTATGGGTCTGTTTCAGCAGTGGAAATATGCACTCACCCTTCCCGCTAAAATTTTATAGGATGCTCCTCATGGGTCAAATATCCGTGTTACAAACAATTATCCATGCCACAAGCACCTTAGTTCATTGGCCCCCATGAACGAAGGGTGTTCAGCCCCACTGCACCCTCCAGGTCCCTGCAGTGCTGGGAGGAGCTGAGGGATGTGGGACAGTGGTGGTGCTGGCTTGGTGGGCCTGGATGTTGCAGGTCTGTGCTCCAGCTGGGTCTGGGATGGGGGTGAGAGGATGAAAGGCTAGTGCAGATTAGCACATGAGTTTGTAGAGGGATGCGAGACAGCAGTGACTGTACCCTCTGGCAGAAGGCAGAGCCCATAAGATGGTTTGTGTGTTTATTCACCTCAGCTGCTGTTTAACAGCTTAATTTCAGCCATGAACTTTCAGCCTTTTCCTCCCAACAATGCAACCCCTGTGGTTATTCTTCCATGCCTTTGACACAACACAAATGGACATGCAACAGATTCATCCCAAGGATACCCTGCACCTGCAGGGAGGCGAGTACACTGCTTACTTGGGGGTCCCCTTGGGTCCCTCAGGACTCCACAAGTGGTTTCGTTATGAGTCATAAAGCCTGAAGGTCTGAGACATGCTGTGCTGAGGGAATGACTTTCCTCTAGCAACGAGTACTCCCAGACATACGTGGCCAGCAGCAGAGCTCTTGCTGCTTCCCTCGGGATGTGGAAAAAATTTTACTGATAGCAAAAAGTGTTTTCTGAGGGAGCCCTGAGGTGCCAGTACTGACTTTACCATCAATGGTCCCAAAATAGCTGATACTTCCTGGCTTCCCAGGCACACTCCGAGAGGCATAGTGAGAACATCTATTTAGTAGGATCTCTGGAGTGTGCTGGGGATGTGCTTCCTCCTACCTGAAATGGTCAGGGAGATGGCTGAGCAGCCAGATGGCCATTTTTGTGTAGAGTTGAAATTAATGTCTCATTTGGTTTTGTTTACAGCATAGTTAATGTGGCTCCTAGATTCCTGCGCAGGTATTTTTTATGTTAAATCTAAACAGAACAAAGATATGGCTCTACTGTGGGCTTGGCTGGTTAAACTGTGTGCCAGTCAGTGTCTCATTCAAGGCTAGCTGATTTCCACTGAAGTATGCCCACGCACTTGTGGGAATAAGCAAAGCCCATCTTTGCCCATAGAGGATGCTCAGCCACAGGTATGAGGGACCGCTGGGTCTCCTCTATGGTGCCAGCAAGCCTAAAACCCAATCAAATGGCCTTCTACCCAAAAATGTGTGGGAAGAAGTAGAGTAGCTTGGAAAAATGGGTCATATACATGCTAGGCCCCATCCAAGAGAAATTGGTTTTGTCTTGGCACGCTGTTAACGCCAAACTGCTGATGGAAAAGCAGTAGTAGGAGCTATTGGTGCATTAGCGTGGGCTTGTGGCACACGAAAGCCCTTCCTCAACATCACATCTGCTCATCAGCAGGGTCTGTGGCCTCTCTCTGGGCTTCTGTATTTCCCTGCTTGTTCAGAGACCTCCAAAAGATATGGAGAGTGGAAAGAAAAACTTTGGAGTCCAAGACAATAGAAGCGGGGAGCTACGCCAGGATTTTGATTGCCCATCCTTTTCATAAACATTGCCTGTGGAGGTTACCCAAGTCGAAAAAGCAAGTGAACCCAGAACATCCACCCTCTCTGGAGGAATGGAGTTTATCGTTAATAATCTACTGCTAAAAGGGTAACATCTGTTTTGGACAAACTGTAATGAGATTTAAACCCCAGGTGGAGGGAGGACTTCACAGTAATAAATGACTTTCTGTATGTCTAAATAGTTTTAATTTTTTTTCTGGCAGAAATAGCTGCTTTTCACCTCAGGCTTCTTTTTGCCAGCTCTTTTTGTTTAATGATTGCTATTAATTTCCAGGGTAGCAGATGGATTCTAGCCTGATGTAGTCTGAAATGAGGCAAAACAGCCCATGAAGGTGTGAGCTTGCCGTAAACCTGTGCACAGGTCACACATGTGCTGTGTGTGGGTGTTTGCTTTCCAGGGGAGCTACTGCTTCTCCCCACCTCTGGAATGCCTGAGCACCTCTCCCTTGGATAGGAAGGAGAATTAACCTTCCTGGTCACTGCTAGTAGCTCTGTCTGTTTAGACCTTGATTCAACAAAGCTGCTGATTTCAGCAAGACTTTGGGACGAATTCAAACCAGCACTTAAGTGCTTTGCTAAATCCAGGCTGAAGTGAGCTGAAGAGCAGCATGGGGTCTCCAGAACATGGAAAGTTGCTCCCTGCCCTGTCTGGGCAATGCCTGTGGCTGAGTGCTGGCATGTGATGGGGATTCCGCCTTGGGCATGAAACACAGGTATTTTTCACTGTTTTTCCTGTGTTATTGTGATCCTTTTTTCCTTTTTTCTTTTTTTTAATCGTGTGGGATGCCCCAGACAGGCAATCATCCTCTGGCTGTGGAGACAAGTGGCTTCTGTTGAACCCAGCACACCCTGTCACAAGCTCCTAGTGCCCAAAGGAGGACTGACTTTATCCTCTCCACCACCACCTCCTTCTCAAGGAGAAGCCCACTGAACAGCTAATCCAAATTAGTGCTACAGTGCACTGGGGTGCCCTCCTTTCTCTTTCTCCTGCTGTGGAGCATCTCTAGACTTGGCCCAGGATGGGGGTGTGCAGGATACATTGGTGGCCAGGTGAGAAGCTGGGTCCAGGAAACGAGGCTGATGATGGACCACCACATGGCCGTGCCCCGCGGCCGGGTAGCTGCCCTGAGACAAGAGTGTGGTTTAGGACAGGGGAAGGAGGGAGGGGTTTTGTTGCCTGGGACTGGGTGAGCCCTGGGCACAGAGGGGAGTGGGTAGAGATAGAAAGTGCAGCATCTCAGGTGATGCAGATAATCTCCTTTAATCTCCTGCTCAAAATAACCCAAAGTCAAGTAAAGGAGGGATTATATGGCCTAAGCCACTGTTATCGCCGGGGTGTAACAGACTTAGGTTGCATCTGAAGGGCTGCTGAGAAGGAAGAGGAGCTGCGGCAAATATTGGCCTGCTGGAAATTCCTTCCCAGCCAGGGTGGCTGGGTGGGCTGGTGAGTCTTCTGTGGTAGCCCAAGGAGACTGAGGGCTGCAGGGTGGGCAGTTGCCGGCAAGCTCAGGAGCCTGCATAGGGACTTGGTCCCAGGGGAGAGACTGTCTTAGATGCCCACTTGTCACCTTGGCATTACTCATGGGTTTATTCTTAGTGCAGGATCCAAAGAGCTTTATAGCCATTAATTATCCTAATTGGGAAACAGTGACCATCAAACCCATTTTACAGATGAGAAATGGAGCCCATGAAGAGGTAGACGACACATCAGGTGCTGGGGCAGGGCTAGAGTGAGGTGGTCAGTCCCTGCCCTCCCAGATCCCTCCAATTTTAATGGCCCTTTTCCTTACATCCTCTTGGATGCATGTTCACGGCAGCCATGAGGCACTGGTAGGCTGAAGACATCTCCCACCCTTTGCCAAAAAGCCACACCAAGGCTTGCCTGCTGTGCTGCTGCCAGAGAAAACTGAATTGCAGAGCCCTATTCATCAGCTTCTGGCGATGCCTACAAGATAGCAGCAGTAAAGAGATGGTGTGGAGCGGGATTGCAATGGGGAGGGAGCAGAGCATGTTCATTTTAATGAGCTTGTCCCTGCCTAAAGGAGAGAGAAAGCAAGAGGCCAACCTAGTTTAATAAACTCTAGCATGCAGATTTAATCAGACGGATCATTGTTCCCCTGCACAGGAATGAATATATTAAAAAAATGATTCAAACTTTTCCCCTTTGTTTTTCATTTGTATTATGTGCTACAGTGTGATAAAACATCCTGGGGCCAACTTGCAAGGCAATAAAAGAGTCAGTGAAGGAGAGGAAGACATTGATCCGTGTGAGCAAGGCCAGGCACTGTGGGGAGGGAGGCTGCTGGTGAGCAGGGCTCTAAGTCAGCAGCTGCAGCATCTTCAGCCCCACACCAAAACCCTAGAGAAGATGTGATTATGGGGTCTGACCTGCTGTCAGCTCCTTTTTAGGCTTCCAGCACCAAGCCTTGACAGTGCAGTAAGGTTGTGATCTGAGATGACTAACAGGAGTTTAAGTCCAGTGCTAAAAGATGTCTCTGGTTAAGCTTGAGACCTCCATCTCATGACAGAAATGGCTGTGCACAAGCATATCTCCATGCTCCTGTCCCAGGAGGGAAAGAGGGACTTGGCCAGTCCCCCACTTTCTGCAAGCACACCAGCTAGGGTGATGTGCTCGTGGAGTTTCGGGGTTAGATGGCACTTGCCTTCAAGGTAATGGTGCAACAGGTCAAAGTTTCCTCTGGACTATCCCCTCCTCTTTACCAGGAGTCACTCTGTCACTGCTTCCCCATTGCACCATGCACCAGACAGCTGGCAGTGGGGCCCTGGGTGCTGCTTATTAATTTAAAGAAACTAAATTGCTCTGTTTGCAAAGCTGCAAATTGTTGTGTGCAAGGCAGCAAGGCGAGGGCTGTATTACAGGAGGGAGCAGGGCTCTGCCACAGCTTGCTGGCTGAATGCCACATCACTGTGTCTCTGCCCGTCCCTGGGGACAGCAGGCATTGCAGGGGGAGATCTTGATCCAGCACAGCAAAGCGCAAAATGGGCCTGCAGGCAGTACAGGTAGAATTGTATGGGTGTGCACCTCGGTAGTGTGTGGCTCTGAGTTTGCAAGTCCCTTGCTACGTGGGTGTGAATAAAGCCAGCTTAGGCAAAGTAGTCTTCTGTACTAAATCCTGGACAGACTACCTGGAGCTGTGGTCAAGGACAGACCTTAGGGGCCTCCAAGCTGCCTCCATGGAATTCACCTCCTTTGGCCTGCCCAAGCGCACCGTCCTTGGGTCAGGCACAGGCTTAATAACATCCAGCCCTTGCTTTGCTTGCGCTTCTCTGGCCCATCAGGCTGCATGCCACCCTGAGGCATGAGGAATCCGCTCTCCAAGGCTGGGTGGGACAAGGCACCCAGCTGGATTTTAACCACTGTCCCTACTATTGAAGTCAGAGCTGTCCAACTGCATTGGTGTATGGTAAGACAGACCTCAGGAGGAGAGACAGCCTCCCCAGCAGGTTACAGAGGGACATTTGGCTAAAGGCAGCCCAGAGGCATTTTTGGCAGGGGGCTACAGGCCCCCCTGCCGTGAAGCAAGTCTGTGACTGACAGGTTTGCAGCCCGGTACTAGGACAGAGGCCAGGTTTGTGGTGAGAACCCAGAAATTGCTCTTGACTTGGTCCCCACCTTCCCTCAGGACAGATCACCTCTGCCAGCGACTGCAGGGTGATGGTATTGTTGGGAGGAGGGAGAAATGGCACCTCCTTCCTTTGGAAAGATTGCTCTAAATTGTGTCATTGATCCATTCACTGGAAAGTCACTTATGGCCACTTGGTATTAAATATCACAAACTTTGGCTTCTAACACACCCCCATGCTACTGCTTCATTACTTTATCCATTACTGTTCATAAACACTAATAAATAATCCTATTTTCATTCCTAGATTGTTTAAGCGGTCATTAATTGTGGTTTATATGCTGTCTTTGTGTATTTGTGTACGATAGCTTCTTCATGATTCCTTGATTAACTGTGATTGATTGTGTATTTTAAAATCAATTAAAAGTTTCAACACTAAAAGGTAGAGTCTTTAGTAGTAATGCTCCGAGACATTGCCATTTATAATGGAGCTATTATAGTGCTGGGATCCATTAGTGTGGCAAGTTGTGATCTTTATTTTTCCAGATCTATGCAAATACATACGTACATGTGAGTGTGCATATGTCTGTGCCTCTTTTGTGTGAGTTATATGGCTGGAAGAGAGTGTACAGTATGGCAAAGAGAGTCAGCTTCTCACAGCATTGCTGGAAGAGGGTGGATGGCCAAGTATCACCCGCTCCCTTCCTTAAGACACTAATGCAAGTGTTGAGTCCCAGGACCCCATAATTTCCTTGAGCTGGCTGCTAATACCCTCAGCTGGATGGGGCCACAAAGAGGGATGTGTGTCTTTCTGCATTGCTGTTTTAGTGAATGTATCTGTGCCTTGGTGGGGTGGAGGTGGGGGATACATGGGAAGATACATTTGTGGTGGTGCTGATGGAATGCTGATATGATGGAGGAGGAGGAGGCACGGCCATGACCTGGGCACCAGGGCACGTGCTGGAGCACAAAGCTCTCTGTCCTACAACATCATGCCTGTATTATATTGGTCCTCAGTTCCTCATACTGCTGTTGTGCTGGGAAAATGTGTATGTCCAGCACCAGTGCAGAGGACATGGGGTTAACACCGCTCTCTTCCTGCTTCCCGCCTTGCCCTGCAAATCTGAACCCTGCATGCCTATGTCTCTGTGCACACCAGAGCATCTCTGGCTCAGCAGCTTCTCCTGGCCCGTGCAGTGAATTAGGAGTGAGGACACCACGTAAGAGATTTTGTGCACATGCTCTGAGGGGGAGCAAAATCCAGTGGGATATCGGGCCCTTGTAATCCATCCCCTACGCGTCCCCCATTCTCCTGGATGTCTGCCTGCTGCAACGAGCAGGGCCCTCCCAGCCATCTGCCAGCTTGGGCAGAGGATTCCTGTGCACTAATCTGCTCAGAGACATTTGTCACCCACCCCTCGCCCAGCTGCACGCTGCGAAAAATGCCTCGGTGCCCTCAGTACAGCTGCTGGGAGCACCCGTTAGGGCAAATCACCAGTCTTCTTAAATGATGGGGGAACCGTTTCGTGTAAGCCTTGGAATGGGATTGCTCTGTCATATTAACTCACCCGCTCACATTGATGTTAATGAAATAAAGAAATATAATGGTTCCAGACTTTTAAACTTCTTATAGCTTGATTTGCATAATGGCCACCACTACCCTGAACAGGAACTGATCTGTCGAAAAATATTGTTCCAGTCTTCTATCATCCAGCTCAATGGAAGGCACAGATTGGCCCACAGGGGCTGTTTTTTGCTGATGGAGTGGAGTTTGCCTAGTGCCGAACATAAAAAGCCAAAATTAGGACGCAATCCAATATTGTAAAAAAGAAATTGGTTAAAAGTTATAGATCAATAACTGTTAACGTGACTCTGTTTTTCAGACAGATATGTTTACTGCTGCTGGTGACATGGAGGCAGGCTCTTTCCCGCTGGTTGAAGCAACTCCACGGTTCCCCCTCAGAGAAGCCTGTGGCTGCCAGTCAAGGCTCAGCTACCCTGAACAACCCTGTGAGCTCACTATGTGGCGTGGAGTTTCCTGTGGAAGTTTGTCCCCCTTTCCCCTCGACTAGAAATGTTGGCCAGGGCTGCACCTGGCACCCAGGACCAGGCATCAGTCCCATCTCTGACTTCCTGCACGACCCTTGGCATCAGGCTTTGAGCCCAGGAGTGATGCCAGTGCTTTGGGAGCATCCCTGGGAGACAGATCATGTCTCACTCCTCAGTGTCCCAGATCTCCACTCTTTGATGTCCAAGAGCAACCCTACTTGACGCCTTAGATTGTTACTCCTTGATTACCTAGACCTCTGCTCCTCCATGTCCTAGATCAGTGCTCCTTGATTATACAGATCTCTGTTCTTCAACGCCCTAGATCTCTCCTCCTTGATTACCTACAGCTCTGCTCCTCCATGCCCTAGATCTCTTCTCCTTGATTATCCAGATCTCTGCTCTTTGATGCCCTAGATTTCTGCTCATTAATGCCCTAGATCTCCGCCTGCTGCAAAGACCATCCCTCTCCCAGCAGACGACTCCTGCCATGCTTCCAGCTCTTCAAGAGCTAAATGCTTGCACCCCTGTGGGACGCAGGGCCTTGGTCTTGCCATGTGTCTGTTCCATTTGTAAAGCAAGGTAAGCATCCCTCATCTCCACTGTGTATTTAAACCATGGTGCCCACATGGCTGGGACCGTCTCTCTCCATCAGTGTGTGTTTAGGGTGTGCGGACCCAAACTCTCAGCTACAATGATGGGGACAAGGGAGCAAGCAGGAGCGGGGAGCCAGCTGAACATCACAAGCCAGTGTGACGATGGCCCTTCTGCCCCCAGTGACCTTGGGCTTGCTTCTGATAGCTCATTACAGCCTGCCTTTGATCACTTGCCTCTCCCCCTCTCTGTACTTGGAAATGCTGGAGAGCTTTCCTGACCGATATCATCAAAAAGGACATTTTTATTTCCAAAATATACAATGTAATTAGAACTGCAAAGGGAGAGAGCAGCCAGTTCATAAAAACACATGCTCTGCGACAGTCTCTGTCCTGACTCTGTGGGAACTGGGGACAAAAGACTCCTGGTTTTCAGGGGGAATAGGGTGGTTTCCCAAATGCTTGAAATACCCCTCAGGTCCTAGCCAAAAAGGGGTTCTTCTACTGCATGAGAAGGGGCTGGTGTAGAAATGCCCTCACCTGCATTCAAGCGTGCTTTGCTGCATTGGGACCCATTGCAAGCACAGACTGAATAGCTGCAAGCAGCAACACAGAGACCCTTATCTAAACCATCATCATGTAAACACCTTCTGACTGAATGGTCGAATATCCCACTGTCACCCACAGTCTTGCAAACACACTTGCTGAACTGGGACCATTTCCAGCTTTCCAGGGCCCTCTCCCTGCAGGCAGCTAGGCAGGTCCATCCCATGGCACGGGAGGAGTGTGTTTTCATCCAGCTGCTGGCTGTGGCCAGGGGCTGCCTAACAAACCAAGGTCCAGTCGTTCCCATCATCTCCGCAGCTGCCCCATGAAACAGCTGACATCTTAAAAATTGATCGGGTTCATTTCCTGCCTCCATGCACTTACTTAAAGCACTAGCTCTGCCATTACCAGTAATGTCCACATTAATTACTATCATAACCCGACTACCTTTGCGTGTACTCCCTTGTCTGGAGAGTCTGTCCCGGCAGTGACCTGCATTTCTTTCCCCTCGAGACCTTTCCTATGGCTGGGATTTCCAGTCCTGCTGCCTGCAGAAGAACAAAGCTGATAATGGGATAACCCCAGGGGAGAAGGACAGGCAATCAGAGAGGTCTGCTGACAGCTCAGAGGCTCACCTGGAGCATGGGGGTTTCCTTCCCCTCCTTCTCCCCTTGTCTCATTGAGCAGCATTGGTCCTGCCTCATCTCTGGGGCTTGGACTTCTCCACATTGCGTAAATGATTTACATGTTCATTGGGAGCAAGAGACTGACTCCATGGCTGGGTGGTGGAAGTGCTTCCCCTGGGACTGTCTGGAGTCCTTGCATTGAGTCCCTTTAGGTCTGAGCCCCAGGGACCATCCTTCAGCTTTCCACTCGTGAGACCTGAACAGAAACCTCCAATTTCTAATGAAAAAATCAAGTCATGGAAAAACACCCAGCTGACTCTAAACATAGTTCCTGGGGCACAGGGACAGTCCATTCTGGTCTGCTTTTCAGTGCCCTGTGGACTGCAGAAAATTAGAAATCTCATCTTTTTTGCATAAAATGGTGATTATCCAGTGTTAAACACAAGCAAGTCTTAGACGTGAAAGGACATGCATGAAAGAGCTAAAACAGTAGAAATTATGTGGCAATGGGAGCCAGCAACTTAAAGGATCATCAATAAAGCCTCATTAGCATCCAACCCAGGTACCACACAGCCTAGTCAAAAGTCTGACCAAAAGTGTACTTTGAATACACGAACACACCAAAATCAGGATCTGGACGAGACTGACAACAGAATGCAAGCTTCATTCAGGATACTTCATTCCTGCCTTTTGCTATTCACCTCAAAACCTCATGGGAAACACCAAGCCTACAAACAATCTGCAGCAGCTCCCCAGAAAAAGGCCTACGAATTATAGTGGGTCATGAGCTCAACATGATGTATCAGTGTTGCATCAAGAGGCGGACAGAGCCCTGGGATAAAAGAGCTGCAGCGTGTCCTACAAGACTCAGAAAATCATCTTTCTTGTCCATTCAGGGCTAGTGAGGTTTATGCTGGAGCATATTCTGGTATTGGCAGCTTGTATCAAAAAAGAGGTGCTGCTGCTGCAGGCAGCGCAGAGGAAACAGAATGATCAGAGGTCTACGAGACATGACCTACAAAGAAAGATTGAAAGAACTGGGTTATTTAGCCTAAAAGAGATGATGGAAGAAGAGATGTGATAACAGTCTTCAAGTGCTTAAAAGGCTGCTGCCAAGGGGAAGAGAATAATCTGTTCTTTATGTCCATGGTGGACAGGACAAGAAATAATCGGCTTAAATTACAGCACAAGAAATCAGGTTAGACATCAGGACAAAAACGGCTCGTGGAGCATGGCAGTGGGTTACCTTGGAGGTGGAGGGGCTCTGTCACTACAAACACAGAAACTCCGCTTGGGGACAGGTTGGCAAACATCTTTCAGACTCTCCATGGAGAGAGGGGATGTGCTGGGGCAGGACTGCACACTCTCCATGTCCCTATGGTGCCTTCAACATGAAGTCTAGCGCTCCTGGATTGTCCAAAGCAAGATAGTCCTGCAGCAATCGCTACAGCTGGCTGGATGAATCCCAGACACTTCGGCTTGTGAGAACCTCCAAGATAGCAAAATATGATTTTGTGGCAGATTGGGGGCACAAGTCAACATTTTGGGTTATTTTTCTTGCAGTAAAGAAATACTTCAAAATGGATTTTTTTTTTCTGCCCATCTCTTTCAGCTGCTCTATTGCAACACAAACAAAGCGGAGCATCCCAGCCACACTGCATGGGCAAGCTGAAATGACACTGTCCAAATGAAACCTGTTTGATAATGTTCTTGCTGAAAACATCAATGAAATCAATCTCTCCCCTCCAAACAATTACGTGGAGTTGAATCACCAGTTTCTGAGTGTGAATAGACTTGCCTTGAGATGTTTTTCAACCAGCTCAGAGGGTTGTTGCTACTGGAGAGGCAAAAAGAAAAAGAAAAAAAGGGCTCCTTCCAACCCCAGTATGCCCATACTGGGCAGGAGCCGGTGTGCCAGCAGGCAGTGTAGGGGATCCACGAGGAGTCCAAGAGCAGCTCGATCCACTTCCACTCCACAGCACCTCCGCTGTGCTGCTGAGTGTGCACCTTTGGGTTAAAGATTAAGAGATTCTGCATTCTCACAAGAAATTATTATTACCTCTGGATTCCAAGAGCAATCCTTTATTTTAAAACCTGCCTCCTAATTCATTTTATATTTACCCATAAAATCTTGGCTGGGGTTTCTGAAAGTTGCGGTCTTTTGGAAAGGCCAAGTTTTAAATGGAGCTGACTCAGCAGCAGCTAGCTTGATTGAAGCAGTGCCTATCTGAATTTATACCACTCCTGGTCAGGGTTGAAAACAGAAGCAGAAACTGGGCTCTCCCCCGTCTTTGTTTTCTCCACAGGCTCTTGGCTATGTGCAGCACCTTGCTGCTGACCCTCAGGGCTGGGGCTGGTGGAGGAAAGCAGAAGGGAGCTGGCAGAGTCCCTGCTCTGTATCCCATATTCTGTTGACTTAAAGTATAGTAGAGCTGAGATGACTATCAAAAAAAAAAAGAAGAAAAAGTAAGAAATAATGAAAGAAAGTGAAAACACTGTAAACAACTAATTTTCAGCTTCACTGCCCAGCATCAGTCTCAAGGAGGGGACTGGGGATGCAACTAATACTTAGCTTATTAAAACATCACTCTGGTTCCCCCTAGGATGCTCCGGGACAGGCAAGCTCTGCCCAGGGGAAGATGGTCCCAGCTCCCTCCCACACCACAAGAGGGGCACACCAGGACCTGGACTCATTTTAACACAGCCCATGGTGCCAAGCCCGCTTCTGCCTTTCTCTTCCCACATTGTGATCCCCTTAGTTGTGCCTGTGGCGCAGCCTGGCTTCTGGACACAATGGCAGCGTGCCCTGCTTGGTCATGTTCACAGGGTGGTGCTGTCCCAAGCCGCTCTTGCTTGGGAGATGAGTGTCTCCTCTACAGTGCTAGAGCCTGGCTTTTGTCCTCAGGCTCTCCTCCTCATCCAAGAGCTGGAGCTGGAAGGAGAAGATGGGTCATGGAGGGTGGCCAAGCTGCCATGCCAATGTAGCACTGGGGACTGCAGGGCGATCCTGTCCTAGGTGGACCAAGATTCCTTTACTTCATGGGAAAATTAATTTTAGGCTCAAGGGAAAAACAGAAGGGTGCTGAAAGCCAACCATCACCATCTTGTCATACCTTGGAGAGTGTCTGCTTCTGATGTGTTTGCTGTTATGAGGTGTTTGAGTGACAGCCAGGCTATGAAATACGGCCAAGGCATTTTGAATTGACAGCTCATTCCATGTACAAGCAAAGCCCACAAGACAGTCCGGAGCCGCTTAGCAAGAGCAGGCTAATAGCTAAGTACACAGCGGAACCCTATCGAGCACACCAGTATCTCCCAACTCCAGCTTTATTCAGAGAGCCAAGAATACAGAAGTGAGTCAGTTTGCGTCCAATGGCCATGATGAACGTGCCAGTGGAGATGCCCAGAAGGAATAATACCATAAATTGGCAAGGTAGCAGCTGCATTCATCAGCTCAAACAAGAGCTGGTCATCCATAATCCAGCAGTATCAAAGACCTTCAGCTCCAGTGTTACTTCCACCTTTAAAGTACGGATGGGAATGCCTGAAATTTGCCGGCAGCCCCAACAGATGTGTCACTGCTGCCGAGAGCCAACACCAGACAGTGATCCAAAGGTATGAAAGGCTACTAATATATTATAGCAAATACTGAGAATCATCAGGGGATTCAAACCTCCTCAACCCCCAAGTCCTCTGGAGAAGGCAGCAAGCATGTGCCTGGGACATGCATCAGTAATGATGATCAATGCCCTGCTGAAGTTGGGCAGCCCCAAGCCTGCATTTTGGGCAGCCTACATCTGGGCTGGCTGTGGGGAGCAGCTTGCACTGGACAGCGATTTGGGTCCACCTCCGGCACTAGCCGAAATGTGCTGCCTGTTGGGTTTTTTGCTTCAGGGACAACACACAGGACCTTGCTCTCTTCTCCTCTATGCATGGGGTTTGTCTCCAACCTGTCGGCATGAGTGTAAAACCACAAGGCAACCTGCCAGCTCCTGTCCTTCCCTTGGGAACCGGGAAGGAGGGTGGGAAATGTGCTGCAAGGCCCCAGTAACTCATGCCTACTGACACCTGCTTGCAAGAGCACTCCATCAGCTGCGCCTGTCATTGCCGCTGGGGGTTCACCAGCACCGTGCCGATCCCCATGAGAGATAGCGCTGCGTTATCTTCACCCTGCCGCTCACGCCACTGCTGCTGTATTCACCAGGGAGCGATTCGTGCGGGGAGATAACTTTCCTCCACGGTCGCATCCTGTCTTCCCCTGCGCAAAGCGATGGGACTCCCGGCTGTGGCGGGGCTCTGATATCCTTCCCGGGGGGAAGCACTGGGTGCAGCGGGGGTTTGCTCACCCCAGGGTGGCCCATGGTGCGGTGGCTGCAGGGAGAGCAGCAGTGAGTCCCCAGTGAGGACCTTCTCTTTTTTTTTCCTTTTTGCAGGGGAAACAGGGTGATTTGAACCCTGTGGGCCTCCGAGAGTTGCACAGCGTTATTCATGTAGCAGCTAATGGAGCTCACTCAATCCATAAAGATTTTAAGTCAGGGGTTTGATGTTAATTATGGACCAAAACATTTAATAGCCCGTTACACTTCCACAAGGCATTTTTTTAATTAAAAAATGATATATTGCACAAAAGGGGAAAAAAGGGAGAGGAATAATTGAAGATTGTTTTATTCCAGAACAACCCGAGGCAGGGAAGGCAGCGAGGAGCTGGCGTGTCGGGGAACATGATGGCAATGCTGCAAGCTGGGAACTGGTGGTGTGGGAAGCTGGGGAAGGAGCAGCCTCACCCTGCTGGGAGAAGGTGCCCGGGGAAGGGGAGAACAGCCTGGCCAGAGGCAGGTAGGTGGACATCCAGGTCAGGCTTTTAGCCATCACATTGGCTTACCTTTACCTGTTGAATCATTTGCTTGTGCTGCAGAAGACTTCGTTTCAAACCCCTCTTTCTGAATTTCTATCAGCTGTCTCTCAGGAAGAACAGCTAAACCCCCAGGGTGGAAATTAGTCTGGAATAGGTCAGGGATGAAGAAAATCTGACATGTCTTGCTCTGACGCTACTCCGTTTTTCATTCAATATTTAAAGACACATTTGAGCAGGGGCTGGCCTGAGATGCATTCAAATAGTCTGTGCAAAATGAAAGGTCTTCAGCACAGAAAACCAACGCCTCCCCTGTCTTGGGCAGTGACTGCCAGCCAGTGGTCCACAGGGCAGGGGGACAGCAAGAGAGAGCCCAGGAGGGAGCAGCTCTGGGTGGGAAGGTGTTATTTAGCTAACTCAAGACAGGAGGAAGAGAAGTGGGATGGGAACGTGGTTCAAGGCTACCCCAGGAAAAGTTAGGGTGACTGCTAAAATTGCAAGTAGCAGGAGTATGACCCCAAAGTCCCTGGCCATGGGTGGACTTGTCCAAGTCCTCCTGCATCTCCAGCTCTGTGCCTTACCGTTGCTCACTTCCCTCAACTCTACAATGGGAATAATATTATCCCCTCCTCACAGGGTTTTGAGATGCTCAGTTACTATGGTGATGGGGCCATAAAAGTACCAAAGATAGCAAGAACAATAATATCAGACATGGTAGGAGCCAAATAATTGCATTTAGGGCACGCACACAACACAGAAGGGAGAGCCACCTCCATACACCACAGCTTTCAAACCCTGAAGACAAAACTTTTGTTTTACCAATGGGCTTGCAGCCTACTTAAAGGGATAATTTCCAATTCCGGCAACATCCACCCAAATGCGAGGAGTGGCCGCCAACAGCCACAGCTCCAGGACTGGTCCTACCTCTCCCCAGTGCCAGCCAGGAAGAAGGGGGAGCAGCGGGACTGAAGGCTCCTCGCCAATGCAGAAATCAAATGTTCCTCGCACCAGCGCTGTAACACAAAGTCCCCGCAGATGTTCGGCCACCGCATTGTTTGACCAGCTGAGCGGTTTGCCGCCCAGAGCGGTGAGCGTGCCCAGCACAATGCCACTGACGGCTTGCTCCTTTGTCTCTACTGAGTGCAGTGCTTGCCTCATTATTTTTTTTAATTTATGGGGGTTTTATTGAAAAAAATGTATAACATCTGTGGCTGCTTAATAACACCTGTGCACAACAAGGCTGCTTTTCAGCAGTGATTGTCACATCGTTCTCATCTGGGTAATGCTGAGACAGTGCTATGTGGCTGCCTCCGATCTGCTCAGGCAAGAGCAAACCTTGGAGGGCATGCAATTAACAGGCGACGCAAAACAAGATGCCGTGAAAAAAAAACAAGAGAGACATCCCTTCTAACAAGGGGAACGCTTGGAGATGAACAGGTGATGAGTTTGTAATGCCTCTTCTGAAGAAATGCCTGCTGGCACTCGCATGGAGAGCTAGACTGCCAACCCAAATCTGGTGTTATGGTCAGAAGAGGTGCAGAGGGGATTTGGCCTTTCCATCAGCGTTTGTGGGCAGTGTTTACACCACAGTCCTTGCTGAGCACCCATGTTGTGGCTGTCCCCAGCTCTAGCCCAGGAGCTGCCTGCTTCCTGCTGAGGGCATGGGCAAGGCTTGTTTCCCCCTCCTCACACCAGCCCTTTACAGGTACCCTCTGTTATCTGCTGAGCCCAAGGAGGCTGTTGGCCATGTGAATACAAACTGCCCTTCTGCCGTTTACACAGCATCTCCGTGACAGCTGTGGGGACCCGCCATGCACATCCATGCTCTAACAAACATGTGCACATTTGCAGCATCTCAGATGCAGGCTTGGAGATGTCACCACCCATGCTGCTGCACAAAGCATGGGAGCCACTGCAGCACTGGCATTGCAAGCCTGCCAGCTGTGGACCTTGCCACAGCGAACGCAGAAGGCATCAGACAACCCTGGATGGCCAAAAGCCCAGAAACCTTCTCCTTCATCATGAGGTCTGGAGCCCCAGCACCCCCCAGGTAGTTTTTACCATGAGTAAGAGGATCCCTAAGCTCATTGTTGGTGTCGCCATCCAAATCCTTATGGTTTTGACAGCCTTGAGTGCTGAGGCAGCTCCTACCTAAAGCTGCTTCCTTGCAGCATCTCCTGGGGCTTGCTGCGCAGGTGCTGGCTATAACAGTTCGGTTGTTCAGGAAGCACAAAGCAGCCTGGGAGGCTTAAAGGTTCCCCTTTCATTTACACATGCTCAGGACAAAGCTCCTGGTAGCGCGAGTGGGCAAGGAGTAGGGGTGACACAGCTCTGGCTGTGCCCAGGCTGACGTTTGTTACTTGCAGAAGACTGCCTGCACAAAGCTGGAGGTGTTTTTATCCACTCCTCATAACTCGGAAGCTCAGGTTGCCCTGAAATCCCTCTTCCCACTGTGACTTGGTAAATAAAAAAAAATCCTGGTCCCTCCTGAGCTCAATAGTGGAAACAGGGCTGCCAGGGCTGCAGACGACGAGCCTTCCCTGGGCTTTGCCAGGGCTCACAGGTAGAAAGCAGGGGCTGGCAGAACAGTTTGGCCAGGGAATAAAGAAGCAGCAGTGCAAACATTTCCATGTCCAGCCCTTTGACACTGCAGTTTGGTAACGTCCCTGTGTAGCATGGGGTATTTGAGCAGAAGCCCTCCTTGCACATCCCCGCTGCAGCCCTCACTGCTGTCCCCTTCAGCACAGCAAGCTTCAACACCGTGGCCCCTCCCTCACTTACGCATTTGCGCTATAAATTCCCCTCATCTCATTGAGTACCTTAAAAAATCAATGTAATTACACAGCAAACATTAATTATGATCAAAAAATGCAATTGAGAGGGATTGATCTGGAGCAGAGCTGCAGCTAGCCACCAAGTTAGAATCACAGAATCACAGAATGGGTTGGGTTGGGAGGGACCTTAAAGATTATTTAGTTCCAACCCCCCTGCCATGGGCAGGGACACCTTCCACCAGACCAGGTTGCTCCAAGCCCCATCCAGCCTGGCCTTGAACACTGCCCGGGAGGTGGCAGCCACAGCTTCACTGGGCAGCCTGTGCCAGTGCCTCACCACCCTTACAGTGAAGAACTTCTTCCTTACATCTAATCTAAATCTACCCTCTTTCAGTTTAAAGCCATTACCCCTTGTCCTATCACTACATGCCCTTGTAAAAAGTCCCTGTCCAAAAACCAAGTCAGTGGGGCTGAGGCCATGGAGACGGCTGGTCCAAAGAGCAAAGCATCCTTGGAGACACCTGGCTTGACCTGGTTTCTTTTATTGGCTTTTCCATCTCATGGTGCAAGTCAAACAGAGGAGTGAATGAATTTAATGTGTATGTAGATATATCTAGATGGCCCTGGTAATGACAGCCAAATCCTAAAGGTTTCAGCATCATCAGGCATAGATTCACCGCAGCCACATCAGAGGGATGGGTGGCACAGACCCTTCTCACATGGTGCTGTAAGATACAGGAACAACTTAACCTGGTTATTTGCTCATTGCAAAGACATGTTTGTCTCCATCTTCTTCCCCAATCTTAGACCCCGAATAGGCTCTTAAGGTATCGCCATGATGGTCAGAAATGAAATTGTGGTCTGACAGCAGAAGAAACATGAAGCAGGAGTGTGGCTGGGAGCACCTCACCAAAGCATGTAAGAGACACAGATGGCAGGACCCTGGGTGGGTGGGATGAATTGGGTACACCAGGGACATAACCCCTGTGGGCACTGGGAGGTTGGCCATGACCTGGTATGGCTGGTAAGAGGACATGAGACAACAGAAAGTGAATTGCTTGCTCAGCCTGGTAATCCCAAGGACACAGCTACTCCTGCTTGGAATGCACCTCATCCCTGCAGTGGGAGAACAAGTGGGACTCGCATGGAGGTGACCTCCATGCAGATGCTTCTTCAGTTGGTTGTTGAAGCCTGCCAGGGGACAGGGCTCCCACACACCCTTTACAGTGTGCACCAGCTCTCAGCCAACCTCGCTCTTAGGAAGTTTTTCCTGAGCACGTAACCCAAGGCCTCTTGGCTGCAGTTTAAGCCTATTACAGCTTGTCCAACCCTCGACCAATTGATCACCGTCGTTTTTATAACTGCCTTTTCCACACTGGATGAATGTTATACATCCCCTCGCCTTCAGTCATCTCTGTCCTGGAGCACAAACCCAGCTCCTTCAGTCCATCTTCCTGGGGCATATTTTCCAAACTCTCTGAACTCCCTCAATTTGTCTGAATCTCTCTTAAAGTTGTGATGCCCAAACCTGGAGATATATGTCTCCAGCTGATGCCTCACTAGCACTAAATAGAGCCAAATAAATTACCTCGCTGTCTTCCATCTAAAACTGTTAATACATCTGCGGGCAAGATGTGCCTTTTCTTTCCCTTGCTAAAGCATCAGGTTACTGTCTGCTGCTCAGTTTGAGGGCTACTCCACTGCTCGAGCCTCAGCCACTCTCCTGCTGGCTGATCAGCTCTTCCCCATCTTATATCTGCAATTTTGATACTGCCTTCCTAAGTGAAACACTTTGCACTTGACTTTATTGAATTTCAGTGTATTGATTTCAGGCCATTTCTCCAATTTATCAAGATCATTTTGCTCTGAGGAATCTTGCAGCAGCTTGTCTTGTATCTGCTCCATTGACAAAAGGTCTTTAGTCCTCAGGGCTATCAAGCCAGGACTTCGCATTAGTCCTTAAAATAGTTGGAAAGAACCACATGGGAGGCATGGGGACAGTGGAGGATGTAGGTATCAGACTGGCACACACAGAAACGGCCCCATGCTGCCATCATGGTGCAGAAGCAACAGGAGGAGACAGAATGAGCATGATGGCATGCTAATTGGTCCCTGAGGGTGAGAGCAGGCCTACCTCCTGAGAGATGCTGGGACCCTGCTGCAGCCCCGGAGACAGCCCTGCAGCTGGGAGGATGGAGGGGAGATGAGCACCAGGATTTAATGCTCCCTCTTTCTTTTCAGATTAGCGTGTGATGAGCTGCCCTGCTCCCACCTGGGGGCTCACCAGCAGACCAGGAGAAGACCTGCAGCATCGGACATTAGTGACACTCTTTGGGGACAGCAAAAACGGCTAAGATGGAGACAGAAGTCCACCCTGCTGTGCACAAAAGAGGCCAGATGATTTTACTGTTGTTATTATTATTGTTGCCCAGAGGTTGGAGTTCTCCACTGTTTAAGACAGAGGAAGAGGCTTGCGATGCTGCTGCTGGTCCCACGGTGGAAGGAGTAGCTCCTAACCCTTCTGCTTGGGCTCACTGAAGAAGCACAAGGCTTTAGGGGAGCATTACAGACCTACAACAACACCTACCTACCAAGTGTGCTTTCCTCCCTCTGCTTCTCCCATCAGCTTGCCAACAGCACCTTCCCCCTCCTCCTCCTGCCCCTAGGGCAGGCTGAAGTGCAGTCAACAACTTCCCTGGTACTGGGGAAAACTTCCTAGAGAACTTTGCAAAAAAGGACCTCCTGCAGAGCTACCTCCTGGTAAGTCCCCATTCCTCTGTGGGGGTCAGGCAAAACGGCTGAGCTTCAGCTGCAGGCACAGCGGGAGGGCTGCCGAAAGCATTGGGAGAGAGATGCAAACAAACCTGGGGAGGGAGGAAAGCAGAGTCGTAATGGAAGGGCCAGAACAGCTTGGGAGATGGCAGTGAAAACGGTTTCCTTGGGAAAAGGCTGGCAAGCCTCAACTGGAAAAGGGACAGCAAGATAGAGATGGGAGAGCTCCTCCGGGTGCAGAGATGAGGGGGAGAGAAGAGGAGCAAGGTTCAGGTGAAACCCCAGCAGCCATACGAGCGCACCCTGGCCCTTGACATGGTAATGATGCAGACACAGACATGTGATACACCCTGCTCTGCACACACTTTAAAATCTAAGTAGCTTATGAATAAGTAATAATTTCTTATTCCCAGTGCCATAATCTATATTTAATTAAGAAAATAACTAAACGGTGGCAGTAAAAGGGGCTGTATGGGAAATAGAGACAGAAACACTGTCAGATACGCTGCAGTAAGATGGGGAACAAACAGCAGCCCCAGCATGGCAGAGGCAGCAGAGGCACAAACTCAAGGCTGCAAACTCAAGGTAACCTCGCCTGCAGAAGATCTGTCTACAGCAAAGTCTGCCTCAAGCAGCCTCTTGGGTCAACAGGTGAGCTGAAGGTTGGCCAACGGGGATTGGGTCATTCACATGCAAGTGTGAACTTTCCTTCCTGTCCATGCTGGACTGTGCATGGAAAGCAATGCACCAACGTGCCGAAGCAGCCCATGCCCTATAGGGGAGAATTCAACAGCACCCAAAGCAGCACCTTCAACGCTGCTACAAGCTGTTTGGTGCCATCTTACAACGTTCCTGTGCTAACGCATCCTTGGCCAGGATGCTCCAAATATCTTGCATTGGCAAATCAAAGCAAGCCCTGCTAGCTGACTAGCACTCAGGGCTGGCATGCCAGAGTAAACCACGCTGTTAGACTGGAAGCGGCCATGCCAGGCCAGCGCTGGGCAAACACCCAAAGCGTGTAGAGATGTTCATGTTCCATATGCAAGAGCTTGTTAGCCCAGGCCAGAACACACAGCGGTGCTCTGCTGGATCCATTAATGCACGCCTGGGACCACCTTCTTTCTCACCGTCACCTCAGCACCCATGGGCACTAGCTACTTTTCAGAGGCCTTTGCCAATTTGGAGCTGGTGCCAGACCAAAGACCAGAGTTTGGCTTTTCTCCTGGTCTCTGTGCTGACAGCTCTGTGGATGGTGCTGATGTCAGCTCTGGTCAACCTTTGCTTTGGACAAGAGAGGAAAAGATAGACAGCTCTGTGGCCATAGATAGTCCAAATACTCTGCACCTGTGTCCAGAGCCCTTCCAACACCACTGAAAGCACTTCCCAGCTACAGCCCAGACCTTTCCCACCTGGCATCTTCCACTAGTTCCCCAAAACATCACTGCAGCTTTGCTCCATTAACTATGATTTGCTTATCATTTCACTTGTGAAGTCTGCAGGTGACAGATGCTACTCTGCTTCCTTGGACTGTCAGCAGTGGAAATGAGAGCACGTTTTAAAGGCTGGGTTAAAGAAAACAAAAAATCTCAGTCCACATACTATACATTTTAAACAGATCGTCTGGTTTTTAAATTGAAAAACAACAATAATCACTGCTAAGAGCCTGCTGAACAAAAGCAGCCTTATTACCATTGGGACAGATTCATTTTTACCAAAAGAACACAAATATTTTTCAAGCTGCTCTTGAGCTCCTAAGTCGCTAACATCCTGTTGCTTCCCCTCATCTCTGTCCCAGTGAGCCAGGGGAGGCATAGAGCTGCAGTGGGGATGGAGAAAGCTATGTGGGCAGTGCAAAGCAGGAACAATCCCTTCGGCTGTAGGCAAGAGAGAGGGAGGTACTTTGCGGGACTCTCAGCTAAGCCAGGCTGCAAAGAGAGAGATGCCATCAGTTTTGAGGTGCACTCTTTTCCTCTAACTGCTGTTTTATGGCAGGGTGACAGTAGATCTGGAGAAACCAGTGGCTTAGCCTGGGTGGAGCTGAGGAGTGGGGATGGGACAGGCTGTGTTGCAAGTGGCACAGCCATTCAAGTAAGCTTGTCTTTCAATTCCTATTAAGCAAAACAGACAATCACAACTTCCAGAGGGGATCTGGTGTGTACAGAGCCCACGAGTGCACAGTGGGCACCTGCCACTGTGGAGGTACTGTGCTGAGAGGTATGGTCCATGGCAGCTTTGTGGGCAGGCATATGAGCTGCAGGGACTTCTTGGCTTTGGGTTATCAAGGGCCATAGCTGAGATAACTCTATCTCACTGTCCCATCAGAGTTGTCACACAGTCAATAGCAACGTCCAGACGTGGGCGCTGAATGAGCTGAGAGGCCTGGAAGCAGAGGGACAGGATTCCCAAAACTGCCTGCCCCCCCACTCCTTGACCAGAACAAGTGACCAGAGCAGGTAGATGGGTCTGCAGAAATTGCCAGGGGACGCAGGGTGCATCTCAGCAGGGTGAAGAACATCGCCACCAGGCATCAGGGCTGGGAGAAAGCACAGATGCCAGGCACAGGAAGGGGACAACCATCACTCCTGCACCGAGGCAGGTTGCACTTAAGGAGTGTTGGGCTGAGATTTATGCCCTGCAGGAACACCATCCTGGGCACTACAAGGAGTCCAAAGGATGTCCAGGGGGTGCAGAGCACGCTTAGCTCTCATACAGCACAGACCTGAGAAAGGAAAATGAAAGCAGCCCCATGCCAGGGTTCTGAGATCTTTATTTCCTCTCTTCCCAGGCCATAGTACAGCAACATCACTAGGAGCCAACTGCTGGCTGCTAAATCTAATCTGCCATGTACTTTGGGAACAGTATGGCACTGCAGAAGTCAGCAACATGCTACGAAGGTGGCCACCAACCCAAAGCCAGGCGCATGGCTTGAGCAGGTGGGAGACTGGAGCTGGTGGAGCTTACACTATTTTATCAGGGTTTCAGTCCCTGAATCAGAGGGCTGGACAGCATTAGCCATTATTGACCCGGAGCCAGCATCTGAATGACTGCAGAAGAAACTCACGCTCACTGGATCCCTGCCTGGGCACTGTTTCAGGCATGGCTGCCAGCAGGCTCATGCAGTTGGCCTGTCCTATGTTATAATCAGAAAGAGTGATGTGGACCTGACAGTGTCCCACAGCCCTGGCCACACCAGCAGTTACCCTGAGCACAGCACTGGAGAACCCATATCGTTGGAGATGAGGCTAAGAGGGTCTTCTCTCTGCCGGAGTCTGAGTGTTGCTGCTGGGGAGGAAGCATGGACTTGTAAGGTTGACCTACCAAGTGATGCTGACTGATCCATGTTGAAAGTTGTCTTTCTGAGTGCAGCATGCAGGTTCAAATGTTACAGAGAGATAAGAAAGGTGCAGCCTTGGAGATGGAGGAGAAAGGAAAGGAGCAAAAACAATTTAATAATGAATGTATTAGGTAGACATGCCATGCCTCTTGCCTGCTGGCATGGATTAATGTCCATAAATCAAAGAGGAAAGGACTGTTTTTACTGCTGGAGGTGGAGGCTCGTCCTCAGAAAATTGCTAAGGGGGCATTAACGAGGACAGACATCTGGGAATGGCTCCAGGTGCACTGGCTGCATGCACGGGAAATTCTGCAGAACTGTTGTCAGCTAAAATGTACTGCTGTGGACACATGTGGTCCATGAGGACAAAATTGTGGGGACCATGGGTCCCCATGTGAAAGTGTTGGTCAAGCTCAGGAGAAAGGTGGACGGTTCCTTGGTTCTCTGCTCCACAAGGCAGCTCCTTACCTTCCATTCTCCAGGCCTGGGCTTGCCCACCAGGAAAGCTGGTCCAATCTGGCAAGAAGGTCCACACAGACTAAGTGACAGGACAGTCTCAGCCTGTGAAAGCCAGGAGCTAAAACTAAGGTGGGGCATGCTATTACATGCATCCTGCCTCTGCTGGGCATGCAGTCACCAGAGACAGGAGTCAGGGACAGTGCTATCTCACAGCCACCACAATTGTCGTGACCCAGAGGATGGGGAGCAGCCCCTCTTCCTGCTGTTTAAATAAGCATTGGATTGGCCAGAGATAATGTGTACTAGAAGGAGCCCTCTAAATGTGAAAGAAGGAGCTCTAACATTACATGGAAGTGACAGAGGCAGAGGCTCAAAGCATGGAGCGTCTCTCTACGAAACCTCTGGAGCCCACCCTGAGGGTGGCTGGTGGGTACCTGGGCAAGAGGCAATTGCCCTGTTGAACAGGCGCAAGCCCCAACGCATTAATTGGGGTCTGACCTCCTCAGGATGTTCCCTTTCAGCAGCACAAGGCTCCTGTCAGGATTTCAGAGGGACATTAAACTCAGTGGAGATGGCACAGCACAATGTTTCACAGCCCCAGAAGGGCTGTGTGTGGTGGAGGTTGCTGTCAGGAAGGGGGGGGTCACTTCTGCTGTCGGTACTTTTACCTAGGGAGAGGGTATTGAGTGCCAGGATTTCATTAATCGCATTTCATGTGCATTTTAAAAACCCTTGAAATCTTCATGTTTTAAGAACACCACCCTTGCCTTCTCCTCTCCCACCCACCCCATAATCTGGCATTGGTGGCCTCTCGTGCCTGCTATCCCTCTGCCCTTCCTGAGACCACCTCCTTCCACTTTCATTGACCCACTTTAGCTGTCAGATTTACAGCCGAGCGGCTCACCCGGGGGAAGAGGCTGGATTCACAGAATAAATTTGCAGAGCCAGGAGCCAGCCGGGGACGACTGAGCAGAAACAATCTCTCCGGGAGAGAGACACCCACACCCGCGCGCATGGGGAGAGGTGAGAAACCCGCTAGGGAGATGACTGGGAGCAAAGGATGCTAAGAAAGCATACGTTCACGGTATGACTGGATTAGAGGGGAAAAGGGAAAAGAAAACAAGGCAGGGAGGCAGTGATGGAGGGAAGGGCATGACAGAGAGGCAGCGGGAGGGAAGCCCACCAGCCAGCCAAGGAAACGAACCCCACCACAGCATGGCTGCTATTTTTCAGGTTGCACTGCAAGGAAAATGTGTTATTTGGGAGAAAGCTTGGTCCTAACAGGGGCGGGAAATCTGCTACCAGGACGGCGACAAGGGACACGGGTAGGGCAGGACAGGGAGCAGGGAGGTTGCTGGCTTGGAGTACCTCGAGGGCTGCAGGGACTGAGCTGTGCAGAGGGAAAGGAAGGATGGAGGAGGCTGAGCATTTGGAGATGCCTCAGCATTTCAGGGCTTATTTGAAATGAACAGCCAGCTCCATCAAGGTTCACCTCTCATCCGATGGAGCAGCTCCGGCTCCTGACAGTGGAGCAGAAGTATCTGCTGTCCCAGGGTCCCCGTGGAGGGATGGAAACCCCAAGCACAAGATCTGAAGGGTTGTTACAAGCAAACCTATGTGGCAACGTGAGAAAGCCATGCTGGGGCCGAGCTCGCAGGCAGACAGGCTTAGCCCTCAGAGAGCAGGGAATTGCTATCTGTCTGTGTCTCTCTCTGTTTTCCCTGATTTTATTCTGTTTTGTTTAATTGAATCACACACACACATGCACACAAAGCCCCAACTCGTGGTGTAAAGTCTGTAAGGAAAAGAGCAGCAAATTAACATTCCAGGAGGAGTGATGCTGAGCAAACACATGACACTCGGCACGAGCCGCAAGCAGGAGGGAATGAAGCAGCAGCAGGAAAGGGGGAAAGAGAAGAAACTTGCAGAGAGGAAAGAGGGAGCTGCAAGAGGGTTTTCCAAGGGGAAACAGAGCTCAAAAGTAGCAAAACAAGGGAAGGAGGAAAACCTGAGAGGAGATGGGAGAGGACAGCACAGATGATGCTGGTGTTGCCTATAAGGTCACTGTGCTCAAACTCTCCCTGATCCCTGTGCAGAGTAGTTCAGAGCACGGGAAGAGAAAGCTCCTACAGCTCAGGGCCGGGAGGTAGCTGGGCTGAAGGGACATGGCTCGAAGTCCCAGAGGTCCTTTGCTGCTCCAGAGCTCTCCTGCCCAAATATGAACAAAACACCCCTCTGGACACAGTACCCTAGTCCATCTAGGCCTCTGTCATGACCTGCTCAGCCTCTCTTGGCATGGTAATCACACCCTTCTCTCAGCCCTCGGCTCATCTAGGACACCCGCTCCCCTTCCTCTTGTGATGTCTGGTGTACCTGTAACTCCATACAAGATGCTTGTCCTCAGGAAAATATCGGATACTGAGGAATGATGGACATGGGGGATGAGACCAAGCTGTGCTGGGGATGTGCTCCCCGATGGCACCATCCAAACCCTGGATGACTGGTGCAGCCCTCAGCCCAGCCAGAGCCAGTGGACTAGCAATCTCCTCCACTGTGACCACAGTGCAGAGGGCAGGGACACCAGATGGGAAGGAGCATCTCTGGGATGAAGGGTTGATTGTGCACAAAGGCTGCTTGCTGGCCTCTCCCACCTCCTAGCTCAATCCACTCATGAGGTGCGGGGAGGTAGCACAACGCTAATCAGCCACTCCACGAGATGAGATGCTCTTCAGCACTGGAGAACTGCGAGGTTAAAGGACGTGAGCATCCTGCCCAGGCTTGCTGCGACAGACCTCACATGTGTTCAGTCACATCCAGCTATGAAGCCACTCTGGAAACCAAGACATTTATTCAAAGGAGCAGCAGCATTGCACATACATCTGCCTGTGTGAAGGAGAACTTCAAAAGGGCTGACAGTCACAGAGCCCAGCAGTAACCTTTGGCTAATTAGCTGTCTTGATTTCCTTGCAGTTTATTTTTACACTTCTTGGGCTCTGAAATGCATTAACTGTAATGTCAGAAAGGTCATGGTAAATATAAAGCTTCCTAGCAATAACTATAGCCACCCCACTGGGCTTTTGGGACTGATAGCTACAGCTTGGCTTGGGACAGGCAGGCTGACAATGCTTTGCTGAGGTTTTTGTCTTGCACGGGACTTATTGAGACTGTGCTCATGGCAAAGATAAAGGCTTTTGGGGCAAAGCCGGTATCTGCATGGAGCACAATGAGCGCAGAGCAGAGGGCGCGTGTAAAAGTGCTTTCCTGGGGTCAAATCATAGATGAGCAGGAAACACGGTGGATGCAAGGAAGCCTGTAGGATGCAAAGCCATGAGCCAGCTCAGGAAGAAAAGATGAGGTCAAAGAAAGCAGGCAACTAGAAAGGTGGGAGAGATGCTGAACCTGCAGAGAGGAGCAGGTGGGACCCCATTCTAAGCATTAACGAAATGGTCAGCTGGAGATGCTGTCCAGAGACCCTTCCTGCTCCTGAGCAGAGAATAAGGGAGCCAGGAAAGATGCTGTTGTTAGATCTCAATCAAGAAGGGATTTGAAATCCTTAAGCTCCGTTACTCTGCTCCCCACCCCACCGGCGCTTGAAAGAAGCCTGTTCTTCAGGCATCGCTGCACAGTGCCCCAGTCCCCCTGTGACCCTTGCCAGAGGGTGGGGACTGTCACTGTCTGGGACCTGACCTCCCAGGGCTCCCCCAGCAAAGCCCACCCCCTTGGCTGCTGGAGGAGCTCACAGCCCCAGCTGACACCCTCTCCATCCCAGGAGCTTCCCGCACCCCACAGATCAGAGCAAGTTTGCGTGCCAGCACTGACAACTTCCATTTGGCCAAGGTGTTGGGGTTAAGCTGAGGGTGACCACAGCCTGAGCTGTTCCTGCTTCTCTCCATAGGGGCATGCAGCCCACGCTGCCGGCAGCTTGTGCTGCATCTGCCTCCCACCACCTCCTGCAGGCTCCAGACCCAGCACTGAGCAGAGACGTGAGAACAGACTGAGCTGCGCTGTCAGGAAACACAAAGGGTAAGAAAAGAGCTTCATTATCTCTGCGCTGTGATCTCCAGCACAAACCACTCAATACATGGCTCCCCCTGGACTGTTCACAGAGATGATCAGTGGAAGGAAAACAGAGAAGAGACCGTTGCATTAATGATCAGAAATGAAGCAATGCTCCTCTGCCCCTGGATCAGTGCTACACTGGCAAGGAGACCTCTGAGTACCTGCAGATGGGTGGCAGTCACCCAGCACTTCAAACAGCCTTCCCCCCTTGGCTGCCACTCTGCCTGCCTGGCTGGGTGTCAGTCTTCAGGACTGCCCCGGGTACCACAGGAGAACTGGGTGCCAATTAAAATCCAGACTGTTGTATCCTTTGAACTGCAGAGAAACAAAGCCCGTGAATTCAACCTTTGCCTTTTTTTTTCCTCTCAAATGATGTCAGGAGTTGAAGAGACAGAACAGCACTGAGCGCAATTGCTGTCGAAAGCTGCTGGCTATTTCAGTGTGCTGCTTGAACTCCACCAGCGGAGGCTGTGCTGGAGTCGGTAGCCCAGCCACTTAGCTCCAGATCTTTAATTTTAAGGGTCAAATCAGTATGAACTTTCTCAGGGAAGTTAATAGGAATTTTACCTTTGCCTCAGCTATGTAAAATCAACAAGAAATTCCCAACTGCCCATAGTGATATACTGTCCCATCTCCAATCCCAAGCATCCCTTCCTATAAGTCAAACTCATGTTATATTTTCATTTTTAAACCCACTCTTACAATAAAAGCTTACGCTGCCTGATCAGAACCAAAATGTCTTGGATGACTGGCAATAAGACAAATGGCTTAATTTCAGGGCTGACATCAGCCAGTACTCAAATCTGAGACTCCCCACCTCTGCTGAGGTTCAGGTATTTCAGGACTGAGCTCTCTGCTGGGATGATGCACCTGCATCTTTGTAGTGCAAGGCACAGCACGGCTCTGTTTAGCTGCTCGGTGTGCAGCCGGTTGGGCCCTGACTGCACCACAAATACCTTTGGCTAGCACCCAAGCACCTTAAAAGCCCTTTGCAGCTCCCTGTACCAACAACCTGCACCTGGGTTGCTTTAAAGGATGAATACCACTGGCGCAGTTTCAAAGCATCTTACTGACCATAAGGCTTGTGAGCAGAGCGAGGCACTTTGGCACCTATAGTCTTAAAACTGCACACAGAAAGATGGTGAGCAATAAGCAGCGAAGGTTTCAGTGACAAGGAAGGAGTTACTACATTGCTCCAAGCAGGCAAGGAGGGACCTGCAACACTGAGGCCTCAACCCTATCAGCCCTTTTATTGCCCGTCCCCATATACCTCGGACAGATGTGGGGGATGCCTGGGTAATCTGAGCCCTCTGGCATGGCCAGAGCCATGGCATGATGCAAGGATCCTTTAAAGCAGTTGGTACCATTCAGGAAGGGAAGGTCCTGAGCTCGTAGGTCATGCATATGTACATATACATTATTTATACCCTCCACGTGACAGCTGCTGGCTCTATCTACAGACTCTCTCCACTGATGCCTCTCTCTGAGTCATGGCTGCGTAAAGCTCCTTGACAGGCCTGGAGGATAAGAGATGTGGTAAAAACCCAAACATGAGTATTGCATCAAAGGTACAGTGATTATCAGAGCGCAGATAAATAACGGCTTCCTCACAATTTTGGGGGTGGAGGGAGCACTAGGGCTGTCTAGCCACCCTCCTGGAGCTTTCTTCATGGCGGGGGTGGCAGCAGTGCAGGGTCCAGACCCAGGTACACAGTGTGTCTGTGCTTGTGGCTCCAGCACCAGTCCCAGATGCGTCATTGGGGTGCATTGAGGGTGTCTATCCACGCTGATGGCAGAGGAGCTGGGGAGCTCAGCAAGGAGCTGGTGGGTGGACTTGAGTAGGATTTCTCCTGCATGGAGAGTTCTGACAGTCTTCCACACATGCATGGCTGTGTAAGTCACTCCTGGTTTGGCTGACTCTCAGGACAAAGCCTCATGTGAAACTGTTAGAGGATGTTGAACACAAAAGGTGGGAGATTGCCCCACGTGTCCTCTCGGATGGGCTGTGGCAAGCCAGAGCCTGTGGTGCTATGCAGTGCAAAATGAAAAGGGGTGGCCGGGACCATACCAGCAACCTGTCCTGCCACTGCATCTCCTCTCCTGATGTTTTTCTTTCTCTCATTACTGTCTTCCTTATTTTCCCCAGGACTTTGGCCTGCTCTGAAACTGCTGCTGCATCAGTTGCCCAAGATTCAGGAAGGATACGTGAGCATCCTGATGGACACAACAGCCGCTTCTGACAGCAGGTACTCCGCAATGCAACAAGCATTCACATTTACAGCCTAGATATTTCAACAAGCCCTTGAGGCTGGACAGGAGATTTTGCACCCAGATGACACTGGAGCCCAGCTCTGGAGGATAGCTGCATCCCCAGGAATCACTGCTCATGTACAGTCCCTCCCAGCACCACTGGGCTCCAAGGCCTGGGGACCAGCATGGGGTAAAGACTGCCCCATCCTACCCTCCTCTGGGAATAGGGAGAAGGAGCAAGAACCCTCACTTTCACAGTGGGTTTGCCAGCAGAGAAATCTGCTCCTTCCAACTCCACCTCTCTGCAGTCAGTGACTCCCCCCACCATGTATGACATCTTATTCTATAAGTGCAAAGCAATTTCCATTGAGGGTAGGGACACTGAAGCACAGAGAAAGTGGAGAATAATATCTCATCTTTCCTTAATCCCCACCATCCCAAAGGATCCTGGTGCCGTTTGCTTTACTTTATATATGTATGCACAGTTAATTAGCATTACCACAGAACTGCAGGTATTCTCAGACTTAGTAGAGGGAATATCTTGTAATAGGAGGGTAAGCAAATTGTTTCTGCTGTTTCTATTACAGCCAACTTTGATTATCCAGGGTAATGGGATAACAGGGACAAAGCAAAAACATGGATAACATGAAACCTATGCAAATTAAGCTAGAAAAAAAGTGATGCTGAGCGTAATGGAGGAAAGAAAGGTCAGCAATAATGATTAAGGAGCATGGAGATCCATGTGCTAGCACTGTCCTAAGCTCATAAATCCATACACAATGGCACTTGGGCACAGCAGTTTTGGAGCAAATCTATAGGGTCTGTCACTATGCAGGGGAAGCAAAGACATCCCCTGCACAGTCAAGCCAAGCTGCAGCAAGGGAGGCGAATTGCATTAAAGCTGAGCATTTCAAAGCCTCCATGTGAGGGATTTGTCATTAAAATGAATAAGATTTGGGCATTCAACCCACCTCCTCCCTACATGAGCAGGAAGAAGCCAAATTTAAAGGTCAGTGTCTTAATGGCTTTCGCTGCATATATACCAGGATAATTCCTCTCCAAACAGAAATCCAGCACCTGCTCGGCGAGCCAAAGCCACTGTTTGAAGGAGCACAATAAGAGCATCCATAGCTGAGGAGGTATAGGTATACAGACAGGTATAGCTTCTTCGTTAAAACAGGAGGGGAGAGGCTAAGAGGAGAGAAGAGCTGACTTCAACTGCATCTCCTTGCAATATGGCCCAAGTCGAGGAAAAGAAACAGCACTTGAGTTCCTCTGTAGTCTCCTGTCTCAGCAAAGACCAGATTCACTCTGCTCTGCCAAAGGGGATTTTCAAATCCTCAGCACCAATATCGTGGAGGCAGCTCTGAAAAATCACTGGTGGTGGGTGGATAAAAAGGGCACCAGTGGAGATGTGACAGAAAGAAGAGAGGGAGGCATCTTAGAGGAAGACGAACCTTCTTAATAGGTTTTATTGATTTAACCCAAAGAGAGAACAGTAGGGGGAAATTTATGCCATTTAAATGCAATCCAGCAATAAAAATAATCATTAGAGTCATAATCTCAATCTGTTAGCATTTTATGTAGAAATGAGCTTAATGGAAAATATTTTCCATGTAAACTATTTGCATTTACTTAGTATGAATGAGCCTCTTAAATATAACTCAATCATTATCACGGACTTTTTTTTAAGCGGTTGTTTTCAGTCCTCAGTTCTTTAAAGTGCCTGATGATTTGACAGCCCCTGTTGAGCCTGAGTGGGAGAAGCTGCTGCCTGCCCCCCATCCCCCCCCCCTGTGATCCAGTGTCCATATCCCTGTGGATATTCCTGTTTCCATACTGGAAATACATGTGGATTTCGATGACATTTAGAAACCACCACTCTTCACCCAAATGGTACTGAGATTTTGTGACCAGCTAAGCAGGCTGCATTGCTCACTCAGATCTTGGGACTTTTGATTGAGGAAAAGTAACTTTAGAGCATGTTTCCAGGCCCTTCATCTTCCAGAAGAAGTGAGAACCACCTGACAATCTTTGTTAGCTTTCCCTCTTGTAAAGAGGAGGAAAATGTGGGGTTTTTTCATTGTTGAGGAGCTGCAGCCGCTGGCAGTGAAGATGCTGAGCCCGCAGCCTGGGCGGGTTGCCCTTTCCCAGCACAGGAGGGGAAATCGAATGTGTCCATCTGCATCTCAGAAGGAGCTTTTCTGGCCAGTCCCTTGTCCCCAAGATCAGCCCCAGCGGGGACATGGTGCTGCCCACGTGCAGATGCTCAGGGGAGGTCACCATCCCTGTGACTCCCATGCCACGCGCATCTCAGCCACAAAGAAAGAAATAAATACCCTCTTCTGCCTGGGGACACCTTTTAATCTTCTTGCTAGATTTTCATACACTAGTCCAGAGCCTCAGCTGGGCCAGGCATGATCTCATTTAGCATTCCATCCACAGGGCTGCTATTTTGTGCCACGTGCTGGTAGGGGTTGGGGCCACTCTCATTCATGGCACCAGGAGGTTTCCACCACCCTGCAGCAGCCCATACCCTGCCCCAGAAGGGAAAACATCCCATGGAGGTGGCCACCTGGACCAGCATCCCCAGTGCTGGGAAGCTGACGAGCCCCTTGCGCACTCGCTGGTGGCAGGACACTTGCAGGCAGCAGATGCCGGAGCAGTGGCTCTCCAGGGGCCAGGCAGCTGCCAGGGTCGTGTGCCAGGGGCTGTACCTGCAGAAGCCACCGCAGCTCCTCGAGCGGGTCTGGCCCCACATCCACAGAGTGGGGAGCTGATCCAGCCCCTGATGCACTGCTCATCGCCAGGTCTCCAAACGCACGCCGGACCTCACGCTGCGCGGGTAATTCAGGCTCGCAAGGGGGTTATTACAATCCATTCAAAGCTAATGTCAGCTATTTTGGTGTTAATGTCAGTGGCTGAGAGGCACAGCAGGAGCAGGGGGAGAAGGACTTTGATTTCCCCACTTTCATTTCCAAGCAGGGTGGGCTTGGTGGGCAGCAGAGGGAGATGGGGAGAGGTGGCGGGTGAGAGCCCGTGGTGCCACATCTCACATCGCAGATGGTGCGGTTCGCAGTTTAATCCCACCAACCAAACATTTCACTTGACAGCATCTATCCCTTGCCGGCTGTCAGAGGCAGGTTAGCTGCCAGGATCCCAGCAGGTGAGTCTGCCTGAGTGCTCAGCTCCAGCACGGCATCTGGAAAGGGGCTGACGGTGCTGCTCTGCACCAGTCTCCATCGGGTCTGGCAGGTGGGATTGGACGTTGCACCCAGGCACTTCCCATCAGGTGCATTTGGGGGTTCAAACCTCTTCCCCCGAGTTCAACCTTGGGTCTGCGCTGCAGCCCCTCAAACCCGCTGGGGGTGAAAGCAGGGCTGGAATTTGCTCACATCAGTCAGGTGAGTCCAAACTAGCCCCTGGATTTTGAAAAAAGCCGGGTAATTTCAGGATGTGGTTACCATCACTCAGGCTAAGATAAGAGTAATCGGAGCTTCAGGCCATAAGCCGATTCCTTGTGAGTCTCAGGAAGGAATTAGCCCCATCTCCTCCGCCCTGTGCTGCCCAGCAGCGTTTGCACACATGGGCGCACACCTGGCAGGAGGCTGAGCCGTGGGGACACGCACGTCCCAACATTTGCCAGAGACAAGGTGACAAGGCCCGTGTGCAGGCAGTGGAGAAGTCCCATGGACATAAGAAGGCGCATGGAGAGCACAGAAAATCTGCTCTGGCCATGGTCTGCAGGGCAGGTATTGCCCTACCTCCTTACACAGGCATGGCAGGGCTGGGACCTTCCCCGGGAGGTCCACACCCTGTTTCTCCCCTGGTTTCGGCATCTGTTTGCAGCAGGGATTCCTTCATGCTGGCTGAGAAATGCATTGCAGTCTCTTAATAGTTCAACCTGGCTGGAAGCTTTTCCTCGTATATAAATACTATGTGTATAACAGTGGCCTCATTTCATACTATGGAAGTGCATCAGATGCAGCTAAACATACTGAATATGGCTTAAATGATCCAAATTTAACATTTAGTTATGTAGTCTGAAGATTTCATTGAGTTTTTAGGTCAGAAGGCACTGTAACTGTAGTCTGACCTCCTGGATAGTGAATTTTACCCAGAGATTTAAAGCAAGTCTGACCATTAAGCTTCATCCTTCTGACAGACAGAAATTAGCCTGGTTCATAAGCAAGAGGGGCAGTTGCTGGAGGCAGATTGATCACAAGTCACCCGAATACCAAAGACCAACATGTTCACCAGCATCTCTGAAGAGCAGCAGGCCCTGGCTGATGATACTGCCACAAACCAGGTTATTTTGCTTTAGTTTGTCTGATTTGTGAAATGAAGGTAACAGTTTTGAGGTCAAAGCTAGTATTCAAAAGCAAGACTGGTTCTGCCGTTTTCACCTAGAAAAGTGCTGCTATTCAAACCCCAACAGTATTAGAGAAAAATGAAACTCTAGGTCAGCTAGATGGGTCAATGAGGTGGTTTAGGATGATAGGAGATGCCAGCAGACCCAAGTCCCATCCCATGTCCCTGCCCACCTGCCCCAGTGCTGGGATGGCCGGGTGAGAGGGGCCAGAGCGGTAGGAAGGAGCTGTGTCTCCCTGCGGCCAGCATCTCATGCCACGTGGCAGGTTACCAAGCAGCTGAGAGTGGGCAATGATTTCTTTTGCCAGTTTTCTAATCTATCTAATGAGCAAGAAAATAAATCAAGCTGACAGTCACCCAGGTGGTTTTGAGCCTCGGCTCCTCACAGTCCCCTTGTTCTTCCAGCCCATTTTATAACAGGGTTATAACCCGAGGACACAGCAATAACTCCTGCTATAATCTTTTCTTTACTAACGTCACTTAGCAGATGGAGTCATTTAGAGGTGCTCACGTTTAAATGAGTGGCTTGCCCTGAAAGGGACAGAGCTGGGGCTGCTGGCAAGGTTTTCAGGATCGTTAGCCTAGAAAATGCTTAGCAGGGGAAGCAGTTGGCAGGCAGACTTCACGGACATGGCACCATTGTCCTCTGCCAGCAAAATTACAAGGCTGAAATCCTGGAGCTGGATGGGGCCAAACTGTTCACAGCAAACAATTTAATTGATGAATTAAATTAATTGCCCAGGAGGATGATTTTTAGTCATCTGCTCATTGCATGAAGCTGCTTGGAGAAGGGTCCGCACAGTACGGTGTCGCCAGCTACCTGCTCACACCAGGGATGGCCTGCCCGGGGCTCCCCATCATGTGGATCTCCACCAGAGTCACCTGGGCACCTGCTCCCTGAGTGAGCAACCCAGTGCTGCCAGCACAGCTACCTCCAAGCTTGCCAATCCAAAGTTGTTACGCTTCCCTACAAATGTTACTGCTCTTAAGCCTTTGTGGCTAGACCACTGATGGGACCATGTAGAAGATCTCAGCATTGGCTCTTTGAAAGGGAGCCTGTACAATGTAAAGAGCAGCCTCAAATTGAACAGCAACACCTACTAGTCAGCTTCTGCAAGAAATTCAGTGACAATCTCAGAGGATTCTCCTCTCCAGCTCCCTGACCCCCTGCACAATGATGCATGGGCTACCTTCATAAGCTCCTTTAATTTGGTCTAAGTAAATTAGCTCTCCAGCTCTTCCAAGGAGAATAGCCATGAAAATGTACATTGAGATGAATGCTTGCAATTGTTGAAAATACCTCTTGTTTGTGAAAAGGCTTCTGAGAAATGAATAGAAGGGGCAATAATTATCAAAGAAGGGGGAAATATTGTTCATGCTGGCTGGGCAGCGTTTGACCCAGATCTTGCAGAGGCTGGGGAGAAGGAGGAAGGAGGCAGGGAGCTGAGACATTAATGGCAATCATTGTTCTGTGGGGAGCAATATCTCACAGTGTCCATGGAGACCAACCCCAAATTATTCAGCCTAATAGTTCTCAAAACAAACTCTTATTCTGCTTCTTTGTGGCAGACATGAAGCTTTCTCTGCAAGTTCCATTTTACATCTTTGGTAACTCAGTACTGGATGGTATAACGCTCAATTGTGAAAACCCTGCAGGAGCCTTTGATGCAAGCATCTTAGAGATGCAGGGCTTATCAGCTCAAATAACACAACTGTCTTTTATCCTTTGTGTCCCAAGCCTGCTGTTTTGGCACTTATATTTGTAATTCATTGCCTGGCTCTGGGTCTGGATCCATCAGGACAGGCAACGCTGTCTATCTGTCTGCATTGCTGAGATATTTGTGTCTGCCTGAAGGGACCTGAGCACCTAAGCTCTGCTTATCTTCAATGATGCTTAGGTTCCTAATTGGTTAAAAGTCACTTTGGAAAGGGGTCTTAAGAGCTGTGGACTTGTAGATGCTTTCAAAATGACTACCCACAGGCCAGGCTGTCCATCTTTTCCTCCCTCCCATCAAGGACCGTATCCTCTTGGTCCCGTCTGGCCTTCAGAGATGCCCGTGCACCTCCAGCACTGCTGTTCCTCCCTTGTAGACCAGCTCCAGCCCGTGGATCTGCACACCTTTCACCAGCACTACATTTTCTTCAAAAAAGGACAAATGAGGTGGAAGAAGAAAAGGTGAAAACATGATAATAGCTGTGGGAAAAGGCCACTGCTTATAGACTTGACAATGCTGGAAATGGAGGCTCAGAGAAAAGTTTTTCTCCAAAAATTACTCTTTTCAATCTCAACAGCACACTGAAAAGAAGTTTAAGCACACTTTTTAACACCTTTTGTACTCAAATTCCAAATTCACCTGTCTACCCAAGCAATAACAGAAATAATCTTTTTTTATCCAGCTGCACATTTTGCTATAAAAATTTGTTTCCATTAAACTATTCCCTTTTGTCCTCTGAAAAAGCATATGTTAAATAATAACAGTGTAAAAAAAAAATTATATACTACCCAAAAAACTCAACCCTGTTGACTGTGCACTTCTATACAAAAGTTATCTCTTTCTTTCGACAGATTGATGAAAACCCTTTTCATAATGTCAAGGTGGAGATGAGAAAGAGGGAGAAAATTTCTGAGTGCCCAGCACAGCTAGTCATTTCAACAGGAAACACAGGGAAAACTCTGGTCTTAGAAAACTAAGTTACAGCACCAACATGAACCTGATGTTCTCTTCCTGCTTTGTAAAACACAATTTTGTAGAAGTTGGGATAGAGGCACACATTGCACTTCTCATCTTGGGGAAAAAAATGCACTTTTTCCATATTCCTTAAATCTTAACAGGAGTTATTACTTGAATCTTAACAGAAAAATACGAATTCAACATTAAAAAAATAAAAATAAAAATTATAACCATGATACCACATGCTTTACATGCTACCACACTTTAGGGAATGCAGCAGCCGCAGCTCAGCCATTCAGGGTTTCCCCAGGAAGGTCCACACTTGGCCAGAACTCAGAGAAGGGCCACCAGAAATCACCCCAAGAATAGCAATATAAAAAACACAACCCTGGATCTCTATCCATGTCTGCACCAAACTCTTCCCTCTTGGAAATTAATGTCATGAGGCTCCCCTTCGTGATCTCCTCCCAGGGAGGCTTTCCAGGTACTTGAACCCTCCCCAGAGAGACTTGCTCCATCCACGCGATTCCCGTTGGCTCTCTCCCATGGCCAACTGTCTCACACCAGCTACTTCCCTCACTCTGGAGATGCAATCGACAAGGTCACCCCTTACCTTTGCACCTATGTGTCGCTGCTGGTTCCTGCTACGGTCATGAATGTCTCCTAGTTGTTGTCTGCAGGGCTGGGAGGCACACCGGACACAGCATTCAGGATCCCACAAGATGGTCACCAAGCCCCGTAGTTGAACTGCAAGGAAAAATAAGAAAATATAAGAAAGAGTTTCATCAGGGGGTATAAAAGATTGATTGACGGCTTGCTTAACATAAAGCCATCCCAGGGAGAGCACGGCTCCTCAAGTCATGGATCAGACACAGAGATGCAGGGACCAGACATGAATGGGAAGAGGACTAAGGGGAAGTCCAAATGAGATCAGCTGCTCAACACAGTAACTAAAAGGGAAAAGAAATCCACTTGCCAGCAGAGGCGTGACCATAAGAAATGCTGGAAGGGGAGCTGGGACTGAAGTAAGAAGAATGGGATAAATGCCAGACGGGGACTGAAAGAGATGCAGGGAAGACGGATGGCTCTCAGTATGCACAGGGCAGATGATACAAGACAGACATCAGTGCAGAGCTCCTGGAGGAGTGAGGAGCCACTGCCACCATCAGCACCAGCCACCCAGCACAGACAGATTTTAATAAGCTTAATAATCATCCTTACACCTGGGGATTGGTCTCATAAATATGTTTTTAAATCTTAAGTGTGATTTTATTGTCCTCATTGGTCACTTCCAACCCCTTGACTGACTGGTTTTCTTTTACTTTTGGATGCCTGGCTGGCCAGGGCTCTCTATGCTTACCATTGCTGTCAAGCTCCTGCTCACCTGTGATGTGAGACAACCAGTATAGCAAGAAGAAGTGACACTGATTGTAACAGTACTCATCTTTGTGATATTCAATGTCTTGTTTTATTATCATCAACATAATAGCAATAATAGCAATATTAGTGACAACCATTTTATTATTCCTCCTGTTAGTAATATTCAGACATGACCTAAGAGGTATTTCAGAAAGACAACACAAATCCAGTGCAAGATCTAGAAGAACAGGGTAGTTAATTAAATGTCAGAGTGATGGACAGAGCTGGGACAAGCCTAGAACAATATTAGAGAGCTGGACAACCTCTGACAAGCGCTGGGAGATGGATGGATCTGGGACACGTCCCAGACCTCTCCCCCAGCGGAGGAAAACCCTCCTACCTACACATATCTTTAAACACAACATTGCTCCTGCTCTGTCCATCACTCATTGACAGTCATTTCATTGACTTATGCAGGTGAGGAAATTTTCTGGAGAAATCTGCTTTCCAAGCCATGTCACCAATCACAGTCTGATCTGGTGACATTTTATTACTTCCAAATGGTGCAAAGAAAATAAAGAGCCCCATCGAAAATGACAGCATCTTAAACGTGTTTTTTAACCAGCATATGTGTGAACTCACAGCAGGTAGGATTGTTTCCGCAAAAGATTTCTTTTCCTTTTTCCAAACTAGATATTCATAACAGAGGCAGGAGGACAGTGAAGGGGGAGAGAGAATGGCAGCCAGAGGGTGTTGCAAAACTCCAAGAGTAAATATTACAGAACAAAAGCAAGCCTGTGACAGATACCGGGCAATCTGTAAGTCATCAGGAGAGTGGAGAGCATAATAGACTAATCAATCAGGTAGACAAGGGTGAGAAGTGTCACGGGGAGGCAATAGGCACTTGGAGGTCAGTTATGAAATATAATCTCTAAATTGGAAGGAGAAGGACTGTAGTGCAAGAACAATGACAGGTATTTGAATGCAGGTAGGCGAATGTTGGATTGGTGATTTCCAGGAGAGTGAATGTCAGATGAGAATATTATGGGGGTAAGAAAAAAATAACCTGGTATTTTAGAGTCGGGCACATATTCTGTAAAGTGAAAGGCTGAACTGGCAAGACTTAAAAGTGTAGCTGCATTTCAGAAAGTGCTGTTGAGAAACAGACGGTGGGGCTCCCTGTTGCTTGTTCCTCTGCGTTTCCAGACAAAGTTTGTCAGGTTAGAAGCAAAAACAGTGATGCTTTTCCTAAGCATAAGTCCTGCAAATACCACCTGGGATCTGAAAGCCAAGCCAGATCCTTTCTAGCTTGTGCTTTCTCATCAGTGATCCTGGCATGTGTAATCTCTAATCTAGTTAGCTAAGATGCAGGGAAGTTGCATGCTGCTGTGCATGAGAAGATGAGGATTCTTCTACAGAGAAAGTGGGAGTCAATAAGGCACAACTCGCTCTCCATTAGCTATCTGAGCTGCACAGCGACAACAAAAATCCAGGCAGCATCATTTACCTCTCTTCCTAAGCTAGAGCAGGTATAATACCATTACACCCAAAGAAAAGCCTGACTTAACATGAAGCCATTTCTACCGACACTTTTTTGACCTTCAGTGGATACTACAAAGGTGTCACACAGTCCTTCTAACAACAGGCAGACCCAAGCAACTAGAGCTGAATGAACAATTCGTAACGAATAAGCGGTTTGGCAAACTTCATCTCATTTTATGTGTACGAAATTTTCACACGCAGATTGCAAAGTTCTCATGCTTCTTTGCTGATAGAAATAACTTGCCATTTTTTACCCTGAGCAAATAGCACCATAAAAGTTCACTGAAAACAATCCATATTCAAAACATAGGCTGCGCTGATGGGTTATGCCAGCCATGTGGTGCTGCTTCAGCTCCTCCATTGGGTGAGGGACTGGAGCGGCTCCAAGAACTGAAAATCAGAACTGTTACCTCTCTCATTTGAAATTCCCCTTTACGAAACCTGTCAGCCTTAGAGCACATTCACTGGACCGAATATCAGCCATGGATACGGGTAACGCGGGAACAGAGCCAGCTGTGATCCCTCTACAGCTGATGGAGTGGGCCAGGTATCTTCAGAGGCCTCTGGAGAGGTGAACACCAAAGACATGTTGGAGAACCTAGAGACCTTAAGACAAAGAGCTTGATTTCCTTAAAACAACATGCTTAACTCTCCATGCCCAGCACTGGCCAGGGTGGGCCAGATCCTGCAGAGGAAGGGGCACCAGTTTGCAGCCCAGGAGGTGGCATGCTGCTTGTGTGAGGCTGGACCAAGGGCCAGCAGCCGACCTGCCTGGTTGCTAATGAAGCCGAGAACAATGTGTGCTCTAACGGACTGAGACACGCAGGGAGATAAGAGAGTGCAGGGCAATAAATCAGGCTTTCAAAGCAGAGCATATTAGGAGATCAATGGGACAGATATTAGACCAAAGAAGCAAGCACTGGAGAGACAGGAGCAATTCTGTTCCTCCTCCTTCCCCTCGTTGCTAAGGAATTTTTTTTTCCTTTTAATAACATCCTCATTGTTTTTAAATGAGCAGCAAAGCCAGTGGGTTCCACGTGGCATTAGCAATGTGTTTGTGAAAGGGAAAGCGACTGGCTCCTAGCAGGATTTGATAAAAGCCTCTCCAAGCTCTGAGTGATTTACAGCTCGGGAAAACAAACACGGACTGATACAAATGCAGAGAGAGGCAAAGACAGCACCGACATCCAGGTACACTCAATTACCAATTCATCAGCCCAAGTGAACTTGAAGGGCTTTTCAAACTCTACAGGGCTCTAAATTAAAGGAAATCTTTAGATGGATAGCACACTGTGATAGGAGGAGAAGACGACTAATTTGTTGATCTTCAGCTTGGGAGCCCTTGCCTTTTGCGGGCAAAAGACCACGGGTGAGGTGTGGGGGAGGGGCGAGGCAGCAGCTCCCACTCCCCACGTGAGACTGGGGAAAGGACAAAGCGTTGGGATGCCCTTCGCACGTGCTGCTGCAAAGCTGCCGGCACACACCTCTCCCTCCCTCCCGCCCTCCTCACTGTGCCATGCCCCATTCCCCAAATGGCCTTTTTTTCCTGTCTCTACTAGAAACTCTGCTTTCACCTGCCCTGGAGGTATTTATGGCAAAGCTGTGAAAATAACTGATTTTTTAGATCATTTGCTGAACTAAAAAAAATGGAGGAAAAAAATCACTGCACAATGACCTCAAATTGGAATTGCCCAGGCTCTCCACAGTAAAATAGATATAGAAAAAAAAATATATCTATGGTCAACCAGTTGTTTAATTCAATCTGAAACTAACTCACAAGGAATGTAATTTTTCCCTCCATTCCCTGCCTAGAAACCCATTTTTTCTCAAGAAGAGATGATTTACAGCTTCCCAGCTCCACGCTCAGTGTCACTGACACCGACACGGTGTTTGACGTCTTCCCCCACTGTATGAAGCTCCTCAGCAGTGGGGGACAGGGCCCTTCAGTGCTATTGTGATAAAAGCTCAGAGGCAGCTGGGGGTAGCGACAGCATTGCAGGAACAGAGGGAGTCCAGCCGCTGAGAGACTGCAGGAAAACTCTTTGCGAATTGTTCATGCAAAAACTGTATTCATTTTGGTGTCTAATTGATATCTTGGGGAAATCGCATCTTTGGAAAAGACAGCGCATCCTCCCCAGACTCTGTCTGAGTTTGCTCGGGTGTGGTGCCCCACGCTGCCTGTGCCTGTCTGAGTTTGCTCGGGTGTGGTGCCCCACGCTGCCTGTGCTGATGGAGTGACTTGCTGCCCCCAAGGCTGCAGTGCTGACCCCGTCCCGCTGCCCCACGTCCTTATCACAGAATCACAGAATGGCAGGGGTTGGAAGCGACCTCTGGAGATCATCCAGTCCAACCCCTGCTAAAGCAGGTTCACCTACAGCAGGTCATACAGGACTGCATCCAGGCAGGTTTTGTATATCTCCAGAAAAGGAGACTCCACAACCTCCCTGGGCAGCCTGTTCCAGTGCTGTGTCACTCTCAGAGTAAGGAAGCTTTTATTCATGTTCAGGTGGAATTTCCTGTGCTCCAGTTTGTGCCTGTTGCTCCTCATCCTGGCACTGGGCACCAGTGAAAAGAGCCCAGCCTCATCCTCTTGACACCCACCCTTTAGATATTTATAAGTGTTGATAAGGTCCCCTCTCAGTCTTCTCCAGACTAAAGAGCCCCAGGTCTCTTAGCCCTTCCTTGTAAGAGAGATGCTCCAGTCCCCTCATTATCTTCGTGGCCCTCCGCTGGGCTCTCTCCAGCAGTTCCCTGTCTCTCTTGAACTGGGGAGCCCAGAACTGAACGCAGTACTCCAGATGTGGCCTCACCAGGGCACAGTAGAGGGGGAGGAGAACCTCCCTCGACCTGTGGGCCACACTCAATGCACCCCAGGATACCATTGGCCTTCTTGACCACAAGGGCACATTGCTGGCTCATGGACAACTTGTTGTCTACCAGAACTCCCAGGTCCTTCTCGCAGAGCTGCTCTCCAGCAGGTCAACCCCTAACCTGTGCTGTACTTGCCCTTATTGAACTTCATTAGGTTCCTCTCTGCCCAACTTTCTAGCCTGTCTAGATCTCGCTGAATGGCAGCACAGCCTTCTGGTGTGTCAGCCACTCCTCCCAGCTTTGTAACATCAGCAAACCTGCTGAGGGTACACTCTGTCCCTTCATCCAGGTCATTGATGAATATATTGAACAAGACCAGACCCAGTACTGACCCCTGGGGAACACCACTGGTTACAGGCCTCCAGCTGGACCCAGCACCACTGATCACAAACCCTTTGAGCTCTGTCCTTCAGCCAGTTCTCAATCCACCTCACTGTCCACTCATCTATCCCACACTTTCTAAGTTTACCTTTGAGGATGCGAAGGGAGACAGTGTCAAAAGCCTTGCTGAAGTTGAGGTAGGCAACATCCACTGCTCTATCCTCATCCACCCAGCCAGTCATGCCATCATAGAAGGCTATGAGATTGGTCAAGCAGGATTTCCCCTTGGTGAATGCAACTGACTACTCCTGATAACCTTCTTTTCCTCCACATGTTTAGAGATGCCATCTAGAATGAGCTGTTCCATCACCTTTCCAGGGACAGAGGTGAGGCTGACTGGCCTGTAGTTTACTGGGTCCTCCTTCTTGCACTTTTTAAAGATTGGAGTGACACTGGCTTTCCTCCAGTCCTCAGTCCTCTCCTGTCCTCTATGACCTTTCAGGGATGATGGAGAGCAGCTTAGTAATAGCATCTGCCAGCTCCCTCAGCACCCGCGGGTGCATCCCATTGGGGCCCAGGGATTTGTGAGTACTTAGCTTGCCTAAAAGATCCCTAACCCAATCCTCCTTGACCAAGTGAGAGTCTTCCATTCTCCGGACTTCTTCCCCTAACCCAAGGGTCTGGGATTCCTGAAGGCCAGCCTTAGCAGTAAAGGCTGAGGCAAAGGCGGCATTCAGTAACTCCACCTTCTCCGTATCCTCCATCACCATATATCCCGCTGGTTTGGAGAGCTGAACCAGCATGAGAGCCTGAGGGCGGCTGGAAGGGCGGGTCCTGAGCTCAGCCACCTCTCAAACCTTTGGCAGAGAGGAGGTTTTGGAGAATTTTGCACCAAGAGATGAAGGATTGCTGCGCCAGCCTCCGGTCTCCACTCAGGGGTAAGGACTGCCCACATCACTATGGCAGCTGCCAGCACCATCCCTCCTCCTGCCAGAAGGAGCATTGAGCCCTTAATTTCCAACTGGATATCAGCCCTCCTCCCTCCTTTTTCCTTAGGCCTCCTCCAAAGACAGCAGCCATCGCTCACACATGCAGCTCCAAGGCTGGCTCTGAACTATTTAAAAGCACAGCAGGTATTTTAATTATTCACAGCAAGCGAGCCTTGCTTGCTAACGACTCTCTGAAGCTGTCATAGCTAGCACAGGGTGGAGAAGAGCCCTGCCAGGCAGCTTCCCATGGCCTGGCCTCAGGGCAAAGCTTGGGTCTGCAGAACAGCCACAATCAGGTGTTGTTACTGAGGGCAGAGGCGGCACAGGGACACTTGAGTGAGGACAACCCTGGCAGATCTGCCCAGTCCCATGCACACTATTTTGCTCACCCAACCCATCATCCAACCGCCTGCCCAGCCCACCCTGCGGCCATTGTTAGAGCAACTCACGTGCTCCAGGCCTGGAGTATCTGCTGAATGTTCTGCTATTGCTGCAAGCTGCTGTGCCTCATGCTGATAGATTAGATCTCATAATATTTTAAGGGTGCTGGAATTACCAAGATGCAAGGAAATAGAGGGGTACTTATACAGCACAGCTGGGCGGCTTCAGATGAAGACAATAGTGGGAATGACATACATCCTTGCTGCCTTGAGCTGCTCCCAGGGTTATATGCAAATAAAATGTCTCTACTTGCTTCTTCCTTCCTGGTACCATCAAAAAGATTTGCTGGGATAGCATCTGCTCTTCTGACCCACATCCCTCCCTGGGGCCTGCGACTGGGGGCTCGAGGCAGAACAACGTAATCTTTTGCAAGGGGAAGTAGGTGCAGAAAGAAGGATGGCATCCTACCTTCATGGCTGGAAGAAAGACAGCTCGTGTTAAAGGGTGCCAGGCTTGCACCAGGCTCATGGAGGCTGTTCTTAGCTCTGGAGCACAAGTGAGGAGCAGAGACAGGCATCCCACCTGCAGAAGAATCAGGGCTCCTTCATTTTGACTCCACTGAGTCTCAGTTAAACATATGCTTTCTTTTCTGGACCTCAGGATTTCTATCTGAGGTTGTTCCTTTCACTTGGAGGTTGCTCTTGGTTATTTGTCTTATTTCTGATAACTATTAAGTGGCTTTCCTGCCCTGCTTTTGCTCACCATTGCCTCAGTGTCAATTTGGAGGGTTTCCAAGAATATTCAGGATCTGCTTTCCCTTGCCTCTATGTGAGCAAGAGCCTCATCATGGATAACCCTGAGCTTCAGGACTCTTCTCTAGCAGTAACACACCATGGGCAAAGCCTGCGAGCAGAGAGCACCCCACAAAAGCACATCCCCTGGCTGCAGAGCTGGGGTCTTCAAGCCTCCTGGACCATCAGAGCCAGCCCCTCTCTTTTTAACCTATGTGGTTTTTAATGCTGATTTCCACCACGTGCCCAATTTGAAGCTTTAATAATGAACAACTGCTTTCTTCCTTTCCTTCTGATTTCATATTCATGAGTCAGGGTTTCCTGGCACTAAACGTAAATGCTAAACGGAAATCGCTGCACAGTGACATGTCTGTGTAGCTTCACTGTCCATTTATTTGCCTTTTCAAAGAGCTGCTGTGTTAAGCAAACATCTCTGCCTGGATCCTATCTGGAGGAGTTTGTCTGGTACAGCATGGTGCCTGCTGGGGTGGGGGAAGCGACTCTGTGTGATGGTGTCTCATAGCTCTGTTTTTGCTTCAGGGTATTTCTTGTACAATAGTTCAAGCTCGCTGAATACCTCAACCTTTTCTTGAATATTTGCTTGAATCTTGGCAGGCTGCGTTCAGAGCTGACACAGTGAGGACTGAAGCAGGGAACTCCCAGAGAGAAACACATCCATTGCTTTGGCTTGGACTCCACCAAGGGCTCCTGCAAGCAGCAGTGGGCAGATGTCTTGGCAAGGGAGGCAAAGAGACACCTGTAACATCACTGGGCAAATTATTTTTTCTGGCAACTAGAAAATTCACATACACACACACACAAAAAAAAACCAAAACTATTCCAGGATTCATCCAAACTTACTGCCCTCTCCCCAAAAAAAAGGGACAAAAGAAAACATTCCCTGTTCACCAAAAAGTTTCAGTATTTTCCTTGAAGACTATTCTTCCATGTCAAATTAATTTTTTAAAATGGCAAGAGCAAAAAAAAATCTAAAAGAAAAAACCAAAGGAACTAAATCTTCATGTATTTCACAGTGAACTAAAATGTTCTCCTCTGCAGAGCCACCAAAGGCGAGTAGTCTCTCCTCCTTCTAACTTGCCTGGGACAGAAGCTTTAGACACACAATCTAGCACCCTGAAGTCCCCACTCCAACAGCCCACCCTGCCCACAGAGCAACACATCTGCCCACCTCTGCCAACAAACCATGTTGTCCCATTGGAGACATCATCATCCTCACCTATCTGCTCTGCAATCAAACAGCAACAGATATCACCACCCTGGGAGCAAGGACAACCCTCTGGGGCTGAAGTCGGGCTGTGCTTGCCTCTGCTTACTGTCCGGTCTCTTTATGGAAACACCAGCTGACGGTGGCTTTGCTCTAAGATGTGGGCTGGAAAGCGGAGCAGTTGATGTTCAAGCACCCTGAGCTGCTCTGCCAGTTTTGCTCCTGTAACAGTCATCTCCATGGGGCAAGGTGGGCAGTGAGTAAATGCAACGGTGGATATGGCAGCTCTTGGCTTGTCCAGTGTGAGAGGTTTTACCTCCTTTCATCTGCCTCTGCTGCAGCCTTCTTCTCCGGGTCTCCATGGATGCACTGCAACTCCTTACGATCTTGTTACTCTATTGCCTTCTCCCTTTCCTTCTGCAGTCACCCATTGCCTTTCCCAGTCTGCCTTTCCCCAAACACTTTAACAAATAAGCTCATAGGAAGGCAAGAGCAAAGATGAGAGATGAAATCCAGACCATGAGAAATGGACTCACAAATGTGAGTGTTTCCAACTACCAGCTGAAGAGTTGTGCTCCTGCTCACGGAGGACATGCCGTGTGGCATGTGTTCAATCAAAGTAACCAATGGGGACCACATTTTGAATATTATCTACATGGAACAGACTCCTTGTGAGGAAATTATGCAGCAATATTTAATGGTGGCAATGATTCAGCAAGTAATAGAAAGAAATATTCCTCAAACAATCATCAACTTCTCATGGATAACTCCCAGATGGGACTGAGGGTAAAAACCTCTTCATTAAAAAGCTATACAGTTATGGTAAAACTGCCATATGTGTCTCATTGAGACAGAAGTCTGATTGTCAAAAGTGACTTCAGCTTGAAAGCTGCAGGGAAATCAGAAAACTACTTCACATTTGAACAGGGGTTTTGAAACCTGTCTTTAGGGACCTGAAAGCAAAGCCAGATCTCACACAGCTGAAGGTGTCTTACAGCTGGATGTCTAGGCTAAGGTAATTGTCTAGACTTCTTTTATCATCAGTGAACAGAGAGATACACACCAACCCCCAGAGAGTGAATCATTCTTCCTTAGACATCTATTTTTGGATGGGATGAATTACATTCTGGAGGTGTTGAACTTTCTCCACCAAATATGGAGGAGTCTAGATGATGAACTTAGCCTAGACACTTAACCTTTATATTGCTAAAACAGGCAGTACTTGACTGGTGAGAGCAACGCAAGGTGCAGCAATGCAGTGTCATAGCAATGGTAGGTTGAGAGCACTTGGCCAACACCTACAGTGAATAGACACAAGAGAATCAGTTCTCTCTGCAGGTAGGAGATGGATAAGGAGAAATTCTCTCTCCTCATCATAAGCATACACTGTGGTGGATCTCAATATTTAACTAAAACCTGAGGACACGCTGGTGCCTGATCATCTCACCTAATTCACTCATGTCATGCAAAAGGTATAGATTACATCCAATCCTTTCCAAACTGTGGCCTGAAACTTGTAATTTTGCAGTCCTGGGAGGAAAGCAGGGACTTGTCTCTCAACTGAGTGTAGCCTTTCAGAAAGATCAAGCCTTTTACCTAGCTTGGGTTTTCCTGAGATGAGCAGTCCCAAACTTCCAAAAATCAACAATTTAGTTCTGAAAAATCAGCAGTATTCCTGTACCCATCTTCCCAGTTTTGAGCTGCCATGTCTTGCAATTTTAAGGATTTGGTGACAACCTTGAGAGCTATTTTGTACACAAAGGCTCCATGTCTCAGTTTTGCCATAGTCCAGGACCAATGCTAATACCTACACCGTAAAAATAATCCCACTGTCTTCTAGAGGGCTTCTTGCTATAAGTCTTCCAGAAACCAATAAGATTATTTCTGCCATGAGTTCAGTGGGGGCCAATTTCAGTCTTCTCAGAAAAGCAAGATCTATACACCTCTTAGAGCCATCATGCCCAAACCTCTCCAGTTTCCATTCCTGCAACACACCATGGGCCAGGTTATCTGTGCAAAACCCAGGACTGGAGATGCAGGAACTCTACAGGAAAACTAGACATTCCAACTTCAAAGATCAACATGAGAAAATCAAATAGAAATAGGGAAATGAAAGGAAGGAAAAGGTACCAGAGGAAGGCCAGACTGCCGTCTATAAATAGTTTTCTAAAGGAAATGTTAGCAACTGGTTCTGAGTGGGGCAGCTAAATTATGAAAAGCACGTCAGGACCATTCTCCGAAGCCAACAACCAAGCAGGAAGACTGGGAATAAAATTCATGAGGCCAAAGAAAAAGATGGAGGATTTTTAACTACGCAGAGTTGTGAGCTTCAATTCACAAGCATAAAGATTTGTGCTCTTTCCTGGGGCGTACTACTGCCAGAAGCAGAATGCAGCTGAAGACAAAAAGCTGATGGCTGTAAGCCAAGGGGTTCCCTAGGGGCCAGGGAAATGCCTTGGAGACTTCAGTTCTCTATACCAATTGGCTTGCACCTGTCAGAAAAAAAAAAACAGTGTGTTCTCCTGACTCATCTGGAAAATCAAGATGGATCATACTCGTTTAAGAGGATGTTCATGGTGCTTCTGGGAATGTGTTCAAGACAGGATTGAGCAAGACCTTCAGTTCACGGTGCACTATCGAAAGTAGACACATGAAGTGTTCATCTACCTGTCTATCTAGGAACACACACCCATGCACGACACACGGGCTTCTCAGAGCCTAGTGATATAAATTAGACTCCTGTGGATTGAACAGGTTTACTTAATGTATGACAGTCCAGCAGGACAGATACAGCACTGATGGCTTTGTTTCTCCTTTTCAGCTTGGTTTGTCTTTTTCTGCCTGCTTCAGCCATTGAGTTACCTGGGACAAGTTTCTACAGCTGTGCCTCAATTTTCCTGTATTTAAAAACAGGCTAATATGACTGTGAAGTGTTGGAGATCTCTTAAGAAAAGACATTGCATGAGAGATTTTTCTATTTTAAATCCTGGAAAGTGCTAGCCAAATGCTAGTTCTTAAATACAGCTGGCGAATATATAAGGAAAACTGATTTCTGCAGAAGACGATATCATTTAACTGAAAAGTCAATTATCACCGTCCACATCAGCATTTAAATATTTGATCAAAAACAAAGATAACAGTATATTTTTGGTTCACTGATTGTTCACTGGAAAGCAGGGAAACCACAGCATTAGACTCTATTAAATACTGTGTTGACAGAGAACACAAATGTCAGTATGACCATCTCAGAATAGATATTTTAGAATATGTAAAATTAAATGACTCAAGATTACTCACGATGATATCTTACAAGAAGCAGCAAAAGCTCTTATTTCAGGAAAATTCTTGGAATTGTTAACAACGTAAAGAAAACACAGTTATAAAAAACCCTGCCTCCCTTGATAAAGAAATACAGGCTCCAAAGATTGAACACAGTAAGCCAAGAGCAAGAGAGAATATTAAAAAGTCTAACAGAAATCTCAGTACATAATAAAGGGAAAATGCAAAATCACAAATAAAAATGGCCAAAGGAGACTTCCATGAAAGGGGCAGTAAGATGAAAGAGTTTGGCTTTCCTTCTTACAAGGGAGTTTATATATATGTACAAAAATATGGAAATTTTTCAGAACAAACACAAAATTCACAGAATCAGAGAATCACAGAATGCCAGGGGTTGGAAGGGACCTCAAAAGATCATGTAGTTCATCCCCCCTGCCAGAGCAGGACCACCTAGAGCAGATCACACAGGAACGCATCCAGGCGGGTTTTGAATGTCTCCAAAGAAGGAGACTCCACCACCTCTCTGGGCAGCCTGTTCCAGGGCCCTCACAGTGAGAAAGTTTTTCCTTATGTTAATGTGGAACCTCCTGTGCTCCAGTTTGCACCCATTGCCCCTCATCCTGTCATTTGCCATCACCAAGAAGAGCCTGGCTCCATCCTCCTGACATGCCCTGTACGTACTCGTCAACATTAATGAGGTCACCCCTCAGTCTCCTCTTCAGATGTAGTTCAGTCAGGAAGAAGACAACACCCAAAAAAGCCCAACACTACAGCAGCATACCAATGGTCAAAGGGCTAAAAACCATTTAATTCCTGGCAAAGGCTGTGACCAGCTAGTTCTACAGTCAGGCAGTCCTGATCAGACATTAGTTCACTTTCTTACTGAAACTTCTCCTGACATGAACTAGTTCTGGTAAAATCACATTTTTAAAAGAATCAGAAATGTTTTGATAAATCAAACATTTAATTTTCAAGACTTCAGGAGAATTTTTCATTTCTATTTTTATCATACAATTAAATCTTCAAAGATTCATATCTAAATTACATTTAAATTAATCTGAAATATATTTTAATATTAATATTCTATTCAGAATGCAAACAAATGTCAGAATCTTATAATTTCCTGCAAGATACAAATTCTTCTATCATCTCATTGCTAAATCTTCAGGCTTTCCATGTATCTATTCCAGGACTTAGAATCATAAAAGCATAGAATCATAGAATGGTTTGGATTGGAAGAGACCTTAATGATCACCTAGTCCCAACCCCCCTGCCATGGGCAGGGACACCTTCCACCAGACCAGGTTGCTGAAAGCCCCATCCAGCCTGGTCTTGAGCACTGCCAGGGAGGGGGCAGCCACAGCTTCTCTGGGCAACCTGTGCCAGGGCCTCAACACCCTCAGAGTAAAGAATTTATTCATAATATCTAACCTAAATCTAATCCCTTTCAGTTTGAAACCGTTACCTCTCGTCCTACCACTACCCTACCTGATCAAGAGTCCCTCCCCACCTTTCCTGTAGCCCCCTTTAAGTACTGGAAGGTGCTCTAAGGTCTCCCCGGAGCCTTCTTTTCTCCAGGCTGAACAACCCCACCTCTCTCAGCCTGTCCTCACAGGGTGGGTGCTCCAGCCTCCTGATCATCTTTGTGGCCTCCTCTGGACCTGCTTGAGCAGGTCCATGTCGTTCTTACGCTGGGAGCCCCAGATCTGAATGCAGCACTGCAGGTAGGGTCTCGCCAGAGATGAATAGAGGGGGAGAATCCCCTCTCTCGACCTGCTGGCCACACTTCTTTTGATGAAGCCCAGGATATGGCTGGCTTTCTGGGCTGTGAGCGCACATTGCTGATTCACGTCCAGCTTTTCATCTACCAGCACCTGCAAGTCCTTCTCCGCAGGGCTGCTCTCAATCCACTTGTACTGAAACATAAGAAAAAGGCAGAATCTCGACAACCGTGAGGTATGTTGCTGTTATTCTAATGTGAAACAAAGGGAAAACTATAAGCAAGCATACCTTCGGCCCACAGAATCAGACCAAAATACGAGCATCAGGACTGTAGTCTGTTAAACACCCTTGGTGCACAGTGAACGTCATTCACCCAACCTAGGTGAAGAAATAGGAACTTAAAAATACTTTCAGGTACAGAAACAGCATCTGACTGTGTAGAGTGGCCATTCCTTGTGAACCTTCCTTTTTTTATCTCAGTTTGGTTTATATTTAGAAATGCTATAAATATCTTCTATTTATCAAATGAAATAATGTTTTGATAAATGATTCACTCATTTAATCTCCCCAAAAGAAAGCCTGCAGATAAGACTGTCTGTTTTCACTGCATCTGTTCATCTGGCAGAAGAAAATAATTTCAATGGAAATGTTGCAAAACCCAACCCTTTCTACCCAGATGCTGTATTTCCATATTTCTGATGCCAACCTGCCTGCAACTATTTCTTTAGATTTACATGAATTAACTAGTGTAGGACAGATACTGGACTACAAAGTAAGTATTCAAAAAAGTAACAATTGCTTTTGATGATGACTTTGGAAGCTCAAAACAAAAGCTGTAATCTCTTGTCCATATACAAAAATAAACATTAAACATTACGGGATGGGTTTAATACACCTAAAAGTTTCATCCCATGAGGTGCTTTTATATAAGTTTCAGAATGAAACTGCAATCTAGAACAAAGTATGCAGGTTCCAACTCGGCAGATAATGCAGCATTTGTAGGAACTTATTTCTTCCTGATATCTACTCATTTTGTGGATTACTTCTGCAACTATCCATAGCCATAACTTTACAGGCGCTTTTTTTTAATAATAAAACCTATTGAGTCAAGTCTAGTCCTTCACAACTGTTTTTAGAGCAAACTAGTATTAAGCTTCAAGTAAAAGTACTGACCAGAAGAACAATAGATACCTGAGATAGAAGTTAAGAATCATTTGCATTGAATCCAAACTGGAGACTCTTTCAACCTCTGTAGGTCATTTCATGACCATCAAGAAAAATCTGTAGTATGAGGTAACACCATAAGATAACGTCCTATTCTGTGCTGACCTGTACCAAATTGAGTTAATTGTACTGATACAAAGTTTGTACCAGGTATAGAGCAAGGGAAAATTAACTCTTTTGATCTCAGGGAATGTGCAAAAGATGCAACACAATATAATTTTCCACAACTATGATCCTTCTGTTTTCTCCTAAAGCACCTGATTATCAGGAAAACAGCCTAGAAGATTACACAAAGTACTACTTAGCATTTGTATGGTAATAAAAATTATATGGTGTAGACAGGGAGTTGGATTTTACCTATGATCTACTGAGCTGAAAAGACAGGTTCTAACTCTGCAGAAGTTTGATGGCAAGTATACAGTCTTCTGGAGCATGGTGGCAGGCAGGAGAGGAAAAGAAAAAAAATATTTGTCACTGGTTTTAGCATTACTGTTTTACAGCATCAAGTCTTAACTGCCGTCAAGATTTTTATAGACTTCAAGGAACAGATAATAAAAGACAAAACGCAGAAAAATAATTAAAACGAGTTACAATGAAGGGGTCCTTTTTGCCTATACCCCTTATCATGCAACTATACACCAACAAAATAATATTGTACTAAAACAAATGAACAGGAGAATTCTGCTGTCATCAGACAAAAACTACAGGTAAAATCCTTGCAAGGTCTGAATTAAAAAATAAGCCATCAAGATAAAAGCAACTGCTTTTCAAATGGACAGGCGAAAATGGATTGATATAACATGATTGAGTAGCTATTGCATATAATTTGATGGCAAATCTGTATGAAACTTAATATAGCGTCTATTTTGCCTCTTCCAGATTACGGTCTTGATGTTACTGGCTCGTGAGTAGTGCTGGAGAAACTGCAGTGGGGAAAGGAGCTTCCAACATGTAATTTGGTTTTGTCCTAAAATACAGACATATTGTCAGGAAATAGTAACTGTTACCAAAAATACTGCTGAAATGAAAAATACTGTGTTCTTTCCACTGGAAATAATCTTAGGAGAAGAAGATACCGAAATAGCCAAGACTAAAACACAAAGTCTCTGTGAGGAGAACACGCCTTGATTCAGCAAAACAGGTAAATATGTGCTTACATTAAGGGAGTTCTGCCCAGTTGAAATCACTCGTCTGTTACAATTTTAAGCATGTTTATGCTCCCTTGAAGTCAGTTGGATGCATAGTGGTCTGCTAAATTGGGAGGTATCCTTCACCCTCCCAGGGCAGTGTGGAAGCTATGGCACCAAGTATCGGGAAAACGGAGACCTGACAATGTAATACATCTCAAAAAACCCCTGAAGAGCTGTAAAACTCAACAACACCTTTTCCCTGCACAACAAACAGCATGAGAGGAGTAGAGGAATGGATTATTTAAGATGGGATTGAAGAGACTCGTAGCCTGCTAGTTTGCAGAGCTGATAACCCATGGGATGCTTTGGGTCTTTGCCTTGTCCTGGTGCCAGCGGAGGCGACCAGTCCCTCTCTGGGCCCTCCTAGACATGGAAAACTCAAGTGTAGGGGCAGAATTTAAGGAATCAGTTCTACTCCAACACATGAGCATGTGTAGCCTTGACACAATTTGAAGGTCCCACACTTTGTGTCATTCATATCTAAACTTCCACTGATGGCCTCCATGAGAAGTTCTTGGATGTGAGGTGCGTAGCAACTCTTATGCCTCAAGGCAGCAGTCTGCAACCCTTCCTCACACAAAAGGAGAACTACCCCCACTGTGACTCTTAGATCCAACAACAGGTTGTTAAATATTTACTTCAGAATCTGGATTTTCATTTTCAGCTGTTTGATCTTTTCTTTTTTTCCTCTTTACTCATTCTTGAGTATTTAGTCCCATCCCACAGCTCCTGAGTAGATGTGTTAAAAACACAGTACCATCCAGGGGTGGGATTTTCCAAAGCACTCAGCGTTGCCTGACTCTGTTCTCTTTGAAGTCAGTAGGAGTTTTATTATCAACTTCAATGGGAGCGGTTAAGCCAATGCTACATATTGTGAATGTGCATATTCATGAAGCAACCAGCATTTGCTAATGGTACTTGGATTCAAAGGGCTGATAAGATTTTAGCGAAAAAGGTACTTGAAAAAAACAAGTAGTTCCATGAGCACCAGAACTATGAAATCCTGCTTTCCTTGAGCTTGATTGACTCGGACACCCGAGAAGTTGCACGCGCTGATTGAAGTCCTTCCTGTGGGTGGGGTGCCGAGATGCATGCTCACTCCCAAATGGATTCGCCAGCATCAGATAAAGGCTCGGCACAACATGGCAGCTTTTTCCTTAGTAGAAGTAGGGCATCTCTCTTCTACCTCTGCCTGTCTGCTCAAACCTTGAGGGAACTTGCTATTTTTGAGACTGCTACCCTCTATCAAATTCAGTTGGAGTTGGATAATGCACTTAAAAGTTGCTAGGCATATACACACAGGTATGCACACATTCCATGTGAGCATGAAATCCCCATTTTTGCAGGAAGTCATGTTAAGGCCTCTCAGAATCAAGTTTCGAGGGAGTGAAGAAGATGGATTCAGAGCAGCTGATCAGCAAATAGCCTCAGATGGATAAACCACAATCCTCCGAGAATCTCAGCTACAGAAAAGGTGCTAAGAGAGGGGCAATCCTTGAGGAAAGAAGATGAAGACAAGAACACGGTCCTTGAGAGGACTTAGGAAAATAGCTGCTGAGATAAAAAACCATTCCAGATAAGAAACTGCCATATATAAATGTCACAAATTTGCTCAAAGTGCTTTGAAGCATGCAGAGTTTTTGAGGAATGGAGGTGCTGCACTTCTAGAAAGACAAGCCATTTGAAAGCATCTTTGGCTGCACAAAGAAAACGAAGGGAAGCAGCAACAGTGACTAGTCCCTTTGGCATCTGGGCTAAAGCAGCCCAAGAGAAAGACAGAGAGAGTTGGATACAGTCCTCAAACTCCTTTCATATGGGAATCCAGACTCCCAGGAACAAAGCCCAGCAATGGACCTTCCCTGCCAAGAGTAGCCCACTGCCAGACCAGGTGCTCACACGCACTGTCACTGCCTTTGGCAACCAGGGGTGTTCAGAGAAGAGGATCAATTCTCTTTCCACCCCACAATTTCCACACCGCTGACAACTCAGAAAACAATTCAAGAGGGAATTCAAAGGATCTGTTGAAATTTCAGCGAGGAAAGATGAGTGAGTGAGCATATGTAAATAGAAAGAATGAGTAGCACATAATTACATCAAATTGTTACTTAGCAAGGGAAGTAAATAACCCAAAATATGCAGAGCAAAAAATGGCAATGAATTAGAACTAATTACTTAAGGCTAATTAAAATAAGAATGGCTTGAATTGAAATATGTTAATAGCATTGAACCTGCCACCTACGAGGGAATCTAAATAAAAATGATAATGTTGCTTCAACCTTCACCTGATAGGGTTGGGAAGTTTGGATTTGGAGCTCATGGCTGCTTTGGGGGTACTGACCACAACAATGCATTATTTATGATTACTCTTGGAATGGGCTGGCATTTTCTGGTGGGTGCAGGCCTCCTGGTCACAGGAAGAAAGATGTTTTCTTGGGTAATGGATGTGAAGTGGAGAAAATAGTGTGAGGGGCAAAATCTAAATCCCTCGAAGATGAATAGATCCTGAGGTACCTCTTCATGCTGGGAAGTGCTACGGTTGAAGAGAGTAAGAGAGAGGCAGAGAGATAATGAGATCACAAAGAAGGAAAGAGAAAGAGGGAGTAAGAGAGACTGAGAGAGGAAGCAGGAATAAAATAGATAGGGAGAGCCTAGAACCATGACAAATCATCACCGGCTTCAATTACACGAGCCTGCTGGGCTATGAAATCTGCCAAAGGTCATTGGATTCCTGTCTTTGCAATTAAGAATCAAGCAGCTTCGCTAGTTCCACCCCACAGCCCGACTGTCTGGTGCAAGTGTCTGGGGACCAGTGGCATCGCTCATGGCCGTAGGTACCTGCACCGACAGCAGGGCACTAACAAGCTAGTCCAGAGAGCACGAACAGCCCCATTTAGAGATGAACGTGTCTGAGCTATGCACCAACTCCTAGCATTTAGCCAGCACGCCAAAGTGCTCCTGTGCCAGCAACTCATGCCCTGCCAGAGAGCAGAGGGGAAACCTCAAGCAGCCAGAATACTGCAGCCATGCCACAGGGCCCAGCTTGTGCTTCACTGCCATCCTGTGTAGGCTTATGCCCCCACTCATCCTCACCTGCAACCGCTGATCCCAGTAGACTTGGATCCATGCTGGGCATGGACTCACCCAGTTCAGTGGCAGCATCTGCATGTGGAGAAATCCTGAACCCCCTCCTGCCACAAGCAGTGAGTGCCCTGGCTGTGCACCACGCTCTGGGGCTCACCTTTCAGTGCTGAGCTGGGCGTGAAGCTCTCCCTGCTTCTCCGGGAGCTGAGCTGTTAGCTGTGCTTACTGCCTTGCTCTTTCCAGTTCCCCTGGTTCACACTGGAGGCGAAAACCTCTTATCCCTCTCCCACCTTGGGATTCACATGAAAACCATGAGCTCCACGTCCCAGCATGCTGCACAGACAGCGGCCACGAAGGGGATGGAGGGTGGGATACGGGAGCGATTCAGACTTTCCATTTTCACGCCAACTCCTGGGCTGGCTTTTGAGCCAACTGAACGGAAAGCTGGTGCCAGGCTTGCTGTCAGCTGATGAATCCAACTGGATTCATCTTGGAGCTGTGCATCTGAGAAAGCTCTTAAGCCCCAGCATGGCTGGGTCCTCCCCGGTGTGTATGGGATGCCGTGAAAGAGCAGCAGAGGTGCTGCAGTTGCAAAGGCCCTGCCCTGTCTGTAACAGCCTTCCCAGCATGGACCAGCTGCTACATCTGGACTGCAAGAGCCACTCAATAGCATCGAGAGTACAGACTGACTCCCTAAGTCCTGCATGGGCAATGGTAACAAGCCTTGGATCAACTGAATGAACTACAGGCTATGATCTATCGATGACCATCTCCTCAGTGCTCAATTTTGTCCAGCCAGGACAGGTGATGGTGGGACATACCCTTGGAAAACATCACTGTACTGAGGGCCAGAGCTCTCCTTTGAGCATGCAAGTGGGGTAGATACACACCAGGATGGCTGTAAGGTGATTTCTATTTCTCCAGCCTCCTGCAGAGAAAAAAAAATCACCTCCTTGAGAACCAGAGTTCATCCTCAACACTCCTCCTGTGCATTAAGGAGCTCTGGCTCCTTGGTTCCCATGAGCCCTCTTGGTTCCCAATGTCCCGATGTCATTGTCACTGCCCTGCCTGACCCTCTGCCTTCCAGGGAGGGAAGCCCTGGCACCGATGAGGATGCTGCCTCGGCAGACACAAGCAGTCGGCTGAAAGACATTTCCTCTTTGTTTCTCTGCTCGGTGTAATGAATCCTGCCTCCCACTCAGATCTGCTAAGTAAGAGGAGTTACTGTGAGTAATCCCCACTTCGGCATCTTCTGCTGTAATCGCAGAGAAATCACATTAGCTTTTTTTTCTAGGACAAGGAGAAATTCATCAAATTGCAATCTGGGGAGAACACACAAGAGAGAGAAAGCCAACAACACACACTTACCCTGCAAAAATCCCAAAGTTGACATTTACATTTTAAACACTTATAACAGCTAAACAAATAACAGTAATTATACTATTTGCATACTTTGTTAAATAATTGTTTGTCAGGTAAAGGAAGCCCGTGTGTGTGTACACAAGGAACCGATGCTTGAAGCCCGGGAAGACAGAACAGCTGCTTCTTCCCTTCCCAGATGCCCCGTTTGCATCACAAAATGGTGACAAGTGACCCAAAGCACTGGCCAGGGTTTTGGTGGGCTAATATATGGGATGTGCAGGTATGGGGGCAGGAGGCCCTTGGTTCTGGAGGATGAGGCTCATGAGATGCAACCATGCTGCCCAGCAGCCACACCACCTCCCCAACCATGTAAGCAAGCTTCTTGCTCCAGATATGAGCACCAGCCCTTGCCAAGGTGAAGCTCCCATGCACTGAGCACAAATTCAGGACTGCAAAAGCAGGTCGCCTCCAAGAAGCAGGAGAGCCGCAGAAGAAAGCAAGAGAAGGCAGAGAAGCTGGATGGAGCCTTCTGGCAGCCCTCCAAGGGAAGGTCCCCCCTTAGCACCACCACTTTCATACCATCCACATTCTGAACACCCCTCTAACAATGACACCTGACTCACAGCCCACAAACCATCTCGTGGCTGGCCATTTCCCCTTGCTCCTGAAAAAGCACCTCAGCTTTTATCCCTTCCTGCTCAGCTCCTCAGGCAGATGGCTAATTGAAGGGTTTTTCTTTCATTTCTAGTACAGAAAGCCCAGTAAATGCCTTTTAATCTGCCCAGCTTTCCCCGTGATTGGCTCTGTCTATCCTCTCTCCACTCCTATCCCTTTTTTTTTCTTTAAGTAGACTTGAATGATGCGGGCTGGTGGAGAGAGGAGAAGCCTTCTGCCTTTCCTCACATGGTCAAAAAAGGTGGAGCAGAGCCAGAGCCACTGCATCTTTTCACACCTGGCTGGAACCAGGTCAGGCAGCTAATGTGTTTCTCAGGCTCAGCAGCTACTTGTTGGAGACAGACAAACACTGCTTGGCTGTTTGAGTGCTGGAAGCTGGGAGAAGAAATTCCAGCGAGAGACATATGTGTCGGAAGGGAGAGGGATGTGGTGCCAGGAAAGCAAAAAGCAATGCATGCATGGAGAGCTCTGTTCTGTGCAACGGAAAGAGATGTAGATTTAATAAAGGCTTGATGACTCTGAAACTGTCCCTTGTAGCCTCAGTTAAGACAGGAGGTTTCATTACCCACGAGACAGGGTGGTCGTGCCCTGCCGATCGGTGAAGTTCCAGCTCCAGAGGTTAACACTGTCCATGTGGGTCCATTAGCCTGAGAACAAAACTGGGCTAACTCTGCATCCCCCATCCAGACAGTTTGTTTCCCCAAGCAACAGCAGGAAAGTCACTGTCCCAAGGAGGAACCCAGACGTTCACTGGCTGTGATCCGTGCAGCTCACATTTTTAAGTGTACAACTAAGGGCATCCATGGGGCTGGGGAAGATAAATGCTCCAGAATAACTGTTGTCCCCTCAGAACATTTTCATTTGAAACATTTATATTTACCCTTCAGCCAAAACTTTTTCCTGATTTTTTTTTTAAGTTGAAAGAACATTTTCCTGTTCAACTCTAATTCTTTCAAGTAGAAAGTAGAAATGTTCACGGTTTTTTAATGACACCTTTCTCCTTTCTCTCCCACTACCCTGCTTTTTACTTAAGAGGTTTTTTTTAAAAAAAAAGGAAACAAGGGAGGGAAAACTAACAAAATCAGAGAGAATTTTTTTCATTAGTTTCAAATAACTTGAAACAACTTTTTTTCTTTTTCTTTTTTTTAAAAAAGTTCTATAAGTGATTTTGAAGGATGCAAAAGCTTTATGCAAACCTTTTTATGTAGGTCAAAAAACCTTTTTCCCTGGATAAAAAAAAAAAAAAAAAACACAAAAAACAAAAAACAAACAAAAACCCTTAATGTGTGTGAAACAATGTGGACCAGCTCTAAAAATAAGCTACCATAGCGATGAAAGCTTTGCCCCAACTGACTGCGCCTTGGAGTCACCTTCTCCTGCCTCGAGCACCCTGCATTCCTCTCCTGCCTTTTTCCAGCCTGCAGCTGAAGCATGCACAAGGCACACGCTGTGGGCTACACAACCAGGGCTACACTGTGCTCCACGATGGTGTACACTCACTTTGCACAAGTGCAAATGCCTTCTCTCCATGAATACATCCTCCGCTACATGACCCTGGTGCCCTGCATCTCTTAACAAAGGCAGGACTCCAGCACTAGGTGAGAAAGCTCAGTGTCCTGCCCACACGCTGATACATCATCCCTGGATTGCAGAAAAGAAGAATCTTTTGTGTTAGATGCTGGTCCAATTTAGCCAGTCAAACGAGAGACGCTCATTAAAAAAAAAGTAATGAGCAACTAAGGCAAATTTTTTTGAGCTTTGTGATTAGGTAGACTTGCTGGGGAATGCTGCACTCAGCATGAGATAACGTCCCCATGAAGGTAGCAGCAGTTAGGGAGGAGATGGGCTGCCAGGGAGAGGGAGTCAGAGTTAAGAGCTCCTCAGGATGGTTGAGCGCTTTGCTGACTGAAGGGGAGCGGGATGCAGCCACAATTTGACAGCATGGCCATGTCTGTGCCTGCATGTTGGCTTGAGCCAGAGCTCTGGGATGCTGTCAACCCAGTTCAGTGGGATGCAAGGGAGCCCGAGCTGACAAAAACACATGTAGCAGGTCTGGGAGCCGAGAGGAGACGCGCCTGCAGGTCATGGCAGCAGCTTGAGTGCTGCAGAGAGCTGTGTCAGCCTCGAGCAGGGCTAAAAGGGTTGAACCCTACACTTGGCTCCAGCACCGTCACCTCAAGGGAGATTTGACGATGTGAACAGGGTCAAGGCAGGAGTCAGAGCTGTCCCCGCAGTGCACAGCGTAGTGCAAGAGGCTGGCACGTGTCAGCCAGGGCAGAGCTGGGAACCTTAGAAAGTATGCTCAATTTAGGACAAAAGTGCAAAAAATCAGAGAGAAAAGAAGCGTGATTCCTGCCTCCTTTTACATTAAAAAAAATAAAATAAAATTCATGGATATGGACAAATTTTGTTTCAAAAGATATTTAACACTTCATTTTGCTTCATCCCTTTTGAATACTTCTTATAAAACACAAAGGCTTTAAACAAAAGGTCATTAAGAGAGAAAGGACTGAAGCCCTTCTTGTGAGAATGAAAAGAGAACGTATCTTGACATTTTTAACAGGGTTTATTTTTTTTCCTCTTTTCCAAAATGAAAATTAATCGACACTGATTTGATTTCACACACAAAAACCTATTTCGTGGAAGTGGCATTTGCTGACAGAGAGCTGTTTCGACAAGAAAATTCCAGCCAGAGAAGCGTACAATATGCTGCGCACCATTAGGGTACACAAGCTGCAAGGACACTGGTCTCTCAGGGTTCATAATAAATCCCATCCTGTTTCTGGGTCAAGAAACTCATAGCTGTCTGGAGGTTATGCTAACCTGCCAGGGTTTGGGGACTGATGTCGAGATCTGAGGAATTCCTGTTGCCTGGAATAGAAACAATAAAATTGTTCCAAGGCACCATTTATTCCCAGGTGTCTGCAAGCTGTCATTTCTGGTGAAGATGAACAATTTGAGAAGATCTAATGTCTTCAGAAATAATTCAGGAAAACAGAATTCATTCAGCTCCCCAGGTCAACAATGAATGGGACTCATGTGAGTCAGAGGAGGATGGAGGGGATCCAGCCACCATCTCTCCCAAACCAGGTGAGCTTGTGCGGCCATGTAAGGGGCAAAGACAAAGGTTTTGAGCAGCTCTGCCTTGAGACCATGCATGGTCCATAGGGGCTGGGTGGGAGCAGCAAGGACCCAGGGATGCAGTCACCATGGGACTGGCAGGTACTAGGATGCTCCACCAGCGTATCAAGGACCAAGCTAGTCCCCTTGCCTTGAGCCTTGTGCTACCCTAGCATCCTGATTCCTCCCAATAAATGCCTCCTTTTATCTTACCTCCTTTCACCTGTCAGTCAGTTCTAGTCTGAGGACTAGATAAGGACTAACACAGACTGCTCTAGCTGGGAACAAATGAGCAATGCTATGAACAGCGAGGTGCAGAGTATGGCCCCTGAGATATCTGTCAAATAGCTGCGAGTCATCCTGAATGTGCCACAGCCTTTACCTGTGATGAAGGGTCAGATGTGGGACAGGGAAAGGACAGTACGGAAAGAAGCGACCTGCTTCACAATACGACATGATGTCACGTTAAGCCCGGGCACCAGAACCAGTCCTGCTTCCCTGCAGCGCTGCCCTGGCTCTGTGCGCCATCCTGTCCTGGCTTGCGTTCACCTCCCTGCGTACGCCACTTTGCAGTGCCTTGGGTCCCTGTATCTGTGTCACAGAGCAGAGAAAATGGCAAGGGAAAAGTAAACAAAGTGAATGGGAAAAGCATAACAAAACCAGCGGAAAAGTCTTCCCACGCCACTCTGTGCTTTCAAGTAAATGAGGCTAATTAACTAATTGCCTAAATTATTAGGGCTATTTTTACCCTTGTATAAAGGCTTGGCATTATTGCAGATTTCTTAAGACTCAGCACTGAACTCTCAACTTATCAGAAAGTTAATGAAGCAAAGCCTCTGGAGTGCGGAGCCAGAGGGCAGAGCAGCTGCTGGGCCAGGACTGGGGTTGGGCTCAGGTGGGTACCGCTGCTGCAGGGAAGGAGCATCTGCGGCAAAACAACCCCCGTTGGGTGATGCTGATTAACATAGAAGTTCAATGTTATCTGCCGAAATCTCACCTGCACCTGAATCTGCCTCCCAGTAAAGGATTTCTTCAATAACTAAGCGTCCCCTCGGCTCCATCAGTTTCCCATTGCAGCCAAGATGACAGAAGGTGATCTGGAGGAAGAGTTTCACACCCAGGCGAGAGAAGGGGAAGACTGACAGCTAAGCATGCATCAACAGGCCAGTCCCAGCAGTGACTGCATCTCTCCTGGGCAGACCCAGAGTAACCTTGGACAACCAAGCCGGAAGCAAAGACAATGCACAACTCGGTACCAGCAGCAAAACCTGCTTGAAAATGGCTTTTTGACCACCAGGGATGTGCTACCAAGCTACTATTGACCCATCTAGGGGCAAGCTAGTAAAGGTAGGGAAGTGGCTGCAAGTGGAGACTTTGGTTCTGTGTCTGAAGGAGGATAGAGCTTGCTGGAGATGGTTTTAACAGCTGGTTTGGGACCTGGCTGGGATTTTAATCTAGAGAGCCTGCTGGCATCTACAGCACTGTCATGGAGTTATCACACCCCAGCACTGCCAGCTCCCATCTCTTGAACCAGCTATTAGCAAAGAAACACCCTCCTGGGGCCGGCTGGAGCCTCTGCTCCTCTTGGGGAAGCTGCGGGGCTCTGCAAGTGCTGGCGCTGGGCTGCGCGCTCTGCGCCTGCCCCGGGAAACAACCACTTTTCAAGCCTGGTTTCCCCACTGTCGCCTTGGGGAGCAAGTTCAATCCTGCGTGTGCTGCTTCCAGAACTAATTGGGGTTTGCTGTGCTAGTGATGCCTGGTGTCTCCACGCTTCTGAAATGGGCTGCGGCCGACTAACCAAAACATGTGTGTCCCTCTCCCAGTGGGGAGTTGAAAGCAATGTTGTTTCTGATAAAGCAGCTAGCAGGACTCTCTGGATGTATTTATTGAGATGCACCCGTTGCTCTTCCTCTGAGGACACCGGCTACCATAGACCAGTCACCACCACTTTGCATATCAGCCCCGAAAATCTCTGGATGATATACTCCCTGCAAGTAGGGAAATTATGTTACATGGCCTATACGCACGAAGTCACTCCTCCGTCACACACACACGCATAAATATCTCCTTCCCAAATTATCCAGACCACCCTCCACAAAGGGAAAGTGCTAGTCCATCTACTGTAACCCAAACAGACCACATGTCCCGTCCCAGGCCTGCAGCCTCCATTTGGGCAAGAACACAACATGGCAGGAGCTCCCTCCTTCCATTCTGAGAAAATGCCATTTTCTTGGGTTTTGAAGGATTTTCTCCAAAAAGAAAACTAAATGTTTTCTCCTCTTTAGCTAAATGCCAACATCTTAACCGCAATTTCCATCAGGGAGCTAACTCCATTAAAATCCCCCAGCCACTCCTGCTGAAGAGCTAGTTCCCCTCAGGAGCAAGGAGATTGATAGATCTCCTTTTCTGTAATAAACCTCACTTATCAGCTGTAATGAGGTGACATTTCGAGCCTGGCTCTTCTCTGAACACACAAGTACACAACAGTTTGGGGTGGCAAGTCTCTTCCAGGCATGTCATTGAGGAGAAGGGCAGGTGAAAGTGCCCTGTCCATTGGATTCAGGAGTGAGCTCCTCTCTGAGATATCTCCAAGACTACCTGGCTTAGTGTCGCTGAGTCCTGGAGACCTCCAAGGTTGAAGATCTCATGGCCTCGCTAGCCATCTGTTCTGGTGCTGCACCACACTTTCAGTGCATATCTCTTTCCAAATGCCCAACCTGAATGTCCCAAGCTGCTTTTGTGCCTGTTGTCCCCCATCAGGCTGCCTGTCGCCATTGAGACGAGTTTGCCTCTAACATCTTTGCAAGCTCCGTCCAAGCAGCTGTAGTTACTGATGCTGTCCTTCAAATGTGGATCCTGCTAGCCGACACGACGCAGAGTCTTTGGATGGTCTGACACGTTGGTCTGACACTGCTGGTGAAGGGAATATCGGCACCACTTTAAAGTAAGCCACAGACTTCCTTGGGCCAGTTTCCACCCAGACACTTGACCCTTCACAACTGTTTTGACAAGGATCAATAAGATGACAAAGGTGGACCAGATGGCAACCACTGCTGTACTGAGCAACACATGAAAGACACCTCGCAACTCAGCTAGCAAGGTAATATGACTCACCACAACCTTTTGATATCTTTCCTTTCTATCTGCACTCTCCCTACATTCTGGCCATCTTGCTTGCTGAAGACCCTGTCTTGTGTGGAGCTGGCCAGCTTTTCCTGTTGAAAAAAGCCATTTTTTGAGGTTCACCTAGTCCAGAGTGGAATCTCTGTTAAATCAGGCTCTTTTTTTCTTAGAAAAGACAAATAATTTCTACTATTTTTCCAGTGGAGCACAGGGAGCCATTGTCCCAAAGTTTTGTAAATATAAAATGGAGATTATGGTCACTGGGGCGATTTGGCAGGAAACTTCACCACTTTTCAAGGGCCTTCCCGTGTGTGAATTGGAAAGAGCAATGCTGCCCTGTAGCTCCCTGTTTGCAAGGTACTTAGAAATTCTTGAATACCTGGCACTAGACATGCTGTATTATCTCCTACCTAATCTCCTGTGTCTAAAGCTGGCGGCCTGGTAGGGGGAATTATTCCAGATTTGTGCTGTCCAGAAAACAGCCTGGCAGGAAGATCTGCAAGTCACATCTCCCTGCTCAGTGCCATCTCCTGCCCCATTACTCAGCAGCCCACTAGAGATGATGAAACTTGGGCTCTCCATCCTGAGATTAGCTGGCAACCCCAAACCAGGAATTGGCAGTCAGTTACTCACTGCCTGCTGCCAGCTCCGAGGGCCGCTCACTGTCTATTGCCATCACACTCGACGTTGCCCCCAAGACACTGCTACCTCAGCCACTACTGCAGAGAAACCACATGCCGTGTCCAATGCTGCCCATTCCACCCACATCTAAGGACCAACAGGAAGACTGGGTGACACTGGGGTACCAAAGAGAGCTCAGTCCTTCTGCAATATTTGCAATACAGGAGAATATCCTGGCTCCTCCATCCCTCTCATCCCCAGGCCAATATGGCAGCGGAGATGGAGTGGACTATAGGACACTGCTATTTCCCCACAGCCCTGCAGAAGGTCCTATTGGAGGTGTTGAGGTAGAAGGAGGAAAAGTGTGATTCAATTTACCAAGTGCCCCTTCCCAGCACCGTTGCAAGTCAGATTCAGCTTCCCAGTGCTGCCTTCTACATATTTTATCCACTCACAGATATGTATGGATTTGAACACAATATAAAGCTGCGGACACCATCAAAAGAGGCTAGAGAGGAAAGGGCAGGAGAAGCTTGTCCTTTCTTTAGACTTGCGGAAGATGACACTCTGAGAGCTCAGAGAAGGAGCACTGCCAGGCAGGAGCTGTTCCAGACCCTCACCTGCGCAAGTACTGCTTGCTCAGAATAGGCAGGAGGCATGGGAGGCTTCAGCAGTTAGGTCTAAGCATCTGAGATGCTCAGGGCATGGATCAGCACAGATGACGCTGGGTAGCATTTAGTAACCTCCTGAGTTACCACCTGAGAGAGCAGGATGTCAGCTGCAAACCTGCTACACAGCATCTCTCCAGAGAGAGGAAAAATCCCTTGGATAATGCAAAGGTTTCGTGGGAATACCCTGCTCGTGAAAAAGGGCATTCCCCAGGAGGTCTCTGCACAGATACAGGTATGTAACACAAACCTTTAAACACAAGCTCGACAAAGAGAAGCACTATGTTAGGTGATTAAATCCCCCATGTACCTGCGGGAAGTGGGGAATATATCCTGCTCATCAGAGCTGTAAAACATATTCACCTGTTGCAGGAATTAATCCTTTTTTTTACTAACAGAGAGTGGCAGAGCTGTGCACACGGAAATCCTGTCTGAAATGAATCCCTGATAAAGAGGAAGCCAAGTTAAAAGGTGAGTTTTACTGCCTGCCAAGGCTTTAAGTTTTTAAAGGGTCTCTTGCAGAATTACTGTATTAGCAGGCTATTATGGGTATAGATATCAAACTGCTACGCACAGCAAGAAAAAGCAGGGAAGTTTTGAGATGGGAAAGAAATGTGTGGAAAAAATAAGGCAGAAGAGGGCAAGGAGGGGAGAGAGGAGAAGCAGTGATGTGCAGAGGGGTGGGAGGCCAATAAATGAGGGGGGAGATAGTGGAAAGAGGGTGAAGAAGAGAGCAATGAGGAGTAGGGTAAGGAGAAAAGAGAAAGATAAAAAGAGGAAGAGAAAGGGAAAGAATAGATAAATGAGGGCAAAGACCAACTCATCATTTCGCAATTCCACCCCGGTGGAGAGGAAAATTGATGTCTGGAGCTTTTTTATGGCCAACCTCCTGGGCATGGGACAAAAGACAAGTTATTACCCAACCCCAGGTCAGGTCTGTAGTCTGCCAACTGCTTAGACACATTCAGAGAGCCCATGAGAGCTGTAAATCAAGGGGGCCAAAGAGATCATAGGCTGGGACCAGGCACAGAGCAGCAGTGAGCTCAGCAAATGCAATATAATCACAGGAAAGGAGCGAGCGCACGAGCCGTACGGTAAGATGAGGAGTGCCCAGCCCAAAAGGGCTTTGCTCATCTCTCCTTCATGCCATTCCTAAGTACAGCGCTCCCCCAGAGATGCAAGTCCCCCTGTATTTCCTCCTGATTTCTCTTCCTATTGATTTTCAGGCTCTGAATACCATTTATTTTTGCTTGCTTGATTCACTCATTCATTGAATAAAGGCATCATCACTATTATTATTATTGTCCCCGTCATTGGGCTCCTCATCACACATTACATTATTTGCATTGCAGAGCTGGAAGATTTCAGGTTGAGGCAGGAAATTTGTGTGAGTTGTTATTACTGCAATCAGATGAAGTGAGAATTGGATCCGCGAAGGCTGCCAGAGCGCAGCTCTCCCAGCAGGACACAGAGGCTCTGCCCACTCAGGGGAAGCTGCTGTTTTATTGCACGGGTCACACCGGCAATTTTGGACTTGCCTTTGATGTCCCACCTCTCCCTCCCATCCCACCACCCAGCTCCACTGGTTGCCGGCAGGGAACAAGGAGATGCATTGGTACAGGAGGGCGAGGAATCAGAAAAGACTTGGCAAGATTGCACATTTTCTGCCTTGCTGATGGTATTTATTAGACAACAGAAAATAGCTATTTTACCATCTGCCTTGTAAAAAAAAAAAAAATCCTCATTAAATTAATGGAATGTGCAGCTGCCGAACAGAGTGTTCCTCTCTCTGCCGCCTCCCAAGCAGCCCAGCATTTGCTGGAGCAAGGAATTGGGCTGCCAAAAGTAGCTGAGGCTAACTTGGGCTCGTGTGGTGGTAGAGGATGGACAGACAGACAGCCTCCTGCTCCTCCCAGACCTGGGCCTCTTGCTGGGGGACCTACGGGTGCCCTGTTGCCGCACACGGGGCGCAAGGGCTGCCGTGCTCACTGTGTTATGGAGCAGAGGGCTCGTCCCCTTCCTGCATGCACCCTTACAGGAGTCTCAGCTTGTGAAGGGAACTGGATGAGTCTGCTCAGCAGGCTGCAAACGTCTCCTTTTGCCTAAGCATAGCACGATCCAGACTTCAGGTTGAGGAGGTCAGAGTTGCCCATCGCCCTACGTTGAGCATGGTGGGATCTGGGGACAAGTAAAGTTCTAATTTCCATGCCTCCGCCATCTCAATCAATGTGAGCTAGTCAATCCATCCCCATCATCCGCCTCTACACGTCAAAGTTTCATCTGACTTGGTGCTTGCCCTGTGGAGGTGTTCAGCTGAGATCGCAAAAGCAAGAAAGCCTTGAGAATGGCCGACTGCATAGCCCAAAGGAGCTTCTACACATAAGCCTTCATTTTGGCTGAGAACAGACCAAAAATCACGAACCAGAACCTTTCTCAATCCCAGCAAGACAGCAGTATCATAAACCAAAGGTTCTAGATTATTTTAATGATGTCAACAGAGCGAATGATGTCAATGGGAGAACCGCAACCAGTTTAACGCCAGTAGTACCAATTCATTTCCACTTGGCACTGATCAGCACTGAAGGGTTTTAAGTGAACCTTTTCTTCTGAAGTCTGGTAGAGTATGAGGGGCGTTTGATGGAGGAATGTTGCCAAAATCCCATATTACATGTGGCTTTGAGGAGCAGGTCCACCGGTTTGCATCGCCAAGGTCTCCTGGAGGTACCAGGTCCCACAACACACTGCTTTAGCTAATATACTCATTGCCTCACCACCTTCTCACAAGCCACACCTGAAGAGTGATGTCTAGGACTACTTTAGGTCCAGCAGTTCTCCTAAGGAAATAAAGCCCTTTGTTAGATGTCTCAGCACTGACAATGTTTCCGCATCGCTGCACCATAATCCACATTTAATCCTCACTTGCATTTTCTGCTGCTAACCCCTCTGCTAATGCTGGGGAGTTCCCGCTGCCTGCACTGCTCCTCTGAAGATGCAATCTCTCCTTTGTGGTCCTCTCCTCCTCTTTCTAGGAGGCTTTTCTATATAGATTTTTCACCCAGGTGAGTTTTTACATGTCTTTTGCAGGAAATTTGTTCCCTTAAATTTTCTCCTTTAGCAGTTATGAAGCACTTTGGGAAAGCTGACCTCAGAAGACGGGTCCAGCTGCAGAGAGGTTGTTTCCATCATGCCCGTGGAGGAAGCAGGAGATGGCCTCTTGGATTTCAGCCCACAAAGGAAAGTTACAGGACTACAGCACATCGAATCACTTCATGCTGAAATAAATCCTGACATAATAAGCCCTAATACCGCCAAAGAAACTATTACAGTCAGTCACAAAAATAATCCACATTGAAAATCGGTGAAAATACCTCTCCCAAGTGGACTAATATGGCTCCAGAGGATCAGTTCCAGTCAAAGACAATAATTTCATGTTTATCCAACAGATGAGGGCAGCTCCAAAAGGCAAATGTTTGTTGCCAAAAAACCCTGCTTAAGCGAGATTTTTGCCACCTCCCATCAAAGACTTGCTTTTAAAACCAGTGAGCAAGAACAAAAGGGAAGACCATGAAAGGCAGAGATCAAATCAAAGTCCAGAAGGATGTCACAGCTGTCTCTTACACCATTGCCTTCAGTCCTATCAATCCTTAATTAGTGCCAGTAAGGGCACAAGGCCAACCTGATTGCTTCACAACCACAAATTTTCTGGTTTTCAGAGGTTAATGGCAAAATTTCTCCCAACCTTTGCCTGCATTGCTGCTGGCATCAGGGATTTGTAGGCAGAACGGTGTCTGCAAGTCGCTGACTTTATCTGCAGTGCCAGTTAATTGTCTGTGCAGGGTTGTAGGTGTCTTTGCACGTGTGGATCCTGACCGCGTGGTGCGTGTGTGCTGCCTTGGCCAGTCCCAGTAGTGTCATTCTCTCAGAGGAACCTGCATGACAAGGCCACGGGGCTGCTGAGCTTCCTCATAGAGTGGCTCACACATTTGTCTTAGAAAGCAAGTTAAGAAAAGACATGGCAGAGTAGCAAAAACACAGGGACAGGCATTTTTTTCCTTGAAAAAACATTTGCTTTCTTGAAAAAAAAAAATCTAGCATCCATTTTTTGGGAAAAAAAAAACGCAAACAAACCAACTCAAGTTCCCTTAATTAAAACTTGAAGCCTGTCACAGGGAATTTTGATAACAACATTGACATTTTGCAAAGTTGCCCTTGGACAAATCATAAGCATTGAAAGCTCTGAGACACTGTGGAAGCGCTTCTGCACATGACAGAGCATTTGGGAAGGACATTCGTCTTCCTGCAGTCAGGTGTGTTGGTAATTCTGTGATGTTTCTCATGCGTTTGTCCTTCCCATATCCACGTGCGATGTACATAACGTGGGGCTGTGGCAGGCCTGGGAGAAGGCTAAGAGAAGGTCGTGCCGTTGCACACAGTTAGGAAAATAAACAGCGTGCACATTGCAGCACTGTGCACACAGGCAGGCATGCAAGGCTGCAGGTATCGTTTAGAAAGGAGGGATTTTGTGCCTGTATGTCTCCTGGTGCTTGCACAGACATGGAGCTGCATCGCTTCAGAAGCCCAGGACACACTTTTACAGCTGCCTGGAGTCAGGGTTGCTGGCTGGGACAGACAGAGGTGAAGCACAGCTCCGAGGTTTCAGGTAACTTGCTCATTTCAGGGGAATTTGTGGAGACGCAGGTTGATGCAGCATCCACAATTCTCTCAGACACTTCCAATTCTCTGGTCCTTGTGCAGAGGGGTGCTTCCACCTCGTGAGCCAGAAGTGCTGGTGCTGAGGCTTTCTCCCATTTATGAACATTTTTATAGATCACGTCTTGCTCCAGGTCTCAGCTGCAGAGAGCAGCCCTTCCGCAGGCCCTGCTCATGCAGACAAGGACCCGTGGCCACCTCCAGTCATCCATGGAGGAAAATGAGAAGAGACAGTTAGTGAAGGCCCGCATCCTCCAGGTCTGCCTCAGGGCTGATGCACAGGTGAGGAGCCGGTGCTTTTTAATACCATGGGTCTCATCTTCTCGGTATCATCTCCTGTCACTCCATCCCCCTGCTTCTCCTGTGCGTACGGGAGCGCTTGGTTCACACTAACAAATCTGAGCATCCCCGGATGATTAAAGGAAGTGCTGCCTTTTAAATCGCTCTGATTGGGGTTGATGGCTGTGTGGAGTTGGACACTTGGCTCTAATGATGTGTGAAAATCTCCCTGCTGTGACCAGTCATTCCCAGCTGTGGAAAATAAGGAGAAAGGCGGAGGGGAAAAAAAAAAACAAAAAACAAAACGAAACCAAAACCCTCCTCCAGTAGGAGTCACAGATCAGACAGAGGTTTCTCACTCAGGACTGTCCCTCCAGGAGGGGATCCAGCCCAGGGGGGAGGCAGAGAGTATGGCCAGCACCCCCAGCCTGGAAGCACTGCACGGTGGCTTCACCACGAGCCCTGCGGGCATGGGAAGAAGGATTTAAGCAAGCAAACCGTGCTGTCCCCAACACACAGGGACCGTTGGCTGACACCTCTTCAGGTTAGTCTCCATTGTTGCTGACAGGGGACCAGGCATCAGCCCTCTGCACAAAGGCAATGTGAACCCAGCCAGCACATTCACTGCCTTCTTTCCCCACCACCTTCCCCCATTACTAACTTCCTAACGACACCCGAATTCAAAGCAAATCTCAGCACGCACAGTCCAATCTTCCCCTCCGGACAAGTTTGCTTTTTAGAGGCTCTCCTTGCTGAGATTCGCCACTCTGTGGCAGAGGGGAATGGCCGGGTGGGCTCTGAAATGAAGGATGCATTTCCTCACGCTTGGATGGGGCTAAACAGAGGCACGGGGGGAGGCTGGGCACCGGCCGGAGATGTCCTGCAGTGAGTGACCCTCAATGTGACATTGATGGCTCTTAATTCTTAAGCCTGCTTTGGAAGGATTTCAGCAGATCCTATTTAATCACTGCAGCCTCTTCATCTCCCCTGTCTCAGCTTGGGGCAACGTTACGCATTCTCCTCCACCAGCTCTCTCCAAGAACTGGCCACCCTCCTCTTCCTCCATGGGTCCCTGGCACAGGAAACGCCACCAAGCCCTTTGCCTACCACAGGGCACGGGGCTGCCGAAGCTGTAGCTGCCCTCGGCTTGTTTACTAATGCACAGCTCAAATAGCATTTGCTTAATTTCCCCCTGGCCACAGGACTCCTCCATCTCTCGCTAACGAAGGGCACGGCTTCCTGCAGGTGTGCTACCAACTCCCCGCAACTGGGCTGCACCGTGCATAGCATTAAATATTTAAGCGCTTGTCAAAACGTTGTAACGATTTTTTTGTCTTGTTCCATTAGCTCAGTTTCCAAAGGCCACCACTGGAAGTACTGAACATTTATTTCTATTGAATCCAGCTTAGAAGTTATGATCTGAGAAACCGGGAGACAGGACAGTATGTTCCGCGGCGCCTGCTTTTCCCCACCACCACTCAGCTGAGACACATCAGCCTTTGAAATATCATTTTTATTTCTACCTTAGAAAAACTAAAATAAAGAGATTGATTCTTCCGCCTGCTTGATTTGCTTCTGCTGGCTAAATAAAGTACATAAATATCATCCAGGTGGCTTCCCTGTGTAAGTTTTGGGGCCATCGGTTTAAACGCCTTGCACAGTTTGTGGTACCAGCTGTGTGAGCTGGTTTTCCTCCCCAGGTGCAAAATAAAGCATTGTTGTTACGTGATTTTCCTGTTGCTAGAGGAGTATGCACATGACTCTTCCTCCCTCACTATCTGTGCATGAATAGCATCTTACTGTGCTAATACTATGAGTATTAGACAAAAAGCACTGAAGAAAGCCAATGGAGACAGCAACTTGGACTGGGGGTAAAGCGTGGGGGGGGGCTGCAGGGGGCTATGGCCACCAGGTTTGCTTTAGGTTCACTGTATCACCAAGAAGCGGAGAGCCACAGCGAGCTGCATGGGGTGGGGGACACCCACAGCCCCCAGGGACACTGAGGAGATGCCCAACGCGTCAGCCCTTGCCCACAGCATCCTGCACCAGGGCCACTGCAGGGCTCAGCTCCCCTCAAGCAAACGCCAATTTTGCACGAGGGAGCTGGGCTTGCTGCAGGCCAGGGGATGGGACTGCTGTTGGCAGCCCTGGGGCCACCACCCTTCCCTCCCTTGGGGAAAAAAAAGGGACATTTAAAGCATTCTTAAAGACTTCCCTGCATTTTAATTCCTCCCTATTTAAAAAGATGTGAGAGCCTAAGAGTTCCAGCCCCGCTGCCTCTGCCTGATGCTTCATAAAGTTGTAATCCCTGCTAGTGACATCATGGACAGTTGCCATGGGGATATCATAAACTCAGCACTGTGACTTCACCACGGTAGGGATGGGCAGCAAGGGAGACAGTGCTTCCCAACCAGCAGTGTCTCCGGTAATTAGCAAACTGGCACAGAAAACGAGGATGAAACACAGGATAGGAACATAAGACCATTTTGTAAGTATGATCTATTGGAAAGTATTCCCTCATGAGGAAGTGCCTCCTTAATGGATCCTGTGCTCCTAAGTAAACTGCAAAAGGCATAGAATAAAATAGAAATTATAGTGATTTGTTTTATTGGGCATTTCATTGAGTAATTAAGAGGATAATTAGGAGAAGGAACATTAAAAGGTGTTATGCTCAGCCCTTATCTTGCTCTAGAGCGAGCGAGCTACTGAATGTGCAGCATCATCCGATATTTCCCTGTGCTAAACATGGGATTCTCCCAGGTGAGGGAGGCATGTATGGATGTGCTGCAGCACCGGGTGTCACATATAGGACGGGAAGGGGTGAAAAAGCATCTGTACCATGGCCTGGCAGGATGCTGGAGCTCTCCCAAGAAATGTAGCGTGGGAATGGTAGGTTGCAGGGAGCAAACCCCTCCTTCACAGCATCTCTTGGCACGTGGTGTCAGGCTTTGACGCTCGTGCATGGTGCATTACTAAAATGCAGGGGAAACTAAAGGGAAAAATATAAACCAGCCCTGGCTGCAGAGGAGCTCTGGGAAGAGCTTGCCATGGTGAAACACACACTGATGAAGCACCATGGCCAAGGCAGAAGCGACAGAAAGCTGGAAAGCCAGCTCAAAGCTCAGCACAACGGTTACCCTGCACCAGGAGAGCAGCTGTCACCCACCCCCTTCTAACACCTATCCCCCATTTTGCCTCCCCATCTTTTTCTTTGGAAAATGTGTATAAAAGTACCTGAATAACTAGATCCAGACAGGACCCAACACCACAGAGCCCTCAGCAGTCACAACTCTATCTGAGCTGCTTCTCTAAGATACCCAGTTTGTCCCACAGACGAGGAAACCTTGGTGCTGGCCAACACATCCATGAAAAAAAAAAAAAAAAGACATACTCAAGCTAAAAAATCTGCAGCTCCTTTCCAAACCCCAGCACATCTTGCTTGGCCCCGTTTACCCACCGGCATGGCCACACTCCAACACACATGTCAGGACACCAGGTCCCACCACAGGTTTCCTCTGCAGCCCACATTACATGCTGGGGACACCAATGCTCACACAGAGTTGTCTCCTAAGAGGCCTCGGGTGAAAGCCAGCCCCAGCGAGAGCAATCTGTGCACTGCAAGTCCCAAATGGTCACTGTAGGGAGCAAACACAAGCACGGCAATGGGGAAATGGCAACTGGAGTGATGGATGCCACAAAAAGAAAGGGCTTTACTGAAAGCAGCGAGTCCCGTTGGACACGCATTTATAAACACCAAGATGACAGATAGGCTAATTCATGTTACTGCCTCAAACCACTTGCTCAGGAGACAAAACAAGCCACCAGCCAACCCAGATAAATGAGAAACCCCAACCTGCAACATGGCAGTGCTGACCAATTGCCAAGAATTAAGTAGTTCTTAGGACTTTGCTTGCTCCAGGACCACATATTTAGGAAAGCACATCACCTTACATGCAGAAGAAGGCTGGCTTGTTTTAAACTGGCCTCTGTGGCTGGAAATCTTTTTTCTCCCTATGTGATCGCTATAATCCAGTTGCCACGCTGGGCCAGTGTTCCAGGGACAGTGGCTTTTCAGCATTGAGCGCAAAGTGTCAGACAACTCTCAGAAAATCCATGTTCAGAGAGTCACCAGCCCTCGCTTTCCCTGTCTTGGGAACCACTGCTCCCCTCTGTCCTCCCCTGCTCAGGGGGAGCAATCCCCATCCTCTTCAAAGCAAAGTAAAACTGTTTTTTTGGCTTGTTGCTGGCCCTTACAGGCACGAGAGCAGCTTGTTGGGAGACTCGAGTGCTCGGCACAGCCCTAAAACAAGTCTCCTGTTTGAAGTGCATGGATTGAGGCTGGATTAAGAAAGCCCAGGAGGAATGTCTAGCTCTGCTCCTACACTAAAAAGGCTGCTCAGCAGCAGCAGCAGACAACACAGCTTCATCCTGCTCAGCCCTTTCTGCAATCCCTAAGAAGCTGCTACGGCGTTGGGGAAGCGGCGATTTCATATGCGATGTTCGACTTGACCCGGGGAGGGGGTAATTGCAGAGCGTGTGCTCTGCTTCCCGATGCTGCTGCAGGGAGGAGAGCGGAGCTGCCTCGCTCCTGGCTGCACCAGCACCCAGCGCTGCTCTAACCCTGTTATCATCGAGAGGAGTCGGACAATTAACTTCCACAGGGGCAGATTAAGACCAACAGCAAACGTAGGACAAAATGCCACGATTAACTGCCTCTGCCCAGTCCGGCAGAGCACATAGATCCTGCAGAACCCTGAGCTGCTTGAGCAGGTCCCAGGCAGACAACTTATCTATGGCTTGAGACAAGTTTAGAAAACCAATTCTGAAGTTTTCTTCTTGCAAACACCTTTTTTCCCCCCCTCTAGTCAACGCAACAAGCAGGTTTAGTGCAACGTAAATGGGGAACAGAGGATAAACCAATATACTAGCCCATACCTGAAGGTGCATCCTTCCTTTCTCACCAAGCAGCAGGGAGGACATTGCTGTCTCTCGGTAATTTTCCAACATCCTGTGTTGCAGGTAGATTCACACACTGATCATAGTTGGAGCTGTTAATAAAAAAGTGCAAAGAAAAAGGATTTTACTGTGAAGTATAGGGCTGCTTTTCTTCCAGCTTTGCATTATCATGACTTTCTCTTTTTTTAATCTTTTCTTTCCTATGATTGACCATGTTTGGCGTTCAAAGCTTTAAAAATAAATCACGGATCTTCTTTCATCTACTATGCATGAGAGAGTCAGAATCATCACATGGCTTAAACGGATGTTTTGGGAGGGACCCCAGACCAGCAGTTCCTACTTTAACTGGTAGCCAGAGGGATGAAGCTCATTTGCAAATAATGTTACATGCTGGTTTTACTTGAACTTGAGGGAAAAGGCTGCAGTGGCTACTTGTCATTCTTTGTGAGAAATTGAACAAAATGGAAATTGAGTTCACTAGTTTAAAAAAAAGGGCACATATATATATTTCTTAAAAATCTGCAGCAGACCAGTTTCTCCCACATGAGGGGAACGTCCCAGGACTGCAATGAAGCTGCGCCTCAGCACGCACCGCTACCGCTGACTGGGCACCGGGGACAAACGGACCGGCCGACCTTTTCTTGAGCGCAGATTTTTAACTCGGACAGCTGCAAGCATTCCTCCAGCTTGACTCGAGCCACCTCTTCACGCAGTTCGAAAGACAACTTTCCCCTTTAGCATCAGAAATGCCTTCCCCTGGGAGGGGGGAGCTCCGATATCTGCAGCGCTGCATCTTTACAGCGAATTGCCTATCGATGACTTTGTGGCTAATACCTACAACAAGAAGCAGAGTAGCTAATATAATGTAATTTTCCGTGTTTACTGCACTATTACAGTGGTTGAATCTGCTGATTAGTTCCTATTTTTCTTGCCATCTCTTCTTGAGCATCCCTTTTTATTTTTGCCCTGCTTATCTGCATACAGAGTCATTTATCCATACGGCTGGTGTAACAGCAAGCAGGGCCAAAGCTATCATTTCTCCTCCCTTTCAAATTTAATCTTGCAGACCTCAATCTTTGTGATACTGCTATTATTTTGTCTGTATCTGATCTAACAGGAACCAGCCATTATTTTTGCCTTAAAAAAAGAAAAATGGAAAAACTAATTCGAGCAAAAGATAATGATGGCTGTGGCACTAATGATCCTTGGCGTAACTCCTTGCAATGAATTCGGTGCTGAAACAGAGACCGTTTGTTTCCCTTCTCTCTACATAACGGCAAGATGGACCCCTCGTGCACAGGCAGCTCCCCACCAATAAACAACATTGCCCTGATCTCCCAGGGGATTCATTTCACTGCCAACTATCTCAGCAGCCCTTCTTATTGTCTTAACTTATTTACCCAAATAGTGGAAAAACAACTCAAGTGGAGCCGGACACACTCCAACAACATGACTGCAACTGGTTTCTTCAGTTTTGTTCCTCTACAAGCTAGGAAAGTCTCTTCCCCCAACGGTTATTAATTGAAAAGGGAGGGGGAAAATTTCCTACAATACAAACAATGCCAGAAAGTGCTCCTCATTACTGTTCCTTGGAGATCATGGCAAGACATTTTGCTCTCCAGCTTCCTTAATGCTCCCCACCTCCCAGCTCTGAGCAGACTATTGCACTGGCTGGAGACCATCCACTGAAGCACCAAGCCAAGCTGTTCTGCACGTGCCAACCCCAGCAGCCATCAAGCGTTTATTTGGAAGAGGCAAGGAAACAAATTGAGGAACGTCTTTCCTCCCTTCTCCTGCACCCCAAACAGTCAGAGGTTTTTCAAGCAGCGAAGGTGCCTGCCCTACCTCCTCACTGCACGTCCGCAATTTGCACCATCGCTCTGTCGTTTCTAACTATACCACACACTTCACCTCTGCCTGCAGCCCAAAGACCTTCACATGCCCTCCCCTTCCCCCTAGGAATATTATACATAAATCACAGGGCCACATTCAGCTCTTGGTCTGTGATACAAACAGGGACTGGGAGCTGCTTCAAAGGCACACAGCACTGGCAGGGCACAGGATCCTGCCTGCCCCCTGCACCAGGACTTATGCAGGTGAAACCTGTCAAAATCAAACAGAGCCCTTCCCCACATCGTCTGCCAAATGGGCCTGATCTGGGGAACCCCTTGCTCACATCGACACGGAGCTCCCAGCTGCCCAAGATGTAGCACTGCAGGAACCCGAGCGTTTCTTGGTCTAGATACAACACAGCATGTATTATATTTATTATTAATGAAAGATTAAACATTCTAAAGAGCATTATTAATTTTAAAGCTACTAATAATCATCAGCTGTCCCTCACTTCACCCTGCAAGCCTGAGAGCTATAATGAAAGAGCAAATTCCAGCTCAGAGCATCTTTAACAGAGGCTGCTGCGATCCAGAGCCCAGCTCTGCTGCTCAGGGCCACGGGCGTTTTCTGCAACTAGTGAGGAACCTCAAAGGTCTTCTAATGTGAATGACCATAAAAAGCCAGAAATGGCAGAAAAATAACTCTTTGTTATCGTCTTTGGAAAGAAGGACTCACACCAACCTCCCGGCTCTGCAACACCAAGTTGTCTTCTGTCCCAGGCTGCACCCATATCATCACCCCAAGAGCTCAGGTTTGCACAGTGACCTGTGTCACAGCAGTCATTAGATAGCGATAATCCATTTTAGTACCAAGGGAAAGTCCACATTTCCACAAGTATTCCTTGCCCTCTTCCTGCTTGGGAAAACACAGCTCTTTACAGCCTCCCAGGAGCATGAGCCAAACTGAAGTCACAACAGACCCTTCAGAAACGAGTTCTCACGGGACAGGGCTGTCCCTGTAACCAGATAACACTAACCTCACCTCCCAAAAGTGGCATCTGCTCCCATCAGAGGTGCTCCATCAGCACCAGGGGGACCAGGAGTAGGGCCACTTGTGCCCTGAATCCTCCAGCACCTCAGCAGGACAAGCAGAGTGGGCAGCCACGAACCCCAGCTGAAAATCAGCATGTCAGAAGGGCACGTGTGCAGGTACAAAGCAGCCTTTGCACACCAGCAGTACCGTTTTCCTGCCAGCTCCGGCACATCAGCATTGGTGGTGAATCACATCTCCTTTGTATTTCACTTGAAGGAACAGGGGGAAAGAGGTATTTTACAGAGCAGAGTCACAAAGAGGCCCTCCTTGGAAAACAGGCTATTTTGAGTACTATAATCCCTTTCCTGTGGAAAAGAGAGGGAGACCAAAGAGACTGATGGAGCTGCTGAAACCCAGAGAGGAATCTGGCAGCAGAGACCAGAGCACAATTCAGGTATCAGGGACCAAGGCTCACGTTTAAAGACTGTACCAGCCTCAGGACCAAGATCTGTGCTTCAGCACACGTCTACTCACCCATCTGCCCACCAATACTGCTGTGAGCATCTGCGCCAATATGAGATGCTGCAGAGCAAGAAGGTGACAAGGAGCACTTCGTTCGCTTACCCAGATCTTTCCTAAGCAAAGACCTGGCTCCTCATCCAAGTGCTAATTCTCACCCTCTTTCAGCCCAGTGTTTTTGCAGCTTTTCTACAAATCCAGAATACATTTGAGTGATCAGCACAATGTTTAGTGAGAAAATCGTATGCTACATTTCCGCTTGGCATGACTTTGAAATGGTTAAGCTGTTAAGCCCTGAAAGGGAAGTTTTAAGAATACAGTGAAAAAAAGAAGCCAAAAACAAAAATAAACCAACAGTGGCAAAATTAGAGCATGACATAAAGGAACTGTTTGGACAGATCCCTTTTTCCAGAGAAACAGTGCATGCTGGCTGCTGCTTTCCAACGTCAGGATCTCTGCAGTTGTGTAGCACTTGCACTTTCATTACAACAGCACAGAAAATAACAAACTGAAAGTCAACGCTACCACATAAGCAAAGGAGAAAGTTTTCTTAAGCTGGGACCAAAACTCTTACAAGCTTCTCTAAACCACAGCCACGGCCCTGAAGCTCCCTTTGCCCCTCTCACTCTCCCCTAGCACAAGGGATGCTATCAGGGCAGGAGAGTGTTGCCTGACACACAGACAAGTGCCTGTGTAAGGACTAACAATGGTTCAGGGTGGGGAGAAGCCATGGCTGCTACCCTAGAAACGCTCCTGTATCCACATTTTCCAGATAAATCCTCCCAAAAATAAGCAAATCCTGACCCACTCTGTGGCTCACCTTCATGTAACACAACTCCAGCAATGCTGGTCCCTCTCAGGATAGTCAGGTTCTGCCTAGGGCATTCTGGGGGACGGAGAGGACTCCCCACCTTCACCCCAACCAACTTGCTTTGCACAACGCAGTGACAGCTGTGCAGCCCTTATGTCCCCTGTGTCACTCAAAGATCCCTCCTGAATTATGCATTGCTTTGCTGCTGTGCAAACTGACTTGGTGACTTACTTATGCAGTCAGTTACTGGGCTGAAGGACACAGTTCCAATCGCAACCATTTCACATTGATTTTTGTCATCAAATGCGACGCAACGCTGGATCAAAAGACCTCACAGAATCCATACATGTGACAATGTCCCACTACAGCTGCGACACAAAGCATTGAGGTAATGACAGTGCCAACAGCATTCATACCTGCTACTTTTAGGTCCACCCAGCCCAGTGCAGCTGAGAGAGACAAGGGCTCTCTTCCTCCCACTCCAGTCTCCCCTGGGTTGCTGTGAAGTGTTTGCTATTCAAAGAGCTCTCACAAGAGAGCTCTCTCTCCTGGGAGGGTTTGGATCAGAGACATCAGGTCAGGTCACCTACAAAGGTAATGGTGGTAAAAACCTCGTTCCCCAGCATATTCACATCTGTGCACATCTCTGCAGAGGTCAAGCATGCTCTTGATAAGGGCACCTCCTGTCCAGCTCTGTACATTGACACAACTTCAGCTGGGCATGATAAAGAAGAAGAAGAAACAGCCAGAGACAGCCTTTTCCTCCATCCCCTAAAACTTCTCCAGCTCAAGTCACAGGATGAAACCCGTGACCTGTACCCCCAAATACCTCTGCTCCCCCAGGGAAGCAGGGACCCAAGCAATCCACCCATCATCTACATCCATCCTGGGAGATGTTTTAAGGCTTGCCTAGACAAAGTCAACACTAACCTGATACACCACTGGCAAAAGTCCTTCTTCAAGAGGGAAACTGGACTACAGCCTCCCAAAGGTCTCTTGTACCAGCATCTCCGAGACCCACCTTGTGATCTCCCCTCCTGGATCCACCCTCCTCCACAATCCTGAAACTGCAATTCCTCTGAAAAGCTCTCCGTCGCTATAAGCAGAGAATTTCATATCTGAAGCAGTGACAAAACCCCGGGATTTAATTTTTATTGCAAAACCAAAGCCCCCTCTGTGCACAGCCCTTGCCTAATGACAAACGGCATCTCTGTAGCTGTCGATTACTCCTGAATCACAGCACAGTTATGAACAGGTTGCAAGACAGAGTAGAGCATGCAGTGAACTGTAGAGGACTTGGGCTGAGAAAACAGCACAATAAATAATTACTTTATTGCAAAGCAAGGGGCGGCTTTTCCGCTGATAACATTCTCACAAGGGTAAGAGTTTTACTCTACACTGGTGTTTATATTGCAAATTGCTTCCACAGTATTGTCTCAAGAAGCCTTTGCTCCTCATTGCTGTGGGAGGAAGGTGTTCAGCCATCCCCAGCCTCTGCTGAGGAGCCAGACTGGCACGACACAGCCTAGCAGCCTCATCCCAGGGCACTATTTCTACTTCAGATAGGGGGAATAATTTCTCTGGATAAGGTGGGTAACAGCAGTGTCCTGCTCGTGGTCAAGGATGCACCCAGCCTCCACTGACCACTAGTGGCGTGGGTTGAGCTCCCTTTTGCTATTTCAACCTTCCTCCATCCCCTTTCTAAGTGAGCTAGTGGGATTCACAGAAGGCTGGAGCTTTAGATGTTGTACAGCTCACAGAATATTACCTACAGAAGCACACACCTCCTTCCCTCATCCAAAGTGCCATGTTATCAAGTGCTGAGTCTCTTTAAAGAAATTACTGTGCAAGTGTCCCTACCGCAGCACAGCAAAATAAATGAACACAGGGTGAAAATAAGCCAGTATCTACAGCAGAGGGCTCCTGCCCATGGGCATTTTAGTGAGAATATGGATATTTCTCCACATTGGCAGCCTGGTGACTCTCAGTGCAATACATGACTTCACAACAAAAGACGCTGAGAAGGTGCCAGAGGAAGAAGGGAAGATGTTTTTTCCTTCCTTTTGATTTACACATGCCTCTGCTGGCAGTGGCTCCTGGACATGTATTTCTCCATGCTCAGCTACTGCTGAGCATGATAATGCAGAAGCAGAGACCCAGGCATTCGCTGTCTGTGGGCTCCACCGTAGATCAGCAGCATGATGAGGAAAAGGTTTATTTGCATTGCTGTCATTTGGTATTTGCAGCAGGACACCAAGAGCACGATAAAAAGCATCCAATTTAACCTTCGCACCATACACCTTCCTGAACACATTACCCATTGCAGTCCCGGCATCAAATCCTCCCTACCAGCCCTCCACGCCATCCCACGATGGAAAGGCAATTGAAAGCACCTCTCAACTGCCCAGAGCATGTGGCCAGGGCAAGATCACAGCACCCAGCACTGTCCCCCAGGTGTGGAAGGTTCCTGTGACACTGCTCAGGCCACCACAGCCCGAAGCAGCCCTTTGGCTCCTCTCAAATGCATCGAGTATTCAGTCCCTGGCTATGGAGATGGGAAACACCAGGAGAGCCTGGAAGCCAAGTGGTTGCATTATCACGCATTCATCATCAGGAATGAGAGCACACAACTCAACACGAGTGTCCTCCATTGGCTTCAAGGGCACCACCACATTGAAATTCCCAGCTGATTCACGGCTCTCATTTGTACTTTCATCACAGCCATGGCCAGGAGCTCTGTGAAGGCTTTCCTAGCAAACTCAGGAGTTCCTCTAGGACTGGCAGCTTTGGTTTTCATCTGTGCAATGCTTTGTGGATGCTCCTGGAGCAGAGCATGGGAGAGTGATGGAGAGATTTTAGCTATTTATGAATTAAAAAAGTGGTTTACATATTTTAAATGGGAAGATAGAGGAGATTTTGCTCAGAATAAAGGCGCTTTTTTCCTTCATTTTTTTCTAAATTGCTTTTCTAATCATTAGTACTTCTCGCCACAATGAGCAACCAGGCAATTCCATCATGTTACCTTGGATGTACCATGGCAGGCAGCTAATGCTATTGGTCATAAATCATGTCCCTTTCAATCTCCATTATATAGGAAGAGTAAATTTATTATGATGCATATGTCACACCAATGCCTTTCCATTATCATATAACTGGATACCCCCAACATTCATAATTTGCAGTATAATAGTAATTTTTAAAGAACCATTGGTAATCAATAGCACTCAGCATCCCTGTCAGGATCATTTGCAAAACAAATAACACTGATCTCTAACAACTTTACAGAAGGGATATTTAATCCCCATGAACTGCATTATATGATAGATAAGCAAGGAATCCTAGACTATGTATCATGTATTTTCCTTGGATTAAATATCCCTTCAATCAATGTTGCTACCAGCTGTACAATGCTGCCTGTGTTTTCACTAAGTAATGCTGAAGTATTGTCTTACAAAAGAGACATCAGCTACGTGCAGGGCACCAAAACCACCTGACAGCTCCATGGCGAGTGAGGAGGGGGGCGAGGCAGAGGGCAGAGCGGTGAGTTAGCCAGCACGATGCTGCATGGGGAGCACACGGCAGCCAGCAAAGCTGGTGGCACGGAGGGCTGCTGGGGATCCCATGAAGAGAGCACTGATGGGCTGAGGGGTCACAGCAGAGATTTACCACGGCCACGACTGTTGCCCACAGTTGGGCGAGCACAGGCAGCGCTCAGCCCTGCACTTGCAGGGCCCAAGCTCCGGAGGGCTCAGCCCAGCAGAGGTGATGCTCCTTCCCGGCATGGGTTTGCTCCACAGAGCTCACTGAAGCACAGACCTGCCCCTGTTACCAGAATGCCCAGCACAGCCTCCACATCAAAATCAAATCGCCGGCAGAAGGAGGTGCTGTTCTCAGCCCCGTGTCAATGCAGAGCTTGGGTTTAACCAAGTTACTACCTATAATGCTACAAGAGTGCTAGGTAGTATTATTTAATAAAAGGTTCAGCCATCTGCCTCATTAGCTAACAGACAGACCTTAAGGACAACAAACAGAGGCTTGATTTACTTATTGCTTTTCCTTTTCTTTCAGCATGTACTGCCAGAGGCTGTAATTGGGAAGGTAACTTTGTCCTGACTGCCCCTGCCCCGGCTGCGGTCAGTCTGTCTCAAGGCCGTCTGCATCCCAGGCCATGACAACCTTTAATGGAGCTTTTACATATAAAAACTGAGACAGAAGCAGCTGACCTGGCAGGACCCCGTGCAATCAGCACACGGAGAGGCACTCACAGCGAGAGCAGCGGCCCCAGGGGCTGACACATCCCCACGTGCTGGCTGTGCTGCAGCCCTCGAGACAACCCAGCCGCCATCCAGCCCTGGGCTCCCTAACGAACATCTCCACTGTCACATTAAAGACAGCCACAATGTCTGTGCTTCAGCAGTCTCGCTACTGGGCAGCCTGAGTTACCTGTTGCACAGCTGAGAGCCGACCAGCACCAGCATCTTCCTTTATAGATGGCTTTCCGAGGCATGAAATCCATATTTAAATTTCCTACGCAGGTTTCTGCCTCTTCGGAGCAATCCAGCAGAGCCGTATCTCACTACTTGCAGCTGGAGACAACTTTAGCGAAATCTTCAGCTCCTACTGATCTGGAAAAATTCATGCATTTTTCTTCATGTGTAAGCGCGGGTCTGGCATTTCACGGCAGTTCCCAGCGATAAGCCCCAAATCGCTCATCACTAGAAGCCCCGCACTTTGGTAAGGAAGGACAGAGTCAGGATACCAAAAAAAAAAAACCCCACACACACACCCTAAAACACCCCCCCCGCCACCCCCACCCCCCCCCAAAAAAAAAAACCACCAAAAAAAACCCAAAACCACCACCCTTGAACCCTAACTAAACATTTCAGCTGCTGGAGATTACAGAATCCTATTTAGTGATAACAGAGACCATTTTCCACAGAGGAAACATCTTCAACCTGGTTACAGGAAAGCCAGGAAAATTAAATATTTTGGGAGGAAGAAGAAATGCACAAGAGTTTTGCTTGTTTTGGTTCATGTTTAGAGACAAACATGTTTTAGAAATGGGATTAACTGAGGCATCCTGGCACCCCTTCCTGCTCAGTGGCACCTCAACTGGGCTGCACACTCCTGCAAGCTCCTGGGCTGCCCCAAGGAAAATGCCATTAAAGAAAATACAACTATTTTTAAAGCTACCAGTTATACCAGTGACCTTGTGACTTTCCAAAGGTTGGGCAGGCACACATCTGATTTGGGGCTATTTTGAGCATCCTCCAGAGCCACCAGGCACCCAGCAGGCAGAAAGTACAGAGGAGCAGGATGAGACCCTCACCTCCAGAAAGTCAGACCCAACCTGTTAAGATACCAACAAGTTTCACCAACTAAAGATTAAAATGAATCCCCTGTTTAAATAAAACACTTTAATCAAAACCCTCCAGCCAGCCCGTGGGTTGGGGTGGCACAGCCACTGCCCCCAACGTGAGCACGGACCCGAGCAGGGCTAACACCCCTGCTGCCATCCCTGCTCAAGCATTACACATGCGCATGTAGTACAAACTTGTTCAGGGCTCTTCCACAGATGAAATATTTAAACGGTTTGTACATTACTATCCCTTTTAATCTAAATAGGATGGAATTGCTACAAACTGACTTGGGTTGACTTGCTCTCGCCATCACTTTTTCTTTTTTTAAATCTTCCACTTGCAGTTTCATCAGGCTGTCACCCAGCACGATCTCAGAGCTTCATGAGCTGGTGAACGGATGGAGACCTCTAGGAAAGCTCAGATGCTGCACAGTGATGAGGAAGCACGTTTCACACTCTCTTGAGCAAACATCTGGGCAACACCGTGGCTGAAGGGATATCATGTATCAGAAGGGATGCAGAGCCTGGACCTTCCCATCTGCAGCTGCCTGGCTGGGGCGAGCACCACCTGCCTTGCCACCCACCCCAACCTGTTTGCACCCCCCTTTTTGGGAGCTGTTGCTTTCACCCCCAAGGCAGCAGCTGCATTTTAGCTGCTGGTGACACCAGTAAAAGCAAGACCCAGGGCAAGCTCTGGAAGACAAGACATGACCAACTTGTAATTCTCTGCCGAGGTGCTCAGACACAATCCAAAACCTTCAAAGACATCAGGCTGGAAGGAATTTCCCAGATCATGTGGTCTGCGGGAGATGCTACCACAACACTCAGGCTTTCATTCCACTGCCATGCCCAGCTCCCAAGTGTGTCAGGAGGCTGCACACACACATTGGCTTCATTAGCAACCTCGATGGACAATGAATGATCAAAGCAACCAGCAATTCAACTCAAATTCACCCCTGGAGGCCAGGGGACCCAACACTGCTGTCTATGGTGCAAGGGGAAGAGAGGACACATCCGCAGGCAGGGAGGGAAGATGTCTCCCTTGGACTGCAGAAGCCTAAAGATGGAAAACGCTTACAGCTGTGTACGCATCCATATGCATAAGAGAACAGGCCCTGATCCAGCACACGCTTACGTCAATCTGCCGTCACCAAGATTTAGGAGAACATTTGAAATTAAGCAAAAATTTCCTTGCGCTGCAAAACTAAGGACAAAGAAAGGAAATAAGTCTCCTGGTTAGAGCAGAAGCAGGTGTCAAAAGATTGGTCCCAGCACAGACTCCATCACCAACACCCCAGGTAACCCTGGGCATGTCACTTTACCTCCCAGTGTACCCACTGCATGCAGCTACCAGCTCCCCAGGCACCATTCCCTTTACAGCTATAAGGGTCTCCCAGAGGGTCACAGAAAACCCGACCAGCTTTGAAGGCTATTTCCCATCTGGCCCCCTTGGCCAGCTCTTTACACACTGTTTGTAGTACAGCAGGTCACCTGTAACTCAGCAGCTCCAAGGATCCCACAAGACCTGGCTCTGAGGAGCTGCTTATAATCTAAACCACATAAGAAAATTAGGATTTGCAACAACACTTCAGATTTTGCCTGCTGAAAATAAAGACAACAGCATTTCAAAATAAAGGTGGAGAAAAGCAAGATCAGTAAGTGAAACACACTTACTTCCCAACCCAGCCTAACTAAAACAAAGTGTATCACTGTTCACCACCACACGTTAAGAGTTCCAGTGCAAAAGATAGTGTGTTGTCCTAAGGGCTATACAACATGATTCTGGTTTATGGCTGTTTTGTTAGTAAGATACTGACTAGAATGGACACAAAGAAAAAAAAAAATCAGACAGGAACTACAAGAGAGAGAGGGGAAAGATCCATGCAGAAAGTTTGGGGCTTTTTCTTAAAGCCAATGTGGAAGCAGAGAACCTACAACAGAGTTCACAACCAGAAAGGTTTTTAATGCAGAAGAGGACTTTTTTTTTTTGCAAAAAACACTGGCGAAGCTTAAGATTAACAAACTGACCCACAAACTGTGACAAACTTCTCTGAATTTTGATGGGGTGCTGATGCTCACTTCGCTTGTAAGCATTACAGTTGGACTCAATCTTAAGGGTTTTTTCCAACCTAAACAATTTCTTAGGGAGCTTTAAGAATCACATCCCACAGATTTACTTCCCCTTCTTTCTTTAAAGATGAAGCAGTTGCACAAACTCCACAGTCTGATTTCTGCTTCTTTGTGAACTGGGACAGCTGTTGAAACATATTTATTTATTGAAGTTTTCCTTTACTCCTCTGTGTCGATGTTCTCCAGAAGCAGCTGCATTATTCCTGTGCCCACACTTCAGCGTTTCCCTAGACAATGTAAATAGGAGCCAGGCCAAGTGAGCAACACAGGATGGGCCCAGCTGGGTGTCCGCCCCCACCCATGCACCCCTCCAGTTTCAGTACTGCCTGTCTGCGCAGCAGAGCTGGGCAGATGCACAGTTCAAGCCTACTCCCACCTCCGTCCCACTCTGCTGCACAGTTTGCAGAGCACAGCCTTTTCCTAGCACAGGGCAGGTCCCCACAGCCTCTAGGGGCAGAGGCTTAAACCCAGGCAGCATGAAGGTTCAATGACATCATAAAACACAAGAGATTGGTTTGAACTCCTGGATTTTAAACAGAAAGCCACTTCCAGCAGCTCTCCATCCCCTTGGGCTACACGCCAGACCTTGCGATTCACTGTTCGGTGCTGCCTTCCCAGGAGAAGGTGGCTGGAAGTGACATTACTGCAGTGCCTCCCTCCATCCCCAGGAGTCAATTGGCTCAGTGACACTAGTGGTCACATCCCTCATCCTGCCAGCCCTGACGTATGCCCTGTCACACTCACTACTGAATGCAAGTCCCACACCCTGGGACAGGAGTAAAGCAGAAGCAGGTATTTTCACACCCAAAACCAGATGTTCAATACCTTTTTTAATCATACTTTTTTTTTTTGCATTGCTTTAACAACTTTACTCTTTTTGCAACGAGAGCTCAGAAGGGTGGGTGGGAAATGCCCCTTCAGTGCTGCTCCACACCCCTCTGCTTTTAATCAAGCAGGGCCAGGTGCAAACTTCTCATTACAGTGATGAAAAGAAACTACTTCAACTGTCACAGGCTTTTTCTTGTGATCAGACTGACCAGCTGCCCATCCTGGAGAGGGAAGAGTTAATTATGTCACAAAATGAGCACTTGGGCCATGCAATTACCATCTCCTGCTAGAATACCTTGGTGAACCGTCAGCATTAATGAAACCAGCACTGAGCTGAAGTCAAGGCATTTATCCTTTGACAATGCTCTATTGCAACAACTTTATTTTGATGATACTGGATGATTAATGCTTACAGCCGCTGTCATTTCCTTTGATAGATTTTGGGGCTGCGGAGTGACATTTGCTCAATGCACTGTTCTTGAAAAGCTGCACTCATCGTAGCATAGAGAGATGCTCCGTGCATCCAGCCATCAGCAACCAGACTCTCTGCAAGCTGCAGGTGGCCAGGAGAGTTACTCCAAGGAATACGGGGATGCTTGCAGAAAGCCTGGCCTGGTAAAGACTGCAGGGACAGAGGAAGGTGTGTTAAACAGCCGGTGCTGCAAGAAACAGCAAGAGTCTGTCTCACCCAGAGTAAAGAAGAGACTGTTGGCTACAAACATCACAGCCAAGAGCTGTAGCAGGCTGCGCTGTTTGGCCACAAACGTGCTGGAAGAGCAGATCCCGAGCCGAGACTCTCCGGGGCTGAGTTGCAGCCATACCGAGGCTCTCACAGCTGCTCTTGAAGTCAAAAAGCATCCAAAACCAGATCAATCAATCAGCAAAACAAGACACAGACAAATGTCTTAACCATGGCATTCACTAATAGCAAAAAAAGAAAAAAAACACACAACTTTGAAACCTTAATCTTAACTTCCATGCCTCCAAGTTCCCCCCACCTGTAACACAAGGACAAGAATCATCTACCTCACCTGGCTACTGCAAGGTTTTCCTAATCAATCAGCTCATTAATTCATGCAAAGCCTTAGACAGACAGCAGATGGATGGCTTTACACAATAGTCTTTTCTACAGTGAAACATTTCTGCTAAGTTCTCTGCCAGCAGCTGCCTGCCCACTCCCATCTTACCAGCACAGATCGGTCCAGGCTCACGCAGGGACACCCACAAGGTCCGGAGCAGTGGGGTCTCCCCTAGACCCAAACATCACCCTGGGCCACGTGGGATTCCCTGGCTGGAGACACCCTTTTCACAAGGCTTCTTACAGATTTGATTTTCATCTCGTCATATTTAAAAGCTGTCTCGGGAGCGTAATGATTTTAAATTCACTCACCGCCACAGTCAATCAATGGAGCGGCAGCGGCGGCTGCTAGTGCCTCGCTAGCAGGCGGTGATGAATGGGGCTTTCGAGGCTGCATCGCTCGCCTCCGAGTGAGAGGAGAGCGTGGGCAGAGGGTGGGGAAGAGAAGCAAAGCCAGAAACAAGAACTAAAAGGAAGAAACGGGGTGGGGGATAGGAAAGCCCAACCTGCTCACTGCAAACTTGGGACAAGTGTTCATCCCCTCCTGGAAGGCACGGCTTGGAGGGAGCAGTCTTGGCTTGCGTTCGTCTCCCTGATCTGTTACCATCCTATGTCTTAAACCTGCTAATACATTTATTACAAATAAGTGCTAACCCTAAACCCGGCTTGTGCAGAGGACCAGAGCCCCGGCCGCCAGCCTCCACCCTGCACACGTGCCCCTGACCCAGCTTTCCTTTCCAGGAGAAGCCGAAGAGCGAACACGGGAGCTGCTCTCAACAGCACATCTTCCCTCCGGACAAAGCGATAAAGGGCACAGCACTGGAGGTGTTATCCCCCAACTCTGCCCGTGCAGAAGCAGACGCGCAGCGCTGGATGACACACAGCACCTTGTGCCTCCCCATCCCTGAGCAGCTTCAGGTGCCAGCAGCAGCCCTGTGTGCTCGCAGCCACCCCAGAGACCAGAGGGATAGAGAGCACCCGTCCCTGCAACGACTGGGGGTTTCCAGGGAGGAAAAAAAAATTGCCAAACAACTAAATACAGGCAACACACACACACCCTCCATTTGGGGGAGCCCAAAGGGCCTAATCCTGCTCCAGCATGCTGCCATTCGCCCTGCTCTACCAAGAAACGATGCTGCTCAGTATTTGGAAGGAGCCACTTCACATCTGGTTTCTTTTTCTCCCTCTTTCTCCAATTACAGGGTCAGGTCAGTGCTGTGCAGCCTGTGAGCGTAAAAATATTTGTAATACAGAAAACTGGTATTATCAAAGAAGCTGCAGTTCATGGTGTGACCATCACAGCTGGGCATTATGAGTCTCACAAAGAAGATAGGGTAAAGGGTCAAAACCATGAAACCCACCACACCAGCAAAATAAAAATAAGAGCCAGTAAAAGTGAATTAATTATGTTGCTCCAATTTGAGCAAACACTAATTAAGAATGTGTAATTGAATTAATGCATTATTTAGAAACCCCAGCAAATCCTGAGGTGGGATATAAATACATTATAGCATTCCTTTGACATCACATATATCTCACACCTCACTACCCGCAATTTATTTTAATATCACCAGAACCTCTAGATTTCTTTATGTTCTTGTCACTCACCATTGTTTCACATTTACCCTGTGTGTCTATATCCTCCTCCCCTCAACTCCACACTCCATATGGGGCAGCGATGGCCATTTGATAAGTCAAAGCTGTGTAACAAATCAGCTCAGCTCATCCACTTCCCCTCTCTATGCCCAGTAGTCACAGGTCTGGGTCCAACTTGTTTAGAGCCTGAAAAAGCATCAAACACCTCATTAAAAAAACCAAATCCATCTTCTAGAAATACATTCTTTCCTACAGCTTCAGGTGTGTGCTGCTCCATGCTACTCTGAGAAAGGCCCTGCACAAGCAGGATCCAAGCCTGGCCCAGAATAGGTGGATAAACCGGTATCATCACACCCTGGAAATACAGGAAAACAACTTCTCAGGAAAAGCGGGGGGGGGGGGGGGGGGGGGCAGAAGTCAGCCCCTCAAAGGTTTCACAGCAGATGTTTGTACCTGTGAAAGGTCCCCAGGTACTGCATTTGCAGCTGGGACAGTTGAGTAGTGCTTTGGGTATTTAGCAAGAGGCTTTACATACATTATTCTTCCCTCCTTCCGAGCCCTTTGCAGCGAGGTTTATGGTTCTTACTACACTACATTTCTAGGGAAGAGATACAAATACACAAAAAGGAAAGAAAGAAATCCAGTGAAATTGTTTAAAAACCCTAAAAACACTCGTAAGGAAAGCAGCATGAGAAAACATGGGCGAATCCAAGTTCACACACACACATATATAGCTCTAGGAAAGGGAAAAAAGAAGCAGCATTAAAGTGTCTTGTACTTCGTATGAGCAAATACTGTAGCAAAATACGCATGCTGTTTATAAAACATATTGGAAGACTTTTCCCTAAAAGATGCCATATAAAGTATAAAATTTTATTATCTCTGCCTGTCCATTTTACAAAGGCATATACAAACAAGTTGCCAAATCTGCCTGCAGTTTAACTCCATTAAATCCAATGAATGAGTTTGGCCCACAAAAAACTCCGCACTTACTGTAATAAAGCTAAAAGCTGATAGCAGCCGGTACAGTAAAATACATACATTTCCATACACTTATTCCTGCTGATTTAAAAATACAAGTAAGCTATGGCGATTGCTCTTGACCAGCTCCTAAAGTAAAGCTGAAATGGGAGAGGAAAAAAAACCCCAAACCTTGGAGTTTTCCTCTCTGGTTCCCTCTAAGCACAAAGGGGAGAGGGGTGGGGGGAAGCCAGCGGGGCTGTGCTCGTTTGGCTTTTCCCACCGAGAGCCCTGAACATATATGCCATGCATTTGAACAAGACCTGATGGTTTGGTCCCCAAGTTGGGCAGGACCCTTCTTCTGGTGATTCTCCCCTCTGGGGTCACACACTTCTCCCCCACTGGTCTGCAGATGGGAGAACGTTCTCAGGCTCCCGGAGCAGGGATGCAGGATGCTCTGCTCCCCGAGGCAGCTAGCCACAATTTTGTTTCCAGAGAGCTTTCCTCATGATCAGTGGTTCTCCGGCCACTGGGTCATCTTGAATTATACCTGGAACCTTACATTGCATGGGGGATCATCCCAGGCGGTACAGAAGCTGGACCCAAATGACAGGCTGTACACCTCTCCTAATTGATGGGGGGGGTGTGGTGTGGTGGTGTTTGTTGAGGTGGGGTTTTTTAAATGGACACAGCTTTCTCTCAGGCTGCCATCAGACCAACTCCCATCTCCACCTCCCCAGCCTCCGCCAGTGCCCTTACACAAGCTGACACACACCCTACGCCCTCAGCACCACCTCCTCCAGACCCTCCTGACCCAACTCCTCACAGTGCACAGAGGCTCCAGGACCCCCTCATCTGGAGCTAACTCTCACAGATCCTTTCTTAGGTATTTTCTATTATTATTTGCTTGCATTACAGGGATGTCCCAGGGACCCAGATGACCCTTGTGCTAGGGGCTGCATATATATTCACCACTCCAGCAGCCAAACTATACCTCACACATCATGCATTTCATGCTCTTCCTCTTTTCTGCACACCAAGCCCCTGCCAGCCTGGCCACCACCGCTCTCCTGAGGGTGTAGCGGACATGGGACCAAGGCTCACGGTCTCCACTCCAGCCCCTTCACCCCAAGGTCCCCACAGCCCTACTGCTTCCACAGCTCTCCCTCCTTGCAGTTTGGAGCCATGCACAGCTCCATAGCTGTCCCACCCAGGTCCTCTCCTCCCCACCAGCCTCCTCTGGGCCAAATTTGCTGCTGACCATCACACCTCCATCTCACCCCCCAGACACTCAGCCCCAGGGCTGTCCTGCTATCAGGCTCACTCAGACTCTCCCCAGGCCCTGGGTTCACAACACCAAAAAAAAAAAATAATCCAGCAACCATACCAGATCACACAAAACACCGCCCAAGGCTGGGCTCCCAGCTCATATCCCCTTGTAAACCCCGTGGTAACTTCCCCCCTCCTCCACCTCAAAGCCTTGCTGATGACTCCATCACCTGCCTCCCCTCACACCCATCACAGACAGCTCAGAAAAGCACAGCCTACCTGCAGCAAGCCTCCAGCCCCATATCCTCTCCTCCTGAAGCTCCTCGCTGCCCTGCAGCAGCTCCTTCTTAAGTCCCTCTGCTCCACAGGGCTTCCCCGTGCCCTTTGCTGAGAAACCATGTAATCCTCGGCTTTTGCTACACCTGGAGTTAACACCAATTCAAAGCTGAGTGCCGGCAGCTGGGATGCTGTGAGTGTTGCTGTGCTGCTGTGGCTTTTCTCAGCATGAAATCCTGGCCCTGAAGCAGCGGGCAGGGAAACTTTATCCAGACCAGTGCGGCTGGGATACGCCTGGCTGCTGCTTTCCATGTCCCTCTGGGACACAGGGCTTTGCTGACATAACCCACTCGCTTGTCCCCAGCACGTGCACAGGGAAAATAAGCATCAGAAAAAAATTGCCCGAGGATGGGGTTGAGACTCTGCAAACAGGCAGGACAGCACTGGGCTCTCCAGGGCACAAACCGCGTGTCCTGTCCCCACCACAGCTTCTCCAACCTCAGTGCTACATCCAGAGCTCGACTCAGAAACCTCCAAAGCACTGGCCACGTCCTGCTGTTTGCATGCATTGTGCAATCCTATATTTAGCATACGATGGGAGAACTGAAATAAATAATCCATAGCTCATAATAATAAACCTTGCACCCCAAACAAGCCAAAAGCCTGACCTTTCACAGTTAAGCCGTCCTAGTGAGAGGTTAGATCTTGTGTTTTCTGATCATCAAACAGGAAAGCATTAGCCAGACAGGGAGAACAAGCTCTTATCTAGACCTGATTTCTCTCCCCTCCAGGGGATCCTGCAGGATATTTCAGTTCTCTCTCACTCGCTGTATGACTCTTCCCTCCCCCAGTTGCTTGAAATCAGCCAAATTCACAATCTAATCTGGCCAGGAGTCAAAGGGGAGAAAAATCAAGTCCTAATGCAGTGACTACTTTGAATGGGGAATTGAAGCCAATCAGAAAGGCATTATTGATCCCCGCTCGGAGCACCTCGGTCAGGGAGGGGAAAGCCGCGGGCAGCCGCAGAGCTGCCCACCGCAGCCAGCCAGGGCTGCCCTGCCAGGCCTGCAGCTTCCCCAGCGCTCGCCCAGGCTGGGAGCTGGTGCGAGGGGGGAGCCAGCCCCATCCAGCACCAGTACACACCACCCCTGTGCCGGCACTGGCGAGCCCCCACGGTACACACTGGCCCACAGCTGCCCTAGCCCACGTGTGTGCGAGAGCGTGACCCGTGTGCTGCCTACCCACGGTGTGTTTGTGTGCAAACACTTCCAGTGTGCGTCGCTTTGGAGCGGGCCCCTCTGCGAGAGCAAGGCTGCTCCACCAAACGGCGGGTGCGCTGCGTTTGGGCAGCGTGAGGGCGGGCCAGCTCCGTGCGAGAGCCAAAGCGCAGGCTGTGGGGCAGGGAAGGGGGTGTGCATGGGGATGTACGTGCGTCCCTGACCCCCCTCAGCTGCCCGCCTGCGTGACCCGCAAGCACCATCCCCGCAGCAGACGGGGGGGAAGGCAGCGGGGCGGCTCACCCCAGGCAGCGGGGCAGGTACCGCAGGGGAAGGGGAGCAGCCGGACGGGGCTGGGCTCAGCTCTGGGCATCCCTGGGTGAGATCCCGATGCTTTGGCCCGCGGTAGCGCTGGCTACGCGCTCCTCTTGCCTTATGTAACCGCAGCAGGGACACGGCGGTGAAGGGGGGACGGAGATCGGGGGGAGAGGAGCTCCCCACTGAAGCCCTCCCAAAGCAAAAGGGGCTGGAGGAGAACCTGGATGCCTCCGGTAGGGTAAACCCAGGCGCAAGGCCGAGGCAGTTGCATTGCCACCGGGTGGGCTGGGCCCTGGATGCCCCACGATGCGGGGCAGGTCCGTCCGGTCGTGCCGGTCCCCTCCGGGGAGCTGCCGCCCCGCTCGGCAGGGCCAGGGCACGGCTCCCGCCGCGGCGTGCAGCGCCCAGCACAGCCCGGCCGGGCCGAGCCGGCTGCCCTCCCCCCTGCCCGGAGGGGGCTGCCCCGGGGCTGGGGCTCAGCCCGGAGCCCCCGCGGAGCCAGCGGGACGCGGGGCGGCAGTACCGGGGGGGGAGGAGTCCGGGGAAGTTTGGGGAATCCCACATTTTGCAAGAAAGCAGGAGGGAAATATCCCCCCCCAAAAAAAAAAAACAAACAAACAAAAAACAAACCCAACACTAAACCCACGCAGGGTCCCGGTGGCTCCTGTGCCCCCCTCTCGGGCTGTGCCCCCCAACCTGCCAGCCCGGGCACCGCGGGGTCGTGCGGCCGCCGGCACCTCCTTACCTGCCGGCGTCACGTCTGCTGCTGCCTGCCCTGCTCGGGCTCTTCCTCCTCCTCTCCTCCTTCTCCTCCTCTCTCCCTCTCCCTGCTGCTTGGGGCTCTTTATGGAGATTCATTCATTCATGCCTTCCCATCGGTCCCTCAGCGTTTCCCTGCCTCCCGGAGGCAGAGCGTGTGACGCCTCGCCCCTTTCCAGCCACTTTCTGCTGTCACAGAGCGGCGCTGCCCTAGCCCGGAGCAGCGGTCGGGCTGGGACACGCGTGGGCAGCGCCGGGCCGTGGGAGCGTCCCCCGAGGGCGTGGGCACAGCACCGACCCACCCGGGGGGGGGGGGGGGGGGTGCAGGCTGTCTCTGGCGTCCGTCACCGGGTCGTCGGGTCGCCCGCAGGGTTTTCCGTGCTGCCCTCCGCCCGCCCCATCCCACGCCACGCCGCTGCCCATCGCCCCCGGCTCCCACCAGCGGCTGCCGCGGAGAGAGCGCGGGTGGGTCCTCATCCCCCCCGGCTGGTTCCCGGGCAACCCTCGCCCCCTCTTTCCCTCTCTGCTCGCCCCCCTCCCCAGCCCAGCCCGTCCTTCCTCCCCCTCTTTCCGCCGCCTCCGCACCCGCGGCAGGACCGCATCCCGCTCCGCGGAGCGCTGCCCCATCCACGCAGCTTGCAAAAGCGCTGACTCAAGCGCGGAGAGGAGCGGCTGAGCCCGGCGTGGGGAGCCAGGGCTCCCCGGCCCGCCAAGCACCGGTCCCCCCGGCCCGGTCCCCGCCGCCCCGCTCCGCTCCACGGAGGACGCCCCATCCCGGGGGCCGCTCGCTCCTCCAGGTCACCGGGCAAAATTCATCCCTGCCCCAGCCCTCCCCAGGACGGGGGTCCCTCCGCTACCCAGCGCTGCCTGCCCTCCCGCTGCACTTCGGGGGGGGGCTGGGGACACGCTCCCGGCCACCACCGACAGCCGCCCCCCCCCCCTCCGCTGCCCCCCGCTGCCTGCACACCCTGCCAGGCCGGGGCAAAACCGGGGAGTCGGGGGGTTGCGGGGTAAGCCCTGCAAGGTGCCAGGCAACACGACGGGATGTGCCGAGGAGGGTGTTATTTTAGGTGCTAAACTTCAGGGGGCTGCCTCCTCTCTGCACAGGCAGGGGATTATTCTTTCCAGTCAGGCAGGACGGAAAAAGCAGCTTTTTCCCTTAAAAATACCGTCGGAAATTTCAAGAGCGGCGTCTGGCTTTGGGCGCTGCCGGGTCCTTCAGAGCGACAAACCGTTAATGTGGGGTGAAACCCCTTAAAAATACTCCCCGAAGGGCCCCGCCCGCTCCCCGGTGAGCCGTGCCGTTTCCACAGGCGGTGCCACCCCCTTTGCAACGTTGCCATCAATTCCTATTAACGATCGCTTTATTCACCGCTGCAAACTTCTAAATATTTAATACAGTGCAAACCGGCACCGAAACGCACGGAGCTGACAGGAGGAGGCGAGTCCCCGGCTGGGGAAGGCGTGAGCGGCTGCCTCCGGCTCAGCCCGGCGGCCCCGCTGCCTGTGCCCCCGGGGGAGCCTGTTGATATCGGTGTGTGTCGTGTGTCCGTGTGTCGTGTCGTCCCCCCGTCCCTGTCCTCCCCCCCCCCACTTCCCCTTCCTCCGCTGGGCTTTCCCGGGGCTGCAAATCACAGCCTGGACGTGGGCAGCATATTGGTTCCCCCGAGCTGCCCAGCCCGGGGAAGGCAGGAATGAGCGGGGATTGGGGGGGGGGGGGGGGGGGGGGGGGGGGGGGAGGGGGGCGTTTCTGGCCGGGAAGAGCTGGAGGAGGAGAGGAAGGTGCTAGGAGGAAGGGGGTGCGACACCCCGACCGGCCGGCGTGTCCCCAGCGCCGGGACGTTGCCGCCGGCCGGGACCCGCCGCGCACGGGTGGAGCAGCCCCGCTCCACGTCGAGCGCGACGGGGGCTGGGGGCCGCCGGGGGTTTGGGCAGGTTGGAGGGGTCCTGCCCGGGGGAGAAGGGCGGGGGGGACACCTTCCTCCACCCTGGCATCCCCGGGCACAAGGGCACCGCCTCGCCGGCAACGTCAGGCGGGGGAGGGGGGGGTTGTCCTGCACAGGGGACACACACCCCCCCCCCCCCCAGGGAAGGAGGGGAGCGTCCCAGCCCGACGCCGGGGAGCGGACGGGCCCCCCTCTCCTCACACCGCCCTGTGGACCCCCAGCCCCGGCCGAGCTTCATTAAAATACAATCAAGAAAATTCTTTGGCAACTCTGGCCGCGGTTTAACACCGGCTCTGCCGACTGGCGAGTGCCATCGGTCCTCCGGGCTCAGCCTGAATTTGGGAAGTGAGACGGAACTTTACAGCAACATCTGTCATTATAATTAAAACTGCAACACACCCACCGGGCAGGAACACGCTCCCGTCAGTCCCCTCTACCCCTTTTTTCACAAAAAAAAAACAAAAAAAACAAAAAAAACAAACAAACAAAAAACCACAACAACAAGCGAAAGCGGCTCAAAATCACAGAAAGGCGCCTGTCCCCCGCCTCCCCCGAGCCACCGGCGCGGCGGCAGCCCTCCACCCGCCCGGTCCGCCGCCGCACCGGGCGAGGATGCGGGGCCGGCGTCGTCCCGAGGACTGGATGCGGTGTCCCCCCCGTCAGAGCACGGACACCACCGCCACCCCCACCGCCGCCCTCCTCCACTAATTTTCTTTAATTAAAGCTCTATGTGCGGCACGTTTCGCGAGGACAGAAATAGCCGCTAAAGGAGCGCATGTTGGGGGAGGCAGGTCCAAACTGCCGGCGTGGGAATGCAGAAGGGATTGGGGGGCGGGGGGGGGGGGGGGGGGGCAGAGGGGGGAGAGCCGGGGAGCGGCTCTACCACTGCCCCCACCCCATGGCCTAGGGCCGCCGGGGTTATTTGGGGTGGTGGGTGAGAGTGTGTCCCCCCCCCCCCTCCGAGCGCTCCGTGCGGCGGGGAGGGGATGCGGGCGGAAGCCCCCTGACCCCGGGGGACACTGCTGCCTGCGACACCGGCTCTTCCCCCGGAGCACAGGGGCTTCCCGCAGGCAACAGTTGCAGCGGCGGCACGCAGGGGCTCCCCCAGGGATGCGGCGGGGACACCTCGAAGTGGGGATCCCCCATGAGCAGGGAGCGGGGACACGGGGCGGCGGCCGGCGGGGCTCCCCCGGCTCCGCGCTCCCGACCCGGCCGGGGGAAGTCGCTCCGGGCCCGACCTCCCCCTCGGGAAAAGGGCAGCAGGAGCGGCTCCAGCCGAGCCCGGGGACCCTCCGCCCGCGGAGGGGAGGGCGCCCCGCTCACCCCCGCCGCCTGCCCCGCGGTCCCCTCCCGCCGAAGTCCCAACCTGGGCTGCAGCCGCGAAAAGTTTGGCGACACGGAGCAGCCACCGGGGGCTGCGCGGGGCTCCCCGGGGCAGCGCCGGGCGCCGCCGCGGCGGGGAGACACCGGGCGGGGGCCGCGGGGGCAGGGGCGAGCTGGCAGCGGGCGCGGTGCCGGGGAGGGGCAGGGGCGGGGGGGCTCAACCCGGGGTCGGGGCCGGGGCCGGGGGGGTGGGGGGCGGGCAGGCTGCGGCGGGGGCTGCGGACGCGCCTACCTGCTTCGGCGTCGGCTGCCGGCGCTCGGCGGCGCGCCCAGCCCCGAGGCGCGGTGATGGGCGGCGGGCGCACCGCGGCTGCGGCTCCCCGCGCCCTTCCAGGCGGGCGGGCCGGGGGCAGGAGGCGGGCAGGGAAACGCAGCCGGAGCCGAGCAAATCCCAGCGCTGGAGCCGAGCTCCGAGAAGAGAAGGGCTGCAGCTCCTCACTGCGTCAGGCGGAGAGCCCTGCCCGTGCAGGCGGCGACGGGCAGCGCTGCCAGGCCCCGGGGGCTCCCATCGGCACGGCTCGGCACGGCTCGGCTCGGCGCGGCGCAGCTCGGCCGGGATGGGCACGGCTCGGCTCGGCACGGCGCGGCGGTGCGGGGCGGGCGGAGGGGCGCGGTGCGGTGCGGCTCGGCTCGGCTCGGCTCGGCCTAGCACGGTCCGGTTCGGCTCGGTAAGGCTCGGGACAGGTCGGCTCGGCACGGCCCGGTTCGCCTGAGCCTGGCTCGCCTGGGCTTGGTGCGACCCGGCTGGGTCCGGCCGCGCTGTCACGGCGGGGAGCGATAAGCGGCTTGGCCGGGAAAGCCGGGCTGGCACCGGGGGAGCGGGGCGGGGAGGGGGGATGTGTGCGTGTGTGACACTGTGTGTGTGTGTGACACTGTGTGCGTGTGTGACACTGTATGTTACACTGCATGTAAGACACTGTGCCACTTGCGTGTGGCTGTGTGTGTGAGATACTGTGTGTGACACTGCATGTGAGACGCTGTGTGACACTGCGTGTTACACTGCATGTGACACCTGCAAGTGTGTGACTGTGTGTGACACTGCATGTGACACTGCATGTGACACCCTGTGTGTGTGAGGCTGTGCGTGACACTGCATGTGACACTGCATGTGACACTCTGTGTGTGACACTGTGCATGATACTGCATGTATCTGTGTGTGACTGTGTGTGTGACACCTGCACGTGTGTGACACTGTGTGTGAGATACTGTGTGACACTGTGTGTGGCACTGTACGTGTGTATGACAATGACACTGTGTGTGTGACACCTTGTGAGAGTGGGGGGTTGAGGGTGTTGGGGTTTGTGAAGGTGTGAGTGTGTTTATCGAGGATTATCTGCCTCTGTGTGCATGTGTGGTGACACCCTGGGGGGCTGCAGGGACGAGAGTGTTGGGGTGTGTCTGTATGTTAGGGGGTATCTGCGCGTGTGTGTGTGTCTGACAGGCTGGGGGGGGTGCAGGAGCCTGAGGGGGTGTGTTTATGCACATGTGAACCCATGTGAACATCTCTGTGTGTCCCCACGTGTGTGTGACAGTGCCCCCCCCCCCCCCCCCCCCCCCCCAACCTGAACCTCCATGAGTCAAACTGGGCCCAGCCGGGCAGTACTAGGTGACGCTGGGAGCGTGGGGGCTGGGGCAAGCTGGCTGGGAGAGCCGGGACAGCGATGGGGTTGGGCCAGGACCCCCACCCCCAGCCTCCCGGGGTCCCAGCCCTTGTGCTCAGCCCTTCCCAGGCATCCTCCTGCCTCGGACCACCCCTTGCCTAACCCAGAGACTGCCATCCTACCTCCCCATTTTTTGGAGGGGGTTGTGCTGTTTTAGCAACACAACACACGACTTCAGGGTGATTAAAGTGTGGCTGGCACTGAGCCGGCCCTTGGAATAAAAATGTTCTTCTCTCTCCCCAGGCACTGTCATTTGAGGTAAGGACTGGCCAGTGTGTTTCTTGTGATGGCCCAAGGTGTCTCAAGCCATCTCCAAAACCATCTCCAGCCTTTTCCAGCCCTGCAAGGAGGTGGCAGGGGAGACAGAGAAGGTGGGGTGCAGGAGAGAAATTTCACTCCTTTCGTTTTAATAGCAACAACACCAACACCACCGCAGCCAAAAAACCTGAAGCGTGGAGTAATAGAGCTGGGAGACAGCCTGGGAACAGGCAAGCCATGGCCCCTCTCCAAACGGCAGCTGGCAACCTGGCACGGCACTAGGCTGTGTTAGACACACAGCCCCGGGGAAGCGCCGCAGAAACACAGGAGACACCCCTGCATGAGGGAAAGGGCAGGGCAGGGAGAAGGGCTCCATCATCCTCTGCTCCACAGCCTTGATCTGGCCCCTGACCCGCTGGGGAGGCTGTGGGGCTTGGTCTCTGGGCGAGCTGGTTGCTCTGGGGTTCTTGCATTCCCCTTCCTCTTCCCCTTCGCCCTCCCCACCATCACCTGGGTTCATGCCCTTGAAGCATGGGAGACCCCTTCCTCCCTGGAGCAGGGATATCCCATTTTTCCCATGTCCATGGGATGCCCTGAAGGAGTTCCCGTTGAAATTGCTTTGGACCAATAAACACATAGGCAGTGACAAGAAAGAGGCAGGGGGCCACCATGAGCGTGGCTCTGGAGTCAGATGTTTTCCTGGGGAGGCTGGAGATAATAGGTCCCATCCCTCCTTTGCCTTTGCTGGAGAAGGCTCTCAAGCTCAGGGCTTGTGTCAGTGAGCTGTTGTGTTTCTAGGAAAGGACACTGCCAGGTCCCTCCCAGTGCCAGGAGCAGGGTGTCCTAGGGCGCAGCCCCCTCCTCAGTGCCACACAGCCCCTGGGGCAGCCAGAAACACCGCATGTTCATGCCAGCCCTGGAGCTGCATCTGGCCCCTGGCAGCTGGAAGAGGAATCGTCCAGAGGGGACAGAGATGCCTGGTGCTGTGCTCCATCACAGGTCTTCACCCATGGAGATCAGCAATGAGGAGGTTTGCAAAAGGCTCTTCGCAAATTTGCTGCCTGCTGGCACACAGCACACAATTCCCCAGGGCTGTTTTGGGAGAGGCAGCTCCCCGAAACCTCAAGCCTCACCCATTGATCAAGGACAGGCTTTAAAGTAGCATCATTCCTACCAGCTGCCAGGCTAACGGAGGGGTGGAAAGACTTGGTGCAATCAAAGAACTTTGCAAACCAAGATAAATGAATAAAAGAAGTAAGTACTTCTGAGCAAGCTGTTCCAGTTCTTCTGGGAGGAAGTGACGCCTGCTCAGCCTCTGGCCCTATATTTAGTAAAAATCTAAACCAGACATTGATAATATTATTAAAGAAAGGAAGGAGTAAAAGAAGACATAGCCTTGCTGGGTTGACTGATCTATTTATGCAAGACGGCGGGAGGAGTGCTGTGAGAAAGGTGTCTTGGGTCAGGAGAGCCTCTGCGGGCTCTTTCCCTCTACCAGCAGAAGACGGCATTTGACACAGCAGGTTCGAGCTGTCCTAACCCAGTTTAACAAGTGGTACGAGAGGGAGAGGTGGTTAATAAAACATTGGCTGCTTCTCCCAGTGAGGTGAAGGTGGTAAGGGAACAAGAGCCATTCTTCTCCCTTTTGTAGCATCACCTGGAAGGCAAGTGCTGGCCAAAGGACAGAGCGTTGGCTGGGCAGTGCTTTGTTAGTCCATGCAGAATGGGGAGGTGTAAAGTTAGATAAGGACATCAATGGCTCTGAAACACAGAGTGACCCTTGGGTGAGTGATGTCCCTCCTGGCCTTGCTCAGGGTGCCCACAGCACTAGGGCTTCACTCTGGATTCTCTTTGTGTCGCAGTGATTGTGACAACCTGGTGTCCTCCAAGAGAGGAAAACGCTCCCCAAAATAGGGGAGACCAGGGGCAATGTGACAGCCTTGTGGCTGCCTCTGGGCAGAGCCTGGGGGAGAGTGAGATGTCCCCACCCTACCTTCACGGGACCCCACGTGGGGCGAGGGATGGAGGTCTGGGGTCCTTTGCTCAGTTATACCATTCTTCTTCCCCCAAAAGCAATGGCTTCAAGTGTCTTAAAAATGACAGGCTCCTGAACCCCACCCCAGTGAGACCCATAACAGCAACGACCCACCATGCTCAGGGGACGAAGGTCCAACCAGCCTCGCTCCACCCAGGGCTCCCGCAAGGACTATTCCTGCAGGTCCCTGCTCCTGCCGTGGGCATGGGCAAAACATGCCGTGACAGGGAGCTCTCACCAGCAAAAAAAAAAGAACAACCCACGCAGGAAGGGCATGATCTCCCGACTTCACATCCCTAGAAGACTGGCTGGTGTCCTCCAGCTTGGAGGGCGGGTAGATCTGCCCCACCGCCTAGTCACCATCCAGCAATATGAGGGGATGCTGCCATGTGATTCCCAGTGATGCATGGCTGTGGGTGACTCGCTGTCCAAGGGATAATTTTTTGCAGCCTGAGATGCTTCATTGCTGTTGTTGTCAAATCCTATCTAAAAATCATCAGACTAATTAGAAAACAAAAAATGACATTTTATGGGCTGTTAGTGCTGTAAGTGGACTAAGGCCTTATGGTATTTAAAGAATGCTTGGAAAACAACTGCGATATTTACATCTGGGAAAGAGTTACTGGTCTCAGGCAGAAGCTGCATTTCAGAACATTTTTGTTTAACATACTCAGCCTTGGTGATGACAAACATTACTGCACATCATTACCCCAGTTTTTCAGGGTGCTAATACCTCAACCATTGCAAATCATATCTGCTGTAGACTTGGCAGCTTGGATGTGTTTTTATAGATTCCCATTGGTTCCGATTTTCTTTTTCATTTTCGTCTTTGAAACTCTGAAGAAGTCAATTTTACATCAGCGAAAGGTATCAGCGGTGGGGACAGGGGACTTCTGCCAGCCCACAGCCCAGGTGCAGAGTGGTTGTGCATCATGAATTGCTGTGCTTAGGGCCTCCCACTTGGAGCTGGTGGAGACATTCAGGACTGATTTGGTCTCTAGATCTACCTTTACTTGCTGGGCCTGGCAGCTAAGGTGATGTCCATGAGGACGGTGGAGTTGTCAGGCAGATGCTCAACCTCTCAACACCTCGAAGTACAGACACTTTCCTACACCATGTGCTGCTTGTGTTGGCCACCAAAGTCTAAAACTAGGCTCGATGTGGTCCTATTCCTCCTTGTTGATGCTGATCACTATCTACCTAGAATGCTTGCATCCCTGTGGACCATAAGGGATCCTATGGCTATGACTTTGGATTTGGTGCAGCAAAGGTTGGGTATCCTTCACAAAGGTCCCAGGGGACTCATCCCAGTGTTGATAGTTTGTTTTGGCCTCTTTGGATATCCTGACATGCTATTGTAGTGCAGACTACATAGCACCTTCCACCTGAGGACCTCCAAGTGAGTAAACAGTGAATAATTCACAATGAGTAATTTCTTTAAAGATTTTTGTCCTTTTTTTTCCCTCTTATACACACATTGTCCATGAAAAGAATGAAAAATTCTCCAGTGCACTTGTTCAGTGTTATTCACAAGTCTCTTTGGTGAATAACTCTCGGCTTGTAGGTGCTTTCAAACCAAGGAATATGGCAACAAATCTTCAAGTTGCAATTTGGGTCATGGCCCAACAAAACACACATTTCAAATCACGCACCCCAGGGCAACATCCAAAATCCACCCTGGGTGCTTAGCCATCTCCAAACATCAGTGGATGGAGAGGAAAAGACTAGTCTTTGCCCTTCTTGGCACTGCACCCAAGCATAGACATTATGACCCTCTTTTTTAAAAGTGGCCACTGATTTGGTGGCCTCATTTAAGACATTAAAGGCATGCCACTGGTACCCAAGGTTTAGTCTCCTTTGGGGTGGTGATGGAGGCAAGTCAGCCTGCATCTGAAGGTCTTCACAGCAAAACCTTTCCTTTGTTGCTGTGCCTTCAGTTCTCCTACACTCCTGGTGTCCATCTGAGGACATCTCCACTGACCCTTTGCTCAAGGAGTCTCACCTTGTCACACATGAGGGACCTCACCTGTCCCTCAAAAGGCAGAGCTGGCTGAAGGCTTGTTGGTGGCACTGTCCAAACCAAGCGATGCTATTCCAGGGCTGTCATTGAGATGAAGCCACTCAACTTTGCCAAAGCTATCTCTGAAGATGATCCCCTGCAAGAAAGGTTGACAGGGAGCACACGCCTGCCTCCAGGACATGTAGATGCAGCATGAATTTCTTTTTATTTACAGAGCATCAGATTGCATATTCCCTAAGAGATCTGATTCATCCCTCCCAAACCCTAGAACAAATACTCCAAAATCAGTCTACAGCATGGGGACAGGCTTTGTTCAGTGCTTTGAAAGAGAGCAGGTAAAGTCATTACCCTCACTTTGCATAGCAAAAATGATATGCATAAAGCTGTATAGAACAACCCTGCAAAGCTCAAAGGAAACAAATGGGCGACTTGCACCATGAATTTCAATGGGACTTTGTGCCGCCAGGATAATAGCCAGCGAGACAGTGAAATATTGCATAGAGAGACATTGGGCAGTAAAAACAAGTTCGACTTGCTAATGTGGTGGAATATCCCGCAATATCGCATAGGGAGAGATTGCAGAGCAATTGCACAGGGGCACGTGAAGCAGCCTGAAAGATAACAGAGCACACTCGGGCACAGGACAGGAATAATTTGGGATGCTGGCCGGTGGGGGTCTTTTAAACACAGAGAATTACCCTGCAGCTTCTCACTTCAGCTGCCCCCCCCCCCCCCAGCTTGAAGAGCTAGTTATCCAGCTTGTCTTGGAGGTAGCACCTGGTTTGCAGAGAGGCCTCCAGCCAATTTTTCACATGGGTTAGCTACAGCCCCTGGAGCACCTGACCTGCTGGAGGCCAGCAGTGGCTGTGGGATGGAGATCTGTAGCCAAGTTTCTTATTATTATTCCCAGCTACTGCCTTCACACCGATCCCTGGCTGCCGAACGCAGCCCTGCCTCAGGTTCCCGCTGTGCTGCAGTCCCAAGCAGGACAGACAAGGGAGAGTTTGCAGGAGAAGGGGCTGGCCCCAGGGAGCTCCCAGCCAGGGCTGTAGCATCCACGGCAGCATCTCAGCTCCATGGAGGTGGTGTCCCGAAGCATCTCTGCCTCCTACGAGCTCCCCGCTCCCCCCATCATCCTTGATGGGATGCCCTGCAGGCCACGGGGCTCAGCAAAGGCTCTAAATATTGACCAAGGAAAATCATCCTCCCATTTGACACCCAGAGAAAGAGAGGCTTCCATGTAGATGCGTAACTATCGGAGGCTGGAGCAGAGTGAATTAGCATCCTTTAAATTAAAGAGCTTTAAACAGCATCTTCTCCCCAAACTGCCACTATATCCATTTCAATAGTCATAGCAAACACTTCGCAAGTAGACCCAGAGGAAGAGGAAGGAGGAGGGAGAAAGCCAAGACACAGATGATGGGCAATGCTCCGATGTGGTTGGGAGGGGTGTAGGAGGTGCCTGTTTGCACCAGGAGCTGCCGCTCTGCTACTGAGGCAAAGATGTTAAAGCAAGCAATTCCCTAAGGCACCCTAAACTTTTATAGATTGCTGATGGTGAAAGCAATATATGAAAGGACACCTTTGAGTGAGACTCATGTATTAAACAGTCTCGGAGGTTGTCCCCATGCAAAATAGAGTGTGTCTTTCAAGGCTGTATAACTCCACAGCCGATACAACAGATAAGGGATGCTGAATCCAGACAGGGAAACCTCACCAGGACCTTCAAGCTGCATTTTCAAGATGTCCACAAGGGGAAATGGCAGTGCAATAGTCCAACTGCCACTATGGAGACTGGCTACTGGTTCCTGTGCATGGCCACCTGGCTATTTAAGGGTTAATTGTGTTTTGGGCCAAAGGGAGATGTGGAGAAAGGAAAGAACAGCTGAGATGCTAGGTGAAGCTACAAGACATTATTGGTCACAGGTGTGGCCACTTAAACTCTTTGTCTCTGAAAAGCAGAAAAAACCTAAGATGAGTGAAAGCGGTGGACAAACTGGAAATTCAGATGGGAATCCAGCTATTCAATACACCAAATCTGGGATTAATGACACCACCTCAGCTTCCTCTCTTATTTTAAGGCCAACTGGAGATCCAGAAGAACACGAGCCTATTCAGGAAGAGATTTGGAAATGGGTTCAGAACGAGTCACACAGTGCATCTCCTTTTCCCCAGGATCTCTGGAGTGGAGACCTCCAAGTCCTTCATCTTCTTTATCTGACTCCAGGCAGGCTGAGAGCAGCCTTGAAATAAGAGTGTGGGGAGCAACTCTCCTCCATCCACACCAACCCACAGCACCAGGACTCCGAAGGCAGAGCTGGGGTAATTTCCCTTTTATTGACAAGATGTTCAAAATAGCACAGCACATGGGGCCGCTGACTCAGAGGTACCCAGGTAAGGAAGGAGCCGCCGGGGAGGCTGCAAAGACACGAGCAGATCCCACGATGAGACCTGGCCGTGCAGTGACTACAGCCATCCAAAATAGCATTTGTCTCCACTGAGACTCACAAGGCCCTGGGGAAGGCAAGGACCTGCTATTCAGCAATGCCATCAGATCCCAGGGGAATATTTTGCTCGGAGAATGGGAGTTCAGAGGATTTCTGCAGCTTTCCCTCCCAATCTCAATTTACCTCACCGAATTAAAAGCAGTGTGGGCTGGAAACGACGTTAAAAGGAAAAAGGAGACAGAAAAATCATGCTGAGCGTATTGTTCTGGATAAATAAGACATAGGCATGTTGCGGAAGGTAGCTAAACCCATCCCACAAATGGTTTTCTCCTGCCAGGAAGATGTGACAAAAATAATTACTTGGGCTATACATAATTATTGTGCTGCTTTGAGCAGCCGCCTGCCCTTGGCACAGTTAAGGGAGCCTTTGCCTGGTATTGGTTAATGACATTAACCATTAGCCTGTTAATGTCCTGACCCACTAAACAGACCAGGACATAGTGAGTGATGTAGCCAGGCACCCACCTCTGTGTCTACCCCTCCCAAGGGAGGGTACCGTGTGCCTGTTGCAGGAGAAATGCCAGTTGCACCAGTACCTGGAGATGGATGGACCCCAGTGCAATCCTGCATCAAAATCTCCACTCAGGAGGTGCTGGTTGCCACTGGGGGGGCAAGGCTGGCCTCACAGAAGCCTGCGTTGGTTTGTGGTCCTTAGGGGAGGTAGGACCAATGCTGGAAAACACAGAATTTGTTTGATGGTGAAAAAAGAAAGGGAAGAGGTAATGGAACCACTCTTTTCCTCTCCCAGGTGGAGAAAGCTCCAAATTCCTCCAGTTTTGGTGCAGTTACCAAAAAGGGACCTGTTCCACAGGTCACTTGGGGAAACTTCTGTGGGATAAATTAAATGTTCTTTGTTTAATTCTCTCAAAGGAGGAAATACGAGTTTTACAACCAGCTGTCAAATGCTCTCTAGCTAAAATATCAACAAAGTATGACAGAAGCAAGACAGAAAAAGCCTCTGAGGTTTCCTTTTATTGACTGGGAAGTCTCTGTTTCTTATCTTATTATCTTTCAAGCTAAACAAACATGAGCTGAACAATCAGGAAATTGAATAGCATCATTGGCAAAGACCATCCTCTTCCCAAACAGCTGACAGTGATGAAAATCTGAGAAGACCCATCACTTCAGCACGGTGGGATCTAACAAAACAGAGCGTTTGATCTCATCCCATACAACCCGTTCCTCCAGAGGTGATGGAGATGCAAACATCCTGCATCTTCTATAGGTTTATCTGGCACTAATCTAATGTTTGGGTCATGTGGAGCTGGGTCACAGATTGCTAATCGCATACTTGAAGATCACAGGCTATGAAAATTATTGCTGTGCTGGCTGGAATAAATTATGCAAAGCAATGCGTTATCTGGAAGCCTGCAACGCGCACGCACACACACACACTTCGGTGATCTATCGCTCTCCATGCAGATGTTCTGCTGCAAAGACATTTTAATTAATACATTGAAAATATGTTTCCTGCCTTGTCTGAGCCGGAGATGAGCAGGGAAATGACGCTGAGTGGGGGAAAAGCCCCCACTGCCAAAGAAATTATGATGGGAAACACAGTGACTTAAACCCCGTCAAAACTAAGTGGTGTCTGAACTGGGGCCCAGTCGTGCATTGAGCTGGTGGTGGAAGAGTAAGCAGCAGGGATTGAAGATGCTCTCCCAAAATCACTACGGGGCTGTAGCTGTAGCATGGCTCCTCAATACTTACTACCCCTATTCCTCCTCCTGAGGACAGCCCTGCACCCACTCAGCAACCCTGCTGCCTCCATGGGCAGCACCAGGGAGGACCCAGGTTAAGGCTCAGTGTTCAAAGCAGAAACCAAACCTAATGCATGAAAATGTGGCTCTTCCAGAAGGGCCACCAAAATGAAAACGCACAGTCAAGACACCGTCCACACCAGCAACATTTGGATATAAACACCTCCTTTCCAGCCAAGAGAAATAATTTGAGAAAGCAATTTCCATCCCTCAATGCAAACTGAAAGGGTGGGACATTTGGCTCAATTAGGAAAAGGATTTTTGCCTTTTGTGCTTTTCTCCTTTTCTACTTTATTTTTACTGACTCTCCTGCCTCACCCATGAGACTCTCCCATAGGTACCAGCAAAGACACCTCATGCCAGGAGCTGAGCTGGGGCCGGTGAAAGGAGATGAGTTACCACCCCAGGGTCTGTCCTCACCAAGGGGATGCACAGGGAGGTCGGCATGTGGGATGCAGCCCAGCTGGGCACCTCCATCAGGACCCATGGAAAGCGATAACCAAAACCTCTGGCTGAATCTGATCAGCACAGAGGGCTCTGGCCTCAAGCAGGGAGAAACCCAGATATATTCCCTGGAGAAAGAGAGATGTGAAATTAGCCTTGCCAGGCTAAGGAGTGCTTTTAAATTGCAGCAGAAGTGTTTGAGAGATAGCTCTGCTCTCTACAGGAGCTTCTCCCCATCCTTGGGATTTAAGCCTGTTCATAGTGGAGTATGATGATATTATCTGTTTGTATTGCACTTTTTATCACAAATGGTTCCCAAAGTGATTTGCTATCGTGTCCTCCGAGAGCCACTGAAACACAGGCCCTGTTGGGAAGCAGCAGCAGAGCAGCCACCACCGCACTTATAGGTGGGGGAAAGGGGGAATTTAGACCAAGAAAACCACATCCTTGGTTCCTCAGACCCTCACAAACCAGCAAGGATGAGGGATCTGTGGTCCTACCCAAAAGATCTGTGTACAAGAAAGTCCACTCTGTCTACCTACCTTGGTGGGATGACAGAGCAAACTCTGACTTTGGCCAGGTTTGGACCACAGCCTCCTGGGAAAAGCAGCATCTCCAGCCTCATGCCTGACCCATCCCTTGCTGCTCCACACCAGATGCACATTCCCATCAGAGAACGCAGCCTGTGTTCACCCCAGCTGCTGGGCCTGAGCCACCATCCCTGGTCCTCAGGCAAGAACACGCGGAAATGCATTTCTCCAGCTCTCCTTGTAGAAAGACGCTCACACAGCAAGACCCAGGGTTATTTCTGTAACCTCTGCTCACCCACCACTATTAGAGCATGGACATGGGGAAGGTGGTGTTAGAGGGAAAAGGACATGAAAGGTGGAGGGGCAGGGGAACCAGAGTAGAGAAGGAGTGAGTGTAGGAGAGGAGAAGTAAAAGGAAGATTTACCCTCGATGAGCAATGGCCAGGAAGGGTGGGGAGGGAGATACTCGTTGCATCCCTGCTGCCATGTAGCCCCAGAGGATGCAGGCAACGTTTCTCCCCGCAAAACTTTCAGGCAAGATCCCAGCAGCTGATAGCAGTGGTAGCAGGAGAAAATGAAGCAAAAGCCCTTTGCCAGGTGGGGAAACACCTGCGTTTCTCACCCTCCCATTGACTCTGACAGGCTCAGGCGTTGGCATCTGTTCCCCAGCTCCCAGCACAGAAAAGGGAGGATCGATGGGGTTACAGATCGCTAACAGAAAGCAGAAGCTTGCTACTGTGTTTAGACACAAAACTGAGCAGCTTTCTCCCAAAGCCTCCAGGCTAAAACCCAAATAATCCACTCCACCCAGGTCCAGAGAACCCGACTCTGCAAAATTAACCCAGCCTGCCCTGACCTCCCCTCTGGCCTTGCATGGGGATGCCGGGAGCCTTCAGGCAGTTTCCCATGCCACCACCGCCACCGGCCAGCTGCAGTCAAGGTCTGGCAGTCCTCTAGCACCGTGCCACCGTCCCCGTGTGCCTGCGAGGGCAGACAGCGCCTGCCACCACGCATTTGTCGCAGCACAAGGAATGGCAAGAGACGGTCCCAGAAATCCCTGTACGTCCACGGGGGAGGCAGCGCGACGTGGCCGGCGGTGCAGGCAGACCTTCCCAGGAGCACCGCGGTGGCTTTGCTGGGGCTGAAGCCCGGGGCTGTGGGTGAGGGTGGCTGTGTGTACGGCTCTGTGCTTGCCAGGACTAGCAAAGGCAGAACCAGCTTCTGCCTGAACCACCTGGACACCCAGGCGGGAGGACTGCAGTGCAGTCACCTGCGAGCATCACCTGGCGATGCGCATAATCAGGACAAGTATTTGTGTGTGTTTTCCTTTGATACAGGAAGATAGACACATACTTTGCAGAACCACTTCCTTCCCTAAAAGCCAAGCACAGATGCTGTGCCCAACTCTCCTTCCTACAGCCACTTTTTAATCAGACATACCGGGCACAGGCACGCAGACCTCAAGAAGCATTGTGGAGAGGCGAAAGCTGCAGCTCCGTGCTGGGAATAGCAGTGGAGACACAAAGCCATTTCACTCACAGCTACATCGCTGCTTGATTGACACCCTGTAATAAAGAGACTCGCCACATAATTACTGTGCATTTGGGATGCAGCATCAGTATTTTTTTTAACCTAGTGACAGCTTTAAACAGTAGTTAAAGTATATGATTATATTAATGTCATTAGTTATTTTTGTGTATTTTACAGGAAAGGCTTTTCCTTGTAATGTTGATATAGTAAACAACAGCTCAGGTGTCTTCTGGAGACATCTCTACCTCTACTTTCAGATGAACTGTTGAAGCAAAGGGGAGGGGAAGGATCTGAGCTGAGATTAAACAAGCAACAGCTTGACTTGATGATAACAAGGGGTGTAGGATCAGGAGCTGCTGTTGGGAGCCTCTCACCTATACGGGGTAAATGCAGGAGCCTGAAAAAATCTCTTCCAAACGTAGTGTCCTGCTGTGGCACCAAGGACTTGCCACGTCACCACATGTGACACGCTGTCGGTGGCTGAGACCTGACCTCTGTTAGCACACCTACAGCTGGGTACAGCCAGGATGGGGCACAAGTGCCATCATATTCGGGTATCTATCCCAGCCTTGCCAGAAAAGATGTTAAACTAGGCTTACAACACGAGAGAAGGAGCTTGGTATTTACAGGTAGAGAGAAATAATAATAAATTAGGTTTTTTATTAAGAAATATTATCTAGAGAGTTTATTTCTACTCCAAGGACCTCCAACACCTGGCAGTGTAATAAAGAAGAAAAAGAAGATGAGAAGGAAAAAAATAGAATAATGAAGATGATCAAACAAAAACACATGCATATATATGCCTTAAGTCAGTAACACCTAGACGTCGCAGTTGGGTTTGTGTCTTTCGGCTACGGAAGAAAGGCCACATTTCATAAACTGATACTAATTATCCTGGGATCAAAATGAAAATGTGTACAAAAGAGGTGATGAAATATTATCAGTCAGGATGGGGAACATGTGTCCTTCCATCACTGTCACCGGGAAGCTGCGGCTCCAGTGGACGCGCAGAGCTCAGCCCCAGGGTCTGCTGCTCCACCATGAGGGTTCGGGCTGGCACCAGGAGCCCTGGGAGACGCTGTGGTCTCCCCTCTAGCCTCCACATGTCTCCAAACCTGCCTGGGTACCATCTGTGGCTGGGCACAGCAGCACGGGGCAGAGGCAGGCTGCCCTCCGCTCCCACCAGGCATGGGGGCAAATCCCTGTCCTTCACAATGATGCATTTAAAAGACTCATTTGGGAGTTAGGGGAAATCCAGCTACCAGCTTTCATGAGGCTCTTTGGCCCTGCTCCTCAACCTCCCACTGTCACCAACAAGCCTTTGTAAACCAGGAACACCATTTCTTTTCTGCCAGAAGCATGATCCTGACTAAGAGCTCCTCCTCCCCCAGATATGTGCAGCATGGATGCAGCTGGAGCCATCAGAGGTGCTTTGTACCAGCTCTGCTCTTTCCACAGGGCAATGCCATCAAATTCGTGCTGGGACTTCACTAACAGAGTACTGACAGAGCATTTCTCTGAGTATTTCCAGCAGCCAGCCACTGCCCCATTACACCACACTCTTGGAGGTACTGATGTGGTGGCTTCAGCCCTCTTTTGCAAGCCCGGTACAGTTCCTGGTGATGCCCCGATGTGCCATGGGGGTAACATGCCACCTGGGAATACTCCTCTGCCTCCTACTTTGACTTACAACCACTTCTTGCTGGGACGCTGTGATGGACGTGACAGACCCATCCCAGGACTGGGTTGCATCTCTGCAGTGGTAGTCACCCGTCATTAACTAGGTGACTCAGGCATTTTTCCTGAGCTCATGCTCAGTTCCCAGCTGGCAGCCGAATGTCTTGTCATCTGCCCTTACACGTGTGACCTTGCACTGCTGGCACTCTTAGATTTAATCATTTCTCTTCTACTCATGTCAAGATCACCCAGGTCTTCTGGTATGACATTACATGCCTCTTTATTGAGGATACTTCCCAGCATTGCATCTCCAGAGCATTTCATTAGCATCAGACTCATTTTTATACCAAGGTCATTAATTAAAATACTATATGATGAAAACATCGGCATTCCTGAAACCTCTCCTTCAGAAACTTGGTTAACTGTCAGCCCTTTGCTCAGTGCTTCCCTGCTCCACACCACCCCAGCTTTTACCCCACTAATTCCCACCTTGTCTGGTTTAATTAATAGGACACGAGATAGGTGAGGCAATAAGCCTGTGAAACTATCTGGGAAGTGAATTTTGGGATAATAATGGAAAAAGATGGCATGGCTTAGGGAAGAGACTGATCTGCATACACACATCTTGCAAAGGTGACCCAACTCTGAAGTGTGCACCTCGGGAGCTTTGTCTCTGTGAGGGAGGAGGGGACCACGCAGATGCTCTCAGGGAC